>NC_138968.1:125378625-126128000 GCF_055761805.1 Camellia sinensis
TCGTGTTTCAAGTGTGGCCAACCGGGTCACAAAGCCTTCTTATGCCCACAGAAGGAAGGATGACAGTTAATCTTACCACCACCTAATCGATCTCAAAGTTAGTCTCAGTCTTAGAATAAAGGTCAAGGGTTTAATTGTTATTAGTGTGGTCAGTCGGGGCATATGAAGAGAACTTGCCCACAGTTAGGAGGCACATCTGGTGCATCGGGGTCGAGGCAGACTCAGAGCCACCAACAAGCTCAATCAGTCCAAGCTTCACGAGTTAATCAGGGAGCCACTTTGGCTCAATCAGTATAGTAGGCCTATGCTTCGAGAGGGGAGCAAGTTAATCAGGGGCCACAAAAGCGTGTATATGCTGTTACCGTGCCAGAACAGTTGCCAGAATCCTCAATTGTGAGAGGTATTTTTGTTGTGTGTAATTCTTTGGCTAATGTATTGATAAACACGGGTGCATCTCATTCATTTATATCTACTGCATTTGCTTCTGTATTGAGGTTAGAGGTAGCACGGTTAGTGCCTCCACTCAGAGGAGAGTCATCTATTGGGAGTACAGTTGATTTAGACCAGGGTTGTCGTGATTGTGAAATAGAAGTTGCTAAGCGTCAACTTCCGTTTGCTTTTGTGTTGCTAGATATGTCGAGTTTTGATGTCATTTTAAGCATGGACTGGTTGTGTTCTTATCAAGCCGTGATTGATTGTTACCGTTAGAGAGTTACGGTGTGCACTTCCGGTGGTAATCGTTTCTATTTTCTAGGAAACCGAGTTGATAGAGCCTTGTCGCCAGTTGTTGACCCTCGTAGTAGGAGCAAGCTTAGTGGCCTCCTTGCAACTCTCTTGGATAATAAGAGTGACGGGGCTCGTGTTAAGTTACCAAGGGTAGTTTGTGAATACCCGGATGTCTTTCCAGAAGATCTTACTAGTTCACCACCTCACCGGAAGATCGAGTTCTCCATTGAATTAGTGCCTCGCACGGCACAGATTTCCATGTCACCGTATGGATTTGCACCCACCGAATTGCATGAGTTGAAGATTCAAATCCATGAACTTTTAGACAAGGGTTTCATTCGCCTTAGTACATCGCCTTGGAGAGCGCCGACTCTCTTTGCGAAGAAGAAGGATGGGTCATTGCGGTTGTGTATTGATTACCGTAAGTTGAATAGAGTTACAGTTAAGAACAAGTATCCTCTACCCAGAATAGATGATTTGTTTGACCAAGTTAGAGGGTCTCGTTGCTTCTCAAAAATAGATTTGAGGTCGGGGTACCATCAGTTGAGAGTCCGAGAGGAGGACATTCAGAAGGCGTCCTTTCGTAATCGTTATGGCCACTATGAATTCCTTGTAATGCCTTTTGGGTTGACCAATGCACCGGCTTCCTTTATGGATTTGATGAACAGAATTTTTCGGGAATACTTGGACCGTTTTATGGTCGTCTTTGTGGATGACATCTTGATTTATTCAACCTCTGAATAGGAACACGAGACTCACTTGCGGGTAGTACTGGGCTTACTTAGTGAGCACCAATTGTATGCCAAATTTGAAAAATGCGAGTTTTGGTTAACAGAGGTGAAGTTTTTGGGGCATGTAGTGTCTAGAGAGGGAGTGACTGTGGACTCCTCAAAGATAGATGCCGTACAGAATTGGGAACAACCCAAGAATGTTTTTGAAATCCGGAGTTTCTTGGGATTAGTGGGGTATTATCGACGTTTTGTAAGGGACTTCTCTAGACTAGCTACACCTTTGACTAGGTTGACTAGAAATGGTATCAAATTTGTGTGGAGCGAGGCTTGTGAAAAGTCATTCCAAGAGCTTAAGGCTAGATTGACTACCGCACTGGTTTTGATAATTCTGGAAAGGGGTTTGAATTACACTGTCTATTGTGATGCGTCCGGGGATGGACTTGGTTGTGTCTTGATGCAAGAGGGAAAATTTGTGGCCTACGGTTCACGACAATTGAAAACTCATGAGAAAAATTACCCCACCGATGATCTAGAATTAGCAGTGGTGATTTTTACTTTGAAAATTTGGAGGCATTACTTGTATGGTGAGAAGTTTGAAGTCTTCTCTGATCATAAGAGTCTAAAGTATTTGTTTTCTCAAAAAGATTTGAATTTACGACAACGGAGGTAGATGGAATTTATGGAGGATTATGACTTTGAGTTACACTATCATCCAGGGAAGGCCAATATGGTGGCCGATGCTTTGAGTCAAAAATCTATGAGTAGTTTGACAAGTGGGGCCATTCGGGAATGGGATATGCTAGATGTTATTGGCAAGTTTGATTTGTACTTGGGTGAGTCCAGGGAGAGTGCTACCTTATTTACTTTGAATGCTCAACCTACCTTGGTTAGTAAGGTCATAAAGGCACAACGAGGAGACCATGATATGGAATCAATCCATGTTAATATTTCCAATGGAAAGGAAGAGAAAGGTTTGAACGTTCACTTGGATCTGAGTGTACGTTACCTAGACCATTTGTTTAAACCAGAATCTTGTAGAGAAGTACTTTGGGAGTTCTATCACTCACGCCTTGCGGTACACCCGGGAGGCACTAAAATGTATCATGACCTTAGTCGTTGGTTTTGGTGGAGGGTTATGAAATGGGATATCGCTTTATTTGTATCGAAGTGCCTTGCTTGTTAACAAGTGAAGGCCGAAAACCAAAGACCAACGGGTTTGTTACAACCCTTACCGATAGCCAAGTGGAAGTGGGAGCATGTTACCATGGATTTTGTAGTTGGGCTTCCTAGAACACAACGAGGAAATAACGCCGTTTGTGTGATTGTTGATAGGTTGACTAAGTCTACCCATTTCATTCTGATGTGCACCAGCGACTCAGTTGAACTCTTGGCAGAGTTGTACATTAGAGAGATAGTTCGGCTTCATGGAGTTCCTGTGACTATTGTGTCGGATAGGGATCCTCGTTTTACTGCCTGGTTATGGCAAAGACTTCAAGAGGCGTTGGGAACTAAGTTGACTCTTAGCACCGCTTATCACTCTCAAACCGATAGACAGTCGGAACGTACCGTTCAGATTTTGGAGGACATGCTTAGAGCTTGTGTCCTTGATTTTAAGGGGCCTTGGGAAAGGCACTTACCATTGATTGAGTTTGCTTACAACAATAGTTACCAAGCTAGTATTGGGATGGCACCATTTGAGGCCTTGTATGGCCGACCTTGTAGATCACCAGTTTGTTGGATCGAAGTGGGTGATGCACCGTTACTGGGTCCGGAAATTGTTAGAGAGACAACCGAGAAAGTTGTTCTCATTCGGAAGAGATTAGCTACGACCTAAAGCCAACAAAAGAGTTATGTCGATAAGAGGAGACGACCTTTATCTTTTGAAGTTGGTGACCATGTGTTTTTAAAAATCTCACCAAGGCGGGGTTTGATGAGATTTGGTAAAAGTGGTAAATTATCTCCAAGGTTCATTGGGCCTTTTGAGATCTTAGAGCTAATTGGGGAAGTGGCATACCGGTTAGCTTTACCGCCACAACTTTTGAAAGTTCACAACGTATTTCATGTATTTATGCTTAGGAAGTATGAACCTGACCCTTCTCATGTTCTTGATTGGGTTGACTTGGAGGTAGATGAGAATGCCTCTTACGAAGAATGACCGGTTCAAATATTAGATACCCGGGAGCAAGTGCTACGGGGCAAAACTATATCGTTGGTAAAGGTGTTGTGGAGACACCATGGGGTTGAAGAAGCGACGTGGGAACGAAAAGCGAAAGTCTGCTCCAAATATCTGGATTTGTTTAAAAATGCTTAAGTTGCTTTTCTTTGTACTATTCCCTAGTGTTAAGGGAAACGTATTTAAAGTTGTTAACCACATGTTGATATGTGAGTTGTTGTTTTAAGCATAAGGTTGTTGAGAGTTGCCATTGCTTTTTAGGAAATTTCATGTTTATGCATATTTGGGAGGTTGTTGTTAATGAGATAACCATGGTGGAAATTGTGGAATTTGGTTGAGAGTTAGTATTGTGATTTGAAAATGAAATAGCGTGGTTTTGATTGAAACCCCTTTGTTTGGGTAGTTTGATTTGAAATTTCGGGGACGAAATTCTTTAAAGGGGGAAGGTTGTAGCAATCCCGGTTTCGACCCTTCTTTCATGTTTTGCCACTTCGACTGGGCAGGTCAAGAATCGAGCTGCCCGGTCAGCTCACAGGGGTCCAGGGGGCAGCGCCCCCTGAAGCAAAAAATGCAAAATGCATTCGAAGTTGCTTGTCCGCTCGAGTGGCCGTTTATGCGCTTGAGCGGAGAATGTTTGGTTCCAGAAGTTTGACCCGTCTACAAAAGTACTGGGAAGGTGTATTCAACGCTCGAGTAGGGCTTTTCACGCTTGAGCGGACCATGTTATATCAGTTCGTGAATTTGATATTTCAGATCACTTTTGTATATATCTCTCTCTCTAAAAACATTTCCTCTCCCTTCTCTCTACATTTCCCTACGCCAAATTAGGTCAAAATTTTGATTTCTTAAGATTCGTTTGGAGTTAGACCGAAGTTCTTCATCAAAGCTGTGTAACTTCTCGAGGGCTTTGTTGTGTGCAGTGGAGATTGAGTTTTGAAACCGTAAATTTTGGGGTTTCATCTTATTTCTTCTTAAAAACTTGAGGTAGGGATTTTCCTAGAGTTATATATATATATACATATTTGCAAGATCTATATGATTTTCGAAATCATCTTTCGATAGCTTTCAAAAATTGATTGTTGATTCAAGAAGTTGAGCGATTTTGAAAGTGGGTTTGTCTCTTATTCTTTTAAAATGATCTTATGGGTTTTGATCTTCATTGATTGAAGAAGAGATGATTTTGGAAAGTTTTGTTTCAAAAGATTTGAGTTGTATAGTTTTGGTGAGAAAACCTAGAATTTAGGAATTTTTTTAAGAGACTGAAAATTCATGAATGATATTGTTATATTTATTTTTTGTGTTAAAATAAATGGATGTTTGGAAAATTTCTTATTTATATTTATATATATGATGAATTTCAGGGAATATGAGAATTATTGTTCATTTTGGAAATTATTGTTCAAAACGTGGAAATAGTCTTGAAATGACTAATTGTTGAGGATACTTGAGAAGAGGGAATTGTGTTATTCTTTGGATGATGAATTGGAATAAAAGTATTTATATTCATCTTGTGTTATTGCATATTAATTCATTTATTATATTAAACTTTGGAAGTTGATTTGAATACTTGCATTTAGAAAAGAATGTTGAGAAACAAGTTTTCATGGAATGGTTTTGGGGTAAATACGTTGGTAAGTCTTGATAGGTGGTGTAGATGATATTGAATAAGTTAGCCTGAGAGTCCGGGGTGAAAGACCAAAAACCTGCGTGGATAGGTGTCGAGCCTTTCGGTTAATATCGGTAAATGCATAGTCTACTTGTAGATACCGACCTACGGATTACCAGAGTCGTATTTACCGCTCTTGAAATGAATTGTTGAATTGAAATTGCATGACATCATTGAGCATGATAGTTTTCAAAGATGAAGATTTGATTTTCTTTCAAAAGGGCATAGCATGGCATGTGCATTTCATCTCTTGAGACTTGTATAAAATGTATATACTTTGTTAAGGATTTTCTATTGGGCTTTATGTTCACCTTACGGGATTTTTTGCAGGAAAAGATGTGGTGATGTCGCCTAACTAAAGGCGAGGAAATGTGTGTTGAAAGTACGAGACTCTCATTTTGCTGTGACCCTGTGTATAAGCCAAGGGCTATCTGTGTGTAGGTTTGAATAACCGTTTTGTGTAACCAGGCTCAAACCTTGGAAACTTGTAAACCCTTGGGGGTATTTATTTATTTGTTTATTTATTTATTGTTGGATTAATGTATTGTTGCATAAAGAACTATTGTATCATGTAATGTAAGTTTGGAGATTTATATTCGGTTTTCCTTGAAAGAGTCATGATTGTTGTATTATCATTTGGGCTAGAAATTTGGGGCGTTACGAAGGCACCCATGGCCTGCTGACCAACCAGTTCTGCCATATTGGCCTGACCGACTCCCTCCTTCTGTGCCGGAATTTCATCTGGTATAGACATCTTGTGCCTCCTAGGCCTACCTCGCCTACCATCACAACCACGTTCTGGCATCCTATTGAAGGTAACAAAAGAGATTAGCACATTTTCAAATGTACCGAAGCTAACTCACTCACATCCTAATACAATGGACAATAGTAATTCACTCTACATAAGAACGCAATCACATAAACACATAAGAATTTCATTCTTAGATAATGACCGTTCTGTGGCGTTGCTAGAGTTCCAATTAGAAACAACAGTGATCAAATGCTCTTTTAATAGGACTTCCAAAAACTGTAGACCCAAGCAACATCTTAGGAACTAAATCCCATACCCATATAATCACATAAGCATGTTATTACACAAGCGTATAATGCATACTAATGTCTCAACCAAGCAAGACAAACCCATTATAGTACAAACCACTTCCCATGTACCCAAAGTATTCAAACCCGGTACACTCTGATACGAAGTTGTAATGCCCCCCAAAAATAATACAATAAATACAATCCAAACATTTGTTAATAGCTACATAAATCAAAGTAAATAGTCCTTTCATTATATATAGTTAATGAATACAAAGAGTTTAACATAAATAAATGCCCTTTAGGCTTACACTTTTCCAAGCCTTGACTTGGTTACAACAAAAGTGAGACTAGCTCTTATAATTAAAGCCCTAGGCTATACAAGTAATGAAACAAAAACATAGAAGCTCTTGCTCCCCAAAAGTCCCTTCAATGCTATTACCATGAAGGAGGCATCCCATCAATACCTGAAAATGTTTTTCCCAATAGGGTGAGCCACAGCCCAGTAAGAATAATTTAACACAGTATATGAGGTTTAATAAAGGTATATATGCAGTGTGCATATGCAATGTTAGGGATAAAACGTTCACATTTTATGTAGTCATCAAATATCAAGTCCATACTCCATTTCATCTTTTTTTTTTTCAATACATTTCAATACATTAGCCAACCTCATTATTTTTCAATAACTCAAATGAGACTACAACTCAATGGTTCAACAATTTCACAATCAACATATAAACACTTCCAATTGTCATTTTATGGATATTTCGTCCGCGGGATAGGCACCCATGTATAGTTTCAATTTGCCATTTTACGGATATTTCGTCTGCGGGATCGGCACCTATGTATAGTTTCGGGACTTTCACCCAGGACACTTCGGCCAACTTAATTATAATGGAGTCTATCCCCTTTCTCCTCCCAAACAATCATACATATGCAATGTATTTAATCACATACTCACACATATGAAGTACATCCCCTTTCTCCTCCTAAATAATCATGCATATACAATGTATTCACAACATGATCATATTCAATGATAATCAACCAAGGACTACTTTCAATTCACCCAATCCACATCCAATTTCTACAACAAGAAAAGTTATCCTCCACCGATAGCCCAATACAGATATTTCTAAACAGATATGCAATCACAAGACAGATAACTTATCCAAAATTTCCAAACGAGGTGAAGCATTATATACTCAGTTACATCATCTATTTCAACACTCACTCAATTTCGTGTTTGCAACACCAATTTCAACTATTTATACAAAATAGCTATGATAATCAATTTAGGGCAAAAGTCCCTCTTTCCAAAATACCAATCCAAATACCCAAAATCACCCATTTGACATAACATAACTTCATTTTCAAACCCATGTTCATTTATTTGATTTCCACCAAAAACCTCTCTTTCATATTTCACCAAAACCCTAGGTTTGGCTCAAAATACTCCTATATTCCATCATTGTTACACAATCACAAATAACTAAGTTAAAAATCATAACAAAGTATAGAAAATCCTTACCTTAAGCTAGAAGACCAAGCAAAGCAAAGGTAAACTCCAACAATGCCAAAACCAACTTCCAATCGGATGAAAATGAAGATCTTGAGGAGTTCAATATTTTTATCAAAGGAAGGAGGGTGGATAGATCACTAGATCTAGGTGGAAAAGTAGAGAGAATATGAGTTTTAGAGAGAGAGAGAGGCTCTCAACTTAGGGTTTAGGATGAAAGATATGAAAAAGTGATTTAAAAAGTCATTTTCGCGATCTGATATATGCGTAGTTGTAGACATCCCATTTTTGACTGTCCTCAAGACTCGGACGTCATCGTTTGAACACTCGATGATCATCCATGTTCGTGTTCGTTTTGAGTTCCCGGAAGTCTCGGCCGCGCGCCTTGCCTCAAGATCTCTCAACTTGTCTGTTTTGTGCTTGGTTGTGGACCAAGGACTTGTGTTTTTGCTCCTTAGGGAAGAGGGTGGCTTGTTGGCCATCCCCTCAACCCATCAGCCAAGGCATGAAGCCATCGGCCTTGTTTTCTTGCCATCGGCCAAAAGTGTTGGCTGATCGGCACTCTTTTTAGTCGATCGGCCCTTATGTTGGTCGATCGGCAATGTCTTCTGGCCAAACCCTATTCATCTGCTTTATGCAGATATTTTATGCCAGCTGTCATAGCTGGCATGCACAATTCACCCCCTCCATACACGTGTATGGAGGAATTTGCCCCTCTGCTTAGCTTCCTCAAGAAGCTTTCCTTTTGGTTCTCTATAAGAGAGAACCATCTCCTCCCTCCTTAAAGGTTCAGAAAATTGAGTCTTGAGTGATACATATAGTTTTGTATCTATATTCTCTTGTTTGTTCTTATTTTGTGTTCAAAAGTATTGTCTTACTATTGTACACAAACACACACTAGAACACCATCCTCTTGGAGCTGAGGTCCCTTGAGGTTGATTTCAGAGTTCTTGGGTTGGTTTGAGCTTGGAAAACCTGCTGGAGCTTTGTTCTTGAAGGTGTTCTTCAAGAGTGAGCATTCTTGCTTTTAATACCCCTTTCTTGCTTAAGCTTTTAGACCTTCTTGCTTATTGTTTTAAACTTAACTCTAAACTACAATAAGTTCTAATTTTTGATGCTTTAGATCTTTGTTTAAGATCACTTTTTGGTTTGAGGTTGTTTCCCCCCTCTTAGGCCTTGTTTTAGGCCATCTCTTTTGGTCCTTGTTCTTGGCTTTGCATGACCTTCCTACCACTGAAATCCAGAGGATTTTCAGTGGTGGGAAGGTGGTTTTGGAGTCCTAAATAGGAGAGGGTCATCCTCTCTCCTTATTAACTTGAATGCTAGTATAAATGACTTATATTGGTAGCATTTTTGCTTAGCCTGTTTTAGCTCCATTTCAGCAAGTATTTGGTGTTATTTTGCTATGATATACCTCTGTTTCAAGTTGGTTTAATGGCCTCTTACATGCTCCATATACCTGTCTTGCAATCCCCTCATTTGCCTTAATATGCATCATGTTGTAACATGTCGTTCTAGCATGATTTTGGCTCAACTCCAAGAAGCTTTTAGCCTTGTTTTAACATGCTAAAGCTCTGTTTTGCATTGTCTTGATCATAAATGCCATGCTTTGTATAGCTACCATGCAATCTAGCTCGTTATCTTTGAGTGTCCAAGTCACTAGCATGCTTTACTTGGACCAGTTCAATGATTTGGCATCATTTGTTATACTATTTCAGTCCATGTTTCATGCTCAAACACTTGCACTTGTCACTCCTTTAATGCTTTAAAGAGTTGATGTTTTATGCCTCATGAATGGACCATTGTGTATGCCTCTATGCTTAGGTCATTTGGATGCCATCTAAGTGGGTTTTTGGTCTTGTTTTACCATGCCATAACTTTGATTTTGGTTGCTTAAATCATGCCATGTTTGGTTTTGATAGGTGTAGTGTAACACCCCTTTTGTGGCCTTGTATGCCTCATGCTTTTGGTCCTTCGTTCTAGCTTACTTTGGCTTTGGTCCTTGCATGTTTTAGGCTCATTTTGACATGATCTAGGACTGTTTTGGATTATACTTGCCATTTGCTTCATGTTTTGTATAGCCATGGTTTGAACCCCTTGGCTAGCCTTAAGCCTTGAGTCTTCTTGCATGATTTGCTTGCTTTGTTTGATTGGTTTGGCACCTTTCATAACATAATTTCAGAGCTCACCATGTTTGTCACATGCCCATATTTGTCTCCTTTTAAGTTCTCTTGAAAGTTGCCCTTTTATGCCTAGGTGATAGGCCATTACATGTGCATGTTTGTATGTACCTTTGTCTTCATTTCCATAGCATTTTGGCCACTGATTTTGGGCATGGCTAAGGTCTATCCATCTTTAGTTTAAGTCCATTTTACCATGTTGTCGCATGCTTGTCTCATTTTATATGTTGTTGCATACTTGTCCACCTTTACATGCCTTGCATGTTTGCATGTTCATGTTGCATCTTACCATGTTGTTCAAAGTTGTTACTTTACATCATGCTTATATGTTTGTCGCATACTTGTTAGATTACATGTCATTGCATGCTTGTTGTTGGTATTGTTATTGCATACCTATTACATTGTATGCATGCATGTTTGTATGCTTTGATTTCATGTTGTTGCATGTTTACTTGTTGTATGCTTGAGTTGTTCGCATCATGCTTGCATGTTTGCATTGCATTATGTGCGCATCCCTTGCCTCTTGATCAAGCATGATAGATGTTGGGGCCTCTTATGTGTTTTGTGCATTTTATTTGATATTGAATTGCACACTTGGCTCCTTTGGCCATCATGCATTGGAATGCGTGATTGGTGGTCCGAGGGTCGAGAACTACACACCTTTGAGACTTAAACATGAAAAGGGGTGTAGTTGTGCAGACAATATCTTGTAAATGTATTGCCATGCTCTGTTTGTCCTCTGCTGCAGCAACAGGAGCTTTTCACAGGAAGAAATGGTCGATTGACCATATTCAGTGCCGATTGGCAACAAACACTTGGCCGAGAGCGTTATATTTGGTCGATGACCTTCCTATCTTGGTCGATGGCATTATCTCTTGGTCGATGACCTCCCACAGTGTACACAAGATGGTTCAAAAGTGTCACAGAAGTTGGCACAATTTTCAGAGGTACAGAGCAGTACAAACAGAGGTAACATGAAGCATGGCGATGGATTTCCAAGCGAAGCCGTTCGAGCATGCATTCATCCCTCGTCTCGAGGCCATTTCAGTGTTTTAATAACTTAGAATAGTTATTTATTTCGATTTGGTTGTGTAATTAATTAATTAGCTTGCTAGTTAGTTAATTAGATGATTTGTATTATTCTTTCGGTCCCTCCATTGAGAGGGCACAATTTTGTAATAAGCGTGCGTGTGTGTGATGTATGTCTTCCAACCCCCATTTCTTTCTCCCTTTTACTTAACCGCTTACGATGGCTAGTTTTAGGGCATATTTTATTTTGCATCCTTATGCTATACATGTTTGCATCATTCATCTGTATTGCATGCACCGGGCTCGACACATCATACTAACTGCATTGTATTTCAATTCCTAGTTGAATACATGTATCAATTGTCGCATTTCACATGCCATTCTTAGGATAGCCAAGCCTATTCTAGTTACATTTTGCATGTGTTGCATTAGCCATCTTAACATGAACTAGGGTCATGCATTGATTTCTAACTAGTTTCTTGTTTAGGCTCGGAGTACACTGTGAGTGTTTATGCTTTAGCATACCGCATGTGTGTTAATGTTGCCATGAAAGCATGCTTGCCATGAGGCTAATTGCTTATGTGATATAACTGCCTGAATGCCTGTGGGTAAAGGTTGGATTACTTGAATTGGTACAATTCATTGAAATCTGCATTTTAGCCTACTCGCGAGTAGCAAACTTCAAATCATTTTTCAAATAAACGGATATGCGATGCTTTGTTCCAAATTAGGCGATCTAGTCTATACTTGTGTGTTGTGTGCATCACATAGTAAATTCTAGCCAATAACCGGAATAAGAACACATATGTTTTCAAAAACAAGATATCATGCTTAATACAGGCCGATCTTTGATCGGGCGAGCGGGGATGCTCATAGATGACCTTCCCCTCTCGTACCCAAGTTCCCGAGCCGAGGCAACTTTGGTGATGACGGACGCGTGCCTTAGGCACGAGTCAGGGTTTCCTAAATTCCCCCAAAATAAAATATTTAGGTGGCGACTCTGTATCTAGCAAAGCAATCCATGTTTGGCAGTTCTTTACAAAAATCAATTTTCCAAAACGATTTGCCGGATTTGGACTCTTTGGTGATTTATCAATCTCACATCGCACATTGTGAGATCAGATTAAGAACCGTGACATTTGAGTCCGAACTATAGCATGAAGTCCAAGGGCGCGTCTACAGCAGTCTACTCGAGCGAAGAAGTTAATGCTCGAGCGTTAGACACAAAGTTTTGTTCCGCTCGAGCGCAAAAGTGGCCTGCTCGAGCGTCGAATACACACATCCAGAACTTTTGCAGACAACAGGTAGACTGTTCGAGCGCAATAAAGTCTGCTCGATCGCCGACCTGCAGATAAGGGAAACAAGATATGAATCACCATTCAAAACCATACCAACCCAAATCTGGAACACAATGAGTGACAGATCAAAAGCAAAATCGCTATAATTAATGTAATACCTTAAATTTCTAGCCCAAATGATAATGCAACAATCATGGCTTTTTCAAGGAAAACCGAATATAAATCTCCAAACTTACATTATATGATACAATAGTTCTTCATGCAACAATACATTAATCTAACAACAAGTAAATAAACAAATAAATACCCCCAAGGGTTTACAAGTTTCCAAGGCTTGAGCTTGGTTACACAAAACAATTATTCAAACCCACACACATACAGCCCTTGGCTTACACACAGAGTCACAGCAAAATGAGAGTTTCGTACTCTCAACACACATTTCCTCACCTTTAATTAGGCGATATCACCACATCTTTTCCTGCACAAAAATCCCGTAGGGTGAGCATAAAGCCCAGTAGGAAATTCTTAACGAAGTATATACACTTTATACAAGTTTCAAGAGATGAAATGCACATGCCATACTATGCCCTTTTGAAAGAAAATCACATCTTCATCTTTGAAAATCATCATGCTCAATGATGTCATGCAATTTCAATTTTTCAAAATTTAACAATTCATTTCAAGAGCTGTAAATACGACTCTGGTAATTCCTAGATCAGTGTCTGCAAGTAGACTATACAAGTACTACCAATTTGTCATTTTTACTGGTATTAACCGGAAGGCTCGACACCTATCCGCGCGGGTTTTCAGTCTTTCACCCCAGACTTTCAGGCCAACTTATTCAATATCATCTACATTACCTATCAAGACTTACTAACGTATTTACCCCAAAATTATCCCATGAAAACTTGTTTCTCAACATTCTTTTCTCAATACAAGTTTTCAAATAAACTTTCAAAGTTTAATGTAATCAATGAATTGATATGCCAATAACACAAGATGAATATAAATACTTTTATTCCAATTTATCATCCAAGGAATAACACAATTCCTTCTTCTCAAGTATCCTCAACAATTAATCATTTCAAGACTATTTCAACGTTTTAAACAATAATTTTCAAAATGAACAATAATTCTCATATTCCCTGAAATTCATCATTTATATAAATATAAATAAGAAATTTTCCAAACATCCATTTATTTTGACACATAAAATAAATATAATAATATCATTCATGGATTTTCAATCTCTAAAAAAAAATCCCCAAATTCTAGGTTTTCTCCAAAACTATACAACTCAAATCTTTTGAAAGAAAACTTTCTAAAATCATATTTTTTTCAATCAACGAAGATCAAAACCCACAAGATCATTTTAAAAGAACAAGAGACAAACCCACTTTCAAAATCGTTCAACTTCTTGAATCAACAATCAATTTTCAAAGCTATCGAAAGATGATTTCGAAAATCATATAGATCTTGCAAAAATATATATATATATATATATATAATTCTAAGAAAATCCCTACCTCAAGTTTTGAAGAAGAAATGAGATGAAACCCCAAAGTTTATGGTGTCGAAACTCGATCTCCACCGCACACAACGAAGCCCTCGAGAAGTTACACAACTTTGATGAAGAACTTCGGTCTAACTCCCAACGGATTTGGAGGAATCAAAGAGAGAAGATCACTTTTAGAGAGAGAAGTTCTAGATCTAGAAATTTTGGAGAGTTTTAGAGAGAGAGAGAACTGAAAAAGTGATCTGAAATCTCCCCTTACGGACTGATATAACATGGTCCGCTCGAGCGTGAAATACACTTTCCCGTAAGCAATTTCGAATGCATTTTGTATTTTTACTTTCGGCGAGCTGACCAGGCAGCTCGACCCCCGTGAGTTGACCGGGTCAAAATCGGGATCGCTATAATTAAAGTAATAGTTTTCAAAATATTAATAATTTCGTAATTTATAGTTTTCAAAAGGAAAGATAAAAAAAAACAACAATACTAGGTGACTTGAAAATTCATGGCTCGAATGGCTCGAAACACCCAAAATGATGTCGTTTTGACACATTCGAGCTATTTGAGCCGCACAAATTTGTGCCACCAAGCATTTAAAAAAAAAAAAAATTACTTCTTACTATATTACTATTTTATTCATACCATATATAACTACTCTCAAATCATTAAAATTCATGATAAAAATTAAGAACCTTCAAAATATTTTGATTTAATTGCACACATTAATTTCTTTTGTACATTTTTTTCATTTTGTTTTTTGATTTATTTTGTACACTCATATGTACTAATATTTATCCCTAAATTATATATATTTTAATACATGTGATGGGTGTGAAAAGAAATTAAATGTGTATAATTATAAGCACCCTTCCTATTAGCCACATTCATTGATTTTGTTTAGTTAATGAATTTTCACACTACTTGAGATGGTAATTTGTATGAATAAATTGGGCCGAGATTGGGTAATGGGCTGCTTTGGGCCGTAGTAAGAAAGGCGGAGTAAAATGGTTTTTTTCATTAGCTCGGTCCAAGAAGGCCTTGTTGTTATCTCGGTCGCCACGGCCAAATTGGTTAGTTCAGTCATGGCATGCAAAGCCGAGGTGGATGTGAGGAAGTATACTGAGCCCTGTTTAGGACTTGGTTTTGGGTTAGTTCGGCGTAGGCTCTTCTATGGATAGCTCGGTTTTGGCATGTGAAGCCGAGGTAGGGGAAAAACAAGGAATAGCCGAACTAACAGTTAAATCGGTTACGCCAGTCATTCTAGCATGGCAATGTTATTTCGGTTGTATGATAGTCCGGCCATGGTAGAACCATCTCACTTGGTTTAAGCAGTGAGGGGGGTGTTGAAGGATAAGCATTATCCTTCAGGAGTATGAATCCTAGGAGGACTCTACATGGTGGAGTAAGAGTCCTACTTGGATTGTGCCACACGGAACCTATAAAAGCTCACAAACATCACCTATGGAGAGGTAACACAACTTTGATTCCTGAATACACAGAGCTTTTGTCTACTTGTCTATTTTGCTGACTTAGGCATCGGAGAGGTTTCCGGCACACACCCGCCGGCTAGCTCACTTTTGTGTTTTCAGGGAGTAAAGCGACGACGTTTGGAGGAGCGCAGACTTGATCAACAGGATTATACGAGAAGGTTTATTTCTTTCCCGTACAATTGGCGCCGTCTGTGGGAAGTATCAGACAAGAACAGAACCTCTTGATCAAGCTTTTCCTCTTTAGAAGCAATGGCGCACAACGATGATTTGCCGCATTCCGCCGTCGACGAACAAACCCCAGAGGGGGGTGGGAGGCGCGAAGGATTGCCCTCTATCCCTCCTATGGCGGACTTGGAGCCACAGCGACAGAATCCCAGGAGGGATGCAAGGGGGAGGAGGTGGACTAACAGCCCCCGCCACTCTCGTTCACGAAGTCCTGATAGACAAAGTCGGAGGATTGATCCTCAAGTTCTGGAGGACCGCATGAAGCAGCAAGATGAATTAATAAGGAAGATGGCGGCGGATATGGAGGCCATGAAGCGCCAGATGAAGGGAAAATGAGTGGCGACAGGAGAGGGGCACAAAAGCAAAACGCCCCCTCGCCGCTCAGAAGACCGTGGAAGGCATTCCACACCATCACAAGCAGAGAGTAAAAGCCTCAGGACAGGCGATACTCAATCTAGAACCTCCAGAGCTCGTTTCTCCAGGTTTGAGAGAACGAGATCATTGAGGTCTTACACAGAGGGAAGTACCTATCGACCCTCGCGCTCGCACCAGACATCATCCAGGCAAACGGAGTTACCCAAATCATCCGATTTACGGATCATGCTGGAAGAAAGGGCACGTTTGAAGAAAGATACTAGGGCGCGCGACCCTTGCAGGGTATCTACCCTTCAGCGGTTGGCTCCTCGGACGCATGGAAGCGTCGAGGTTGGAATGCCATTACCGCACCCTGCCTACGAACCAACGGACAAAGCATTAGCAAGGCTGCAGACCTCGCCGTTCGTTCCGGTAATAGAAAATGCGCCCCTACCTTCAGGCTTCCTTAAGCCCAAATTTACCACGTACGAAGGGAAGACAGACTCTTACATACACCTAAGCCACTTCCGCCAGGTTATGGCGGTATATCGGCGAAACGAGGCTTTGATGTGCATCCTCTTCCCATCAAGCCTTGGTGATCTAGGTTTAACTTGGTTCGAAAAACTTCCAGAAGGCAGCATAGCCTCTTGGGCACAATTGGTGGAGGCATTCGTCACGAGGTTCAGAACGAACACCAAAACCCCGGTGGAGATTGACCAGTTACTCTCCATCGACATGGGTGAAAAAGAGACACTAAGATCCTACAATAGTCGTTACTGGGAGACATTCAACCAGATTGGAGACTGCCCCACCAATCTCGCCATTGCACAGTACAAAAGACGTCTTGCAGTCGGAAACAGACTAAGGGACTCAATCACCATGACACCGCCCCTCACCATGGAGGCCTTGATGGAAAGAGTGCATCAGCACATCAGGGCTGAAGAGGATGGCGCCCGTGCTAAGGCAAAATCTAGCACGACTGCAGTACCAGATAAAAAGACCACAGCAAGGATCAATGCGATAGAACGTCCAAACAAAAACGGACGAGGCAGGCTAGACAACGGAGAAGACCAGGATAAAAGATGGTTGAGAATCCGTACTGCCATAACCACGGTATTCAAAAAGCCGATCTATCGGATTCTAAGTGAAATACGCGATGAACCTTTCGTCAGATGGCCAGCTAAGTTAAGAGAAGCATAGAAAGACTACGACGAAAGGTCACGATGCACCTTCCACAAAGAAAAGGGGCATCGTACTGAAAATTGTATGCTATTGAGACAACATCTGGAGGAGTTGGTGGCAACCGGTCACTTGGATAAATACATTGAAGGAGGGACGCAACCAGCCCCCCAGGATCACAATCACCCCAATGGAATGCCAATTGACGCCCCACCTCAAGGTGTGATCAATGTGATACATGGAGTATTCGAACCTGAGCATGTATGTGAGCTCAGAGGATCGATCAAGAAGGCTGAGCACTTAAGGGAGGTACTAAGTGCCCAACCTACCATCAAAAAGGGGAGAACAGAGGCCACGAACGTCATGTCTTTTTCAGACAAGGACTTGGAAAGAATATATTGCCCTCACAACGATGCACTGGTCGTCACCCTCCGCATCAAGGATTACGACGTCAAATGAATTTTGATAGACCAAGGCAGCTTGTGTGAGATAATGTACTATGATACCTTCAAACAACTAAAATTGGAGGACAAAGACCTGGCACCAGCTGTATCCCCCCTGATTGGATTCAACTCAATGCCAGAATGGCCAGTCGGCAAAATTATCCTGCCAGTCAGGGCAGGAAGCGTGACAAAACAAGTGGAATTTTGGGTATTGAAAGTCCCTTCCACTTACAACATAATTTTGGGAAGAACATGGCTCCATGCCATGAAATCAGTAGTATCATCCTACCATCAAGTAATGCGGTTCCCCAACGGAACTGGGGCAATTGAAGAGGTCTTTGGAGACCAGATTATGTCCAAGCAATGTTTTGTCACGGCAAATGGCAGCCGCGCTGCCAAGGGGTATGTTCATTCGGTGGAAGAACCTGAGAGTAATGAACTGTTCGCAGATGTCAGCAGAGCAGCTGATCAAAAAGCGGTGGAAGATTTGGTAGAGGTAAGAATAGATGAAAAGAACCCGGAAAAGTTCTTTTTGCTCGATTCGTCGTTGTCCAGTACTGAGAGATTGGAGGTCTTGGAATTCTTGACCTCTAACATTGAAGTGTTCGCCTGGACACCCTACGACATGCTAGGCATTGATCCAAATTTCATCTGTCACCAACTCAATGTCCACCCATCTGCCAGACCAATCATTCAGCGCACTCGCAGATCGGTGCTCCACCACACCGAGATAGTGGCGGAAGAGGTGGGAAATCTGCTAGAGGCAGGAGCTATCAGAGAAGTGCACTACCCCAGATGGATTTCCAACACAGTCGTGGTACCAAAGAAGAATGGCAAATGATGTGTCTGCGTCGACTATAAGACAGTCAACAAAGCATGCCCAAAGGACAGTTTCCCCCTACCACGGATAGATCAATTGGTGGACCTGACGGCGGGGCACAACCGACTTAGCTTTCTGGATGCGTACAGAGGCTACCATCAGATTGCCATGTATGAACCAGACCAGGAGGTCACGTCCTTTACCACTCCAAGAGGACTGTATTGCTATAAAGTCATGCCCTTTGGCCTAAAGAACGCAGGGGCAACATTCCAGAGAATGGTCACCAAGATGTTTGAACCATTGTTAGGCAGAACAATGGAGGCTTATATCGATGACATGGTGGTCAAGAGCAAGGATGAGAATGACCATCTAAGGGACCTAGATGAGATGTTCCAGATTCTGAAGAAGCACAAGTTGCGCCTTAATGCATCCAAGTGCGCGTTCGGTGTGCGATCTGGTAAATTCCTAGGCTTCCTAGTGACCAACCGGGGTATTGAGGCAGACCCATCCCAGATCAAAGCTATTTAGAACCTAGAGAGGCCTAACTCAGTAAAAGAAGTGCAGCATCTCATCGGCATGGCAGCTGCACTCAACCGATTCATTAGCCGGTCGTCAGACAGACTACGACCATTTTTTCAAGCACTGAAAGCCAAGTTCGAATGGGACGAAGAATGCGACCAAGCTCTGGAAAGCTTGAAAGAATACATGTCTTCTCCACCATTGCTGGTCACCCCGATACCTGGAGAAGAACTCTTCCTGTACCTGGTAGTCTCTCAGCACGCAATTAGCGCAGTGTTGGTCTGTGCGGAAGGAATTCAACATCTGCCCATCTATTATGTCAGCAAGACATTGCTGGATGCCGAAACAAGGTATCTGCCACTGGAAAAACTGGCATTGGCCTTGATGATGGCCTCAAGGAAGTTGTCGCACTACTTTCACGCCCACACCATAGTTGTCCTCACAGCTTTCCCATTAAAAGCTCTGTTTGAGAGGGCAAACTTTTCTGGGCGAATCTTGAAATGGGCAGTTGAGTTAGGACAATTCGTCATCAAGTTCCAACCCAGGACCGCGATAAAGGCCTAAGCTTTGGCAGACTTTGTCGCAGAATTCACCTCAGGAAGTCATCATATCTGCCCAGTTGACCTGACTGATACAACGAAACCAAGAATAGAAATTGACGCCGGAATAGCGCAACTCCTGATGCAGGATATTCAGTCAGATCCCGTGGCAGACCAGAGTAAAGACAGCAAGGAAGAAACAAACCATGCTACACCAAGCCAAGACTCACCAACAAACAAAAACTTGGTACAATCAGATAGCGAGGGGCAGACAGCAAGCATGGACCTTGAAGAAAACACCAGCAACATTCTTGACCCCACGACATCATCTGACCCCTCCACTTGCTGGAAGTTGTTCGTTGGTGAGATGTGGAAGCTCTTTGTGGATGAAGCATCCAACCGGCATGGTGCAGGACTTGGCATAGTCCTCATCTCACCAGACGGCCTGGTCGTGGAGCAAGCAATCAACCTTGGCTTCCCAGCATCAAACAACGAAGCGGAGTATGAAGCACTTCTTGCAAGACTCAAATCAGCATTCTACATGAAGGCCACCGAATTAATGGTCTACAGCGACTCACAGCTGGTGGTAAACCAAATTTCTGGCGACTATGAAGCAAAGGATGACAGGATGGCCAAGTATCAAGAATTGGTCAGAACAGAGATCAAGAAATTTGAAGTAGTAAGGATAGAACAGATTGGCAGGGAGGAAAACAACAGAGCAGACAAACTAGCAGGCTTTGCGTCAATAGCAGATACATCCATCCCTTACCCACTACTAATTGACTACCTACCAAGACTAAGCATTGAAGACCCCGAAGTAGAAGAGGTATATTGCACCGAATTAGGCCCTTCATGGATGGATTTCATTATACTGTTCTTAAAAGACGGCATCTTACCGGAAGACAAGAAAGAAGCCAACAAAATTAAAACAAAGTCGTAGCGATTTTGGCTCTCCCCATCTATGGCATTGTACAAAAAGTCATTCTCAGGACCTTATCTAAAGTGTGTCCACCCCAGTAAAGTAGAAGCGTTCTTGTTCGAAATACATGAAGGGGTGTGTGGAAGCCACCAAGGAGGAAGATCGTTAGCTTACAGAGCCATTTCGCAAGGATACTGGTGGCCATACATGTAAGCTGACTCAGAGAAGTATGTGAAGAAGTGCGAGAAATGTCAGAAGTTCGCACATCAAATACATCAGTCGGCCAGAGAACTCCTACCACTAACCAGCCCATGGCCCTTTGCAATGTGGGGCTTGGACATAGTAGGACCACTTCTAACAGCGCCCGGAAATAGGAAGTTCTTTCTCACAGCAACAGACTACTTCACAAAGTGGGTGGAGGCAGAAGCATTGGCATCAATCAAGGAAAAAGATGTGAAGAAGTTCGTCTGGCAGAATATCATTACTCGATTCGGCATACCTAAAGCCCTAATATCAGACAACGGCACCCAGTTTGATGGCAGAATCTTTCGAGGCTTTTGTGAAGAATACAAGATAGAATTCTACAATTCTACACCAGCATATCCTCAAGCAAATGGCCAAGTAGAAGCATCAAACAAGGTTGTCTTGGATGGACTGAAGAAAAGGTTAGAGAAGGCAAAAGGCAAGTGGGCGGAAGAACTTCCTCATGTTTTATGGGCTTACCGCACCACACCTCGACGATCAACAGGAGAAACACCATTCTCCTTAGCCTATGGCATGGAAGCAGTAATCCCACTGGAAGTTGGCCTCCCCACAATTAGAAGTGAAAATTTTAATCCAGACTTGAATGGAGAAGCCATAGCATTGGAACTCGACCTCGCCAAAGAAAGAAGAGAAAGAGCACTGGTTCACATTGCCTCATACCAACAAGAATTATCCAGGAAATACAACAAAACAATGCATCCAAGGCAATTCAAGATCGGAGATTTTGTGCTGCGCAAAGTGATAGGAAACACCCTGGTGCCAGGAGATGGCAAGCTAAGGCCTAACTAGGAAGGTCCTTACAAAGTGGTTGGGTTAGCAGGCAAAGGGGTATACCACCTAGAAGACAAGGACGGCAAAGCAGTCCCTAGGCTATGGAACACCGCCAATCTCAAGTTATTTTATTTTTAGCTTTCCTCTTTCGAACATGTGTAATTTTTTCGTTTCTCAATAAAACAAGTCGATTCTTTTCAGCATAGTTGTTTTCTGTAAAAGTTAGTTTTAGTAACAGTAGGAACATTGCAAACTTTTTCTAAGCTGGCTGGAAAAACCAACTTAAAGGTTGGCTAGATTAAACCAACACCCTTCCTAAGCCCAGGATAAGGATCCAGGCTGCAGGACGTTTGGTCGGAATAACCAAACACTTCACTTTAGGTTGGCTGGAAAAATCAACACCCTTCCTAAGCCCAGGATAAGGATCTAGGCTGCAGGACGTTTGGTCGGAATAACCAAACACTTCACTTTATGTTGGCTGGAAAAACCAATCTAAAGGTTGGCTGGAAAAACCAACACCCTTCCTAAGCCCAGGATAAGGATCTAGGCTGCAGGATGTTTGGTCGGAATAACCAAACACTTCACTTTAGGTTGGCTGGAAAAACCAATCTAAAGGTTGGCTGGAAAAACCAACACCCTTCCTAAGCCTAGGATAAGGATCTAGGCTGCAGGATGTTTGGTCGGAATAACCAAACACTTTACTTTAGGATTGGCTGGAAAAACCAATCCAGAGGTTGGCTGGATTAAACCAACTCTTGGCACTCTTTAGCCAAAGTAAGGACATCGGCTAAAGAGTGGTTGGCTGGATTAAACCAACTCTTAGTACTCTTTAGCTGAAGTAAGGACATCGGTTAAAGAGTGGTTGGCTGGATTAAACCAACTCTTGGTACTCTTTAGCCAAAGTAAGGACATCGACTAAAGAGTGGTTGGCTGGATTAAACCAACTCTTAGTGCTCTTTAGCCGAAGTAAGGACATCGTCTAAAGTATGGTTGGCTGGATTAAACCAACACTTGGTACTCTTTAGTCAAAGTAAGGACATCGGCTAAAGAGTGGTTGGCTGGATTAAACCAACTCTTGGTACTCTTTAGCCAAAGTAAGGACATCAGCTAAAGAGTGGTTGTCTGTATTAAACAAACTCTTAGTACTCTTTAGCCGAAGTAAGGACATCAGCTAAAGAGTGGTTGGCTGGATTAAACCAACTCTTGGTACTCTTTAGCCAAAGTAAGGACATCGGCTAAAGAGTGGTTGGCTGGATTAAACAAACTCTTAGTACTCTTTAGGCGAAGTAAGGACATCGGCTAAAGAGTGGTTGGCTGGATTAAACCAACTCTTAGTACTCTTTAGCCGAAGTAAGGACATCGGCTAAACGAGTGGTTGGCTAGTAAGCTCAGTCAGATTGCTCAGCTAAGACCAGAATAAAGTATCTCGGCCGAAAAATATTGTGTTTCGTTCAAGTTGCAGTTAGAAAGCAAGCACAAATAGGAAAGCAAACCGAGATGACAGTTGGAACAAAAAAATGCATTAATTAAACTCAAAACAAGTACAAAGGAAGGGCCACAGCCCGGTTACAAAAAAGAAAAAAGAAGATACAAAATCAGTTAAAGAGATCATCCAGATCAGCATCCAGCCCAACTCTGAGTCCGGTCTTAGCAGGAAGTTCGGTCGTCGCCAGAACTCGGTTGAGCTCGGTTGAAACAAGCTCCTCTGGGTTCGGCTCAGCCGAAGACATAATTATAGCATCAGAGGCTAGGGGATTGGAGATCGCTGGAATTGGAGTAGGCTGGCGACTGGGCTGGGAGTCGTCTTCAGAAGAAGAGCATTCATCTCCACCTTCTTCAAGAAATTACTTCTGAAGATCGGAAGCATACTCCACCAGTGAGGCCGGAATGAAGTACTGAGGAGCATTATAGACCTCGGTGTCGGGCCCACAACCGAGCTGCTCCACAGCACCTCTCCAGCCGCACTTGAAGAATAAATCCTTTGCCGCTTCACATTGTTTGATATAAAGGGGTTCGCCCTCCTTGAAACCCCGGAGCTCGGCGTCTTCTGCCTTCTTCTTCAGCTCCGTTATCTCGGCATCCTTCTTACCTTCGAGCTTGACTAGCTCACGAAGGTACTTATCCTTCATCACAGCTAGGGCCTTTTGCTTGTCTGCATCGGCCGAGGTAACTAGTCCGATCAGACGAGCTACCTCGACCTCTAGATCGGCCGTTTTCTGGTGGGACTCCTTCAGCTCGGTTGTTTTTGCTTCAACCTCTGCCATGGCTTGCCTTGCTGTGCTCCTGAGCTCCAACACCTTTTTATGCGCAATTTGGCCCTTTTGCACGGCCTGAAAAAGAAACTAATGTCAAAACCGAACAGAAAGTTGGTGATATTTAGAGAGACAAGAAGAACAACTTACCAGGATCATGGATTTCGTGGCCGAGCGGATGGCCTTCAGCTCGGTCAAGTTCTTGTGGTGCTCCATGTCGTCTGGGAGGCACACACTCTTGGCAAGGTTAAAATTCAAATGGTCTTTTTCAGCAACAACTGAATCAGTGTCCTGAATATCACGGTTCTGGAAAGTCAGTTTGGGTGCCCATTTGGAAGAGCTGGCTCGGTCGGCGTGCTCCGGTTGTGAGCTCGGTGGAGGGCTTGGTGGCAGAGTGGTTTCGTCTTCATCAACTAAGCGTTGTTCGGCCTGGGTACTACGGACGCGCTTAGTTCGGCGTGATGAGGAGGGTTGTTGTGATGGTAGGGCCACCACGGTTTCTTGTGTTTGGTTTGGTGGTGGTACCTCGACCCTGTTAGTCTCGGTCAAGAGAGCCCTGACTTTGTTCCTTTTGGCCATCTCTTCTTCAACATTCAGTAGGATTAGTATAATTTGTGGCAAGGTTGGGTCCGATTCGGGGGCGTCCTCCAACAAAAAGTCAGTTACTCTGGCTTTTCGGTGACCGCTGTATCTGTATGTCAGTTCGAAATTTAGAAGTTTGGCCCAACTTCTTTCTGAAAAACGAAGTGCGGCGCAGATAGTGTTCAGGTTGGGGTAACTGTACAAGGATTGAAGATGGGCTGAATCTGCATAAAGAAGACAAACTGTTAGTTCGGTTCAGGAGCAGGTAACCGAAATAAAACAGAGCATGCCAACAAACCGAAGTAATTATACCAGGTTCTCCTTTATTCCAGTTTATACTTCGGCCAGGGATCTGGGCTTGCTAGTCTTCAAAATTGCCAGACAGCCAGAAAAAGTCATCATCATTCAAGTCTTTGTCCGGTGTGTCTTTTATTATTTTTTCTTGGCGGCGGCGTATCCTAAGATAGTAAACCCAGCCGTCTTCTTTTGACCCTATGAAGTACTGGTGGAAGATTTCGGCTAAGCCGAGGTTAATGCCAGCTCGGCGATTTAGCTCGGCTATGCCCATTATTATGTGGTATGAGTTGGTGGAAAGCTGGGTTGGGCATATTCTCGTTTGCCTAAGGAATTCACAAATTAAGGGTTGGACTGGAAATCTTAGTCCGGTTTCTATTATTGATAAAAGGGTAAAGGGTACAAAGCCCTGGTTTCCCCAAGGTATAACATCTTTATCGGCTAAGGTTAGGTGGACATCGTCAGGGATGTTATAATCCCTTCGGAATTCGGCCAAGCCACCTGGTGTTTCTACTAAAAACCTATATTTACCCATTTACTCCTAAGTTATGTATAAATTATGCTTGGTGCTAGCTCGGTCGGAAAATGTTGCTATGTAGCTCGGTTGAGCGATCAAAAGGAGTGCATGGGCAACCTAAGTCTGCAAAGTGAAAAACATAAGTGTTAAGCACAGATCTTTAGACCGTGCTACAAAGTAAAAACAAGTTAAGTCCTACTTCGACTTTGTGAAATGTTGCAGGTCCTATCTCGGTTTGAGCAAGGTGCTTGGTAGCTCGGTTGGGGCAAGTGATTTGTTAGACCGGTTGTAATTCTAGGGGCAGCTTTCTTAGTTCGGTCTGAACTACGAGTGCTGGTTTAGCCCCAAGATAGTTCGGTCAGAATTGAGTCCTTCAAACAAACTAAGTGTAGATCTAGTTCGGTTTGTTATCTCGGCTAAGATAAATAAAAAAAGATGGTTTTTTGACTTGTTAAAACTACTGGTACAAGTGTTGGTTCGGTTGAATGGTCTGGCTAGACTTACACATAGCATAAACAGTATCCTAGTACGGTTGAGACATGTTTATGAATCAAACAGAGTATTCTACAGCTTGCTTCATAAAGTTCTTGGGGTTCTCATGAAGTTTTTTCCCAGAAAATAAGGCAACAAAAAAGCAAAAACAATATTTCGTAAAAACACATGAACAGATTGTTGTGGATTGTAAAAGCAAATACGAAAACAGCAAAAGCAAGAAAGATAGATTTGAGTAACTTACCAGATGAAGGAGCATTGAAGAAGAAGCAGTGGCAGTGAAGAACACGAGCTCCTTAGGAACGAGAAGGAATGCGAGAAAGAGAGAGAGAAGACGTGAATAGGAAGATGTAATGATTCAAGAAGAGAAACAAAAGGAGTTTGTTTTGATGCGAGGCCCAAAATTTGGGCGGGACTGTTCAAAAAACACGAGGTACGATGACGGCGTGACAGCTACCTTCAGCCAATAAGAGTATGCCACGTGTCCTAGGGATTAGAAGCGATTCAGTTGCTGTGATTGAAGAGACGTTTGAACCGGACAGGTACAGACCGGTGTGAGCCTAGCTCGGCTGGAAAGACTAAGAGGCTTAGCTCGGTAGTAAGGTTAAAATTTTTTAGCTCGGCTGGAAGACAAGGTAATCCCATCATGCTGCACAGATGGAATTAAGGGGCAATTGAGAGGGTAATTTGTATGAATAAATTGGGCCGAGATTGGGTAATGGGCCGCTTTGGGCCGTAGTAAGAAAGGCGGAGTAAAATGGTTTTTTTCATTAGCTCGGTCCAAGAAGGCCTTGTTGTTATCTCGGTCGCCACGGCCAAATTGGTTAGTTCGGTCATGGCATGCAAAGCCAAGGTGGACGTGAGGAAGTATACTGAGCCCTCTTCAGGACTTGGTTTTGGGTTAGCTCGGCGTAGGCTCTTCTATGGATAGCTCGGTTTTGGCATGTGAAGCCAAGGTAGGGGAAAAGCAAGGAATAGCCGAACTAACAGCTAAATCGGTTACGCCAGTCATTCTAGCATGGCAATGTTATTTCGGTTGTATGATAGTCCGGCCATGGTATAACCATCTCACTTGGTTTAAGCAGTGAGGGGGTTGTTGAAGGATAAGCATT
Source organism: Camellia sinensis (assembly GCF_055761805.1). Taxonomy (NCBI): domain Eukaryota; kingdom Viridiplantae; phylum Streptophyta; class Magnoliopsida; order Ericales; family Theaceae; genus Camellia; species Camellia sinensis. Next base: position 125,405,274 of record NC_138968.1, read on the forward strand.
ATCCTTCAGGAGTATGAATCCTAGGAGGACTCTACATGGTGGAGTAAGAGTCCTACTTGGATTGTGCCACACGGAACCTATAAAAGCTCACAAACATCACCTATGGAGAGGTAACACAACTTTGATTCCTGAATACACAGAGCTTTTGTCTACTTGTCTATTTTGCTGACTTAGGCATCGGAGAGGTTTCCGGCACACACCCGCCGGCTAGCTCACGTTTGTGTTTTCAGGGAGTAAAGCGACGATGTTTGGAGGAGCGCAGACTTGATCAACAGGATTATACGAGAAGGTTTATTTCTTTCCCGTACACTACTAAAAGACAATTGTTTTAGTGTTTTTTATAATGTAACTTCATTTCACAATTAATTAATTATTTTTAAAATATTAAAACATTTTACATGAAAATTTGTATTAAATAAAAATTTAATAAAATTTAAATTGAAAATTATGATTTGTTTGAAACTTCATTTCTTTGATCAAGTTCTATACTAAAAATAAAATCTATGAACCAACTTAATCTGATTTTAAATAATTCTTTTAGATGTAAATATAATTTAATATTAGACATATTTTAAGAATAAATATAATTTCTTAATTGAAGTATTAGAATATTAATAAATATGCCAAATATGTATATATATATATATATATATATTTGGTTATAAAAACTTTTACCATATTTTTATCATTTTAAAAGATAAATAAGTGGCAATGTGATGGTTGGACATGAGCCAAAATAATTATCTAAAAATTGGATGTATAGCATAAAAATCAACTAAATCCAATTTCTACACTACTTTTAGTATTTGATCCAGTATTAACTCATACCCATTACAACTTAACAAATTATTCAACATAAACTTAAATTGATTATTATTAACTGTTTTAACTAATTAACTGATCAATTTTTAAATCGAGCCCAAGGTTGAACTAAAACAAGCTCTATATTTTAGGTTAATCCAGTATTATATAATTTTTTCATACATAAATATACTTAATTATTTTTCTAATAATTTTTCATATAAATATATAATTTTTTATAATAAATAAATAAATATGCCAAAAATATACATACATTTTCTTATTTTTGTTATAAAAATTAACCATAATATATTTACCGATTTTTAAAGAAAAAAACATGGGTTAAGTGACCATGAATTGGGTATGAATTAAGATAATTCTCTAAGAATTTAAATGTAGGCATAAAAATTGATCTTAATCTAACATCTAAACAACTTTTAATGTTTAATGCCCGTACTATCCCTCAAATTAGTTCATAATATTCAATGTAACGCCCTCGTAATAATACATATGAATCCCACATTCTTGACATGCATAGACATAAGTGAATAAAGCATATTTCCATTCATCAGAGTATTCTTACAAAAAGTAATACACGTTGACAACAAAAGTAAATGCCCTGTAGGCTTACAACTTTCCAAGCCAACACTTGGTTACAACAAAAGAAGAGTTCTAACTCTCTACACAAATAAGCCCTTGGCTTGAATTTACATGTATCACCAAAATAATAAAACAACCAAAAGAGTCTTCAACTCCCAAAACCATCTAAGCTAAGGCCTTGGGGGCGGCATAACACCTGAACTTGAAAATGATGTCCCATATAGGGTGAGCCAACGCCCAGTAGAGATATGCTAAACATAATATGAGCAATAACTAAAACATTGACATTTGATAAATGTTTAACTCATATAAACAAACATACATCTCTTTCCATTTCATTATCCAAACCAATTCATAGATATGGTTCCCTATTCATCCAGACAGTTCAAATGAGACTACAGCTCATATCAACAATACTTCGGTTATGATCAATTAACATGAGACTACAACTCACATAATTATCACTTCAACACTTCAAGTTCAAATGAGACTACAACTCATATTATCATCATTTCAATACTTCAACTTATCTACGTTATACAAACGCAATTAGGATTTCGGGACTTTCACCCTGGACACTCCGGCCAACTTAGTTATCACTAGAGCCCATCCCCTATCTCCTTTCAAATCCGGTTTAGGAGTACATCCCCTATCTCCTCCCAAACCGTGGAGTACATCCCCTATCTCCTCCCAAACAATATACATATACAATGTATTTAAACACGTATCATATACAATGATCAAGCAAAGCACATATTCAATGTGTTATCCCATCCGTCATATTCAGTGACATACTCAATTGATTAGTTTTAATTCACCTAATCATCATGCAGTGTCTACAACAATCAAGACTATCCTCCACCGATAGCCCAAAACAATTATTTCTAAACAGCTAAAAAATTATCAAACAGATAAATTATCTATAATTTCAAAGGTGAGTGATTAATCAATCCAACTCCACCATTAAATCTCATAATTACCCAATTTCATTATTTCCAACTCAATTTCACATTCCCATAACTTTCCCAAATTAATTATACAAATTAATTCATCACAATAAATTAGGGCTTTTCTCCCCATTTTCTTAACATTGACCCAAAGGTCCAAATATCATCAATAACATCAATAACCTCATTTTATGACCCAAAATACACATATAGAGAGAAGGTGTATTCTAGAGAGAGGAGCTCCCAAACAAGGTTTTTGAAAAGATAGAGAGAGAGAGAAAGTCAAAAAAGTTGTCCAAAATGCTACAACTCGGACTGATATAAAACACAGTCCGCTCAAGCGTAGAACGCCCCGCTCGAGCGTCAGACACAGACTCCCGCTCGAGCGTCAAAAGCGCCGCTTGAGCGCCGAATGCACACTTCCAGAAGTTCTGCAGACGAAAGTCCCCGCTCGAGCGTGAAAGTGGACGCTCGAGCGTCCGATGACCTACAGAGAAAAGTACTGAAGGTTGAATAATCTCGCTTGAGCGTCAAACTCCCCGCTCGAGCGGAGGAACAAAAGTATAAGGCTCGCTCGTGCGTCAAAATCCCCGCTCGAGCGTGAAGGCCAAAATCTGGGCATCAACTCTTGGTTTCTAAACACAACCAACCTGTTTCAAACTTGCCTAACACAACCCAAAACTCAAATACAAGAATAAAAGATGGAAACGAGAATAAGACAACACCCAATATTCACGGACCCGAGCCCGGAATACAATTAAACAATGAAGGGAAAACCAGGATCGCTATATTCAAAACTTGAGAAATTATAATATAATTTAAACATAAAATTTAAATTGATTATTACCAATTATTTCTATTAATTGATCGATCAAAATTTTAAATCAGTTGCAAAATATGGTTGAAACAATGCCCATATTTTAGGTTGACCTTGAATAGTTTTTTCACACATAAATACACCTGACCATTCATATAATAATTTAAAATATAAATATAAAATTGTATCAAAGTTTTAATTTTTTTTAATAATTCTGCATACATATTTATTATTTTATTATAAAAAATATTAACATATATTTATTCACCAATTTAATAAATAAATGAGTTAAGTGGTCATATTTAGGCATAAATTAAGACAATTCCCTAATGATTAGGTCATGACCTAACTGTTGGAATGGTTATAAAATTCTGGGTAAAATCAGAATTTTTTCCTAAGTTTGGTCTATTTTTTAGGTGGGCCCCGTGCGTCGATTTTCACAGGTTAAAGTGGTAACGCGTTCTATGCCGCGTTGTGATTCACGTGGTATATTTGATTGCTCAAAATCATTACCGAGTGAATGGGAAATTGAAGCCAAAGTATGCTCCATGGAAATGGAGTTTTGGTGAAAAAATCCTTAAAGGTATTGAATAAGGCTTGTCCCACATTGATTTGGTGGGAAGTTTTGAATGGCTTTATAAGGCATGGGTTTGGTACTTGGGGTGTGCCCCAAGGGGTACCCAAGTGTTTTAGAGAGGGAGGTTATGGGCAAAATGGGCTAGACCCATTGGACTCAAAAATCACCACACACGCGCGCACACCGCCGCTGTCCGTCCGGGCGGGCTGGGCGCGTGGTGTGAGGTTGGGTTGGTCTTGTCCAACCCAATACCTATTTTTAGAATTTAATTTTATTTTTGGTAAAATAAAATCTAGAATTCAAATTAAACTGGGCCCTTCCCCTTTTTGTTATCTGTTTGAATTGTGAACCCAACAGATTCAAATCTGTTTAAATTCAAAACCAAACAGGTTTCGTACCTGTTCAAATAGGTTTGCACCTGTTTAATTCAAAATTTGCAGCCACCAATCCATCTATAAATAGGACAGCCCTCATTTGGATTTTGTAACTCTAATAATTTCGTCCTTCATAATTCTGCAAATATTCTTTTCATATTGCTGCATTATTTTCTTCTGTGAGAGAGTATAAACACTTAGTGTGTTCATTAGGCAAACAATTTGTAGTGCTGCTATTGTTTGTAGCAGATCATTTTATCCTGGGAGATAGACGTCCAAATTCTGAAAGCACCGTGGAGAGGACGAATTTGTCTTAAGGACACAGTGTCAAACACTGGACTTGATCAAATATTTATTCAAAGAAATTAATCAAGTAAGTTGTTTGATTTATTATTCTGTTTTATTTGTTTATTTAATCAGATTTTAATTTTATTTTTGTAACAAAATAAAATCTGTTTTTATTTATTTATTTTTATTTCGAGTTTGATTTTTGTAATCAAAAAAAATTCTCTCCTTTCTTTTATTTCTTTTATATTCTGGTTGTTGTAAAGTACACAACAGAATTTAATCTTTTTAAATATAGTGAAGATTGTCTAACAATCTTAAGACAGATTCCTTTTTGGTATCTTCATTGTATTTAATTTTCTGTGATTTCATAAGACATATTCTGGTTGGAAAAACAAATAGTGGTTTATGCTATTTGACAGATAGTAGTAATATACTCTCTTTTCTTTGACAACTAGTAGTAATATACTGGTGTTATTAACAATTGTAGAATATTAATTTGTGTTACAGAAAATTATTGTGATATTTTATTTTTCTAGTTTTGGTAACAAGGAAAATAAAATTATTTTGTGTTTTAATTTATTTTTTGATTTTGGTAACTAGAAAATTAATTTGTGGTGCGTTTTTCTGATTTTTGTAATAAGATATTATTGTGGTATTTTATTTTCTAGTTTTAGTAACATGGAAAATAAAATTATATTATTTTCTAGTTTTAGTAACAAGAAAAATAAATTATTTCGTGTTATAATTTATTTTCTGGTTTTAGTAACTAGAAAATTAATTTTGTTAATCAATCATGTAACTTTGTGTTTCGGTTACAATCTGTAAATTTTGTACATAACTTACGGTTTCGTTTGGAAGGTCACCTAAACCCTTTGTGAAAATGTGTTAGTACTTGGAAGTATTTGATTCTGGAGTAAAATATTAGTTTTACAAACTAATTTCATTTTTATTACGAAGAATCCTTTATGGCAAGTTTATTTTCTTTATTAGTTTACTGATTCATTCTTTAATTTCTGTGTATAGATCCGTAGTCGTGAATTGTTTTTGCACATGAGTTGGAATATATATATATATATATATATATTCACAAGAACATTTTAATGTGTATATAATTAGTTTATTTATGTACAAATCAAACTGATTAAATGAGGGTATGTTTTGTCATTTTTTGGAGTTTAAAATTCAAAACGCGTTGAATTTTATTTATGGGTTGAGAATCTTTTTATTTCATGATGCAAGTTATGGGATCATGCATGATTAATTTATTTTGTTAATTCATTATTTTTAGTTAATGTGTTTGATATGCGGGTATTGATATCAACTCTAGTTATTTCTTAAAAAATAATTTCATGTGATTTGGAATGATAAATTAATATGTTGACTTTGTACATAAGCAGATTAATTTGAATATGTCTCATCAATTTTGAATAGGTGTTTAAATACTAGAGAAATTTAAACATGAAGATGTATGTAGTTATATCGTTCCATTTATTTGGGAGTAAATTTAAGAAATCTTTTATGTTGATTATTAGTTTGTTTTGAATTTGTGACATGAGATGTCGTTAATTATTATTTTACTTGCGTAGTAGAATTTGTTAAATCATAAACCATTATATTAATATGGAAGTGTATCTCTTGCTTTAGAAGAGATAATTTAGTTTTCTTTTATCACAAATATTTTTTGTGACAGTGTTACTTATTCGTAAATGAGTTGCAAGAATTTATACAATCAAATGAGATTTTTGATTTGTTCGTTTCTTAGGCAAAATTTTTATGAGGATATGATTTTGTCAAAACTTTAATTCTGATTTGTGTAGTCATAATTATTTTGGATTTTTCATTTGAAATTTATGAATCAAGCACATCATAGACAACAAGTGATGGATGTTTTATGTTGATTTATATAAGAAGTGATAGGGGTGGTCAATATGTTGCACCATTAAATGAATTTTGTGCACAACATGACATTATTCACCAAACTACAGCCCCTTATTCCCCACAGCAAAATGGAATTGCTGAAAGGAAGAATAGAACCCTAAAAGAAATAATGAATGCCATGTTACTAAGTTCAGGTTTACCACAGAACTTGTGGGGGGAAGCAATATTGTCTGCTAATTATGTTCTTAATAGAATACCCAACAAGAAAACCAACAACACTCCTTATGAATTGTGGAAAGGTCGATCGCCTTCCTACAAATACTTAAAAGTGTGGGGGTGTTTGGCAAAAGTTGAAGTTCTTGTTCCTAAAAAGACTAAGATTGGACCAAAAACAGTAGACTGTGTGTTTACTGGTTATGCTCAGAATAGTAGTGCATATCGGTTTCTGACTTATAAATCAGAAATACCTGATATAAATGTGAACACTATTATAGAGCCAAGGAATGTTGTGTTTTTTGAACATGTCTTTCTTTACAAGAAAGGATAGGAATTAAGTTCACAGAAAAGAACTTATGATTGTACACAAAGTCAAGAGACTAATGACAATCAAACACAAGAGACTAGTAATGGTCTCGACCAACAGGATTTAAACTAAGACGAAGTAAGAGAGCGAGAACATCAAAATCCTTTGGTCCAGATTTCCTAACATACCTGTTAGAAAATGAACCTCAAAGCTTTAAGGCAGCAATGACAGGTCCTGAAGCACCTTTGTGGAGAGAGGTTGTTAATAATGAAATTGAATCCATTATGCAAAATCATACTTGGGAATTGGTGGATCTTCCACCAGGTTCCAAACCTCTTGGATAGAAATGGATATTCAAGAGAAAAATGAAAGCAGATGGTTCAATTGACAAGTATAAAGCAAGACTTGTAGTTAAAGGTTACAGACAAAAGGAAGGTCTGGACTATTTTGACACATATTCCCCTGTGACAAGAATAACATTCATTCGCATGCTTATTGCTATAGCAGTGTTGTTTCATTTAGAAATACATCAAATGGATGTTAAGACAGCTTTTTTAAACGGTGATCTAAATGAAGAGATTTATATGGAGCAACCCGAAGGGTTTTTAGTATCAGGGCAAGAAAAGAAAGTTTGTCGACTTGTAAAATCCCTTTATGGATTAAAACAAGCACCTAAGCAATGGTATGAAAAATTTGATCATGCAATGCTTACTAATGGGTTTAAGATAAACGAATGTGACAAATGCGTCTATGTTAAAAACACTGACCAAGGATATGTCATAGTTTGTCTTTATGTGGATGACATGCTTATCATTGGAAGCAGTCAAAACATGATCAAATCAACTAAGCAAATGCTTAACAAAAGTTTTGATATGCAAGATATGGGGGTCACAGATGTTATATTAGGAATGAAAATTACTAAAACATCTGACGGATATGCGTTATCTCAATTACATTATATTGAGAAAATTCTTGTTAAATTTTTCAAGGATGATATGAATTTAGCTAGAACACCTGTAGACGTCAATCTTTATTTATCGAAAAATAAAGGTGATGCAATGTCTCAGTTAAAATACTCCCAAATCATTGGAAGCCTAATGTACCTAATGAATTGTACTCGTCCTGATATAGCTTATGTTATCAGTAAATTGAGTAGGTACACTAGTAACCCGGAGAAGATCATTGGAAAGCGATCATTCGAGTTCTTAGATATCTGAGATTCATCCGTGATCATGGTTTGAACTTTACTCGATATCCAGCTGTACTGGAAGGTTATTGTGATGCAAATTGGATATCGGATACTAAAGATTCAAAATCCACAAGTGGATATGTCTTTACTTTGGGAGGCACTGCTGTTTCTTGGAAATCCACGAAACAAACATGCATCGCACGATCCACAATGGAATCCTAGTTCATTGCTTTAGACAAAGCAGGGGAAGAAGCCGAATGGCTTCGTCACTTCTTAGAAGACATTCCAATGTGGCCAAAACCTGTGCCAGCTATTTGCATTCATTGTGATAGTCAATCTGCAATAGGCAGGACACAAAATCATATGTATAACGGTAAGTCACGACATATTCGTCGTCGACATAATACCGTTAGGCAATTGTTGTCAAATGGAATAATCTCTATAGATTATATAAAATCTAAAGAGAATATTGTGGATCCGTTAACAAAAGGTTTGACAAAATAGCTAGTGTATAGTTCATTGAAGGGGATGGGATTAAAGCCTATTACATAAGAGTCGTTGTAACGCCCTCAAAATAATAACATTAAACCCATCAGATAAGACATGCATTTACATATAAACTAACCACATTCCTTTATTTCATTGAGTTTCATTACATAAGTATTACATGTTAACATCAAAACAAAATGCCCTACGGGCTTACAGCTTTCCAAGTTAACACTTGGTTTCAACAAATGAGTACTAACTCGTTTACACATTAAGCCCTTGGCTTGAAGTTACATGTAATACATCAAAAGTAAAACAACTACACTATGTCCGCCTCTAGCCTCCCAAGCTATGTCCTTGGAGGTGGCATGCTTCCTGCACCTGAAAATGATATTCCCATATAGGGTGAGCCACAGCCCAGTAGAAATACACTAAACCAACCATGGACAATGACTAAAACATTAGCAATTGATAGTTGGTCAACACTGATACAATCACATAAATTACATATTTATGTCAACGACTTACAAGTCCCAATTACATTTCATTTTCCCTTTTCCAACAGATAAGCATACTAGCTCTATCATCATTTCCACAGATACGTATAAATACTATATCTCACATTCAGATAAGCATAAAAACTATATCCACATTCTCAACAGATATGTATAACAACAATATCCACAGATAAGCATACAAGCTGTATCCACACTTCACAAAGATAAGCATATGAGCTCTATCTTCACTTCTCTAGACAAGCATATGAGCTGTGTCTACGGAGTTCATCCCCTATCTCCTCCCAATACTTATCCGGTTTAGAGGTACATCCCCTATCTTCCCCTAAACCGCGGAGTACATCCCCTATCTCCTCCTCTACACATAACGTATATAAACACATTGGTTCTATATACAATCACACAATACACACAATTAATGTATTCTATCAACCGTCAAGTTCCATGACACATTCCATTGATTAGTTTCCGTTTACCTAATCATCATGCATTGTCTACAACAATCTCGACTATCCTCCACCGATAGCCCAAAGCAGTTATTTCTAAAACAGAAAATAAATGCACAAATGGATATTCAATCAACATTTCATTTCCTTATTTCTCACCAATTAATTATCCCAATTAATTAAACAATGTAATTAGGCCATTTTCCATAATTACTATTTCAACCCTTAGGTCCCATTTTCATCAATGATTCAACAATCATTCCATTTTTTCTATGCCAAACATGCATCTAGGTTTATTATGAATAAAACCCTAACTTTTGTAAAATTACACAAAAGCCCCAAACTTTCACAAAATTACCAAACCAAGCCCAACATCTCAAAATACCAAAATTTAAAGACAAAACCCATAGAGAGGAGTAGGATATCCCTACCTTGAAGTTTTAGCCTAAAAGGAGATGAAGAATCCAAGATCAACTTGCTCCAAATCTAAACTTTTTCAGATTAAATCGAAGCTCTCAACACCCTCTACCTTTTTAACAAAGGCCCTAGGCTAGATTCACACCCTAGGGAGATCAAACCTTAGAGAGAGTGCAAGTTTAGAGAGAGAGTGTGTCGGATTAAGGGTTTGCTCAAAGAAAAGAAGTGAAAAAGTGATGTTTTAGACGCTGTTGTGCGCTGATATAAAACACGCTCGCTCGAGCGAAGGATTGGTCGCTCGAGCGACCAGACACAGAAAACTCTCGCTCGAGCCAAGAAGTTCTCGATCGAGCGAAGAAAAACCCAGACCGCTCGAGCCACGAAAAGATCGCTCGAGCCAGGAAATGCAACTCTCAGGTCCAAAACCAGACGCAACACCACTATCGCTCGAGCGACATACTCCTCGCTCGAGCGAAGGACCAAAAATCTGGGCAGCAACACTAGGCTCCCAAACGCAACCAACCTGAAACAAACCTGCCCAACGCATCTTATAACTCAATATACAAAGTAAAGAGGATGCAAACTAGAAAATAAACAACTACCAACATCCACGGACACATGTCCGGATCACTGTACAACAAGGGTAAACCCGGGATCGCTATAACCTCCCCCCCTTAAAGAATTTCGTCCCCGAAATTAAGTACAAGTTTTCAAAAACAAGTTTTTTTTTTTTTTTTTCATTTTAAACAATGTTACACTTGAACATTCAACAATTCGACCCATTACCGGTCATCCCATCCCTTTAACAAGAGACATATCACAATATGTAAACAACATATGTATTATTAACATGCACCAACATTATGCACTAACTTTCCAATGTCAACAATATATTCAACATATATAGTGTTACATCCAACTACCATATGAGGCAAGTTCCAAAACATGCTTCCAATAATCAAAACATTCTCAATGTTTTACAACTTAAGACATATATAAAAGCTCTTAAGTTCAACATAATGTAAAATTTAAATACAAGATCACACATCAACAAACAAGTCCGGATATTTCTCACGGACTTCCAACTCACGTTCCCAAGTGGCTTCCTCCACTCCGTGATGTTTCCACAAGACTTTCACCAAAGGAATGGTCTTGCCACGCAGGACCTGATCCCGCCTATCCAAGACCCGAACCGGTCTCTCCTCATACGAGGCATCCTCATCTACCTCTAAATCGCTCCAATCCAGCACATGTGATGGATCTGGCTCATACTTCCGAAGCATACTCACATGAAACACGTCATGCACTCCGGACAACTGCGGCGGTAAGGCTAACCGATAAGCAACCTCACCTATCTTCTCAAGGATCTCAAAAGGACCAATAAACCGAGGGGATAACTTCCCACTCTTCCCAAACCTCATCAGGCCTCGCCTAGGTGATATTTTCAGAAAGACATGATCACCTACCTCAAACGCCAAACGCCTCCTCCTACGGTCGGCATAACTCTTTTGTCGACTCTGGGCTGTAACAAGCCTCCTACGGATAAGCTCAACTTTCTCCGTCGTCTCCCTAACCAACTCCGGACCCAACAAAGGTGCATCACCCACCTCGGCCCAACAAACTGGAGACCTACACGGTCGGCCATACAAGGCCTCAAACGGTGCCATACCGATGCTAGACTGAAAACTATTGTTGTAGGCAAACTCTACCAATGGCAAGTGCCTCTCCCACGTCCCACTGAAGTCCAGGACACAACCCCGAAGCATATCCTCGAGGATCTGAATAGTACGCTCGGACTGTCCGTCAGTCTGAGGATGATAAGCCGTACTAAAGGTCAACTTAGTGCCCAGTGCACTCTGCAAACTCTGCCACAACCTAGCAGTAAAACGAGGATCTCTATCTGAGACGATCGTCACTGGGACCCCGTGCAATTTCACTACATCCTGAATATACAAATCGGCAAGATGATCTACCGAATCTCTCACGCGCATAGGAATAAAGTGCGCCGACTTAGTCAACCGGTCTACAACCACCCAAATAGCATCACTACCCCGCTGAGTCCTCGGAAGACCTACAACGAAGTCCATAGTGACATGCTCCCACTTCCACTCGGCAATAGGCAAGGGTTGCAACAAACCCGCTGGCCTCTGATGCTCGGCCTTCACTTGCTGGCAAGTAAGGCACTTCGATACGAAAACAGCCACATCTCTTTTCATACCCCGCCACCAAAACTGGCGACCCAAATCCTGATACATCTTAGTACCTCCCGGATGCACCGCAAGGCGCGAATGGTGAAACTCTCGGAGTACCTCCTCTCGGCAAGCCTCCGGTACAAACAAACGGTCTCGGTATCTCACACTCAGGTCGGGATACACCGTCAAACCCTTCTCAACTTTCCCACTGGAGATCTTCTCTCGGAGGGATTCTACCTCAAGGTCACCTCTCTGTGCCTCTAACACTCTAATCACAAGTGTAGGCTGCGCAACAACAGAAAACAAGGCCGCAGCCTCGACAGATTCGCCCAGTAGCAAATCAAACTCGCCCAGTGCTCCCAACATCTCCCATTCCCGGATGGCTATACAAGCTACATCACTAATGGTTTTCCTACTAAGGGCATCGGCCACAACATTGGCCTTTCCCGGATGATAATGCAACTCAAAATCATAATCCTCGATGAACTCCATCCATCTCCTCTGCCTCAAATTCAAGTCTCTCTGTGTAAACAGATACTTCAAACTCTTATGATCCGAGAATACCTCGAACTTCTCACCATAAAGGTAGTGCCTCCAGACTTTCAAGGCAAAGATCACTGCTGCTAACTCTAGGTCGTGAGTAGGGTAATTCTTCTCGTGTATTTTCAACTGACGTGAGCCATAAGCTACCACTTTCCCCTCTTGCATCAACACACAACCCAAACCCTCTCGTGAGGCATCACAATAAACCGCATAACCCAACCCTGTCTCCGGAATAATCAATACCGGAGCGGTGGTCAATCTAACTTTCAGCTCTTGGAACGACTTTTCACAAGTCTCACTCCACACAAACTTGACTCCCTTCCGAGTCAGTCTAGTCAATGGTGACGCTAACCTGGAGAAATCTTTCACAAACCGACGGTAATACCCAGCCAATCCCAGAAAACTGCGGATCTCAAACACACTCTTAGGCTGTGCCCAATCTTGCACTGCCTCAACCTTGGATGTATCAACAGACACCCCTTCCCCGGATACCACGTGGCCTAAGAATTTGACTTCCCTCAGCCAGAACTCACACTTCCCAAACTTGGCATACAGCCTATGGGCTCTAAGTAACTCAAGCACCACTCTCAAGTGTGCCTCGTGCTCCTCCTCAGAAGACGAATAGATAAGGATATCGTCCACGAAAACAACCACAAATCGGTCTAAGAACTCCCAGAAAATCCGGTTCATCAAGTCCATAAAGACTGCCGGTGCATTGGTAAGTCCGAATGGCATCACCAAAAACTCATAATGGCCATACCGCGTACGGAATGCCGTCTTAGGAATATCTTCCTCCCTGACCCTCAACTGATGGTAACCCGATCTCAAGTCTATCTTAGAGAAACAACGGGAACCCTTCAACTGGTCAAACAAATCATCTATACGGGGCATAGGGTACTTATTTTTAACCGTAGCCCGATTCAACTTCCGGTAGTCTATACACAATCTCAAGGCACCATCTTTCTTTTTAACAAAGAGGGCCGGTGCTCCCCACGGTGAAACACTAGGGCGAACAAAGCCCTTATCGAGCAATTCCTGGAGCTGAACTTTCAACTCAACCAACTCTGCTGGAGCAAAACGGTAAGGTGCCATAGAAATCGGTGCCGTACCAGGCACTAAATCAATAGAGAACTCTATCTCTCGGTGAGGTGGCAAACTAACAAGATCTTCGGGAAAGACATCCGAATACTCACAAACCACCCTCAGTAACACAACCTGGGTCTCACCACTCTCACCACTCTCAAAGCTGGCAAGTAGACTACTAAGCTCACTTCGCCCTCGCGAATCATACCCCGGTGGCAAAACACTACCAACCCGGTCTCCCAAGAAATGGAACCACTCCCCGCTCAAGGTACATAATGTAACCCTCTGGCGGTAGCAATCAATAACAGCCCGGTATGACGATAACCAGTCCATACCCAAAATAACATCAAAACCCTTCATGGGCATGACAACAAACGGAAAAGGAAGCCTATAGTCGGCGACCTCTATATCACATCCTCTAACACCCTGTTTCCGAATCAACTCACCACCCAAAGGCGATACCACACAAATAGGAGATGCTAACTGTGCTAACTCCAATTCCAAAACAGATGCAAATGCAGCAGATACAAAAGAATGAGATGCACCCGTGTCTATCAACACATTAGCAACTGAGTTGCAAAACAGAAAAGTACCTCTCACTACTGATGGAGCCGGTACTAAATCCTGCGCGGTAACAGCATACACGCGCCCCGTAGGCCCCTGGTCTACCTGCTCACCTCTCGGAGCAAAAGACTGCTGCACAGACTGGGATGACGAAGCTCCCGGATTGGCCCTCGAGGCCTGCACAGACTGAGCTGGCTGAAAACCCTGCGTCTGCCTAGAACTAGACGCTCCCGAAGTGGCACTCAACTGTGGGCAAAACCTCTTCATGTGCCCAGGTTGTCCACACTGATAACAAGTCAAGAGCTGCCCCCTGCCCAAACTCTGACTCTGCGGTCTAGCTGAAGAAGAAGCAGCTTTCTGACCCCCACCCTTCTGCGGGCAAACAGATACCTTGTGACCCAGCTGGCCACACTTGTAACAGGTGAAATCCCCCTGACCACCTCTCCCGGAGCCTGCACTCGGCACTGGGAAGGTCGATCTAGCAACACCACCCTGCGACTGCTGAGGGTTATAACCCTTCTGTCTCCTGCCATCACTCTGACTATCCTGGCTCCTCTTGGAGCCTCTCTGACCCTCATCCTCCTCCTGCATCATAAGCTCCATATGAGCTGCAGCGTCCACTAGGTGTCTATACTCTCGAATATAAGACCCACCAATTCTCAACTTGAGGCCCCGCCTCAACTTCCGCTCAAACTCATAGCAACGGCGTTCCTCAGACGCCACCAGTTCAGGTGCAAACCTAGACAGACTGGTAAAAGTAGCCTCAAACTCGGCCACTGACAAGCCCTGCTGATTAAGCCGGCTAAACTGATCCCTCAGCTTCTCCCTAGCTGCTGCTGATAAAAACCTCTCCTGAAAAGCATTCACAAACGCCTCCCAAGTACTACCAACACGAGCTTTCTCGTACTTCCACCATTGACCCGCATCTCCCTTCAGTTGGAAGGATGCCAAGGTCACTTTCAGTGCTCCGTCCTCGATGCCAAGCATCTCAAACGTCTTCGTTGTCTGTTCGAGCCATTCATCTGCCTTAAGCGGCTCTTTAGGATCCCCGATAAACTCGTCCGGATTACACCGGAAGAACTCCCTCTTCAAGAAGGAAGGCCCTGTCTCAGCTGCCTGATTCCCAGCTCTAAGAATACCCAAAGCTCCTGCTATCTCTCTGGCCAAGGCACCCATAGCCTGCTGACCTACTGGCTCGGCCACATTGGCCTGCCCAACTCCCTCCTGCACTGCCGGAATCTCACCCTGTAACGGTACTTCCTGCCTCGCAGGTCTACCATGCCTAGCACCTCTTCCTCGTCCTGACATCCTAATAAAGGCAACACAGAACGTTAGCACATTCATAAATGTGCCGAAACTAAACACTCACGTCCTAATGCATGGACAACTGTAATTCACTCCACATAAGCACATAAACACATAAGCACTTACGAATTTCATTTCCGGATAATAATAGTCCCGAGGCGTTACTAGAGTTCCGGTTAGAAACAGCATTGATCAAGTGCTTTTCCAACAAGACTCCCAGAAACTCAAGGATCCAATCAATATCCTAGAAATTAAATCCCATACCCACATAGTCACATAAGCATGTTATCAAATAAACACATAGCATATGGTACTACATCTACGTCTCTATCAAGCGAGACAAACCCATTGTGATCCTAATCACTTCCCACGTACCCAAAGTATTCGAACCCGGTACGCTCTGATACCAAGTTGTAACGCCCTCAAAATAATAACATTAAACCCATCAGATAAGACATGCATTTACATATAAACTAACCACATTCCTTTATTTCATTGAGTTTCATTACATAAGTATTACATGTTAACATCAAAACAAAATGCCCTACGGGCTTACAGCTTTCCAAGTTAACACTTGGTTTCAACAAATGAGTACTAACTCGTTTACACATTAAGCCCTTGGCTTGAAGTTACATGTAATACATCAAAAGTAAAACAACTACACTATGTCCGCCTCTAGCCTCCCAAGCTATGTCCTTGGAGGTGGCATGCTTCCTGCACCTGAAAATGATATTCCCATATAGGGTGAGCCACAGCCCAGTAGAAATACACTAAACCAACCATGGACAATGACTAAAACATTAGCAATTGATAGTTGGTCAACACTGATACAATCACATAAATTACATATTTATGTCAACGACTTACAAGTCCCAATTACATTTCATTTTCCCTTTTCCAACAGATAAGCATACTAGCTCTATCATCATTTCCACAGATACGTATAAATACTATATCTCACATTCAGATAAGCATAAAAACTATATCCACATTCTCAACAGATATGTATAACAACAATATCCACAGATAAGCATACAAGCTGTATCCACACTTCACAAAGATAAGCATATGAGCTCTATCTTCACTTCTCTAGACAAGCATATGAGCTGTGTCTACGGAGTTCATCCCCTATCTCCTCCCAATACTTATCCGGTTTAGAGGTACATCCCCTATCTTCCCCTAAACCGCGGAGTACATCCCCTATCTCCTCCTCTACACATAACGTATATAAACACATTGGTTCTATATACAATCACACAATACACACAATTAATGTATTCTATCAACCGTCAAGTTCCATGACACATTCCATTGATTAGTTTCCGTTTACCTAATCATCATGCATTGTCTACAACAATCTCGACTATCCTCCACCGATAGCCCAAAGCAGTTATTTCTAAAACAGAAAATAAATGCACAAATGGATATTCAATCAACATTTCATTTCCTTATTTCTCACCAATTAATTATCCCAATTAATTAAACAATGTAATTAGGCCATTTTTCATAATTACTATTTCAACCCTTAGGTCCCATTTTCATCAATGATTCAACAATCATTCCATTTTTTCTATGCCAAACATGCATCTAGGTTTATTATGAATAAAACTCCAACTTTTGTAAAATTACACAAAAGCCCCAAACTTTCACAAAATTACCAAACCAAGCCCAACATCTCAAAATACCAAAATTTAAAGACAAAACCCATAGAGAGGAGTAGGATATCCCTACCTTGAAGTTTTAGCCCAAAAGGAGATGAAGACTCCAAGATCAACTTGCTCCAAATCCAAACTTTTTCAGATTAAATCGAAGCTCTCAACACCCTCTACCTTTTTAACAAAGGCCCTAGGCTAGATTCACACCCTAGGGAGATCAAACCTTAGAGAGAGTGCAAGTTTAGAGAGAGAGTGTGTCGGATTAAGGGTTTGCTCAAAGAAAAGAAGTGAAAAAGTGATGTTTTAGACGCTGCTGTGCGCTGATATAAAACACGCTCGCTCGAGCGAAGGATTGGTCGCTCGAGCGACCAGACACAGAAAACTCTCGCTCGAGCCAAGAAGTTCTCGATCGAGCGAAGAAAAAACCAGACCGCTCGAGCCACGAAAAGCTCGCTCGAGCCAGGAAATGCAACTCTCAGGTCCAGAACCAGACGCAACACCACTCTCGCTCGAGCGACATACTCCTCGCTCGAGCGAAGGACCAAAAATCTGGGCAGCAACACTAGGCTCCCAAACGCAACCAACCTGAAACAAACCTGCCCAACGCATCTTATAACTCAATATACAAAGTAAAGAGGATGCAAACTAGAAAATAAACAACTACCAACATCCACGGACACATGTCCGGATCACTGTACAACAAGGGTAAACCCGGGATCGCTATAGTCGTCATAATGGTAACCCTACTTATATGACTAGAGATCCCAAGAACTAAGTTCAAAGGGACAACTAAGTTATGTATGGCTCCCAGAAATCACCAAGGGAGTAAAATTTCCTACCCATTCCTATGGTGAGAGTGATATCTGCAACATATGTTGTATGCAGGGGTATAAGGATAAGCTTTGCTTTTAATGATTACTTATATCTTGATTAAGGCATAAAATCAAGACGAGTATAAGGAGATACTCGCAATAAGAATCACCTATATGAGTGTTGAACTGGAGCCGGTTCTATGAGAATGAAGAGGCTAAATTCTCTAGAAACACTTATGAAACCTAGACGCGTTCAAGGCCAAAATGAACACAACAGTGAGAACCACGATGTGTTAGAAGATATTTTGTGTGAAATCTATTGTCTTGGCTTACACAAACGGCTGAACAATTCAAGGCATCGCGTCCATTAGTTAGCCAGTAAGTCCGATAGGTTATCACTAGGGAAGGTTCAAGGCCGAAAGCTACCTATCCTGATGCAAGATATTTTCGACTTATACTCTTTTGATAAAGTCTGCATATTGTTGCATTTCCGTTGTCATCAAATTCCATTCATGTGGGGGATTGTTGAAATGGTTATAAAATTCTGGGTAAAATCAGAATTTTTTCCTAAGTTTGGTCTATTTTTTAGGTGGGCCCCGTGCGTCGATTTTCACAGGTCAAAGTGGTAATGCGTTCTATGCCGCATTGTGATTCACGTGGTATATTTGGTTGCTCAAAACCATTACCGAGTGAATGGGAAATTGAAGCCAAAGTATGCTCCATGGAAATGGAGTTTTGGTGGAAAAATCCTTAAAGGTATTGAATAAGGCTTGTCCCACATTGATTTGGTAAGAAGTTTTGAATGAGTTTATAAGGCATGAGTTTGGTACTTGGGGTGTGCCCTAAGGGGTACCCAAGTGTTTTAGAGAGGGAGGTTATGGGCAAAATGGGCTAGATCCATTGGACTCAAAAATCACCACACACGCGCGCGTGCGCCGCCGCTGCAGTATGTCCGGTCGGTCGGGCTGGGCTGGGCTGGGCCTGGGCTTGGGCGCGGGTGCGTGGTGTGAGGTTGGGTTGGGCTTGTCCGGCCCAATACCTATCTTTTTGGGCCAAAAACATTTGAATTTAATTTTATTTTTGGTAAAATAAAATCCAGAATTCAAATTAAACTGGCCCGGTTTTACTATACACCCAAACAGGGGCCTTTCCCTTTTTGTTATCTGTTTGAATTGTGAACCCAACAGATTCAAATCTGTTTAAATTCAAAACCAAACAGGTTTCGTACCTGTTCAAATAGGTTTGCACCTGCTTAATTCAAAATCTGCAGCCACCAATCCATCTATAAATAGGACATCCCTCATTTAGATTTTGTAACTCTAATAATTTCGTCCTTCATAATTCTGCAAATATTCTTTTCATATTGCTGCATTATTTTCTTCTGTGAGAGAGTATAAACACTTAGTGTGTTCGTTAGGCAAACAATTTGTAGTGCTGCTATTGTTTGTAGTAGATCATTTTATCCTGAGAGATAGACGTCCAAATTCTGAAAACACCGTGGAGAGGACGAATCTATCTTAAGGACACAGGGTCAAACACTGGACTTGATCAGATAATTATTCAAAGAAATTAATCAAGCAAGTTGTTTGATTTATTATTCTGTTTTATTTGTTTATTTAATCAGATTTTAATTTTGTTTTTGTAACAAAATAAAATCTATTTTTATTTATTTATTTTTATTTCGAGTTTGATTTTTGTAATCAAACAAAATTCTCTCCTTTCTTTTATTTCTTTTATATTCTGGTTGTTGTTAAGTACACAACAGAATTTAATCTTTTTAAATACGAAGATTGTTCAACACTAACTGAGATAAATGTTGAGTCAATTAGATTAATTATGTCACTTCTACTGTCTAAACAGAATTATAAATCCTCAAGCCAACTCTTATATATTTTATTTTAAAAGTAACTAAGATATATTTATTTACCAATTTAATATATAAACGAGTGAAGTGGTTAATACTTAGTCATAGAGTAAGACAATTCTCTAATAATTAAATCAAGACCAAGTTGAGATAAATGTAGAATCAATTAGATTATGTCACTTTTAGTCTCTGACACAACTATAAATCTTCAATAATTACAAATATAAATATAAAATTTTATCAAAATTTTCATTTTTTTAATAACTATGCATAAATATGTAAATATTTATTATTATATTAAAAAATACTAACATATACTTATTCATCAATTTAATAAATAAATGAGTTAAGCGGTTCATGTAAACTAAGACAATTCTCTAATAATTAGGTCATGGCCAAGTTGAGACAAATGTTAGGTCAATTAAATTATGTCACTTTTAGTGTTTAGCACAACTATAAATCCTCAATAATTTTAAATATAAATATAAAATTTTATTAAAGTTTTAATTTTTTCAATAACTATGCATAAACATGTTCATGTTTAGGTATAGACTAAGACAATTATCTAATAGTTAGGTCATGGCCAAGTTGAGATAAATGTTGAGTCAATTAGGTTGTGTCACTGTTAGAGTCTAGCACAATTATAAATCCTTAAGCCAACTCTTACATAATTTATTATAAAAAAATACTAACATATATTTATTCACCAATTTAATAAATAAATGAGTTAAGTAGTTTATACTTAAACATAGACAATTCTCTAATAATTATATCAAGGCCAAGTTGAGATAAGTGTTGAGTTAATTAAATTATGTCACTTTTAGTGTCTACCACATCTATAAATACTATATAATTTTAAATAAAATATACAATTTTATCAAAGTTTTAATTTTTTTAATAACTATGCTTAAACATATACATATTTATTATTTTATTATAAAAAACACTAATATATATTTATTCACCAATTTAATAAATAAATGAGTTAAGTGGTTCATGTTTAGGTATAGAGTAAGACAATTATCTAATAATTAGGTCATGGCCAAGTCAAGATAAATGTTGAGTCAATTAGATTGTGTCATTGTTAGAGTCTAGCACAACTATAAATCCTTAAGCCAACTCTTACATATTTTATTATTAAAAAATACTAGCATATATTTATTCATCAATTTAATAAATAAATGAGTTAAGTGGTTCATACTTAGCTATAGACTAAGGCAATTCTCTAATAATTATTTCATGTCCAAGTTGAGATAAATGCTGAGTCAATTAAATTATGTCACTTTTAGTGCCTATCACAGCTATAAATCCTCAATAATTTTAAATATAAATATAAAATTTTATCAAAGTTTTAATTTTTTTTAATAACTATGCATAAACATGTACATATTTATTATTTTATTATAAAAAAATACTAATATATATTTATTCACCAATTTAATAAATAAATGAGTTAAGTGGTTCATATTTAGGTATAGATTAAGACAATTCTTTAATTATTAAGTCATGGCCAAGTTGAGATAAATGTTGAGTCAATTAGATTATGTCAGTTTTAGTGTCTAGCACAACTATAAATTCTCAAGCAAATCTTATTCCTTTGTATTTGTGAATTATGACATAGGAGAAAGTATACCTAAGTAGACATATTTTTAAACTTTTACAAAAATAGGTGATGGGTAGTTAATAAATTGACAAATATAATTTATTATATGATTGGGCTATCTTTGACATAAAATAAACTAAATTGCAAACCTTATAAGACAAAATGCATTTAAATTTCATTATAAAAATAAGTTTTGTAATTTTATTGCACTTTTTTAAAAATACATTCTACCATAGTTTGTTTATTTCTTATAAATAAATTTTATGTCATTATTTAATTTTAAAATTAATTGTTAATTATTGATTTAAACCCGTGCATAGCACGAGTATTATGGTTTATAAAATATTTTTAAAAAATTACACCTGTTTTATAAAGATCCATTAAGCAAAGGTGAATAAGAGAGAAGAATAAGAAAAGGACCAATGTGAGATGCCAGGACTAGCGATTGTAAGAAAATCTAAAAGTTGTATTTGATAGATAAATGCTGATTTCAAGAAAGATAAGAGGATAAGGGTCACTGATAATTCATTATTTGTCATTTTCATTTTGTTATTCAATTTTTTGATTTAAACAAATTTTGCTAGATTTAGTTTCAAAAAAATTATTATTACTATTATTATTATATGGCATACTAAAAAAATATAATTAGTAGATAATAATAGTAATGATTATTGAGTTTTACATAGTTTACGATATCATCTAATATATGGCAAATAAAAATTATGAAACCCTTAGAAAATAATAATGTGTTTATATTTTATCATATGTGTAGTTTTTATTCTAAAAAGTAGAAATTAAAAACTGCAATTTTATAATTTATCATAATTTTTGTTTAATTTTTACTAATTACATTATGATTCATGTTATTATTATTTAGAACTTGAAACATAGAATTAATGGTAGGAGAGAAAAAAAACATAAGCGAAATTGTGATAAAAATAGTTAAAATTTAATTAATTTTATTTGTTTACTGTTTAATTTTAATTTTAAAATTACTTATGAATTATTTTATTTAAAACTATGCATAGCACGGGTATTACGCTAGTACTTCAATTAAGAAATTATATATTTATTCTTAAAATATGTCTAATATTAAATTATATTTACATCTGAAAGAATAATTTAAAATCAGATTAAGTTAGTTCATATATTTTATTTTTAGTATAGAACTTGATCAAAGAAATGAAGTCTCAAACAAATCATAATTTTCAATTTAAATTTTATTAAATTTTTATTTAATACAAATTTTCATGTAAAATGTTTTAATAGCTTAAAAATAATTAATTAATTGTGAAATGAAGTTACATTATAAAAAATACTAAAAAAATTGTCTTTTAGTAGTGTGAAAATCCATTAACTAAACAAAATCAATGAATGTGGCTAATAAGAAGGGTGCTTATAATTATACACATTTAACTTCTTTTCACACCCATCACATGTATTAAAATATATATAATTTAGGCATAAATATTAGTACATGTGAGTGTACAAAATAAATCAAAAAAGAAAAAAAAAATGTACAAAAGAAATTAATGTGTGTAATTAAATCAAAATATTTTGAAGGTTCTTAATTTTTATCATGAATTTTAAAGATTTGGGAGTAGTTATATATGGTATGAATAATATAGTAATATCGTAAAAAGTAATTTTTTTTTATTTTTTTTAAAGGAAATAAGAATCAGTAGGAGAAGATTACGTTGGAAAGTTATAGAATGTTTTTTTAAAAAAAATGCTCGGTGGCCTGAATTTGTGTGACTCGAATGTGTCAAAATGACGTCGTTTTACACACAAAACGACGTCATTTTGGGTGTTTCGAGCCATTCGAGTTATGAATTTTCGAGCCACCTAGTATTGTCGTTGTTGTTGTTGTTGTTTTGTTTTTTTTTTTTTCTTTCCTTTTGAAAACTATAAATTACGAAATTATTAATATTTTGAAAACATTACTTTAATGGATTGGCTAATACTTATTTTTAATTCAATAAATCCACAAATTCATTATGAGGTTTTAGAACTCTCACAATGCACCTCACGAAAACCCCAATTTACTTATATAATATATATAGATAGATAGATAGATAGATTCAATAAGAATTTATATTTGTTTTAGATATTTTTTTTAGATTTTTTATAAAAATAATTTAATAATTCCATCACTAACTATAGTGTATGATAGAAGTTGAAAAGTGCGGCAATATGTACGGGAGAAGTCAAAAAGACTTATGGGTTAGGAGAAATCAATAAATGTTGAGATTTTTTTTTTTAAAATCAAAAAATTAGAAATTTAAGATTAAGATATTGGAACTCTCACAAAGTTTATGGATTAGAAATCCCTTTGGTCATTTATTTGGTCATTTATTTGATAGAAAATTTTGATATTGGATTGGTAGAAATTTAAGATTAGGATATTGGAACTCTCGCAATTTTGTGGACCCCACACCCATGTGAGACATTTGGTCATTTATTTGGTAGAAAATTTGGGACCTCTAGCATTTTCCTTCCTTATTGGGTAATGCTAGGGACACCAAATTTTCTACCAAACAAATGACCAAATGTCTCACATGGGTGTGGGTCCGCAATTTTGTAGACCCCACACCCATGTGAGACATTTGGTCATTTATTTGGTAGAAAATTTGGGACCTCTAGCATTTTCCTTCCTTATTGGGTAATGCTAGGGACACCAAATTTTCTACCAAACAAATGACCAAACGTCTCACATGGGTGTGGGGTCCGCAATTTTGTGGACCTCACACCCATGTGAGACATTTGGTCATTTATTTGGTAGAAAATTTGGGACCTCTAGCATTTTCCTTCCTTATTGGGTAATGCTAGGGACACCAAATTTTCTACCAAACAAATGACCAAATGTCTCACATGGGTGTGAGGTCCGCAATTTTGTGGACCCCACACCCATGTGAGACATTTGGTCATTTATTTGGTAGAAAATTTGGGACCTCTAGCATTTTCCTTATTGGGTAATGCTAGGGACACCAAATTTTCTACCCAACAAATGACCAAATGTCTCACATGGGTGTGGGATCCGCAATTTTGTGGACCCCACACCCATGTGAGACTTTTGGTCATTTATTTGATAGAAAATTTGGGACCTCTAACATTTTCCTTCCTTATTGGGTAATGCTAGGGACACCAAATTTTCTACCAAACAAATGACCAAATGTCTCACATAGGTGTGGGGTCCGCAATTTTGTGGACCCCACACCCATGTGAGACATTTGGTCATTTATTTGGTAGAAAATTTGGAACCTGTAGCATTTTCCTTCCTTATTGGGTAATGCTAGGGACACCAAATTTTCTACCAAACAAATGACCAAACGTCTAGCATTTTCCTTATTGGATAATTCCTTATTGCGGACCCCACACCCATGTGAGACGTTTGGTCATTTGTTTGGTAGAAAATTTGGGACCTCTAGCATTTTCCTTCCTTATTAGATTGGAACATAAATTTCACATGCGCGAACTCAGATTCTTCTTTAATGTTTCGCCTCCAAGTACATGAAATTGCAGTATAAATAGCAAAGAACTAGAGCTCCTCGGTCCAGGTCTGCCACAGGCAAGAAGTGAAAGAAAAAAATAAAGAGGCCACAAGAGTGTTCTTGTTCACTTCCATTCTCTCTTCACACAACCAAAAACACAAACATGGAATTATCTATTCATTCTTTACCTATTCCTGATTCAACCAAAAATATGGTACCGGAGGTCACTCGACGCTCAGCCAATTATCATCCTAGCATTTGGGGAGATCATTTCCTCACATACGCCTCTCATGCCGTGGTAAAATTGGAATTGCTAGCATTGCACAGATTTAATGTTTGTCTTTAATTTTGTGCATGGTTTTAAATAATAGTATTAAAACAGGTATTAGTAAAGATACGTTATATATCAATCGATATCAAACAATATCGACCAATATATCTATAAATATTAGTATCAAAAGTCTAAAATCTTATTACATATCAACTGATATTTAAAATCTGACAGCATGGACACAAAAGCAACTACATGGAATTTTGTTAAACAACCATTTTTATTATCAAGGAATTTTGTTGGACACATGAGTATATATATATATATGTATATGTTTTCATGTTGCTGGAAGTGAATGTTAACATGGAGCAACAACTCTGTTTTCATATTTAATATCTTTGTTTCATATAGACTTGATAATAACTAATTTGGTTATTATTTTTCAAATTCACAATATTCCATTTGAAAAATAACATTACTTATGAACAGTGAAGTTTGATTTCATTTACAAAAATAACATTATCCAATTATTGTTGCTGTATTTTATGTATAAATTTTGTGTCAGAATATAATTTTCTTTGTATATATCCTATATTCTCATTGTTTATGTAGGAAGTGGATGTTAAAATGGGCCAACAGCTTCAGCAGCAGAAAGAAGAAGTGAGAAAGATGTTAGTGGCAGCTAATGATCAGCCTTCACAGAAACTGAACTTCACTGATGCAATCCAACGCCTAGGCGTGTCTTACCATTTTGAAAGTGAGATGGAGACAGCTTTACAACACATATATGAAACCGATTATGATCATCATGATGACAAAGCCAACGATGATCTTTATACTGTTGCTCTCATGTTTCGGTTACTTAGACAACAAGGATATCCCATCTCTTGTGGTAAGTCTCATTTGCCATGCATTTGATGTTTTGGTATCTGAACAAGGCTAAAAGAAGTCAAACACAACCATACATGTCCATATGTTATTTTGTGTCACACTAATATATCGTGTGTCGGATGAGTTACGTAGATGTGTTCAACAAATTCAAGGACGACAATGGCAAAATTCGTGAATCCTTAATTGGTGATGTGAGAGGAATGTTAAGCTTGTATGAGGCTGCACATCTTAGGGTGCGAGGAGAAGATATACTGGATGAAGCACTCTCTTTTACCATCACTCACCTTGAGTCTGCGGTACCCAACTTGAGCAATCTTGTTCAAGAACAAGTAATTCATGCTCTGAATCAGCCCATACACATGGGCTTGACAAGGCTAGAGGCAACCCGTTACTTCTTCTTCTATGAGCAAGATGATTCTCACAATGAAGTTCTACTGAATTTTGCAAAATTAGATTTCAATCTATTGCAAAAAATGCACCAATGGGAGCTAAGCGAAATCACAAGGTGACTTATATAAATTTATGCCCAGGAAAAAAATAATTGGAAAATTCTCAGAATTCAAATGTATAGTATAAATTTAAATTGTGCACTTTTTTGATCCATACATTTCAAATTCTAAGCATTTTTTTAAATATATTTTGTGGATATGTAAGGTTGTTAATCAAGTCAGACTTTTCTAGTCATATTGAAGTGGTTTAAAAATTGACTAACATAATATTTCAGGTGGTGGAAAGAATTTGACTTTGCAAAGAAAATGTGTTTTGCAAGAGACAGAATAGTGGAGTGCTATTTTTGGATATTGGGAGTTTATTTTGAGCCCCAATACCTACTTGCAAGAAGGATGCTAACCAAAGTGATTGCCTTGACTTCCATTATTGATGACATCTATGATGTCTATGCTACTTTAGAAGAACTTGTGCTCTTCACTGATGCAATTGAGAGGTTCAAACCCATTCATTCCCCAATGAACTTTGCATTTGATCTTATAAAAGTATCAAAGTCTCTTCGATTGTTCATTATCTATCTGTATTTCAGGTGGGAAATCAGTGCCACAGATCAACTTCCAGAGTACATGAAACCATGTTATCAAGCACTTCTAGATGTTTACAACATGATTGATGAAGAGATGGCGAGGAAAGGAAGATCATATTGCATCCACTACGCAAAATCTGCAGTAAGCCTCGTACTGATTGGTTACAAACAAACAATTTGTGATTAGCAATAAGATTACATGTGAAATTTGATTAAAAAGCAATAATACTGATCGATTTTGTTCAAATCTCAGATGAAAATTTTAGTTAGAGCATACTTTGAAGAAGCCAAATGGTTTCACCAAGGCAATGTTCCAAGCATCGAAGAGTATATGCGAGTTGCTCTAGTAACTGGTGCTTACACAATGCTAGCAACCACTTCCTTGGT
Source organism: Camellia sinensis (assembly GCF_055761805.1). Classification (NCBI taxonomy): domain Eukaryota; kingdom Viridiplantae; phylum Streptophyta; class Magnoliopsida; order Ericales; family Theaceae; genus Camellia; species Camellia sinensis. The sequence continues at coordinate 125,432,826 of NC_138968.1, forward strand.
GGGCATGGGAGAGGTGGTGTCCAAAGAGGCCTTTGATTGGGTGTCAAGTGATCCTTTAATTGTTCAAGCTTCATCAGTAGTTTGCCGACTCATGGATGACATGGTTGGCCACAAGGTAATAAGATAAATCAGAATCTTGCAAAATTGTGTATTATGATGTAATCCCGACGATCACGCGGTAATGTTAATGTGGTGAGCTTGTTCATCTTTACTGAATTTGAAAAAAAAAAAAAAAAATAGACATTTAAAGAAAAAATAATTTATTTTAGAAGAATTGAAGTAAAGATTATATAGATTTTGGAAATCAAAATATTACTTTATTTTACAAAAACTCAATATAACATTAAAGTAATGAGATTTTCCAAAGGTTTGGGGTGACTAAAATACTAATTTATTCTATAATTATTCAAAATTGCATGAAAATAATGAAAATTTAAAAAATTTAGGATAACAAAAGTAAAATTATTTAGATTTGGAAGGGTTAGAGTAAAATTATATATATTTTGAAGGGGTTAAAATACAAATTTCTTTTATAAATATTCAAAATTACATGATAAAAATGCAATTTTTTTAAAATTTGGGAGAGCAGTGGCCCCGCCCGTCACCCCCGTGTCCGCCACTAGTTGGATTCTATATAATTTTAACAGTGTGAAGACGTTTTTTATTTATTTTAATTTAATTTAATAGCTTGTAAATCCAAGAAGAAAATAAGGCAAACCCATAGGCACTGACTTTGAATCTGAACATGAGTAAAATGATGTTTGTGGGTACTAATCAGTCTAGAGTGAGCCCTCATCATTGTGGCTAATTCAGCACCGACTTAGGTTTAATTTGGGAACTTTTTTTTATTTTTTTATACATTTAAAAAAAATTAAAGATATAAAAAATTAACTTTTAACCAACTTACCAAAATAACTTCAAGTTAATTCCAATTTTTTTTTTTTTTTTGTTTAGTTTGATTTATATAGTTGTTAGAATAAGTACTTCGGTTCAGTTGGTGTTAAAAAAATAAATAAATAAAATCTAATATGAACTCAAAAATTTTAATTTCGTTAATTGAGAAACTAAAACTAATCAGGTATTATGGTTTGGGTTAATTAGTTTTAAAAGACTTATGTGTAGGTCATAATAGGTGGACTTATTGTCCAATAAGTTTTATAATAATTAATAGCGTTTTTCGTCAAATACTATTAAAAACATCACTAATTGTTAATTTTCAGCAATAATTTAAAAATTGTCGCAAAAAATTCACTAATTATAAGCTTTAGCGACATTTTAAAAAGATCGTCACAAAAAAATGTAATTAATTTTAAACTTTCAGCAATATTTTTGAAAAATTCGTTATAGAAAAACTTCACTAATTGTAAGTTTTAACGGCAATTTATAAAAAACATAACAAAAAAGTCACAAATTGTCAATTTTTGGCGACATATACAAAAAAGCGTCACAAAATTTTTTTTTTAACAACGATTTTATTAAAATTTATTTTCAATAGGACTTGACGAGAATTAAATCTAACTAATAGAACCTATTAGTAGTTTACCTTTTAGTTTTTCAATTTAATGTAAATGAAGGATTATTTTCCAGAAATTTTAAGGATTTTATAAAATTTTCTAGAATCCAATATTAGGAAGTAAATGAAAAGAGATGGAAGAGAATGCTCTGCGAATGCCTCCCCTAAATTTTAATGCAAAATGTAAATATAAAAATATTTAAATATAATATTTTGGCAGATTTGGTTGATGTTGGTGTAAAAAAAATTATTTTTCAAAATTAAAATAGATAAATTGTAATACATTACAATATTTATGAAATTTGAAGAGATTCTTAATTTTATATCATATCCTCTAACTTGATAATAACATTAATTGTAGTTCGAACAAAAAAGAGGTCACATAGTCTCTGCTGTCGAATGTCACATGAAACAATATGGTGCATCAGAGGAAGAAGCACTTGTTGAATTGAAAAAGCGGGTTACTAATGCATGGAAAGACATAAATCAAGAGTGCCTCCGCCCAACAGCAGTCCCAATGCCTCTCTTGTTGCGAGTAGTCAATCTTGCACGAGTGATAAATGTTTTATACAAGGACGAAGATGGATACACACACTCTGGAACCAAACTCAAAGGTTTTGTGACCTCAGTCCTTATCGATTCAATGCCAACATCAGCATACAAAGACTAAAGGCCAATCACGAATTGGAGACATAATGTCTATGGACTAACAAGATTTTTCAAAAATAAATCCACCAATAAATTGTGTGTGTGTGTGTGTTTTTTATTTTTATTTTTATTATTTTTATTATTTTTTAATTTTTATATTTGTAACAGAATTAGTATTACTCTACAAATAATTCTCTTTTTAACGGGAAGTCCGGATTAATCTCTTTCCTGAAAGATTGTAATATGATATGAAATCATTTTTAATAAAGGAATTTTTTTGTTGGCATCATCATATTTGTACATCTCAAACTCAAAGCAATATTTGAAAATAACATAGTTAAATAGTTTAATTTGTGACAAGTGGAAAACAATGAATGGAGCTCGGAATTATGTCCAAGTTGTGATATTCCTATGACTGTAAGAAAAAATTGGTGAATCAAGCTTCGAGATCAACAGAATTTCAGTTTTTGGTACTAGATTGAAAAGAAATTACTATAGCAAAAATGAAACTTCGGCCAGAGTAGATAGCAAGACAATTCTCTGTGGCCAAAAACTCAAGACAGGTCCAAATCAACTGCACTAAAGCCAATTGAATTGTTTTTAATTTAAATTATTTTTCTATTTTCATTAAGTAAAATCAGCAAAAAATTAATATTTTAGTTATTAAACTTAATATTAGTGTACATAAAATATCTAAATGTTTTTTTCTTTGAGTTTAATAATTAAATACCCGTTCTTCCATCAGCTTTATTTAATGAAAGCAGGAAAATGATTTATATTGAAAATAAATAAAATTTCAAAAACAAAAAACTAAAGATTAATTTTATTAAAATGTCAAACTTTGAATTTATTTAATTTTTTTTTTAATATTTATAAGGCTCAGTTTGATTAGAAAGAAATAAATGATGAAAAATGAAAATGGTATAAAGTGAAATAAAAAAAAAAGAAAATAATTTTCTTGTATGAATTTGATTAGGATGAAAATTTGCAAGAAAATAAGAATTCTAATTATAAGTAACTATTTTTACAACAAATTTAAACTTCTTTTTTGTTTTTTTTCAAGAATTACAAGCTTAGTTACCATACTATTATGAATTGTACAAGAAAATTAACTTTCTTGTAACTTTCACCACTTTCATGCTAAATAAATTTAGAAAAAAATTATTATTTTTCAATTTCCTTCATTTTCTACCATTTTCATCTTAACCAACCCAAGCATTTACCTTTTATTTTGAGTACTACCTACCTTTATCAATCGAAAAATTATCTAAAAAATAATCTCCACCACACCTTACATGAATTCTACATGAACCTTACATTACATTATAAATTAATTTCTACCACATAATCACTCACTCAAAAAATTCTAGATTGACAAGTGTGGTGAGTAGACTTGCCCTTTTATTTATTGTCATGAACTGGGTAAGAGATATCCTACAATCTCGATCTCACTCACACGTGTGAATGGAAGTGAACAGTAACTTTCGTTGCATGGATTGGACCAGGTTTTTAGATTCAAGCCCACAAAAGCCGAATTTGAAACTGATCTTGCTATATAAGTTTGGGCTAGACCCAATCGTTCAAGTTCATTGGGCAACAGATATGGGTTGGTCTGGGCCTGGCTACATGATGAGGATTTTGCATCTGAACCATTCATTGTAAATTTTGGATATAGACTTTTGATTTCTTAAAATATCTTTAATTTATTTAATTTAATTTGTTTTAATCAGGTAGCAATTGTGCACCACAAATTTCCCAGTAGGATATAATCCGTCCACAATGTGTGGACGAATGGTGTACTCATTTTTCTTATTTTGTCTTCCCAAGTCACATTCTATTTTTATTTTTTTTATTTTTTTATTTTTTCAAGAAAGGAAGTCGCATTCTATTCGTACACCATGGTTTGATGGTCACCACAAGAGAGTTCACTTTCATTTTCTCGTCACAAAACTAAAAACAAAAACATGGAATTATCTATTCATGCTTTACTATTCCTGATTCAACCAAAAATAAGGTACGGGAGGTCACTCGACGCTCAGCTATCATCCTAGCTTTTGGGGAGATCATTTCCTCACATACGCCTCTCATGCCATGGACAAAAAAGTATCGATCGATATATATCAATAGATATCAAACAATATCGACCAATATATCTATAAATATTAGTATCAAAAGTCTAAAATCTTATTACATATCAACTGATATTAAAATCTGACAACATGGACCCAAAAGAAACTACATGGAATTTTGTTGAACAACCATGTTTATTATCATGGAATTTTGTTGGACACATGCATTTATATATATATATATATATATTTTTTCATGTTGCAGGAAGTAGATGTTAACATGGAGCAACAACTCTGTTTCATATAAAAAGCCTTGATAATAACTAATTTGCCTTTTATTTTTCAAATCACAATATTCCATTTGAAAAATAACATTAATTATGAAGAGTGAAGTTTGATTTCATTTACAAAAATACCATTGTCAAATTATTCTTGCTTTATTTTATGTATAAATTTTGAGTAAGAATATAATTTTCTTTGCGTATATCCTATATTATCATTGTTTGTGCAGGAAGTGGATGTTAAAATGGGGCAACAACTTCAGCAGCAGAAAGAGGAAGTGAGAAAGATGCTAGTGGCAGCTAATGATCAACTTTCACAGAAACTGAACTTCATCAATGCAATCCAACGACTAGGGGTGTCTTACCATTTTGAAAGTGAGATTGAGGCAGCTTTACAACACATATATGAAACAGATTATGATCACCATGATGACAAAGCCAACGATGATCTTTATACTATTGCTCTCTTGTTTCGGTTGCATAGACAATAAGGATATCCCATCTCTTGTGGTAATGCCTCATTTGGAAACCAACTATTTTAGTAACTTTTTAGCTTTTTACGAAAAGATGTGCAAGAAAGTAGAGAGAGTGATGTGACAACTTATAGTGACTTTTTGACTAATACATGTTATTCTCAAACGAGGCCTAATTTGCCACGCATTTGATGTTTTGGTATCTGATGGCATCTGAACAAGGCTAAACAAGTCAAACACAACCAACAAGTCCATATGTTATTTTGGCCACACTAATGTACCATGTGTCGGATGCATTACGCAGATGTGTTCAACAAATTCAAGAACGACAATGGCAAAATTCGTGAATCCTTGATAGTTTGAAGCACTGTCTTTTACCATCACTCACCTTGAGTCTGCGGTACCCAACTTGAGCAATCTTGTTCAAGAACAAGTAATTCATGCTGTGAATCACCCCATACACAAGGGCTTGACAAGGCTAGAGGCAACCCGTCACTTCTTCTTGTATGAGCAAGATGATTCTCACAATAAAGTTCTACTGAATTTTGCAAAATTAGATTTCAACCTATTGCAAAATATGCACCAATGGGAGCTAAGTTAAATCACAAGGTGACTTGTATAAATTTATGCCCAGAAAAAAAAAAATTGGAAATTCCCAGAATTTAAATGGATAGTATAAATTTTTTAAATTGTGCACTTTTTGATCTACATTTCAAATTCTAAGCACTTTTTTGAATATTTTTTATGGATCCGTAAGATTGTAAATCAAGTCAGACTTTTCCAGTCTTATTGAAGTGGTTTAAAAATTGATTAACATAGATCTTATTACATATTTCAGGTGGTGGAAAAGAATTGGACTTTGCAAAGAAAATGCCTTTTGCAAGTGACAGAATAGTGGAGTGCTATTTTTGGATATTGGGAGTTTATTTTGAGCCCAATTACCTACTTGCTAGTAGGATGGTAACCAAAGTGACTGCCTTGACTTCCATTATTGATGACATCTATGATGCCTATGGTACTTTAGAGGAACTTGTGCTCTTCACTGATGCAATTGAGAGGTTCAAACCGATTCATGCCCTTAATGAACTTTGCATTTGATCTCATAGAAGTATCAAAATCTCTTCAATTGTTCATTGTCTATCTGTATTTCAGGTGGGAAATTAGTGCCATAGATCAACTTCCAGAGCACATGAAACTATGTTATCAAGCACTTCCAGATGTTTACAACATGATTGATGAAGAGATGGCCAGGAAAGGAAGATCATATCGCGTCCACTACGCAAAATCTGCCGGAAGCCTCCTACTGATTGGTTACAAACTAACAATTTGTGATTAGCAATAAGATTATATGTGAAATTTGATTAAAAAGAAATAATACTGATCAATTTTGTTCAAATCTCAGATGAAAAATTTAGTTAGAGCATACTTTGAAGAAGCCAAATGGTTTCACCAAGGCTATGTTCCAAGTATGGAAGAGTATATGCGAGTTGCACTAGTAACCTGTGGTTACACAATGCAAGCAACCACTTCCTTTGTTGGGATGCGAGAGGTGGTGTACAAAGAGGCCTTTGATTGGGTGTCAAGTGATCCTTTAATTGTTCAAGCTTCATCACTAGTTAACAGACTTATGGATGACATGGTTAGCCACGAGGTAATAAGATAAATGAGAAGTCTTGCAAAATGGTGTATTATGATGTAATCCCGATGATCACGCGGTATTGTTAATGTGGTGAGCTTTGTTCGTCTTTACTGAATTAAATAAATAATATATATATATATATATATATATATATTAGACATTTAAAGCAAAATTAATTTATTTTAGAAGAATTGAACTAAGATTATATAGCTTTTGGAAATCAAAATATTAATTTATTTTACAAAAACTCAAAATAACATTAACTAATGAGATTTTTCAAAGGTTTGGGGTGACTAAAATACTAATTTATTCTATAATTATTAAAAAGTACATGATAAAATGCAAATTTTCACAAGTTTGGAAGGGCAATGGCCCCAGTCCGCCACTGGTTTGATCCTATATAATTATAAGAGTCTCAAATATTTTTTTAAAATAACTTTAATTTGAGGTGGTAGTTGGCCTTTCTTGTATAAGCATTTTTTATTTTTAATTTCTTTTAATAACTTGTAAAATCCAAGAAGCAAATAAGGCAAATCCATCATCACTGACTTCGACTTTGAACATGAGTAAAATGATGCCGGTGGGTACTAATAGGTCTACAGTGAGCCCTCATCGTTGTAGCTAATTCATCACCGACTTAAGGCTTCGTTTGGGATGCGGGGTTGACTTTTTAAGTATTTTAATCTGGAACTAAAATAGTCTCGTTTGAGATGAGTTTTTTGATTTTTTGACTTTTTTGAGAGAAAAAACAAAATGTTTATAGTTTGAATATAACAAATTTTAGTCTGGGACTAAAAAGCTTATTTTGTCTTTTTATGACTAAAATAACTCAAACCTAACCCAAACCCACATGTCAAACGAGCACTAAGGCTTAATTGGGGAACTTTCTTTACTTTTTTACACGTTTTTCAAAAAAAAACTAAAAAAATCAACTTTTAACCAACTTACCAAAACAACTTTAAGTTAATTCCAATTTTTTTGTTTGATTTGATTTCGATAGTTATCAGAATAAGTATTTCAGTTCAATTGGTGTTAACAGAAAAATTTAGTAACCAAACCAAACCAAATGAAGCCTTAGGTCCCATCAAATATGGTCGGCTACATGAATCCTTTTTCTCCACGCGACTCTATCAAAGGTCATTTCGTTAATCAAATTAATTATATATCAATTCAAAATTTTTAATTTTGTTAATTGAGAAACTAAAGCTAATCATGTATTACGGTTTGGGTTATTTACTTTTGAGAGACTTATATGCAGGTCTTAATAAGTAAACTTATTGTCCAATAGGTCTTATAATAATTAATAGCGTTTTTCATCAAACACTATTAAAAAGTCATTAATTGTTAATTTTCAGTGACAATTTAAAAATTGTCAAAAAAAAGATATTAGTAAAAGTTTTAGCAATAGTTTAAAAAAATTGTTACAAAAAAATGTTATTAATTTTCAACTTTCAACGATAGTTTGAAAAATTCGTCACAGAAAAAGTTACAAATTGTAAGTTTTATCGACAATTTATAAAAATCGTAACAAAAAAAGTCACTAATTCAATTTTTAGCGACATATGTAAAAAATCATCACAAAAAATTATTTTTAGTGACGATTTTACTAAGACTTATTTTTAATAGGACTTGATGAGTATTAAGTCTAACTAGCAGAACCTATTGATAGTTTGCCGTTCAGTTTTTCAATTTAAGGTAAATTAAGGATTATTTACCAGAGATTTTAAGCATTTTATAAAATTTTCTAGAATCCAATAACAGAAGTAAATGAAAAGAGATGGAAAAGAATGCTCTGAAAATGCCTCTCCTTAATTTTAAGTCAAAATGTGAATATAAAAATATTTAAATATAATATTTTGGCAGATTTGGTTAATGTTGGTGTAAAAAATTTATTTCTCTAAATTAAAATAGATAAATTATAATGCGTTACAATATTTATGAAATTTGAAGAGTTAATTTTATATCATATCCTCTAACTTGATGATAACATTAAGGCCAAGTTTGGGAAGACTAAATAAGTGCACTTTTTGTCTTTTTAGACTAAAAAGTTGAGGTTGAAAATATGAATGTTTGGGTTAACTTTTTGACTTTTTATGGAAAAATGTGTAATAAAAAATTGTAAAAATTGATTTGTAGGAGAAAATTAGAATTGGGAGTTGTGCAGCCGTAATTGTTGACTTTTGGTGAATAGTGATAACTTTTTAACTTTTTGAGTAACTTTTTGGCTTTTTGGCTTTTTGGCTTTTTGGGGTGTTCCCAAACTTGGCCTAATTGTAGCTTGAGCAAAAAAGAGGTCATGTAATCTCTGCTGTCGAATGTTGTTGGAAAATTTATAAAGAGGTAGTTGTGAATTGAAATAGACTCCATTTTGAATGAAAGGGTGTAACCTTTCATGGTGTCTTTTTGTTTTAAAGGAAGGGTCAAACCTCCATTTGAATGAAAGGGTGCAAACCTTTCATGGTGTCTCTTTATTTTAAAGGAAGGGTCATGTCCCTTCTTCATACCTTTTCTATTCAAATTGAATAGGTGCCAACAAAGCCTATATAAAGGCAGCCCCATTCCAATTTTGAGGATTCCGAAAATTCATTTTCCTTGCCTTCATTTTGCTCTCTTGCGTCCTTTATTCTTCATATTATTTTAGGGTAATCAAAGAGAGTATAGATCGCAGGTTTGGTTCGCTGAACAAATTTATTTGAAGTGCTTCTATAAATTTGTGAAGATCATTGTATCCTGGGAGATAGACGCCATTCAACCGTAAGCACCGTAGCGGGGCGAATCTGTCTTAAGGACAGAGTGTCACACACTCGACTTGGTCTTAATTTTAATTCGGTTCGATAAATAAATCTGGTATGTTATTTATTTATTTTGTTTGAATTTATTTCTAGTTATTTTATTTTACACAGAAGATTGTTCCAACAATCTTAAGACAGATTTGAATTATTCTGTTTACAGAATTTTTCGTTTGTTTTCCTTTTTCTTTCTTCGTAAATAATTTCGGAAGAAAAATTATTTTCTGTGGATTTACAAAATAATATTCTGGTTGGAAAAACAAATAGTGATTATATGCTATTTGACAGATAGTAGTAATATACTGTCTCTTTTCTTTGATAACAACTAGTAGTACGATACTGGTGTCATTAACAATTCAGAATATATTTTTGTGGAATTTTTTCAGAAATTAATTTTGGGTTTTAGAAATTATTTTTCTGAGTTTTCATTAATTAAAATTCTGTTTTCAGTATTTTAATTATTGAAGTGTTACTGAAATTAATTTTCTGTGTGGAATTAATTTGGTTAAATAAAATTTTATTTTATTTCCAAATTAATTGAAAAATAAAAGTTATACTTTTTATTTCTTTTATTTTACAGAATTTAATTTCTTGTGTGGAATTAATTTGGTTAAATAAAATTTAATTTTATTTCCAAATTAATTGAAAAATAAAAGTTATAGTTTTTATTTCTTTTATTTTACAGAATTTAATTTTCTGTGTGGAATTAATTTGTTTAAATAAAATTTTATTTTATTTTCAAATTAATTGGAAAATAAAAGTTACATTCTTGTTTCTTTTATTTTTACAGAATTTAATTCTGTGAATTTGGTTTTATTTTCTGTGTAGTATTAAATTCTAATTATAATTGTGGTTTACAATTTAGAATTTATAGCTACTAAAACTGGTCAAACTAATGTTCAAACCAGTATTGGTATGGTGATTGCCATTGCGCCAATCTCTCCTTATGTTGGGACTATATCAGTGAATCATGGTAAACAGTCAGAGAAGTTCTTAAGAACTGATTTTTGCAAAGGCAAAAGCAAAAGAAGGACAAGCAAGAAGCCTGCTCAAGCCCACATGACTGAAGTGGACAATATTTCCAATGGTATAGATGATATCAATCTTTCTGCAGTTGTTTCCGAGGCAAATCTTGTCGGAAATACTAAAGAATGGTGGGTGGACACTGGTGTTACTCGCCATATTTGTGCCAACAAAAAGATGTTCACATCTTATTCTATAGTGGACAATGGTGAACAACTCTTTATGGGCAACTCCTCAACTTCCAAAGTTGAAGGACAAGGAAAGATTGTACTCAAGATGACATCTGGAAAGCAACTCACTCTTAACAATGTGCTGCATGTACCGGACATTCGCAAGAATCTTGTTTCCGGATCTTTGTTGAGTAAGAATGGGTTTAGGCTAGTTTTTGAAAGCGAAAAGTTTGTACTTACCAAAAACGGGATGTATGTAGGAAAATGTTACATGTCTGATGGCCTTTTCAAGTTAAATGTAATAACCGTTGTACCCTCAGTTATTAATAATACTACATCTTCTTCTTACTTGCTTGAGTCTTCAGATTTATGGCATGGTAGACTAGGACATGTTAATTATGGATCTTTGCGTAAATTAATTAATATGGAATGTTTACCTAAATTTAATATTGATTCAAATCATAAATGTGAAATTTGCGTTGAGGCAAAATTATCTAAAACTCCTTTTCATTCAATTGAAAGAAGTACGGAACCACTTGAATTAATTCATAGTGACATTTGTGATTTTAAATCAATTCAAACTAGAGGTGGGAAAAAGTACTTTATCACTTTTATAGATGACTATACTAGATATAGTTATGTTTATTTAATTCGAACCAAGGATGAAGCTTTGGAAACTTTCATTCAATATAAGAATGAAGTTGAAAATCAACTTGGTAAGAAAATCAAGAAATTTAGAAGTGATAGAGGTGGTGAATATGAATCACCTTTTGGTGAGTTTTGTAAAGAACATGGAATAATTCATCAAACCACCGCTCCTTACTCACCTCAGCAAAATGGAATTGCTGAAAGGAAAAATAGGACTTTAAAAGAAATGATGAATGCCATGTTAATTAGTTCTAGATTACCTCAGAACTTGTGGGGGGAAGCAATACTTTCTGCTAATTATATTTTAAATAAAGTACCCCGAAAGAAAATAAATCAAACACCTTATGAATTGTGGCATGGAAGAGTACCATCCTACAAATACTTAAAAGTGTGGGGGTGTTTGGTTAAAGTGGCTATCCTAGTCCTAAAAAGACTAAGATAGGTCCTAAGACCATTGATTGCATTTTCATTGGTTATGCCAAGAATAGTAGTGCATATCGGTTTTTTATTCATAAGTCAGAACATTCCGAAATGCATGTAAATACTATTATTGAATCTCAGAATGCATCTTTCTTTGAACATGTATTTCCAAAGAAGACTGGACAAGAGACTAGTACTAATAAAAGATCTTTTGATGCTATTACTAGTCAGGATCAAGAACATGATCAAGAACAAGAGTTAGATCAAAATGAGGAAGAGGAACTTAGGCGTAGTAAACGTGCTAGAACCTCAAAATCTTTTGGTCCAGATTTTCTAACATATTTGTTAGAAAATGAGCCTTTAACTTTTAAAGAGGCTATGTCCAGTCCTGAAGCTCCTTTATGGAAAGAAGCTGTCAACAGTGAAGTTGAATCCATCTTGCAAAATCACACTTGGGAATTAATGGACTTGCCACCAGGTTGTAAACCTCTTGGGTACAAGTGGATTTTCAAAAGAAAATTGAAAGCGGATGGATCAATAGATAAATACAAGGCAAGACTTGTAGTCAAAGGTTTTAGACAGAAAGAAGGTCTAGATTACTCTGACACATACTCACCGGTTACTAGAATCACATCCATTAGAATGCTAATTGCCATTGCATCTCTATACAATTTAGAAATTCATCAAATGGATGTTAAAACCGTTTTCTTAAATGGTGAGTTAAATGAAGAAATTTACATGGAACAACCAGAAGGGTTTTCTGTTCCAGGGAAAGAAAAGAAAGTGTAAATTGGTTAAATCATTATATAGTTTAAAACAAGCGCCAAAGCAATGGCATGAGAAATTTGACAAGGCAATGATGTCAAATGGATTTAAAATTAATGAGTGTGACAAATGTGTTTATATTAAAAACACAGATAAATGTTATGTCATTGTATGTCTTTATGTAGATGATATGCTCATCATAGGTAGTAATAATGATATGATTAAAACTACCAAGAAAATGTTGAATAAACATTTTGACATGAAGGACATGGGCATTGCTGATGTAATTCTTGGTATGAGAATTACCAAAACATCAGAAGGATATGCTTTGTCACAATCTCATTACATTAAGAAAATACTTGACAAATTCAGCAAAGATGATGATCATCTTGCTAGAACTCCTGTAGATGTTAATTTGTATCTTTCTAAAAATGTATAGGAAAGTATTTCTCAATTAGAGTATGCCCAAATTATTGGAAGCTTAATGTACTTGATGAACTGCACCCGCCCAGATATAGCTTATGCAGTAAGTAAATTAAGTAGATATACGAGTAATCCGAGAGTAGAACACTGGAAAGCAATGATAAGGGTTCTTAGATATCTCCGATTTACTCGTAACATTGGGCTTAACTATACTAGATATCCAGCAGTACTTGAAGGATACTGTGATGCAAATTGGATATTGGATACTAGAGACTCGAAGTCCACCAGTGGGTATGTCTTTACTCTTGGTGGGGCGGCTGTATCTTTGAAATCTTCCAAACAGACTTGTATTGCTAGGTCTACTATGGAATCTGAATTCATAGCTTTAGACAAAGCAGGGGAAGATGCAGAATGGCTTCGCCACTTCCTTGAAGATATTCCAATATGGCCAAAACCGGTGCTTGCTATATGCATACATTGCGATAGTCAATCAGCTATAGGGAGAGCACAGAGTCATATGTATAACGGTAAGTCACGACACATTCGTCGTCGACATAACACCGTGAGACAACTACTCTCTAATGGAATTATTTCCATAGAATATGTTAAGTCTAAAGACAACATAGCGGATCCACTAACCAAAGGGTTAGCAAGAGAGTTAGTTGAGAATTCATCGAGGGGAATGGGACTAAAGCCTATGAAATAAGAGTTACCACAACGGCAACCCAACCTAGTTGACTGGAGATCCCAAGATCTAGGTTCAAAGGGACAACCGAGTTGTGATTGACTCAGAAAGATCACTGTGGAGTCCAACTCCTACCCATTTCTATGATGAAATAAGTGATGTCTGCAGCGATTTAGGTTAAGTAATACTTTTAATGATTCTTATATCTAGGTAAACCTAGTGGAGTATGGCATGATACTTTTCATAAGAATCACCTATGTGAGTGTGAACTGGGCCGGTTCTATAAGATTTGTGAAGGGCTACAAGTCTTTAAAGCACTCATGAAAGACCAGGTTGTTCAGGGCCAAAATGAACACAATAGTGAGAACTAAACTGTGTTTGGGGATATACTGTGTGAGTTCTATTGTCTTGGTTTACACAAACGGCTGAACAGTTCAAGACATCATGTTCACTGGTTAGCTAGTGAATCCGATAGTGTCTCACAAGGGAAGGTTCAAAGCCAAAAGCTACCTATCCTTTGCAGAATATTTCCAATTTCTGTACTCTCTGTAATTACATCATGTTGTTGCATTTCTCTCTGTCAATTTCATTCATGTGGGGGATTGTTGGAAAATTTATAAAGAGGTAGTTGTGAATTGAAATAGACTCTATTTTGAATGAAAGGGTGTAACCTTTCATGGTGTCTTTTTGTTTTAAAGGAAGGGTCAAACCTCCATTTGAATGAAATGGTGCAAACCTTTCATGGTGTCTCTTTATTTTAAAGGAAGGGTTATGTCCCTTCTTCATACCTTTTCTATTCAAATTGAATAGGTGCTAACAAAGCCTATATAAAGGCAGCCCCATTCCAATTTTGAGGATTCCGAAAATTCATTTTCCTTGCCTTCATTTTGCTCTCTTGCGTCCTTTATTCTTCATATTATTTTAGGGTAATCAAAGAGAGTATAGATCGCAGGTTTGGTTCGCTGAACAAATTTATTTGAAGTGCTTCTATAAATTTGTGAAGATCATTGTATCCTGGGAGATAGACGCCATTCAACCGTAAGCACCGTAGCGGGGCGAATCTGTCTTAAGGACAGAGTGTCACACACTCGACTTGGTCTTAATTTTAATCCGGTTCGATAAATAAATCTGGTATGTTATTTATTTATTTTGTTTGAATTTATTTCTAGTTATTTTATTTTACACAGAAGATTGTTCCAACAAATGTTACATGAAACAATATGGTGTATCAAAGGAAGAAGTGCTTGTTGAATTTCGAAAGTGGGGTTACTAATGCATGGAAATACATAAATCACAAGTGCCTCTGCCCAATAGCAGTCCCAATGCCTCTCTTGTTCCGAGTAGTCAATCTTGCACGAGTGATGGATGTTTTATACGAGGACGAAGATGGATACACACATTCTGGAACCTAGCTCAAAGGTTTTGTGACGTCGGTTCTTATCGATTTAGTGCCAACATCAACATACAAAGAATTAAAGCCAATCACAAATTAGAGACAATCTCTATGGACGGACCAGATTTTTTAAAAATAGATCCACCAATAAATTCTATAAAATCTTATTTACACATATGTATTTTTATTTATTTATTTATTTATTTTTATTTTATATTTGTAACAAAACTAGCATTACTCTACAAATAATTCTCTTTGTAACGAGAAGTCTGGATTAATCTCTTTCCTGAAAGATTGTAATATGATATGAAATCATTTTTAACAAAGGAATTTTTTGTTAGCATCATCATATTTGTACATCTCAAACTCAAAGCAATATTTGAAAATAGCAGAGTTAAATAGTCTAATTTGTGACAAGTGGAAAACAATGAATCGAGCTCGGAATTATGTCCAAGTTGTGATATTCCAAGGACTGTAAGAAAGAATTGGTGAACCAAGCTTTGAGATCAACTGAATTTCAGTTTTTGGTACCGGGTTGAAAATAAATTACTATAGCAAAATAATTTTATATTTTGATTATATAAGTGTTAAAAAATAAGCGATTAATGCTAAAATAAAAATAAGAAAAATAATACATTTATAAAGCAATCACCATTTTTCTTCATTTATTATTTATTTATTTTGGGTGAAATTTTATAATTTGATAGATATAAAATTTTTCCCTCAATTAGAGCAAATCAAATCAATTTCTTCCAGTTTTCTCAGACCCATTGAAACCTCAGCCGGAGTAGAGAGCAAGACAATTCTCTCTAACTAAAAACTCGAGATGGGTCCAAATCAACTGCATTAAAGCCAATTGATTTGTTTTTAATTTAAATTATTTGTTCATTTTCATTAAGTAAAATCAGTAAAAAAAATTGATACTTTAATTATTAAACTTTATTGGTGTACATAAAATACCTAAATATTTTTTTCTTTGAGTTTAATAATTAAATACCTGTTTTTTCTTCAATTTTATTTAACGAAAATAGAAAAACAATTTATATTGAAAATAAATAAAATTTTAAAAATAAAAAACTAAAGATTCATTTTATTAAAAGGTCAAACTTTGAATTTTTTATTTTTATTTTTATATTTATAAGGCTTTATTTGATTAGAAAGAAATAAATGATGAAAAGCGAAAATGGTATCAAGTGAAGTGAAAGGAAAGAAAATAAATTTTCTTGTATTAATTTAATTAGGATGCAAATTTAAAAGAAAATAAGAATCCTAATTATAAGTAACTACTTTTATAACAACTTTAAACTATTTTTCTGTATTTTTTTTTTTTTTGCAAGAATTACAAGCTTAGTTACCATGCTATTATGAGTTGTGCAAGAAAATTAATTTTCTTGTAACTTTCACCACTTTCATGCTAACAAATTTAGAAAAAAATTATTTTTTTTTCAATGTCCTTCATTTTCTATTATTTTCATCCTAACCAACATATGCAGGCCATTTCCAACGCTATACCAAATCTATCACCAAATTCAAATTTGGTAAAAAATATCCTTTTTTTCTGCTTTGATAGTTTTATCAAACATATATCAAATTGAAAACATAACAAATGTTTCCCCAAATTGAGGATGTCTGGCACCTTTCAGCATTTTATTATGCATAGCCGTTGAGTGTTAGGCCCACCAGACGACTGGCTGGATGTCCACCCGGTCATCCTCGTAGTTGAGTCTTTGTATCTTCCTCTCTGTGTTTTTGCTTCAACTTTATGCATTTTACACATACTAGTTCTAGAGAGAGAAAGTTGGTGAGAGAGAGAGAGAGAGATAGAGAAAACAATCGAGAGACAAAGAGTTCTTCTCCACCACCTTCGTCCTTCCTCTACCTCATCTTCCCTCGAGAACATTGATTCTTCCCTCTCTATGAGTTCTACATTCACTTTCTTTTTTTTATTTTTTCTTTTTTGCGATTTGATTACTTTAATGCATAGTGCTAATTATGGGTTTTCCCATTTGTTTGTCCATGTTATCGTATACCTATAATCTCATTTTTATTGAGGTTAAAATATGATGATCTGGTAGATGGGTTTTATTTTGAGTTGCTAGAATACTCTGTCAGCTTTACTTTTGTTCTTTTGTGCATAGCTGAGAAATTGACATGCTTATACAGTTGTCTCGATCGTCCATTGTTTGTTCCCTAAACTAAATTAATTATTATTCTTCACACCCAGGCATCCATTTGCGCTGCTGGGGATAGTGCAGCATGTTAGAAATGGTTTTTGAAAAAATTTGGTAAAACAGAATTTTTTCTAAACTTTGGTCTAATTTTTAGGTGGAACCCATGCGTCGAATTTCGCGGGTTAAAGTGGTAACAAGTTCTATGCCGCGTTGTGATTCACGTGGTATATTTGGTTGCTCAAAGCCATTATCGGTTGAATGGGAAATTAAAGCCAAAGTGTGCTCCATGGAAATAGAGTTTTGGTGGAAAATCCTTACAGGTTTGAATAGAGGCTTGTCCCACATTAGTTTGGTGGGAAGAAATTTATGGGTTTATAAAGCTTGGGATTATAAGTTGGGGAGGGCCCCAAGGGGCACCCCAAGTTTGTAGAAGGGAGAGATTACAGGCAAATTTGGCTAGATCCATTGGACCCAAAAATAATCACACGTGCAGCTGCATGGTGTGAGGTTGGATTGGGCTTGTTCAACCCAATACATATCTTTTTTAGGCCAAAAACATTTGAATTTATTTTTTATTTTTGGAAAATAAATTCTGACCATTTGAATTTAAATTTCAGTTGGGAAATTCAATTTTGCACCTCTTCAGAATTTCTGTACAGGCTCCATAACAGATTCGAATTTGTTCAAAATTCAAAACCCAAACAGATTCAAACCAGATAGTTCCTTACCTGTTTAATTTAAATTCAAACTGATTTGTATCTGTTTAATTTAAACCAAACAGGTACTATACCTGTTGAATTCAAAACTAAGAGGCACCATTTCTCCTATAAATAGACTAGCCCCTCATTTGATGTTTCATTCACAATTTTCATGCTTCTTCTCTGCAATAATTCTCTGCATTTTGCTGCATTAAATTTCTGTGAGAAAGAGTGTAAACACTTAGTGTGTTCGTTGTGCAAACAATTTGTAGTGTTGTTATTGTTTACTGTTGAACATTTTATCTTGGGAGATAGGCGTCCGTATTTTAAAAGCACCGTAGAGAGGACGAATCTGTCTAAAGGACATAGTGTTAAATACTGGACTTGATCAAAAATTTGTTTAAGAAATTAATCAAGTAAGTTGTTAATTTATTTTTTGGTTTATTATTTACTTATATCATATTTTGATTTTGTTTTTGTAACAAAATAAAAATCTATTTTTATTTATTTATTTTATTTTCTAGTTTGATTTTTGTAATCAAATATTCTCCCTCCTTTCCTTTATTTCTTTTGTTTGTTGTTAAGTACACAAACTTAATTTATTCAAAATATAGTGAAGATTGTCCAACACAGCATACCATAAGAGTTCTATTTATGGGATGCCCAAATAAGAATTGGGCTAGTTTTGGTGATTACATGAATTTCAAGAAAGCTTGAAGCACAGTTGGGTGAAGAATTATACTTGCCGGTTGACCAGCTGAACTTCTGGCCTATCGTCTTCTCGGTTGACCAAAGTTTTACTGATAGTCAAACATTCACCATTAGAGAGCTGGATATCAGATAGAGGAATTCCTTAAATTTTTACTCAGATTTAGTAAAATATTTGATACACCGTTAGAGATGTTTTAATACCTGCCTTTATTAACCTAGAAATTGTTTAAAAAATAATCTCCACCACACCTTACATGAATCTCACATGAACCCTACACTACAAATTAATCTCTACCCCATAAACACCCACTGAAAAAATTCTAGATAGATAAGTGTGGTGAGCAGACTTGCCTTTTATTTAGGCCCCGTTTATTTGGCCACTGAGTAGGATTGTTGTGGGTCCCACTCACAGCATGTTTGGTGTTGTTTGGGAAGGTCGGCTTCACATCTGGGCAGCTTAATAATCCTCCTCAATAAGGGGATTAGCTTGGTTGGGATATGAGTGAGATTAAGAAAATAGTGATTAGTTTCAGTCTATCCGGTCGTCCACCTGGACTTTTGGTACAGTGCAATTTTTTATTTTATTACAAATATAGCCAGCTAGCCCAAAAAATGTTTTGACAGACAAAAAAATAGCTGGCCGGCCAACTTTTTTTTGTTTAACAATCCCAAGTGTACCTTTTGTTTTAATATTTATTTTAATTTTTTTAATACATAAATAATTTTTTAATTTATTTTATTTAAAATAATTTAACAATCTCATTATTAACCATCTCCAATAGTATTATCAAAATAAACACACTTTTACTTAATCCTCTCACTAATAATTCTTATATTAATAATCTTTTCACTAACCATTCTCTCATTAATAATTCCCTCCAACCTAATCCGCTAAACAATTATGGGTTTATTGTCATGAACTGGGTAAGAGATATCCTAATATCTCGATCTCACTCACATGTCAGAATGGAAGTTGACAGTAACTTTCGTTGCATGGATTGGACCAGGTTTTTGGATTCAAGCCCATAAAATCCGAATTTGAAACTGATCTTGCTAGATAAGTTTGGGCTAGACTCAATTGTTCAAGGCCATTGGGAAACAAGTCTGCCTTGGTCTGGGCCTAGCTACATAACGAGCATTTTGCATCTAAACCATTCATCATAAATTTTGGGTTTAGACTTCTAATTTCTTAAAATATCTTTAATTTATTTTAATCATGTAGCAACTGTGCATCACAAATTTCCCAGTAGGATATAATCCACAATGTGTGGCCGAATGGTGTACTCATTTTTCTTATTTTGTCTGCCCAAGTTGCATTCTATTCGTTCACCATGGTTTGATGGTCACCACGTAAAAATGGTCTTTCTCTTTATATTTTCTCTTTAGGCTTTTCATGGGGAGGCATTTTCCATTCATATTTATTTTTTATTAGTCTTACATATGCAATAATAAAACGTTAGACTTTGATGTTTGTGTAGGACAATCTTCACTGTATTTAAAAGATTTAATTCTATTGTGTACACAACAACAATAAGAATTTAAAGAAATAAAGAAAAGGAGAGAATTTGTTTGATTACAAAAATCAAATTCGAAATAATAAATAAATAAATAAAACCACAGATTTATTTTGTTACAAAAAACAAAAGTAAAATCTGATTAAATAAACAAATAAAAACAGAATAAAATTAAACAACTTACTTGGTTAATTTATTTGAATAACTTTTCTGATCAAGTCCAGTGTTTAACACTGTGTCCTTAAGACAGATTCGTCCTCTCCACGGTGCTATCAGAATTTGGATGTCTATCTCCCAGGATAAAATGATCTTATCAACGAATAAAAGCAGCACTACAATTTAATCATTCGTCGAACACACAAAGTGTTTACACTCTTTCTTTCAGAAATAAAATGCAGAGATTTAAAGCAGAGGATGGAGTACGAAAATTGGAGTGAAATCCAAATGGGAGGCTAGTCTATTTATAGATGTAAAGGTGTCTCTTGGTTTTGAATTGAACAGGTATGAAACCTGTTAGTTTCAAATTTAAACAGATTTGAATCTGTTGGGTTAATAATTCAAACAGATAAAAAACGGGAAGGGCTTTGTTTGGATGAACAGTAAATCCAAACTAGCTTAATTCTGTTTGAAAACGGGAAGAGCCCTGTTTGGATGAACAGTAAATCCAAAACCAGTTTAATTTGAATTTTGGATTTTATTTTAATAAAAATAAAATTCAAATGTTTTTGACCCAAAAAGATTAATATCGGGCCGAACAAGCCCAACACACCACACACCCGCGCCCGACTGGACGGACGGCAGCGGCGCGCGTGTGGTGATTTTTGGGTCCAATGGGTCTAGCCCATTTTGCCCATAACCTCTCCCTCTAAAACACTTGGGTACCCCTTGGGGCACACCCCAGGTATCTAACCCAAGCTTTATAAACCCTTTCAAAACTTCCCACCAAATCAATGTGGGACAAGCCAATTTACAACCTTAAGGAATTTCCACCAAAACTCCATTTCCATGGAGCACACTTTGGCTTCAATTTCCCATTCACTCGGTAATGGTTTTGAGCAACCAAATATACCACGTGAATCACAACGCGGCATAGAACACGTTACCACTTAGACTCGAGTAAATCGACGCTCGGGGCCCACCTAAAAAATAGACCTTGAGAAAAAATTCTGGTTTTACCCAAAATTTTTCTACCATTTGCAACAGTTTGGTGGTGACGTAGATAGGCGTAAGATTTCAATATAGAGAGAGTAAACAGATATAATAATTTATTTTTATTTTTATTTTTTTTTATAAATATAGCGATCTCGAGTTTACCCTTGTTGTATAGTGATCCGGACATGTGTCCGTGGATGTTGGTAGTTGTTTATTATCTTGTTTGCATCCTTTCTTACTTTGTATTTGAGTTATAGGATGTGTTGAGCGGGTTTGTTACAGGTTGGTTGAGTTTAGAAATCAAAACTAGTTGCCCAGATTTTTGGCCTGTACGCTCGAGCGTAGGTGTTGGCGCTCGAGCGTAGATTACATCCATCCAGTATCTTGTTGTGCAGTGTTGTGAGCTCGAGCATAGGGTTGGGAGCTCGAGCGTAGGTCTGGTTCTGCAAAAGTGCTGAGCGAGTGCATTCTGCGCTCGAGCGGGAGGTTGGCCGCTCGAGCGTACGTCTGTGAGTGGCCGCTCGAGCGGGGTGTTTTACGCTCGAGCGGAGACCTGGGTTAAAGTTCCGAAATTGTGACTTTTCAAATCACTTTTCACTTTCTCTTCTCTCTCTTACTTTTCCAAAAAGCCATTTTCAGAGCTTCTCACTCTAAATCGGCCCTTCTCTCTTAGTTTTGATCTAGTAAGGATCGTTTACTCACCTTTTGCCTTCACAAAAGTTGTGTTGATCGTCGAGAGCTTCCTTTTGATCTGAAAATTTTGAGGTTTGGAGCATTTTGGTTTTGGTCTTCATCTCCTTTGGGACTCCGAATTTGAGGTAGGGATAACCTACTCCTCTCTATGGGTTTTGTCTTTAAATTTTGGTATTTTGAGATGTTGGGCTTGGTTTGGTAATCTTGTAAAGGTTTGGGGCTTTTGTGTAATTTTTACAAAGGTTGGGGTTTTATTCATAATAAACCTAGATGCATGTTTGGCATAGAAAAATGGAATGATTGTTGAATCATTGATGAAAATGGGACCTAAGGGTTGAAATGTTAATTATGGGAATTGACCTAATTACATTGTTTAATTAATTAGGATAATTAATTGGTGAGAAAAGAGGAAATGAAATGTTGATTGAATATCCATTTGTGCATTTATTTTCTGTTTTAGAAATAACTGCTTTGGGCTATCGGTGGAGGATAGTCGAGATTGTTGTAGACAATGCATGATGATTAGGTAAACGGAAACTAATCAATGGAATGTGTCATGGAACTTGACGGTTGATAGAATACATTAATTGTATGTATTGTATGATTGTATATAGAACCAATGTGTTTATATACGTTATGTGTAGAGGAGGAGATAGGGGATGTACTCCGCGGTTTAGGGGAAGATAGGGGATGTACCTCTAAACCGGATAGGTATTGGGAGGAGATAGGGGATGAACTCCGTAGACAGAGCTCATATGCTTGTCTAGAGAAGTGAAGAAAGAGCTCATATGCTTATCTTTGTGAAGTGTGGATACAGCTTGTATGCTTATCTGTGGATATTGTTGATATACATATCTGTTGTGAAGTGTGGATACAGCTTGTATGCTTATCTGTGGATATTGTTGATATACATATCTGTTGTGAAGTGTGGATACAGCTTGTATGCTTATCTGTGGATATTGTTGATATACATATCTGTTGTGAAGTGTGGATACAGCTTGTATGCTTATCTGTGGATATTGTTGATATACATATCTGTTGTGAAGTGTGGATACAGCTTGTATGCTTATCTGTGGATACTGTTGATATACATATCTGTTGAGAATGTGGATATAGCTTTTATGCTTATCTGAATGTGAGATATTGTTTTTATACATATCTGTGGAAATGATAATAGAGCTAGCATGCTTATTTGTTGAAAAAGGGAAAATGAAAAGTAATTGGGACTTGTAAGTCGTGACATAAATATGTAATTTATGTGATTGTATCAGTGTTGACCAACTATCAATTGCTAACGTTTTAGTCATTGTCCATGGTTGGTTTAGTGTATTTCTACTGGGCTGTGGCTCACCCTATATGGGAATATCATTTTCAGGTACAGGAAGCATGCCACCTCCAAGGACATAGCTGGGAGGCTTGTGGCGGGCATAGTTTTGTCGTTATACTTTGATGTATTACATGTAATTTCAAGCCAAGGGCTTAATGTGTAAACGAGTTAGAACTCTTTGTTGTAACCAAGTGTTAACTTGGAAAGCTGTAAGCCCGTAGGGCATTTTGTTATGAGATTAAACATGTAATACTTATGTCTTGGAATTCTAATGAATGAAAGGAATGCGGATAGTTTAAATGTAAATTCATGTCTTATCTGATGGGTTTATTGTTATTATTTTGAGGGCGTTACAACTTGGTATCAGAGCGTACCGGGTTCGAATACTTTGGGTACGTGGGAAGTGATTAGGATCACAATGGGTTTGTCTCGCTTGATAGAGGCGTAGATGTAGTACCATATGCTATGTGTTTATTTGATAACATGCTTATGTGACTATGTGGGTATGGGATTTAATTTCTAGGATATTGATTGGATCCTTGAGTTTCTGGGAGTCTTGTTGGAAAAACACTTGATCAACGCTGTTTCTAACCGGAACTCTAGTAACGCCTCGGGACTATCATTATCCGGAAATGAAGTTCGTAAGTGCTTATGTGTTTATGTGCTTATGTGGAGTGAATTACAGTTGTCCATGCATTAGGACGTGAGTGTTTAGTTTCGGCACATTTATGAATGTGCTAACGTTCTGTGTTGCCTTTATTAGGATGTCAGGACGAGGAAGAGGTGCTAGGCGTGGTAGACCTGCGAGGCAGGAAGTACCATTACCGGGTGAGATTCCGGCAGTGCAGGAGGGAGTTGGGCAGGCCAATGTGGCCGAGCCAGTAGGTCAACAGGCTATGGGTGCCTTGGCCAGAGAGATAGCAGGAGCTTTAGGTATTCTTAGAGCTGGGAATCAGGCAGCTGAGGCAGGGCCTTCCTTCTTGAAGAGGGAGTTCTTTCGGTGTAATCCGGACGAGTTTATCGGGGATCCTAAAGAGCCGCTTAAGGCAGATGAATGGCTCGAACAGACAACGAAGACGTTTGAGATGCTTGGCATCGAGGACGGAGCACTGAAAGTGACCTTGGCATCCTTCCAACTGAAGGGAGATGCGGGTCAATGGTGGAAGTACGAGAAAGCTAGTGTTGGTGGTACTTGGGAGGCGTTTGTGAATGCTTTTCAGGAGAGGTTTTTATCAGCAGCAGCTAGGGAGAAGCTGAGGGATCAGTTTAGCCGGCTTAATCAGCAGGGCTTGTCAGTGGCCGAGTTTGAGGCTACTTTTACCAGTCTGTCTAGGTTTGCACCTGAACTGGTGGCGTCTGAGGAACGCCGTTGCTATGAGTTTGAGCGGAAGTTGAGGCGGGGCCTCAAGTTGAGAATTGGTGGGTCTTATATTCGAGAGTATAGACACCTAGTGGATGCTGCAGCTCATATGGAGCTTATGATGCAGGAGGAGGATGAGAGTCAGAGAGGTTCCAAGAGGAGCCAGGATAGTCAGAGTGATGGCAGGAGGCAGAGGGGTTCTAACCCTCAGCAGTCGCAGGGTGGTGTTGCTAGATCGACCTTCCCTGTGCCAAGTGCAGGCTCCGGGAGAGGTGGTCAGGGGGATTTCACCTGTTACAAGTGTGGCCAGCTGGGTCACAAGGTATCTGTTTGCCCGCAGAAGGGTGGGGGTCAGAAAGCTGCTTCTTCTTCAGCTAGACCGCAGAGTCAGAGTTTGGGCAGGGGGGCAGCTCTTGACTTGTTATCAGTGTGGACAACCTGGGCACATGAAGAGGTTTTGCCCACAGTTGAGTGCCACTTCGGGAGCGTCTGGTTCTAGGCAGACGCAGGGTTTTCAGCCAGCTCAGTCTGTGCAGGCCTCGAGGGCCAATCCGGGAGTTTCGTCATCCCAGTCTGTGCAGCAATCTTTTGCTCCGAGAGGTGAGCAGGTAGACCAGGGGCCTACGGGGCGCGTGTATGCTGTTACCGCGCAGGACTTAGTACCGGCTCCATCAGTAGTGAGAGGTACTTTTCTGTTTTGCAACTCAGTTGCTAATGTGTTGATAGACACGGGTGCATCTCATTCTTTTGTATCTGCTGCATTTGCATCTGTTTTGGAATTGGAGTTAGCACAGTTAGCATCTCCTATTTGTGTGGTATCGCCTTTGGGTGGTGAGTTAATTCTGAAACAGGGTGTTAGAGGATGTGATATAGAGGTCGCCGACTATAGGCTTCCTTTTCCGTTTGTTGTCATGCCCATGAAGGGTTTTGATGTTATTTTGGGTATGGACTGGTTATCGTCATACCGGGCTGTTATTGATTGCTACCGCCAGAGGGTTACATTATGTACCTTGAGCGGGGAGTGGTTCCATTTCTTGGGAGACCGGGTTGGTAGTGTTTTGCCACCGGGGTATGATTCGCGAGGGCGAAGTGAGCTTAGTAGTCTACTTGCCAGCTTTGGGAGTGGTGAGAGTGGTGAGACCCAGGTTGTATTGCCAAGGGTGGTTTGTGAGTATTCGGATGTCTTTCCCGAAGATCTTGTTAGTTTGCCACCTCACCGAGAGATAGAGTTCTCTATTGATTTAGTGCCTGGTACGGCGCCGATTTCTATGGCACCTTACCGTTTTGCTCCAGCAGAGTTGGTTGAGTTGAAAGTTCAGCTCCAGGAATTGCTAGATAAGGGCTTTGTTCGCCCTAGTGTTTCACCGTGGGGAGCACCGGCCCTCTTTGTTAAAAAGAAAGATGGTGCCTTGAGATTGTGTATAGACTACCGGAAGTTGAATCGGGCTACGGTTAAGAATAAGTATCCTATGCCCCGTATAGATGATTTGTTTGACCAGTTGAAGGGTTCCCGTTGTTTCTCTAAGATAGACTTGAGATCGGGTTACCATCAGTTGAGGGTCAGGGAGGAAGATATTCCTAAGACGGCATTCCGTACGCGGTATGGCCATTACGAGTTTTTGGTGATGCCATTCGGACTTACCAATGCACCGGCAGTCTTTATGGACTTGATGAACCGGATTTTCCGGGAGTTCTTAGACCGATTTGTGGTTGTTTTCGTGGACGATATCCTTATCTATTCGTCTTCTGAGGAGGAGCACGAGGCACACTTGAGAGTGGTGCTTGAGTTACTTAGAGCCCATAGACTGTATGCCAAGTTTGGGAAGTGTGAGTTCTGGCTGAGGGAAGTCAAATTCTTAGGCCACGTGGTATCCGGGGAGGGGGTGTCTGTTGATACATCCAAGGTTGAGGCAGTGCAAGATTGGGCACAGCCTAAGAGTGTGTTTGAGATCCGCAGTTTTCTGGGATTGGCTGGGTATTACCGTCGGTTTGTGAAAGATTTCTCCAGGTTAGCGTCACCGTTGACTAGGCTGACTCAGAAAGGAGTCAAGTTTTTGTGGAGTGAGACTTGTGAAAAGTCGTTCCAAGAGTTGAAAGTTAGATTGACCACCGCTCCGGTGTTGATTATTCCGGAGAGAGGGTTGGGTTATGCGGTTTATTGTGATGCTTCACGAGAGGGTTTGGGTTGTGTGTTGATGCAAGAGGGAAAAGTGGTAGCTTATGGCTCACGTCAGTTGAAAATACACGAGAAGAATTACCCCACACACGACCTAGAGTTAGCAGCTGTGATCTTTGCCTTGAAAATCTGGAGGCACTACCTTTATGGTGAGAGGTTCGAGGTATTCTCGGATCATAAGAGTTTGAAGTATCTGTTTACACAGAGAGACTTGAATCTGAGGCAGAGGAGATGGATGGAGTTCATCGAGGATTATGATTTTGAGTTGCATTATCATCCGGGAAAGGCCAATGTTGTGGCCGATGCCCTTAGTAGGAAAACCATTAGTGATGTAGCTTGTATAGCCATCCGGGAATGGGAGATGTTGGGAGCACTTGGCGAGTTTGATTTGCTACTGGGCGAATCTGTTGAGGCTGCGGCCTTGTTTTCTGTCGTTGTGCAGCCTACACTTGTGATTAAAGTGTTAGAGGCACAGAGAGGTGACCTTGAGGTAGAATCCCTCCGAGAGAAGATCTCCAGTGGGAAAGTTGAGAAGGGTTTGACGGTGTATCCCGACCTGAGTGTGAGATACCGAGACCGTTTGTTTGTACCGGAGTCTTGCCGAGAGAAAGTACTCCGAGAGTTTCACCATTCGCGCCTTGCGGTGCATCCGGGAGGTACTAAGATGTATCAGGATTTGGGTCGCCAGTTTTGGTGGCGGGGTATGAAAAGAGATGTGGCTGTTTTCGTATCGAAGTGCTTTACTTGCCAGCAGGTGAAGGCCGAGCATCAGAGGCCAGCGGGTTTGTTGCAACCCTTGCCTATTGCCGAGTGGAAGTGGGAACATGTCACTATGGACTTCGTTGTAGGTCTTCCGAGGACTCAGCGGGGTAGTGATGCTATTTGGGTGGTTGTAGACCGGTTGACTAAGTCGGCGCACTTTATTCCTATGCGCGTGAGAGATTCGGTAGATCATCTTGCCGATGCGTATGTTCGGGACGTAGTGCGATTGCATGGGGTCCCAGTGACGATCGTCTCAGATAGAGATCCTCGTTTTACTGCTAGGTTGTGGCAGAGTTTGCAGAGTGCGTTGGGCACTAAGTTGACCTTTAGTACGGCTTATCATCCTCAGACTGACGGGCAGTCCGAGCGTACTATTCAGATCCTCGAGGATATGCTTCGGGGTTGTGTCCTGGATTTCAGTGGGACGTGGGAGAGGCACTTGCCATTGGTAGAGTTTGCCTACAACAACAGTTTTCAGTCTAGCATCGGTATGGCACCGTTTGAGGCCTTGTATGGCCGACCGTGTAGGTCTCCAGTTTGTTGGGCCGAGGTGGGTGATGCACCTTTGTTGGGTCCAGAGTTAGTTAGGGAGACGACGGAGAAAGTTGAGCTTATCCGTAAGAGGCTTGTTACAGCCCAGAGTCGACAAAAGAGTTATGCCGATCGTAGGAGGAGACCTTTGGCGTTTGAGGTAGGTGATCATGTCTTTCTGAAGATATCACCTAGACGAGGCCTGATGAGGTTTGGGAAGAGTGGGAAGTTATCCCCTCGGTTTATTGGTCCTTTTGAGATCCTTGAAAGGATAGGTGAGGTTGCTTATCGGTTAGCCTTACCGCCGCAGTTGTCCGGAGTGCATGACGTGTTTCATGTGAGTATGCTTCGGAAGTATGAGCCAGATCCATCACATGTGCTGGATTGGAGCGATTTAGAGGTAGATGAGGATGCCTCGTATGAGGAGAGACCGGTTCGGGTCTTGGATAGGCGGGATCAAGTCCTGCGTGGCAAGACCATTCCTTTGGTGAAAGTCTTGTGGAAACATCACGGAGTGGAAGAAGCCACTTGGGAACGTGAGTTAGGAGTCCGTGAGAAATATCCGGACTTGTTTATTGATATGTAATTTTGTATTTGAATTTTACATTTTGTTGAACTTAAGAGCTTTTATATATGTCTTAAGTTGTGAAACATTGAGAATGTTTTGATTATTGGTAGTATGTTTTGGAACTTGCCTCATATGGAAGTTGAATGTAACATTATATCTGTTGAATATATTGTTGAAATTGGAAGGATAGTGCATAATGTTGATGCATGTTGAAAGTACATATGTTGTTTACATATTGTGATATGTCTCTTGTTTAAGGGATGGGATGACCGGTAATGGGTCGAATTGTTGAATGTTAAAATGTAACATTGTTTAAAATGGAGGAGAACTTGTTTTTGAAAACTTGTGTTTAATTTCGGGGACGAAATTCTTTAAGGGGGGGAGGTTATAGCGATCTCGGGTTTACCCTTGTTGTATAGTGATCCGGACATGTGTCCGTGGATGTTGGTAGTTGTTTATTATCTTGTTTGCATCCTTTCTTACTTTGTATTTGAGTTATAGGATGTGTTGAGCGGGTTTGTTACAGGTTGGTTGAGTTTAGAAATCAAAACTAGTTGCCCAGATTTTTGGCCTGTACGCTCGAGCGTAGGTGTTGGCGCTCGAGCGTAGATTACATCCATCCAGTATCTTGTTGTGCAGTGTTGTGAGCTCGAGCATAGGGTTGGGAGCTCGAGCGTAGGTCTGGTTCTGCAAAAGTGCTGAGCGAGTGCATTCTGCGCTCGAGCGGGAGGTTGGCCGCTCGAGCGTACGTCTGTGAGTGGCCGCTCGAGCGGGGTGTTTTACGCTCGAGCGGAGACCTGGGTTAAAGTTCCGAAATTGTGACTTTTCAAATCACTTTTCACTTTCTCTTCTCTCTCTTACTTTTCCAAAAAGCCATTTTCAGAGCTTCTCACTCTAAATCGGCCCTTCTCTCTTAGTTTTGATCTAGTAAGGATCGTTTACTCACCTTTTGCCTTCACAAAAGTTGTGTTGATCGTCGAGAGCTTCCTTTTGATCTGAAAATTTTGAGGTTTGGAGCATTTTGGTTTTGGTCTTCATCTCCTTTGGGACTCCGAATTTGAGGTAGGGATAACCTACTCCTCTCTATGGGTTTTGTCTTTAAATTTTGGTATTTTGAGATGTTGGGCTTGGTTTGGTAATCTTGTAAAGGTTTGGGGCTTTTGTGTAATTTTTACAAAGGTTGGGGTTTTATTCATAATAAACCTAGATGCATGTTTGGCATAGAAAAATGGAATGATTGTTGAATCATTGATGAAAATGGGACCTAAGGGTTGAAATGTTAATTATGGGAATTGACCTAATTACATTGTTTAATTAATTGGGATAATTAATTGGTGAGAAAAGAGGAAATGAAATGTTGATTGAATATCCATTTGTGCATTTATTTTCTGTTTTAGAAATAACTGCTTTGGGCTATCGGTGGAGGATAGTCGAGATTGTTGTAGACAATGCATGATGATTAGGTAAACGGAAACTAATCAATGGAATGTGTCATGGAACTTGACGGTTGATAGAATACATTAATTGTATGTATTGTATGATTGTATATAGAACCAATGTGTTTATATACGTTATGTGTAGAGGAGGAGATAGGGGATGTACTCCGCGGTTTAGGGGAAGATAGGGGATGTACCTCTAAACCGGATAGGTATTGGGAGGAGATAGGGGATGAACTCCGTAGACAGAGCTCATATGCTTGTCTAGAGAAGTGAAGAAAGAGCTCATATGCTTATCTTTGTGAAGTGTGGATACAGCTTGTATGCTTATCTGTGGATATTGTTGATATACATATCTGTTGTGAAGTGTGGATACAGCTTGTATGCTTATCTGTGGATATTGTTGATATACATATCTGTTGTGAAGTGTGGATACAGCTTGTATGCTTATCTGTGGATATTGTTGATATACATATCTGTTGTGAAGTGTGGATACAGCTTGTATGCTTATCTGTGGATATTGTTGATATACATATCTGTTGTGAAGTGTGGATACAGCTTGTATGCTTATCTGTGGATACTGTTGATATACATATCTGTTGAGAATGTGGATATAGCTTTTATGCTTATCTGAATGTGAGATATTGTTTTTATACATATCTGTGGAAATGATAATAGAGCTAGCATGCTTATTTGTTGAAAAAGGGAAAATGAAAAGTAATTGGGACTTGTAAGTCGTGACATAAATATGTAATTTATGTGATTGTATCAGTGTTGACCAACTATCAATTGCTAACGTTTTAGTCATTGTCCATGGTTGGTTTAGTGTATTTCTACTGGGCTGTGGCTCACCCTATATGGGAATATCATTTTCAGGTACAGGAAGCATGCCACCTCCAAGGACATAGCTGGGAGGCTTGTGGCGGGCATAGTTTTGTCGTTATACTTTGATGTATTACATGTAATTTCAAGCCAAGGGCTTAATGTGTAAACGAGTTAGAACTCTTTGTTGTAACCAAGTGTTAACTTGGAAAGCTGTAAGCCCGTAGGGCATTTTGTTATGAGATTAAACATGTAATACTTATGTCTTGGAATTCTAATGAATGAAAGGAATGCGGATAGTTTAAATGTAAATTCATGTCTTATCTGATGGGTTTATTGTTATTATTTTGAGGGCGTTACAATAAAGAAACTACAACATTAATTTCTACATTTAGATCTCCAAGTTTCATATTATAAAAAGCCAGCCATTTAAAACTTTTAAAAATTCAAATGAACGGACCATTTAAAGCTTTTAAAAAACTTAAAAGAAACAAATTTATATAATTTAGAGATAATTAAAAAATAATAATATTATAATATAGTATAGATTGTTTTTTTTTTCTCTAATATATATAATTTAGAGATAATTAAATAATAATAATATTATAATATAGTATAGGTTTTTTTTTTTTAATCGTAGGTCTCCATCCTTGTTGTTTGGCTTAAAACATAAGAAAAAGAATAATGTTAAAAATTCTAAAAATTTTACTAAAAATTTTACCAAATATCTCACATGGGTGTGGGACCCACACCCATGTAACACATTTGGTAAAATTTTTAATAAAATTTTGAAATCTCTAACATTTTTATAAGAA
The DNA here is from genome assembly GCF_055761805.1 of Camellia sinensis. Taxonomy (NCBI): domain Eukaryota; kingdom Viridiplantae; phylum Streptophyta; class Magnoliopsida; order Ericales; family Theaceae; genus Camellia; species Camellia sinensis. The sequence goes on from NC_138968.1 coordinate 125,464,501, forward strand.
AAATGATCCATTTGCAACAAAACATCCACCCGTTTTTGTTTTTTTTTTTTTTGTTTTTTTTTTGTTGGAAAAAAAAAATAAAAAAAATCTACACTGATAGTCATGTTTTGGTTGGTCCCATGACCGACAATTAGCCTCCATAGGTTTGGCTTCGACTTTATTCATACGGTTAGGTTTATTTTATTTATTTATTTATTTAAAGTATTGCCATTTAAGTTTAAAAATTAGAGATAATTTTTAAATTTAAGTGGTAATTAATTTGAATATTTCAGACAATTGTTTTTTTTTTTTATATCTTTTCTAATTATTAGCTAATCATCTTTCTTACACTTCATTAGGTTTAGAAAATGAGTCTAAAAAGTAAGAGTAATGTTAGAGACCCCAAAAATTCTCCCAAAATTGCTATCAAATGTCTCACATGGGATTTCTAGCATTTTAAAAAAAGTAAACTTCCATATCATTTTCCCTTTTTCTAAGTTGTTGGGTAAATAAAAAATTTACCGTCGGTGTCATGACCAGCTCCCCGTACCCAAGGGTTAAGCATCGTGATGGCCAGTAACCGAGGTTACCTCAGGCCAAATCTTTAAACAATTTAATAAACGCAAGCGGAAGAAATATTTAAATAAGGGTACTAAAATAATCATTGGAGTTTCTATTTTTATTACAAAATGTATTGACCAAAAAGGCCAATATTTATATAAAAAAAATACATCAATAAAAGTGCTTTGTGCCTACCCCACACGTTGGTCCCGACATGTCACCTGAAAGTGGTAAAAAAAACTATAAGCTCATGGCAGAGTGAGAAATATTATACTAAGAGTATAAGGCATAAAATTCACCATGGATAATTAGTTGGGCCAAAAAGAGTTTGATACATAACATACATAATGCGGAAATCATTTGACATATACATGTAATACGGAAATCACTATACAACCATAACCACGGTACATCACTAAGTGTCGAGCACTACACTGGTCAATGGATCCACGACAAACACTGGACCACAAAGTGGTCAATCACTAGCCAATGGTTATTTAAGTCCCCCAAGGCATGAGACTCACTAGCCAATGGTTATTTAAGTCCCCCAAGGCATGAGACTCCCGTGGTGGTACTCACAAAACATATTTTCATATAAGGTTATAGCCAAATATTCTTTAAAATATAAACAGACATATCCATGGGTTTCCTTTTAAGCAAGTATGGTTCATAAAATAATCCACGTAACCGAAACTTTTATAAAACATAACTTTTATTAATATACTAATAAAACATAACTTGTATGAAATAGATTTTGATAAGTCAAAATATAAGTAAAATATATTTTAGAGACTCAAGGTATAATATAACTTACCTTAACTTTAATACCTTACTATTTCTTTTCACTATCAAAGATCTTCTTAGTTTCCACAAATTTTTCCTCTCTTTCCTCTCTTTCTTTTCCTCTATTCTTTCCTTCTTCCTCTCTTCTCTTTTCTTTTCCTTTCTTTCTTTCCTGGTCTTCTTTTCTTTTTTCCTTCTTTCTTTTCTCTCCACAGAATCAACTTCTCCCTCCCCAATATATAAAAGGCAGCCGTGGGCACCAAGCCACGGCTGCCACGTGCCACGCTCCAATTCCTTCTCTAATTCAAGTTTATCTAAATTAAGTCAAGCTGGTCAAAACTTAGTTATTTTATACTTTGACTAATAAATTATATTATTTTATAAAATAATAATATATAATAAATTATATATTTTCCCTAACTGTGATTAAATAATATTAGTATAAATTCTACAGAATAATTAAAAATTTGAGTTGTTACAATCAGACCAAAATCTTAAGTTTTTTTGAAAGGAAATTTGGAATTGAAAAGGGAAATTAACAAAAAAAAAAAAAAATAGTTTATATTTTATTAACATATACCTTGTTTCCCCCACCCCCTTTCTTCGTCCCTGCAAATATTTACCTAAATTCATGATTCAAATACAAGTTTAAAACTGATCACATCGTTTGAGTTTTTAAATTTTTTTTATTTAATAATGTAAATGAAAGTTTATTTATAAGAGATTTTAAGGGTTTTATAAAATGAAGGGTGATGCTACTTAGACTAAAAAATTAAACCTTGGTTTCAACTCGAATGATGTGGCATTGCCTTAGAATATCAGGAGAATTACAATTTAGTGGTAGTTAGAAAAAAAATATTTACAAAAAAGTGACAAACGTTATAAATATTAATAATTAAAATTATAAACTTCTTCACAGTAGCGTAATAATTTTTCAAAATTGACTCTGAATTGTAATTTCCTATAAAATATTTAAGATAACTTCATCTCTCATATCTTCTCTAATTATCAACCAATTATTTTACTTTCACATTTAGTCTAAAAAATAAATTTGTAGGTGATGCTATTTAGGCAAAAAAATTAGACCTATTTTTTAAACTCAATAATGTGGCATTGCCTTAGAATATCTAAGGTAATTTTCTCTCTCATATTATTTCTAATTGTCAATTAATCATGCTAATTACATGAAAAATGATATACAAACTCCCTTTTCAAAGTGTTCGATCCATCCTTTCTTTCTTGGGTGATTATTCGGTAATTCAGGAGTACAACCATATGGTGCTCTATAGTATTATGATTGATGAAAATGTAAAGTATTGATTATTTGTGTTACATGATTAAGAAATATGAGGGGGCATAATAAATAATAAATGGTGAGGAAGTATGGTTATGTGGTATTTAGGACGATGGATAGATATGTATATATATACACAAATAAATATTATAGACCTTTTTATATGATTTTGTTGTGTATGTATAAATAATGATACTATTACAAACCATAAGAGGGTGGATGGTTTGCATCTGTAGAAAAAACTGGGACCAAAAATATATATTGTGTTGGATTAAGAATTTTTTAGAAGGAAAAATGAAAGAAAAGTGACAAAAATTTAATTGATATTTTATTCATGTCTTCATTTTTTCTTTTTATTTCGCATTCGCCTAAACTTTCAAGCATTTTTTAATTTAATCCCCAAATTTCAATTCATATTAATTTTACACCCAATCTTTCAAAATTTTTGATCAATTTGAGCCCTAACGTCACATTCCATCTACAATTGGACGGAATGTGTTATTGTGGCGGGCAAATTGAATTTTAAGGTATAGTTTGGAGGGCAAATTGATTTTTAAAGTGTAGTTTAGGGATAAAATAAAATTTCAAATGAACTTTGGTGCCACGTCAGCACATTCCGTCTAATTGTAGATGGAATGTGACGGTAGGGTCCAAATTGATCAAATTTTTAAAAGTTTGGGTGTAAAATTGATATTAATTGAAGTGTAGGAAGCAAATTAAAAAATGCGTAGAAATTTGGAGGGCAAAATGTTATTTTCTCCGTGTAACGCCCTCAAAATAACAACATTAAACCCATCAGATAAGACATGCATTTACATATAAATTAACCACATTCTTTTATTCATTAGAGTTCCATTACATAGGTATTACATGTTAACATCAAAACAAAATGCCCTACGGGCTTACAGCTTTCCAAGTTAACACTTGGTTACAACAAAAGAGTACTAACTCGTACACATTAAGCCCTTGGCTTGAAGTTACATGTAATACATCAAAAAGTAAAACAACAACATTATGTCCGCCTCAAGCCTCCCAAGCTATGTCCTTAGAGGTGGCATGCTTCCTGTACCTGAAAATGATATTCCCATATAGGGTGAGCCACAGCCCAGTAGAAATACACTAAACCAACCATGAACAATGACTAAAATATTAGCAATTGATAGATGGTCAACACTGATACATTCACATAAATCACATATTTATGTCAACCGACTCATAAGTCCAAGTTCCTTTTCATTCTCCCTTTTTCAACGGATAGGCTTATAAGCACTAGCCACATTCTCAACAGATATATATAACAACAATATCCACAGATAAGCATATAAGCTATATCCACATTCTACAACAGATATGTATATCAACAATATCCACAGATAAGCATATGAGCTATATCCACACATCACAAAGATAAGCATATAAGCTCTATCTTCACTTCTTTAGACAAGCATATGAGCTGTATCTACGGAGTTCATCCCCTATCTTCTCCCAACACTATCCGGTTTAGAGGTACATCCCCTATCTTCCCCTAAACCGCGGAGTACATCCCCTATCTCCTCCTCTACACATAACGTATACAAACACAATGGTTCTATATACAATCACTCAATACATATTGTTAATGTATTCTATCAACCGTCGAATTCCAGGACACATTTCATTGATTAGTTTCAGTTTGCCTAATCATCATGCATTGTCTACAACAATCACGACTATCCTCCACCGATAGCCCAAAGCAGTTATTTCTAAACAGAAAATAAATGCACAATGGATATTCATTCAACATTTCATTTCCTCATTCTTCTCGATTAATTATCCCAATTAATTAAACAATGTAATTAGGTCAATTCCCATAATTAACATTTCAACCCTTAGGTCCCATTTTCATCAATGATTTAACATTCATTCCATTTCTCTATGCCAAACATGCATCTAGGTTTATTATGAATAAAACCCCAACTTTTGTAAAATTGCACAAAAGCCCCAAACTTTTACCAAATTACCAAACCAACCCCAACATCTCAAAATACCAAAATTTAAAGACAAAATCCATAGAGAGGAGTAGGATATCCCTACCTCGAAGTTTGAGCCAAAAAGGAGATGAAGACTCAAAGATCAACTTGCTCCAAATCCAAACTTTTTCAGATTAAAACAAAGCTCTCAATGCCCTCTATCTTTTTAACAAAGGCCCTAGGCTAGATTAACACCCTAGGGAGATCAATTCTTAGAGAGAATATAAGTGTAGAGAGAGAGGGTCTCGGATTTAGGGTTTGATCAAAAGAAAAGGTGAAAAAGTGATGTTTAAAATCGCTACTGTCCGCTGATATAAAACACGCTCGCTCGAGCGAAGACTTGGTCGCTCGAGCGAAGACTTGGTCGCTCGAGCGACCAGACACAGAAAGCTCTCGCTCGAGCCAAGGAACTCTCGCTCGAGCCAAAAACTCAAAAGTGCGCTCGAGCCACAGATTTCTCGCTCGAGCCAACAACTCAAACCTTCAGGTCTGCAACCAGAAGCACGCTCGAGCGACCAACTACTCGCTCGAGCGAAGAACAAACCAGACCGCTCGAGCCAAGAAAAGCTCGCTCGAGCCAAGAAACACAACTCTCAGGTCCAGAACCAAGTGCAAGCGCTCGCTCGAGCGAAGCCACTCTGGCTCGACCCACCAGACACGAACTCAACTCTCGCTCGAGCGACAAACTCCTGGCTCGAGCGAAGAGCCAAAAATCTGGGCAGCAACACTAGGCTCCCAAACACAACCAACCTGTAACAAACCTGCCCAACACATCCCATACTCAATATACAAAGTAAAAAGGATGCAAACAAGATAATAAACAACTACCAACATCCACGGACTCATGTCCGGATCACTGTACAGCAAGGGTAAACCCGGGATCGCTATACTCCGTTATAAATTTCTTGTCAAATCTTTGAACTTAAGACAACTCTCTCTCCTGGTACGTATACACGAGTGACGAAGATCTTTATTTTTTTTTATTTTTTTATTTTTTTATTTTTTTACCTTGAATCATTTATTTTTTTAGTCGGTGACACAACGTAGCATTATGTTTGATATTTGTTCATTCTCTTATTCTCTTATGTTGTGTTTGATTCATGGATTTAGGAAGAGATTTAAAAGGAGAAATGAAAAAGGTATGTAAAAGTAGATAAAGTATAAGTATATTTTATTTACATTTCACTTTTTTTTTTTTAATTTCATTTTTTCTCAAATCGTTTTTCAAATCTAAGAACCAAACACATCCTTAGGAAGCCAACAATTTTTACGTGGGGCGGCTATTTTAGAACCTTTAAAGGTTGATCGCCATCCACCTTATTCACACACGGGGACCATGCATTTACAACCTTAAATATACAAGAACTGGGATTTGGTTTAGTTTGGTATGTTCGGTATTTAGGTAAAATATTTTACCTAATTAATAATGTCTGTTTTATTATTTTGAATATCGATACAAACTGTTTCTCCCATTAAATCGCACCGAACCGCACCAATTGAAACACTTCGGTTTGGTGATATTTGATTGGTTTAATATCTTTCAAATTTAAGCCCTTTTTTAGTATAGTCATTTGTCAACCATTTCAAATATATCCTATCAATTCATTTAATAAATATTTTACAATTTCTAAATTAACAAAGCAAACAAAAACTAATAACAAATATTAAGACTTTAAGAATAGTGTGTTAGAGTTAATATTATATATAATAAGAGTGTACTAACTTAGGTGATAGGATGATCGGGTTTATTAATTGAAATTAATAATTTATTATACTTAATAATATTATTACATTATTAAATTATATATATATTTTTTAAATACAATATCTGTTAAAACGGTTGGTTTCGGTTAGTTCGGTGCATAAGCTGCTTAAACTAATACTGGACTGAAAGTATTAAAAAAAAAATCAAACTTAAAAACAACATAGACCAATTCTTGTTAAAAAACAAACCAAATACAGACGGTTTGGTTTAGTTCAATTGATTTGGTTAATTTTTTCAATTTTTCTTACCTCCTAGTACCATGATTCTTGAGGTTCACATTTTTTTTTTTGGTTTAGTAGAAATTGGAACGTAAATTTCACGTCCACGAACTCAGATTCTTCCTTGTTGTTTCACCTCCAAATACATAGGATTGTAGTATAAATAGCAAAGCACTAGAGCCCTTCGGTCCATATCAGCCATAGGCAAGAAGTGAAAGGGAAAAAAAAAAAAAAAGAGGCCACAAGAGTGTTCTTGTTCACTTCCATTTTCTCGTCACACAACCAAAAACAAAAACATGGAATTTTCTATTCACACTATACCTATTCCTGATTCAACCAAAAATATGATATCGAAGGTCACTCGACGCTCAGCCAATTATCATCCTAGCATTTGGGGAGATCATTTCCACGTATACGCCTCTCATGTCGTGGTAAAATTGGATTTGCTAGCATTGCACAAATTTAATGTTTGTCTTTAATTTTGTGCATGGTTTTAAATAATAGTATTAGAATATGTATTAGTTGTTGGAACAATCTTCTATGTAAAATAAAATAACTTGAAACAACTCAAACAAATAAAAATAAATTACTTACATAATTTATTTTACCGAAATGAACAAGTACAAAAATAGATAAAGTCAAGTGTGAGACACGCTGTCCTTAAGACAGATTCGCCTCGCTCCGGTACTTATGGATAAATGGCGTGTATCTCCCAGGATACAATGATCTACACAAATTGTAGTAACACTCCAAACAATTTATACGGCGAACTAGAACCTGTGTTCTATACTATTTGAAATTTTTCCTAAAACTAATATGAAGAATAACAATGCAAAAGAGAAAAAACGGGAAGCAAGATTGATTTTCTGGACGTCAGAAATTTGTTGGAACAATTCTGAATTTATAGGCAAGTAGTGATTGTTGGAACAGGTTCAAGTTTGAATTGAACAAGTGCAAAACAACTTGGACAGATACAGTTCAAATTTGAACAAGTATGAAGCAGATTTGAATCTGTCTAGGAACAGATTGAAACTGTCCGGAACTACAGCATTTTTAAACCTACTTAGATAGTTTAATCTGTTGAACCTACTTGCAGACACTCACTTAGAGATTCACAGAGCCTATATTCATGTAACAGATATGGTTTAAAATGGAAATGGCTTTATATCTGTTGTTGCATCTCAGCATTGCATGCTTTATAAAAGAGAGATAGACTGTTTTATCATGAGCATGGCATGAGCATATTCCTCTTTAGTCTTGTCATGGTTCATATGTTGTGTAGTATATCTTTACTGGGTTGCGGCTCACCTTATAAGCGAAACCATTTCAGGTACAAGTGCTATGCCTCCGCCAAGGCATTGACTTGCGATGACTCGGAGCTGAGGCTTCATTTTTGGTTTTATTGTTATTTGTTGAATGTAAGCCCAGGGCTGTATTTGCGTTGAGTTGAAACTCCATTTTGTGTAACCAAGAATGTTCTTGGATAAATTTGTAAGCCTGTAGGGCACTTATTATCTGTTTGGCTTCTATTTCATACTTGTTGTAAAATGCATGCTTGGGATTGGAACTGGGGCATTGAGATGTGAACAACATGTATTTGCCATTTGGAATTTAATGGAAATGGATGTATGTAATAGTTAACTATATATGTGTGTTTGTCTATCAGGTGGTTTTGTTACATAAATAAATATACTCCGCCCAATTTTCAGGGCATTACATGTGGTCTAAGGCTTTTCATGGGGAGGCATTTTCCATTCATTTTTATTTTTTTATTTTTTATTAGCTTTGATACTTGGTGGCATATACAGACGTAAGATTTCAATATAGAAGGGACAAACAGATATATTAATAAATAAAAAAAATTATAAAAAAACTACAACATTAATTTCTACATTTAGATCTCAAAGTTTCATATTATATAAAGCCAACTATTTAAAGCTTTTAAAAATTCAAACGAACAGACCATTTAAAGTTTTTAAAACTTAAAAGAAACAAATTTATATAATTTAGAGATAATTAAAACCGACAATTAGCTTCCATGTGTTTGGTTTCGACTTTATTCATAATATTACTGTTTAAGTTTAAAAGTTAGGGGTAAATTATTTATAAGTCCTATTTGGAAGACTCAAGTTACATATAGTCTTGTGAAAAAAATTATGTTCCTGTAAGTCCTGTGGGTTTCTTGTTGACACATTTACCCCCAATATTATTTGATAACCTAATTAATGGCAATATCATATAGGAAATCCAATGTTACCATAAATTGTGATCATATCTATGTGATTAGGAATTTGAATTTTAAAATTGACGTTCCATATATAAGAAATCCAATTTTATCATAAATTGCGATCATATCTATAGAGTTGGGACTTTGACTGTGGTGTGGTGTATAATGGTATTATTGCCACCCCCATTTTATGTTTGTTCATTAAAATGTGTACAAGTTAAGGGACTTTCAAGTTGCTGCATTTGTTGCTCTTGACAACGTTAATGTCTTAACCCAGGTTAATGTGAACGTAGTGGCAGTTTACGTCAACCTGATTTACTTTGAAACATAAAGTGAATGTGATGGATTCACACGTTAGTGGCCATTGCGTCAAGTTTATTGGCACAATTTGAAAGAGAAACGGATCTATTTTTTATATGAAATATAAATAGCCCAATATAAATGTGAGTTCACATTGAATGCGTAAGTTACATTCCCATACGTAGCCCAATTGGGCAACGAGACAATGACGCACTCGGAACATCCACCAATCGTTGGTTCTAAACTATGAAACACAATGTCAAAGTGTACACACTGATGAAGTCAATGTGACGTTAACATTGAATCTAATGTAGAAAAATGGAATGTGACAATGGGAATCCTCAAATGTATATCCTCAAATCTTGATGACAATGTGTACATGACTTTTGAAAATAGGATGTGATGTCAACAAATGTGGGTTCATATTGATACATTTTGTAAGTCAACACTTGGGTCTTCTAGTACACTACAAGAAATTTGAGTTTTGGCGACGTTTATTTAACGACGTTTTATTAAACGCCACATTTTATAATATTTAACGACTTTTTTTAAACGTTGTTTTTTGTTTAAATCAAAACGGCACCGTTTCATTAACCAAAGGCGTTTGAAAATGCCTTCGAATGTCCTATATCTCTTCCTCTCTTAAGTGGGTGAGCGGGTGAATATCAAATATAACATTTTGTAGCCCTGATCTCTGAGGCTATGTTTGGATTGAGTGATTTGGAGAGAAAAGAAAAGAAATGGAGAGATATGTATTTCTCTTACTTGTTGGATAACTTAAGTGGAGAGAAATGGAAAGAAATTGAGAGAAATGGAGAGAAACTCATTTCTCTTATAAGCCTCATTTTCAATCTTCCCAAAAGTGGAGAGATTGGGAGAGAAAATAAATCACTATTTTCATAATACCAATTTTGTCCCTATAAAAATAAAAGAAATAAAATGATTGAAAATATAAAATGGTTATTTTGGTAATATAACATAAAATAATTTCTTTTCTTTTCTCTTAATGAAATCCAACCAAACAATAATGAAAGAAATCACAATCATTTCTTTTCTTTTATTTCTTCCTTTTCCAAACAAAAAGAAGAGAAATCACAATCATTTCTTTTTTTTTTTCTTTTCTTTTATAACGTTTCTCTCCTAGGTTACCAAACATAGTGAGTCTTTCACCCTCTCGCTCTCGTTCATCTCTCGTTCTCCTTCATCTCTCGCTGTAGCCTTAATCGACTCTCTCTCGATTTCGATTTTGAAATCTATGTTTGGGTGATTCTTTCTCAATTTCGAAGCTTATTTTGAATCGGAGAATAATTGTTAAAGCCTTTGTAAACCCTTATTTTGAATCCTCACGCCTTCAAATCTCGCCTCTCTCTCAACCCTCTCTAAACCCTTATCATTCTCACAATGTTGCTCAAGAGCGGTGTCATCTTTTAGAGCGATTTCGATTTCGAAGCTCCACCGCCACCACTGACGAGGTAGCGACCACCATCGGCGAGCAATTTCTATTTCGAAGCTCCAGAGTGTCTTTCTCTCTCTCTCTAGATCTCTCTCTTCAGCTTTGAGATTCAGAGATTCAGATCGGTCTCAGTGATTTCATCTTAGAATGATTTCGATTTTGAAGTTCTCTCTCTCGATTTCAAAGCTCCAGCGAGGTATCGATTTCTCTCTCTCTCTCTCTCTCTCTCTCTCAAGCCCTTCATTCCCGTATCTCTCGATTTGGTATTTATTTGCTTGGAAACCTGTTCAATTTCTTCTTTTGTTTGCTTTGTCATTCTTTCTTAATATGTTGTTTTTTGTTTTCAGAAAATGCTAGATGTGCTTGTGATTATGACATTTGTTGGATTTGAGATCACTTACACTTGTATGGTTAAAATCTGGTTGGTAGCTTAGCCAGACTGTGGGAATTTGTTGCGGGAAGATTAGATTTCTAATAACTAGTTGAATTTCAGTTGTGCAGTTAGCATTATTAAACTGAATTTATCTTCTTACTGAGTCAATGGCCTGTTCTGAATAATCTTTTTTTTGACTCATTCTGTATTTTGTTATCATTTTCATTTTGCATTAATTGCCTACTTTAATGTCTGGACTTTTACTAGTAAACGCAAAAAATCATCTACCACTCTTTCAAATACTGTTAGGTATTTGACATCTCAACTCTACAAATAGAAATAGAACAAATACAGGTGCTGCATACTACATACTCATCAAGTGTGCAACTTATCCCATTGCCTAGTTTAATTGAAGCACTTGAGGAATTGGATTTAAACAATGCAATTGGAGGCCTTTAAACAATGAACGTTTTATATTAGAATAACTCATAAAATAATCATTATTTAGAACGGAGGGAGGAATAAGCTAGGGTTGAAATGTCCTCATATTAGAATGACTGATGGGAATTTATTTTGGTCTTGTAGCATTTTTCCCCCTCTTTCCTTATGACCTACTACTGGCTAGGGCCTTGTTTTATAAACATTCCCCAAATTTTTGTATCCGTGTTGGATTTAGTAATGCAACGCAAATAAGGTCAGCAGTTAGACAGTAAAAAGCTGTCTAGATGGAGAACTCCACATATACATTGCCTAAACACATAAACATCATATTAAGGCTCTGTTTTTTCGACTAAAAAAGCCACTTTTTGGCTATTTAAGCCAAAAAAAAAAGAGAGTTTGTTTTTCGGCTTAAAAAGCTAACAATTGAAAAGAAAGAAGCAGCTAAGAGACTTTTCTACTTCAGAAGTGCTTCAGGTAAGTTGTCCTTATATACAGAATTCAATGTGTCATCTTTTCTACTTCAGGACTTTGCAATTATTTACAATAGATTCTTATTTCAGGGAATTGACATTAAAGAAATGCTTGCTGGTGCATCATTGATGGATGAGGGAAATAGGGCCACTGTGGTAAAGATTTATTATTCATTCTCTTATTATTATTACTATTATTTTTAAGTCATTGTTGTCTTCTGATAGTAGTTTTGTTACTTGAGTAGCCAAACTATTCTCGTCTTCTCAAGCAACTGAATAATGGACTTTCTACAATTGTGAGAAATGCATTTTCATCTTCTTCACTTTCTTCATCTTCTCATTCTTCTCCTCCATATTTCTTTTTTTTGGCCTTGCAAAGGATGGTCCATCTCTTTCTTGCTATACAAAGGTATTGTTATATGTTGAGGTGTGTGTCTCCCACAATAGTTGCGTACCTTTTGTGTAGTCTATTGAGATTAAATATTATATACAAAAAAAAAAATAGGTGAGGATTTGGTGTATTTGCAAAGGTTATTTTTCTTGCATAGTCAATGAAATGGGAGTGGGTGGAGATGTTCATTGGTGTAAACTAATCATGAGGGGGAAATTAAAGTTAAAAATTGGTTGGTTCTGTTTTAAAAAATGATTAATCAAATCAGTTTAGATTTACTTATTCATTATGAGAAAGCTGTTCGATTAGACCATTATCAGAATTGCACAACCCACTCAAATCTTTCACTGAACTACGAGTCTTTTTTTTCTGTTTCATTCAGAATCTCAGATCCTATGACAACTTGGTCTTTTTTTATTTTGACAAATTGGATTCATTGTATAACTAGGAAAATTAGTGGGGCGTAATGCATTTTCACAAATTTTATGTCATTCCTAGATAGTTGGCCCTTGTTTCTATGTCATTCCTGTAATTGAATGATGAAATTCTAGAAGTTTCATATCTTACAAAGCCATAAGATATGTATCTAGTTCAAAATGGAAAGTTTAGTTTGCTTATCCCTCCATGGCTTTTGGTTAGTTCAAGTGTTCTTTGCATATTTTTTGTAGTACTTGGGGCTCTAGGTATTAAAGGCACTGTTATGCACATTCCCCTAGTGTTAGTATTCTTTTTCATATATGAATTGTAGAGACTGTTGGTCATTACTGCATCTACAAAATTTTGGGATGATGCTCTTCAATCTTTTTGTTCTTTTAACGTTCTAAATTATACATTCTTTTTTTAAGCTTATATTGACTATCTTATGCATTTGATATGCTTTGCAGTCATGCAATTCTTAGGTATCTTGCTTGTGCATTTCCTGGAGTAGTTGATCACTGGTGAGAATTGTTGCTTCTTTTTTGCAATTAGTTTGCCTATAAGGACCTGTGTTTTAGCATTGACACGACAATTCTAGTTGGGCCAAATGGTTCTATTGAAATGACAATTCTAGAAGCTTAAATTTGTTCACTTTAATTTGCACAAAACCCTCCCAGAAATCTACTGTTGTGTGTACAATATAACATGAGTCTACCATTTGATCAACATATAGGCTATAGTTTGAAAACATCACAATACAAGCTTGTTGTAATACTTTAACTTGAATTGCACATACGCTTCCAAATCAGTTTTTTTTTTTTTTTTTTGGGAAAGTTTGTGGGTTTTGTTAATTGTGTGATATTCATTGTCTTGTTGTAAGGAGGAATTTTTGGGTTTTAGGTCATAGACCCACCCATGGTTTTGATGGCTGAGACTGTTGTGTTGATACGATGAACAAGCATTCTTATGCGGAATTTGAAGATGAATTATTGTGATTTTCAGCATAGCAATGCCTTTATGTCTCCTAATCAGGAGATTATAGGCTCTATTTCTATTCCTGATTGGAAGGGTTCGGTTGTTTGTCCAATACCTCGGCGAGTTGCACTCTTGACTAACAATCCTATGAGGCCTTTGAGATGTCATGTGAGGTGATTAAATGTTTTATCTACTATTTTATGATCATTTATTTGAAATTACATTGATTATATGTTTAGATGAATTCAAATTTCTTTTTTTCTTGGAATAACAGCCATCAAGCTGAGGTATTTGATTCAAAAGCAGGGGCAGAACTTCTTGACATAATTCTCAAGTGGGTATTAGTTCATATTATGTTTTAGGGCCTTATTAATGTGTGTCCTAAGTGCACATTTATTTGAATGATTTTGATTGTACAAGCATAGAATGTACAATCATTTTAACCTTCATAACATGTGCCTTTAACAAAATCCTGTATTTTAAATTTTAATATACATATGTAGAACTACTTGCCTGTCTTTGTGTACATTTTTGTTCATGGCCATATGTGCATGTGTGCATAAAAAGTTTGTTTTTGACATAATAAGAAAGGCATGGCCGTATTAATAGGTGTTTTGAGGAAGGGGTTGGGAGCTGTTTAACCGCTTAGAGGGGTGTTTGACTTGTTTTATGTTCGAATATGAAGCAGAGCAGATGTGATTTCCATTTTGGGCTTTCTGAATAGTTTTATGGATTACTTTCATTAGTTTTCTAGAACTGCAGCCAAATGCTATTTTTATTATTATTGTTTCTTCACATTTGCTGCTTGGTTGTATATCAGAAACTGAATTGCTTGGAGTCATTTGTTCTAGATTCAGGATATCTAGGATTGGTATTTTGAATTGTAAATAAAGTTTAGTAGTTATATTTTATCTATCAATCCAACCCCTGAGGTTTTTATGCTAGTATGTAAAGATGTGAGCTTTTAATATGTAGGTGCTTGGATAGCTAGAAAACTGCAACTTTTTTGTTTTATGGGTTTTCCTTTATTGGATACATATGTTGAATAGAGAATGTTGGTTGTTTCTGTTTGTAGTTTGTTACCTGCTATTAACTGTCTCATTCACATGATTAGTACATTTATATCATGTACCTAGCCTGCATCTGTTTATTATCTCCATCTCATTTTCTGATAGGTTCATCTTCATCTCATTATACATGTTCCTGTTAGATAACTTGATACATGTTCATGTTTAACTCTTGTTACATGGTGCTTCTATTACAAAATGTGATCGCTCATCCATTGTCTACATTTCTTTTTAGATTGGTGACCTTGGCTTATCAAAGGTAAAACAACACACTTTAGTAGAAATTCCCTTCAAGCCTGCTCGTGTTCTCCTTAAAGTATTGGTCAACGATATCCCACATTGGCACATAGTGTTATTAGACAAGTATTCTGGTTCTAAACTAAATCTTCTGTTCTGTGTCAGGATTTTACTGGTGTTCCAGCTGTGGTCAACCTTGCTTGTACAGCGATTCTAACAAGATCAATCCTTTGGTGTCATTCTCATTAACTGCCTTTGTATTGTCCCTTGAGAATTAGTTATATTGAGCTTGAACTCCAAAGGAACAAGGAGAGATTTTCTTTTCTAAAATGGGGGTCGAGCGCTTTTCATAACATGCTTGTTGTTCCTCCATGTTCTGGTATTGTTCATCAGGTATGGGAGTTAACATAGCTGCTTTGGCAAATTATAGTGTTTCAATATATTGAATTGCTTATCTATTTTTTTTCTTCTTTTTTTGTTTTTGTTTTTGTTTTTCATGCAATTTTCTTTAAACACTTTCAGTTTTCCTCTTCAGGCTTTGTTTAAAAAAAAAAAAAACTTTTAAATTTTTATTCTTTTACAAAGTGAAGCAAGATTTGATAATTTCAGTTGGCTTACGCTTTAAGTTTTTCCTTTCAGGCTTAGTTAATTTTTAAAGTGAAGTGAGTTTGTTAATTTGTTAAATTTTCTTGTATATAATATGATGTTACTAAGTAGATTGTCATGATGAACATGCAGGTTAATCTTGAATATCTTGGAAGGGTTGTTTTTAACTCTGATGGCATGCTCTATCCCGATAGTGTGGTTGGAACTGATTCTCACACTACTATATTAGATGGGTTAGGAGTTGCTGGTTGGGGAGTTGGATGTATTGAAGCAGAGGCAGTGATGCTTGGTCAGGTAAATAATGCACTTGATGTGATAAAACTGCAGGAAGGTTTTTCCCAGACCTATGATTGAATGGTGTATTTGTTTTGTTTTCTGAAAAGCATTATTTCATCGTAACTGCTTTGTTTATGGTGATTGTGCCGGTTTTGTTAGCACACTCATTTTCTTGCTTATATGCTATTGAAGTGCCTGGTGAGGCATCACCCCCATCACCCTATGACATATGCATATTATGGTCAATATTGCAGCTTGTGAATGCAGAAGCTTTAAGTTGTATTTTCCTACATTCTGTATTGCGTATAATGGAACTTAATTATCATATTCTCTATCACTTTAGTATTATTTCTTGTATATACATATTACATGCTTAAATAAGAATTATTTAGTCACATATGACAGCCAATGAGTATGGTGTTACCTAGTGTGGTTGGATTCAAGTTGTCTGGAAAATTAAACAATGGTGTCACAACTACTGATTTGGTTTTAACTGTGACCCAAATGCTAAGGAAGCATGGTGTTGTTGGTAAATTTGTTGAGTTCTATGGTAATAAAAATTTAAGCCTTAGTAATTTTCAACTGCCATGATTTCGTCCACAACAGGTCTAACTCACTAATATGTCCTTCACGTAGGAGAAGGCGTGGGTAAAATATCATAAGCTGACAGGGCCACTATTGCCAATATGTCTCCTGAGTATGGTGCAACAATAGGGTTCTTTCCTGTTGACAAGGTTACTTTGTAATATCTGAAATTGACTGGAAGAAGTGATGAAACTGTAAGTATTTTCAACCTTCATGTGTGTGCATAAATCTAATGACCATGATGTTTGATGTATGTCTCATCTTATTGCTTTTATTTAAATTTTCACGAGGTTGTACTTATCTGTGTTAAAATTCAGGTGGCAATGATTGAAGCATATTTGCGTGCAAATAACATGTTTGTTGACTATAATGAGGTAAGACTTTGTCCCTTTCTCTTCTCATAATTTACTCCTGTAAGTTCCATTTGGGATATAACTATTTGCCTCGATTTAGCTTTTACAAAATTTTTGACTTACATTGGTTTTAACAGTATTTCCTAGAATTAAATAAATTTGTATCTATTGTAGACTCATGTATATATCAACCTTCACAGAGAAATCTTATTTCAACTCCACCAACTAGTGGGACTATTCTTCCAGGGATCACACGAAAAACTGTCATCGACATTGCCCGTGATCATGGGTTCCATGTAGTTATTCTTGCAACACAGAACTTGCACACAGGCTTGGTTATGTTGTGCTAAAATATGTTCTTTCGATTGGAATTTGGCTTGTAAGAAACTAAATACTCTCTCTGTGTTTGTAATTTGTTATGTCAATTTCTTGAATGTGGTATTACAGCTCATTAAGAATGTACATGAATGAGGCGTGTGGTTGTCTAACATGGTGAGGCAATTTTTGACCTGGTTCTCATTAAGAATGTACATGCCATTAGATTTGTATTTGCATTCATGTTAACATAGTAAATGTGTGTTTTATTTGCCTTTGTTACTGATGGTGTGACGTGTGTAGCTACTTTTCTCTTTGTGCTTTGGCATTAATATTCTTAGTAATCTTTTATAGTTTATTTTTCTTTTTTTAGAGAAACATTACGTTGAGTATGACATGGGATTGTGTACTTTCTAATAGTTTGAAATATCCAAGGTTAATTTGACCTAATGTGACTATTTAAAATAACATTCAGTAGCTTGAACTTCTCATATTTATTTTTGTTATCTATTTACTGCACTTCTTTTATTGGCTTATTATTATTATTATTATTATTATTATTATTATTATTATTATTATTATTATTATTATTATTATTATGTTTTACGATTGGCAGAGACCAAGAGGATTGAAGGCCATGGGAAGTAGCATGAAAAGCGATTCAAAATGACGATGAAGGATGGATGGGGGTTGGGTGTTTTGGTTCACTTTGTTCTTATTTTTTGTGTTAAAATCCTTTGGATTTTTATTTCTCTTCTTTTTTTCTTTTTTTCCCTCTGATCTGATTGGGGGGTTAGGTGTTTTGGTTCACTTTCTTCTTATTTTTTGTGTTAAATGGGGGAGTGGTGAGAGAGAGAGAGAAGAGGGTAATGTTATTTTATGGCTTTGTATATAATGTAGCAATTTTTTGATTAAGAATTGTGAATTCAATTTTTGAATATGTTATTTTGTGGGTAACAGTGATTGGATATTAAATTGAATGGGAAAATGAATTGATGCTATATTTGCTATTTGAATGGGAGTTATTATTTCATATTAGTGTTATTTCGTTTTATTACAAGTATTCTTTTAGTTTGATCACATAAAATTAGAACAATTTCAAAAAAAAAAAAAAGATGGCGTTTCTAAAACGCCACTATAAGGGTTGGAAAATTTTAAAATTAACAAAAAACCTATGACGGCGTTTCTAAAACGTCGCTAAACCCATCAATATAGACATGTATTGATATAAATAAAAGTTTCACTTTCTTCTATTCATCAGAGTTCCATTACCAAAAGTATTGCATGTTAACAACAAAAGCAAATGCCCTATAGGCTTACAGCTTTCCAAGTTAACACTTGGTTACAACAAAAGAGTACTAACTCATTTACACATTAAGCCCTTGGCTTGAATATACATGTAATACATCAAAGAAATAAAGCAACAAAAGTCCGCCTGCCTCTAGCCTCCCAAGCTACGTCCTTGGAGGTGGCATGCTACCTGTACCTGAAAATGATGTTCCCATATAGGGTAAGCCACAGCCCAGTAGAAATATACTAAACCAACTATGAACAATGACTAAAAGATTAGCAGTTGATAGATGACCAACACTGATACTTTCCCTTATCACACTTTACATTTTCATGACATACAAGTCCATATTACCATTCATTTTCCAATTCCTTTCAAATTCTCAATTTATAACCATGGCTCAGAACCTGGCCAAACAACTCATATGAGACAGTAACTCATACTAAGCACTTCCCCATTTCAAAATAGATAAGCATACTAGCTATATCACACACTAACAGATAAGCATACAAGCTATATCATCACTTCCACAGATATGCATATGAGCACTATCACACTTCCAATGACAAGCATATGAGCTCTGTCAACACATTAATAGATAAGCATATGAGCTCTATCTATGGAGTCCATCCCCTATCTCCTCCCAACACATCCGGTTTAGAGGTCCATCCCCTATCTTCCCCTAAACCGTGGAGTACATCCCATATCTCCTCCAACACAACACAATGCATATAAACAATAATTATACACACCATCACACAACACATAAATTTAATGTATTCTTTCAAACGTCATACTCAATGACACATTCCAGTGATTAGTTTCAGTTTGCCTAATCATCATGCATTGTCTACAACAATCAAGACTATCCTCCACCGATAGCCCAAAGCAGTTATTTCTATACAGAAAATAAATGCAACAATGGATATATAATCAACATTTCAACTAGGTGAGTGATAAATGATCCAACTACACCCTTTAACCCCTTCCCTTTCCAATTTCCACATTTTCAAGTCAATCCCTCATTCCCAACAATTAATTATACAAATTAATCGATCAATGTAATTAGGGCATTTTTCATAATTAACATTACAACCCTTAGGTTCGATTCTCATTAATGTTTCAACATTTATTCCACTTTCTCATGCCAAACATGCATTTTGGTTTTATATAAATAAAAACCCCAAGTTTTGTAAAATTACACTAAGGCCCCAAACTTTCACAGAATTACCAAACCAACCCCAACATCTCAAAATACTAAAATTTAAAGACAAAGCTCATAGTAAGGAGTAGGTTATCCCTACCTCGAAGTTAGAGCTCGGATGGAGAAGAAGCCAAAACCAAAATGCTCCAAAGACCAAGATTCTCGGATCAAAACGACGCCCTCGACGATCCACACAACTTTTACAAAGGCCGAAGAGAAGGAGGACACTCTAACTAGATCAAACCCTAGAGAGAAGGGAGTTTCTAGAGAGAGAGGCTCTCAAAAATGGTTTTTAGAAAAAGTAGGAGAGAGAAAGAAAAGCAAAAAGTGATTTAAAATCACCCAGCGGATAACTCATATACGTATGACCCGCTCGAGCGGAGAACACAACGCTCGAGCGCCAAGAACAAAAATCTGCACACGCTCCAGCGCAATAAGGCCCGCTCGAGCGCCAAGACACAAGAATAAAGCACTTCCGCTCGAGCGCGAAAACCAGTCCGCTCGAGCGTAGATTACCATCCCCCAGAACTTATACCCAGAAAGTACTACCCGCTCGAGCGCCACCAGACCCGCTTGAGCGCCACCGCTCGAGCGTAAACAAACCCGCTCGAGCGTAAAAATCACATCTGCAGAAGGTTTTGCAGGAACACGAAATACTGGTTTTGTGCAATCCCCGCTCGAGCGCAAAAAGACCCGCTCGAGCGGAACGCCTAAAAACTGGGCAACAAGGAATTGAAACCAAGGTCTAACCAACCTGTAACAACCTTGCCCAAAACATCCTAAAACTCAATCAAGTGGAACTAAAGGATGACAACATGATAGATACTACTACCAACTTCACGGAACCGAGTCCGGAATACAACAGAACAGCAAAGGGACAACCGGGATCG
This sequence comes from Camellia sinensis, assembly GCF_055761805.1. NCBI lineage: Eukaryota > Viridiplantae > Streptophyta > Magnoliopsida > Ericales > Theaceae > Camellia > Camellia sinensis. The sequence continues at coordinate 125,484,981 of NC_138968.1, forward strand.
CTATAACCTCCCCCCCTTAAAGAATTTCGTCCCCGAAATTAAACACAAGTTTTTCAAAAACAGGTTTTCTCCATTCTCAACAATATTACAACATAGTATTAAACAACCCGACCCATTACCGGTCAATTCCATATCTTTTCAAGAGGCATTTCACAACATATATTACAAGTGCATTATCAATATGCAATTTTCTTCAATTTTCAATCATTTCCAACATACATGGTCCACAGTTCATATCATAATCAATATACATGATACAACCCCAATTCTACAATATAGCCAACATATGCAATATCATAATCAACTTCCATATCAAGGTAAGTCCTACAACATACTTCCATTAATACCAAAACATTACCAATGTTTTACAACTCAAGACATATATAAAGCTCTTAAGTTCAACAACATTACATAATCTAAATATCAGATTACTCATCAATAAACAAGTCCGGATATTTCTCGCGGACCTTCAACTCACGTTCCCAAGTGGCTTCCTCCACTCCGTGATGTTTCCACAAAACCTTAACCAAAGGGATGGTCTTGCCACGCAGGACTTGGTCCCGCCTATCCAAGACCCGAACCGGTCTCTCCTCATACGAGGCATCCTCGTCTACCTCCAAGTCGGTCCAATCCAACACGTGGGATGGATCCGGCTCATACTTCCGAAGCATACTAACATGAAAGACGTTATGCACTCCGGACAACTGCGGCGGCAAGGCTAAACGATAAGCAACCTCGCCAATCCTCTCAAGGATCTCAAAAGGCCCAATAAACCGAGGGGATAACTTCCCACTCTTCCCAAACCTCATCAAACCTCGCCTAGGTGATATCTTCAAGAAGACATGATCACCTACCTCAAACGCCAAAGGTCTCCTCTTATGGTCAGCATAACTCTTTTGGCGACTCTAGGCTGTAACAAGCCTCCTACGGATAAGCTCAACTTTCTCCGTCGTCTCTCTAACCAACTCCGGACCCAACAGAGGTGCGTCACCCACCTCAGCCCAACAAACCGGAGACCTACACGGTCGGCCATACAAGGCCTCAAACGGTGCCATACCGATGCTAGACTGAAAACTGTTGTTGTAGGCAAACTCCACCAATGGTAAGTGCCTCTCCCACATCCCACTAAAGTCAAGGACACAACCCGAAGCATATCCTCAAGGATCTGGATAGTACGCTCGGACTGCCCGTCAGTCTGAGCCCGAAGCATATCCTCAAGGATCTGGATAGTACGCTCGGACTGCCCGTCAGTCTGAGGATGATAGGCCGTACTAAAGGTCAACTTAGTGCCCAAGGCACTCTGCAAACTCTGCTACAACCTAGCAGTAAAACGAGGATCTCTATCTGAGATGATCGTCACTGGGACCCCATGCAATCTCACTATGTCCCGAATATATAAGTCGGCGAGATGATCTACCGAATCTCTCACGCGCATGGGAATGAAGTGCGCCGACTTAGTCAACCAGTCTACAACCACCCAAATAGCATCACTACCCCGCTGAGTCCTTGGAAGAGCTACAACAAAGTCCATAGTGACATGCTCCCACTTCCACTCAGCAATAGGCAAGGGTTGCAACAAACCCGCTGGCCTCTGATGCTCGGCCTTCACTTGCTGGCAAGTAAGGCACTTAGACACGAAAACGGCCACATCTCTCTTCATACCCCGCCACCAAAACTGGCGACCCAAATCCTAATACATCTTAGTACCTCCGGGATGCACTGCAAGACGTGAATGATGGAACTCTCGGAGTACTTCCTCTCGGCAAGACTCCGGCACAAACAAACGGTCTCGGTATCTCACACTCTGGTCGGGATACACCGTCAAACCCTTCTCAACTTTCCCACCGGAGATCTTCTCTCGGAAGGACTCTACCTCAAGGTCACCTTTCTGTGCCTCTAACACTCGAGTCACAAGGGTAGGCTGCGCAACAACAAAAAATAAGGCCGCAGCCTCAACGGATTCGCCCAGATGCAAATCAAATTCGCCAAGTACACCTAACATCCCCCATTCCTGGATGGCTATACAAGCTACATCACTAATGGATTTCCTACTAAGGGCATCGGCCACAACATTGGCCTTCCCCGGATGATGTGCAACTCAAAATCATAGTCCTCAATGAACTCCATCCATCTTCTCTGCCTCAAATTCAAGTCTCTCTGTGTAAACAGATACTTCAAACTCTTGTGGTCCGAGAACACCTCGAACCTCTCACCATAAAGGTAGTGCCTCCAAATCTTCAAGGCAAATATCACTGCTGCTAACTCTAGGTCGTGTGTAGGGTAATTCTTCTCGTGAATTTTCAACTGACGTGAGCCATAAGCTACCACTTTCCCCTCTTGCATCAACACACAACCTAAACCCTCTCGCGAGGCATCACAATAGACTGCATAACCCAACCCTCTCTCCGGAATAATCAAAACCGGAGTGGTGGTCAATCTAACCTTCAACTCTTGGAACGACCTTTCACAAGTCTCACTCCACACAAACTTGACCCCTTTCCGCGTCAATCTAGTCAACAGCGAAGCTAGCCTAGAGAAATCTTTCACAAACCGACGGTAATACCCAGCTAATCCCAGAAAACTGCGGATCTCAAACACACTCTTAGGCTGTGCCCAATCTTGCACTGCCTCAACCTTGGATGCATCAACAGACACCCCTTCCCCGGATACCACGTGGCCTAAGAATTTGACTTCCCTCAGCCAGAACTCACACTTCCCAAACTTGGCGTGCAGCCTATGGGCTCTAAGCAACTCAAGCACCACTCTCAAGTGTTCCTCGTGCTCCTCCTCAGAAAGCGAATAGATAAGAATGTCGTCCACGAAAACGACTACAAATCGATCCAGGAATTCCCGGAAGATCCGGTTCATCAAGTCCATAAAGACTGCCGGTGCATTGGTAAGCCCGAATGGCATCACCAGAAACTCATAATGGCCATACCGCGTACGGAATGTCGTCTTAGGAATATCCTCCTCCCTGACCCTCAACTGGTGGTAACCCGATCTCAAGTCTATCTTAGAGAAACAACGGGAACCCTTCAATTGGTCAAACAGATCATCTATACGGGGCATAGGGTACTTATTTTTTACCGTAGCCCGATTCAACTTCCGGTAGTCTATACACAATCTCAAGGCACCATCTTTCTTTTTAGCAAAGAGAGACGGTGCTCCCCACGGCAAAACACTAGGGCGAACAAAACCCTTATCTAGCAATTCCTGGAGCTGAACTTTCAACTCAACCAACTCTGCTGGAGCAAAACGGTAAGGTGCCATTGAAATCGGCGCCGTGCCGGGCACTAAATCAATAGAGAACTCTATCTCTCGGTGAGGTGGCAAACTAACGAGGTCCTTGGGAAAGACATCCGAATACTCACAAACCACCCTCGACAACACAAGCTGGGTCTCACCACACTCACTACTCTCGAAGCTAGCAAGTAGACCACTAAGCTCACTCCGCCCTCGCGAATCATACCCCGGTGGCAGAACACTACCAACCCGGTCTCCCAAGAAATGGAACCACTCCTCCCTCAAGGTACATAACGTAACCCTCTGGCGGTAGCAATCAATGACAGCCCGGTATGACGATAGCCAGTCCATACCCAAAATAACATCAAAGCCCTTCATGGGCATGACAACAAACGGAAAAGGAAGCCTATGGTCGGCGACCTCTATATCACAACCTCTAACACCTTGTTTCAAGATCAGTTCACCCCCAAGAGGTGACACTACACAAATACGAGATGCTAACTGTGCTAACTCCAACTCCAACTCCAAAATAGATGCAAATGCAGCAGATACAAAAGAATGAGATGCACCCGTGTCAATCAACACACTAGCAACCGAGTTGCAAAACAAAAAGGTACCTCTCACTACTGATGGAGCCGGTACTAGATCCTGCGCGGTAACAGCATACACGCGCCCTGTAGGCCCCTGATCCACCTGCTCACCCCTCGGAGCAAAAGACTGCTGCACAGACTGGGATGACGAAGCTCCCGGATTGGCCCTCGAGGCCTGCACAGACTGAGATGGCTGATAACTCTGCGTCTGCCTAGAACCAGACACTCCTGAAGTAGCACTCAGCTGCGGGCAATACCTCTTCAGGTGCCCAGGCTGACCACACTGATAGCAAGACAAGGGCTAGCCCCTGCCCTGACTCTGGCCCTGAGGTCTAGCTGAAGAGGAAGCAGCTCGTTGACCCCCTCCCTTCTGCGGGCAAACCGAAGACTTGTGACCCAGCTGGCCACACGCAAAACAAGTCAAGCCTCCCTGACTACATCTTCCCGAGCCTGCACTCGGCACCGAGAAGGTCGACCTAGCAACTCCACCCTGAGACTGCTGAGGGTTATAACCCCTCTGTCTCTTGCCATCACCGTGACCCTCCTGGCCCCGCTTGGAGCCTCTATGTTTCTCCTCGTCTTCCTCCTGCATCATGAGCTCCATATGAGCTGCAGCATTCACTAAATGTCGATACTCTCGGATGTAAGACCCACCAACCCTCAACTTGAGTCCCCGCCTCAACTTCCGCTCAAACTCATAGCAACGGCGTTCTTCGGATGCCACCAACTCAGGAGCAAACCTGGACAAACTAGTAAAAGTGGCCTCAAACTCTGCCACAGACATACCCTGCTGGTTAAGCCGGCTAAACTGATCCCTCAGCTTCTCCCTAGCAACTGCAGATAAGAACCTCTCCTGGAAAGCATTCACAGACGCCTCCCATGTACCACCCACATGAGCCTTCTCGTACTTCCACCATTGACCCGCTTCTCCCTTCAATTGGAAGGATGCCAAGGTCACTTTCAGTGCCCCGTCCTCGATGCCAAGCATCTCGAACGTCTTACTCATTTGTTCCAACCACTCGTCAGCTTTCAGTGGCTCCTTTGGATCCCCAACAAACTCATCCGGGTTAGACCGAAAGAACTCTCTCTTCAAGAAAGAAGGCCCTGCCTCAGCTACCTGATTCCCAGCTCTGAGAATACCCAAAGCTCCTGCTATCTCTCGTGCCAAGGCACTCATAGCCTGCTGACCCACTGGCTCGGCCACATTGGCCTGACCAACTCCCTCCTGCACTGCCGGAACCTCTTCCGGTAAAGGCATCTCCTGCCTACCACGTCTGCCACGCCTACCACGTCCTCGTCCTGACATCCTAATAAAGGCAACCAAGACTATTAGCACATTCATAAATGTGCCGAAGCTATAACACTCGCGTCCTAATACATGGACAACTGTAATTCATTCCACGTAAGCACATAAATACATAAGCACTTACGAATTTCATTTCCGGATAATGATAGTCCCGAGGCGCTATTAGAGTTCCGGTTAGAAACAGCATTGATCAAGTGCCTTTCCAACAAGACTCACAGAAACCCAAGGATCCAATCAACATCCTAGAAACTAAATCCCATACCCACATAGTCATATAAGCATGTTACCAATTAAGCACATAACATATGACACTACACCTAAGTCTCAATCAAGCGAGACAAACCTATCGTGATCCTAATCTCTTCCCACGTACCCAAAGTATTCGAACCCGGTACGCTCTGATACCAAGTTGTAACGTCCTCGAAATAATAACATTAAACCCATCAATATAGACATGTATTGATATAAATAAAAGTTTCACTTTCTTCTATTCATCAGAGTTCCATTACCAAAAGTATTGCATGTTAACAACAAAAGCAAATGCCCTATAGGCTTACAGCTTTCCAAGTTAACACTTGGTTACAACAAAAGAGTACTAACTCATTTACACATTAAGCCCTTGGCTTGAATATACATGTAATACATCAAAGAAATAAAGCAACAAAAGTCCGCCTGCCTCTAGCCTCCCAAGCTACGTCCTTGGAGGTGGCATGCTACCTGTACCTGAAAATGATGTTCCCATATAGGGTGAGCCACAGCCCAGTAGAAATATACTAAACCAACTATGAACAATGACTAAAAGATTAGCAGTTGATAGATGACCAACACTGATACTTTCCCTTATCACACTTTACATTTTCATGACATACAAGTCCATATTACCATTCATTTTCCAATTCCTTTCAAATTCTCAATTTATAACCATGGCTCAGAACCTGGCCAAACAACTCATATGAGACAGTAACTCATACTAAGCACTTTCCCATTTCAAAATAGATAAGCATACTAGCTATATCACACACCAACAGATAAGCATACAAGCTATATCATCACTTCCACAGATATGCACATGAGCACTATCACACTTCCAATGACAAGCATATGAGCTCTGTCAACACATTAATAGATATGCATATGAGCTCTATCTATAGAGTCCATCCCCTATCTCCTCCCAACACATCCGGTTTAGAGGTCCATCCCCTATCTTCCCCTAAACCGTGGAGTACATCCCCTATCTCCTCCAACACAACACAATGCATATAAACAATAATTATACACATCATCACACAACACATAAATTTAATGTATTCTTTCAAACGTCATACTCAATGACACATTCCAGTGATTAGTTTCAATTTGCCTAATCATCATGCATTGTCTACAACAATCAAGACTATCCTCCACCGATAGCCCAAAGCAGTTATTTCTATACAGAAAATAAATGCAACAATGGATATATAATCAACATTTCAACTAGGTGAGTGATAAATGATCCAACTACACCCTTTAACCCCCTCCATTTCCAATTTCCACATTTTCAAGTCAATCCCTCATTCCCAACAATTAATTATACAAATTAATCAATCAATGTAATTAGGGCATTTTCCATAATTAACATTACAACCCTTAGGTTCGATTCTCATTAATGTTTCAACATTAATTCCACTTTCCCATGCCGAACATGCACTTTGGTATTATATAAATAAAAACCCCAACTTTTGTAAAATTACACTAAGGCCCCAAACTTTCACAAAATTACCAAACCAACCCCAACATCTCAAAATACTAAAATTTAAAGACAAAGCTCATAGTAAGGAGTAGGTTATCCCTACCTCGAAGTTAGAGCTCAGATGGAGAAGAAACCAAAACCAAAATGCTCCAAAGACCAAGATTCTCAGATCAAAACGACGCCCTCGACGATCCACACAACTTTTACAAAGGCCGAAGAGAAGGAGGACACTCTAACTAGATCAAACCCTAGAGAGAAGGGAGTTTCTAGAGAGAGAGGCTCTCAAAAATGGTTTTTAGAAAAAGTAGGAGAGAGAAAGAAAAACAAAAAGTGATTTAAAATCACCCAGCGGATAACTCATAGACGTATGACCCGCTCGAGCGGAGAACACAACGCTCGAGCGCCAAGAACAAAAATCTGCACACGCTCGAGCGCAATAAGGCCCGCTCGAGCGCCAAGACACAAGAATAAAGCACTTCCGCTCGAGCGCGAAAACCAGTCCGCTCGAGCGTAGATTACCATCCCCCAGAACTTATACCCAGAAAGTACTACCCGCTCGAGCGCCACCAGACCCGCTCAAGCGCCACCGCTCGAGCGTAAACAAACCCGCTCGAGCGTAAAAATCACATCTGCAGAAGGTTTTGCAGGAACACGAAATACTAGTTTTGTGCAATCCCCGCTCGAGCGCAAAAAGACCCGCTCGAGCGGAACGCCTAAAAACTGGGCAACAAGGAATTGAAACCAAGGTCTAACCAACCTGTAACAGCCTTGCCCAAAACATCCTAAAACTCAATCAAGTGGAACTAAAGGACGACAACAAGATAGATACTACTACCAACTTCACGGAACCGAGTCCAGAATACAACAGAACAGCAAAGGGACAACCGGGATCGCTATAACCCCGAACGTCTTTTGGGGTGGGTTCGAAGAGGTGACGTGTTCCTTGTCACGTGGCAAGTGACACGGTGAAGACGAAACGTCAAAACCATTTATGAGTGAATGGGAAGTTGACGTCGTTTTCGGGTTTAACGTTAATTTTTTTTTAGACAAAGTTCTTTTGAATTTTTTCAATAAAAATTATTGTGGGAATTTAAATTTTAATATAAATTTATTTTTGGTTTCCTAAAGTGCTTTCCTAAAAATGATTAAACTATTCAAAATAGTTTAATAAAAGTATTCCAATAGTTTAGTAAAACTATTCCACAAACCAACGGTACTTTTTCAAATAAATTGAAATAGTGTTCAAACTTTGTCTCCAAACGGCACTTTTTCTTTTGTTTGAATATTAGTTATAAGTACATGGTCAGATTTGTTTGAATTTAACTGTTGCATCTGTTCATTCAATTTTGAACCTGTTCAAACTGCAGTATGTTGCCTATAAATTGAGATTATATTCCAGCAATCTTGATACTTTTTGAGGGTTCCGAAAATCAGTCTGCAGATTGTCTAAATTGCGGTCCAATTTTTCTCTAGTGCATTTATTCTTCATATTTAGTTTTAGAATAAATTAAAGAGAGTATAGATCACAGGTTTGGTTCGCTGAACAAATTTTTTGGAGTACTACTACAATTTGTGAAGATCATTGTATCCTGGAAGATAGACGCCACTCAACCATAAGTACCGTAGCGGGGCGAATCTGTCTTAAGGACAGAGTGTCACACACTCGACTTGGTCTTTTGATTTTAATTCAGTTCGATAAATAAATTCGGTATGTTATTTATTTATTTTGTTTGAATTAGTTTCAATTTATTTTATTTACATAGAAGATTGTTCCAACAATCTTAAGACAAACTCGAATTATTCTGTTTACAGAATTTTTCATTTGTTTCCCCTTTTCATTCTTCGTAAATAATTTCGGAAGAAAATTATTTTATGTGGATTTACAAAATAATATTCTGGTTGGAAAAATAAATAGTGTTTATATCCTATTTGACAGATAGTAGTAATATACTGTCTCTTTTCTTTGACAACAACTAGTAGTACGATACTGGTGTCATTAACAATTCAGAATATATTTTTGTGAAATTTTTTCAGAAATTAATTTTGGGTTTTAGAAATTATTTTCTGAGTTTTCATTACTTAAAATTCTGTTTTAGTATTTTAATTATTGAAGTGCTACAGAAATTAATTTTCTGTGTGGAATTAATTTGGTTGAATAAAATTTTATTTTATTTCCAAATTAATTGAAAAATAAAAGTTATATTCTTATTTCTTTTATTTTACAGAATTTAATTTCTTGTGTGGAATTAATTTGGTTGAATAAAATTTTATTTTATTTCCAAATTAATTGAAAAATAAAAGTTATATTCTTATTTCTTTTATTTTACAGAATTTAATTTCCTGTGTGGAATTAATTTGGTTGAATAAAATTTTATTTTATTTCCAAATTAATTGAAAAATAAAAGTTATATTCTTATTTCTTTTATTTTACATAATTTAATTTCTTGTGTGTAATTAATTTGGTTGAATAAAATTTTATTTTATTTCCAAATTAATTGGAAAATAAAAGTTACATTCTTGTTTCTTTTATTTTTACAGAATTTAATTCCGTGCATTTGGTTTAATTTTCTGTGTAGTGTAAATTTGTTTTATAAATTAGAATTGATGGCTACTAAAACAAATGCCCAAATAAGTACTACTGTGGTGGCTGTAATTGCACCAACCCCCTCTCTTGTGATGACAGTACCAATAAATCATGGAGAGAAGCTAGAGAAGTTCTCAGGAACTGACTTTAAAAGATGGCAACAGAAAATGTTATTCTATCTTACAACTCTGAACTTGGCTCGTTTTCTCCGTGAAGAGGCTCCTATCCTGAAAGAGGATGAAACCGACCGGCAAGTGGTTGCTGCGGTTGATGCTTGGAAACATGCCGATTTCCTTTACCGGAATTACGTCTTGAACGGACTTGACAACACATTATACAACGTCTACAGTCCAATCAAGACAGCAAAGGAACTTTGGGAATCGTTGGAGAAAAAGTACAAAACGGAAGATGCCGACTCAAAGAAATTTGTGGTTGGCAGATTCTTGGATTTTGTAATGGTTGATTCAAAAACTATGATCAGCTAAGCTCAAGATTTCCAACTCATTCTGCATGACATTCACGCAGAAGGCATGTCTCTTACTGAATCCTTCCAAGTTACAGCCTTAATTGAAAAATTACCAAAAGGCTGGAAGGAATTCAAGAACTACCTCAAACACAAGCGCAAAGAAATTTCTATGGACGAATTAATTGTGCGTTTGAGGATTGAGGAGGACAACCACAATTCTGAAAAGCGGGCTGATAATCATCCTATGGAGTCTAAGGCAAATGTGGTGGAACATGCTTCAAAAACCAAGAAACGAGAGTTTTGGAGAAAGTTCATCACAAGACTCTAAAAGGGGGGATAATAAAAAGTACAAGTTTAATGGCAAATGTTACATCTGTGACAAAGAGGGACATCGGGCCAAAGATTACCGTAGCAAAGGCAAAAGCAAAAGAAGAACAAGCAAGAAGCCTGCTCAAGCCCATATGACCGAAGTGGACAATATTTCTAATGGTGTCGAAGACATCAATCTTTCTGCAGTTGTTTCCGAGGCAAATCTTGTCTGAAATCCTAAAGAATGGTGGGTGGACACTGGTGCTACTCGCCATATCTGTGCCGACAAAAAGATGTTCACATCTTATTCTACAGTGGACAATGGTGAACAACTTTTTATGGGCAACTCCTCAACTTCCAAAGTTGAAGGACAAGGAAAGATTGTACTTAAGATGACATCTGGAAAGCAACTCACTCTCAACAATGTGCTGCATGTACCGGACATTCGCAAGAATTTAGTTTCCGGATCTTTGTTGAGTAAGAATGGGTTTAGCTAGTTTTTGAAAGTGACAAGTTTGTACTTACCAAAAACGGGATGTATGTAGGAAAGGGTTACATGTCTGATGGCCTTTTCAAATTAAATGTAATAACTGTTGTACCCTCAGTTATTAATAATAATACATCTTCTTCTTACCTGCTTGAGTCTTCAAATTTATGGCATGGTAGACTAGGACATGTTAATTATGGATCTTTACGTAGATTAATTAATATGGAATGTTTACCTAAATTTGACATTGATTCAAATCATAAATGTGAAATTTGTGTTGAGGCAAAATTTTCTAAAACTCCTTTTCATTCAATTGAAAAAAGTACGGAACCACTTGAATTAATTCATAGTGACATTTGTGATTTTAAATCAATTCAAACCAGAGGTGGGAAAAAGTATGTTATCACTTTTATAGATGACTATACTAGATATATTTATGTTTATTTAATTCGAACCAAGGATGAAGCTTTGGAAACTTTCATTCAATATAAGAATGAAGTTGAAAATCAGCTTGGTAAGAAAATCAAGAAAATTAGAAGTGATAGAGGTGGTGAATATGAATCACCTTTTGGTGAATTTTGTAAAGAATATGGAATAATTCATCAAACCACCGCTCGTTACTCACCTCAGCAAAATGGAATTGCTGAAAGGAAAAATAGGACTTTAAAAGAAATGATGAATGCCATGTTCCAGATTTTCTAACATATTTGTTAGAAAATGAGCCTTTAACTTTTAAAGAGGCTATGTCCAGTCCTGAACCTCATTTATGGAAAGAAGCTGTCAATAGTGAAGTTGAATCCATCTTGCAAAATCACACTTGGGAATTAGTGGACTTGCCACCAGGTTATAAACCTCTTGGGTACAAGTGGATTTTCAAAAGAAAATTGAAAGCAGATGGATCAATAGACAAATACAAGGCAAGACTTGTAGTCAAAGGTTTTAGACAAAAAGAAGGTCTAGATTACTTTGACACATACTCACCGGTTACTAGAATAACATCCATTAGAATGCTAATTGCCATTGCATCTCTATACAATCTAGAAATTCATCAAATGGATGTTAAAACCGCTTTCTTAAATGGTGAGTTAAATGAAGAAATTTACATGGAACAACCAGAAGGGTTTTCTATTCCAAGGAAAGAAAAGAAAGTGTGTAAATTGGTTAAATCATTATATGATTTAAAACAAGCGCCAAAGCAATGGCATGAGAAATTTGACAAGGCAATGATGTCAAATGGATTTAAAATTAATGAGTGTGACAAATGTGTTTATATTAAAAACACAGACAAAGGTTATGTCATTGTATGTCTTTATGTAGATGATATGCTCATCATAGGTAGTAATAATGACATGATTAAAACTACCAAGAAAATGTTGAATAAACATTTTGACATGAAGGACATGGGCATTGCTGATGTAATTCTTGATATGAAAATTACCAAAACATCAAAAGGATATGCTTTGTCACAATCTCATTACATTGAGAAAATACTTGACAAATTCAGCAAAGATGATGATCATCTTGCTAGAACACTTGTAGATGTTAATTTGTATCTTTCTAAGAATGTACAGGAAAGTATTTCTCAATTAGAGTATGTCCAAATTATTGGAAGCTTAATGTACTTGATGAACTGCACTCGCCCAGATATAGCTTATGCAGTAAGTAAATTAAGTAGATATACGAGTAATCCGGGAGTAGAACACTGGAAAACAATTATATGGGTTCTTAGATATCTCCAATTTACTCGTAACATTGGGCTTAATTATACTAGATATCCAGTAGTACTTGAAGGATACTGTGATGCAAATTGGATATCAGATACAAGAGACTCAAAGTCCACTAGTGGGTATGTCTTTACTCTTGGTGGGGTGGCTGTATCTTGGAAATCTTCCAAACAGACTTGTATTGCTAGGTCTACTATGGAATCTGAATTCATAGCTTTAGACAAAGTAGGGGAAGAGGCAGAATGGCTTCGCCACTTTCTTGAAGATATTCCAATTTGGCCAAAACCGGTGCCTGCTATATGCATACATTGTGATAGTCAATCAGCAATTGGTAGAGCACAAAGTCATATGTATAATGGTAAGTCTCGACACATTCGTCGTCGACATAATATCGTAAGACAACTACTCTCTAATGGATTTATGTCCATAGAATATGTTAAGTCTAAAGACAACATAGCGGATCCACTAACCAAAGGGTTAGCAAGAGAGTTAGTTAAGAATTCATCGAGGGGAATGGGATTTAAGCCTATTAAATAAGAGTTACCACAACGGCAACCCAACCTAGTTGACTGGAGATCCCAAGATCTAGGTTCAAAGGGACAACCGAGTTGTGAATGACTCAGAAGGATCACTGGGGAGTCAAACTCCTACCCATTTCTATGATGAAATAGTGATGACTGCAGCGTTTGAGGTTAAGTAAATTTTTTAATGATTCTTATATTTAGGTAAACCTAGTGGAGTATGGCAGGATACTCTTCATAAGCATCACCTATGTGAGTGTGCACTGGGCCGGTTCTGTGAGATTTGTGAAGGGCTACAATTCTCTAGAGCACTCATGAAGACCAGGTTGTTCAGGGCCAAAATGAACACAATAGTGAGAACTAAACTGTGTTTGGGAATATACTGTGCGAGTTCTATTGTCTAGGTTTACACAAACAGTTGAATAGTTCAAGACATCATGTTCACTGGTTAGCTAGTAAATCCGATAGTGTCTCACAAAGGAAGGTTCAAAGACAAAAGCTACTTATCCTTTGCAGAATATTACCAATTTCTGTACTCTCTGTATTTACATCATGTTGTTGCATTTTCTCTCCGTCAAATTCCATTCATGTGGGGGATTGTTGGAAAAAATGGTTTAATATAGGCATATTTTTTATCCCAATTTGAGTGGGCCTGTAGACGCGCCCGCGGGCCTCGTGCTACAGTTCGGACTCGATTAGTGTCACGGTTCTTAATCTAAACCAAAGAGTCCAAATCTGGCAAATCGTTTTGAGAAATAGATTTTTGAAAAAGTAGTGCCAAACATGGACTGCTTTGCCAGATACAGAGTCGCCACCTAAATATTTTTTATGGGAGAATTTAGGAAACCCTGACTCGGTGCCGAAGGCCACGTGTCCGTCATCACCGGAGTTGTCTCGGCTCGGGAGCTTGGGTACGATCGGGGAAGGTCAGCTATGAGCACCCCCTTTCGCCCGGTCCGAAGACCGGCCTCTACTAACCGTGATATCTGTTTTTGAAAACTTTATGTGTTCTTATTCCGATTATCAGCCTAGAATTACTATGTTATGCGCACAGCAAACAAGTATAGACTAGATTGCCTAATTTGGAAATAAACATTGCATATCCGTTCGGTTTGAAAATGCTTTGGAATTTGCTACTCGCAAGTAGGCTAAAATGCGGATTTCAACGAGTCTTTCCAACTCAAACAATCCAACCTTCACCCACAGGCATTCAAAACAGTTATATCACATAAGCAGCTAGCCTCATGGTAAGCATACTGTCATGTTAACATTCACACACATGCGAGATGCTAAAGCATAAATACTTACATCGTACTCCGTGCCAAAACAGTAAACTAGTTAGCAAAACATGCGTGTCCTAGTTCATGCTAAATTGTCTAATGCAACACATACAGGATGCAATTAGATGGGCTCGGCTAATCTTAAACATGGCATGTGAAATGCAATCAACTATCACATAGTCAATTTTTGAATTGAAGTACAAATGCAGTTAGCGTGATGTACCGAGCCCAATGCATGCAATACAAATGCACGGATGCACACATGCATAGCATAAGGTATGCTAAAATAAATGTGCCCTAATCTACCATCATAAGCAGGTAAATAAAAGGGAGAAAGAAGTGGGGGTTGGAAGACATACACACACTCACGCACACTTATTACAAATTTGCCCTCGCTCGAAGGGACCGAATAAATATTACAAATTAATTAACTACGCAAGCTAATTAAATATTACAAATTAATTAATTAATTAACAAATTAACTAATCTAGGAAAACAGGTAAACCGCCTCGGGAAGCGCGCCGCTATGCGTAGGCTGCCTCTGTTTTCTTTCCTCTGCTCCTCTGAAGGCTACCAAAACCTCAGGACTGCTTCCTTGGACACTGAGGAGTGCCACCGGCTGAGTAGAATCGCCACCGGCAGTGTGGTGTAGTCATCGGCACAAGATGAATCCATCGGCTGCTTGTTTACTGCCGGTCGGCAATATATACTGCCGGTCGGCAAGGAATGTCTGCAGAACCTGCAATTGACAGCAACAGAGTGCAAAGCAAAGCATGGCGGCACAATTCAAGGCATATATGCACCATTCATGTCCCTTATCATGGTAATGACCCAAAGGGGCATGTGCCTCGATTCTCGGACCACCAATCACGCATTTCCATGCATGATGGCCCAAGGAATCAAGTATGCAACTTTCATGTCAAATGAAATGCAAACCAATCAAACAAACTAAAACCCAACCTCTATCACATGATCAAGAGGCAAGGCATGCATGCCAATGCAATGCAACCTAGGCATACGAGCTAAGGATGCAACATGCCGATACAAGCAAACATGCAAGGTGAGCATGCAAATAAGCAAGGGATGGTCTTAAACATGAATTAGGCAGCTCTAGTTAGGCCCAAAACAGTGGCCATAATATGAAAATGAAGTGCCTCGAAATGCGTGCACACGGGCACGCAAACCGAGACAATGGCATACGCAATGCAATGGCTAAAACGGCATATAGAATGCAACATGGACTTATACTAACATGAGAGAGCCTCAGCCACACTCACATAAGAGGCCGATGGATGAAAATGAAGTGCCTCGAAATGCGTGCGCACGGGCACGCAAACCGAGGCAATGGCATATGCAATGCAATGGCACGGAAAATGATATTCAAACATGCCAATGGGATTTCAGCACTGAAATTTGGGGGAAAACAGCCCCGAAATGAGGCGAAAACACACCCGATGCATGGAATAGTCCTGAAACATGGACTTTTGGCACCCGAAATGGCTTACAGCTATACAAAGCATGCACAACATGGATATGAAATGAATAGACAGTAGCAAGGCAGCCCTAAAATTAGCATTTTACTAGTACAACTCATGGCCAAAAAGCAAAAAAAGATAGGGCAACAATGGCTTACAAAAACGGCCCTAAACATGAGATTATGAAGCAACTCACAGCTTCTGTCCCCAAACATGTTAGGGCCCTTCAACAACATTGAAGAGGGGCCCAAAATATGCACATTCACAGTTCATGACAAGGCTCGAAAACAGATACAAGCATGGCAAACAATTTATGCAAGATTAAGGCCACAAAAGGGCTATAACATGAAGTACACAAAACATTCACCAAAAAAGAAAATATCCTTAATAAAACATGTTCAGGAGGTCAAAATAAAGCCACTTTTAGTTCGGACCAAGGTCCAAAAACAGCAACATCAGGGGCTGCCAAGACATACAAAAATGGGACCAAAAAGAGGATATAAAGGGAAGTACAACATGGAAGTCCCAAACAGTGTTTAGCCCTTCTTCAATGTTGAAGAGGGGCTCAAAGTAAGCCTATTTTCAGTTTACATCAGGCTCTAAAACAGATCACACGCAAGCCAAAAATTCTATGCAAGATTATGGCATTCAAGGAGGATATTGAAGCAAGTGCAAGATACTGTCCTCAAACAGCAAGAGGTCCTCAATCAAACATGAAGAGGACCTCAAAATATGATGATTTGAAGTTTGGGTCGGAGCCCAAAAGTGCAAGCAACTATGGCTTAGATATGAAGCAAAAAAAGGCTAGAAAAGGGAAGATGAAGACTCACCCTTGAAGACCAGCAAACCAACACCTCTTGGACCAAGTTTGGGAGCTTTTAACCTCTGGAGGACAGCCTCAAGCTGCTGGAATAGGCGTTGGATGCCTTGTGCTATGAGTTGATGAAGAAATGGCCCAAGAACAAGGGTGTTTGATCACTATAACACTCCCAAATGTAGAGAGAGAGGGAGATATAGAGAGAGAGGGTGATATATATGTTATATGTATGTATTAGGTCTGGTTTTTGCTGAACCAAAACAAAGGAGGAGGATGGCTTCCTTATATAGGCAATACTAAGCTTCCAAGACAAGCTTCAAAGGGTCAAAGGGGTTTAAAGGGGAGGTCAAGGCTTATTGGAGAAGCTTGGACAGCTGGTAGGTTTCTTGAGGAAGCCAAGATAAGGGGTCAAGGCTTCCTCAAGAAGCCTTGAGCAAAGGGTGCAAGAAAAGGGGCCAAAGGGTGTGCAAAGGCTCAAAATAGCCACATATATGCACGTGGAGTAGGGTCTGTGCATCCCAGCTGGCACAGCTGGGATGCACCAAGCTTGGAGGGTGCAAATGGTGCAAACCGGCCAGAAAATTTGGTCGTCGGCCAAAATAAAGTGTCGGTCGGCATAATATTTTGCCGGTCGGCAAAATAGATTGCCGATAGATGATGCCAAGGTCAAAAAAATGCCGGTGGGTGTCCAAATTGAAGCCCCGGAAGTTAGCTTTCCAATGGCGCAAACCTTGCATCAAAATTCCTCCTGTGCAAAAAGTTATGCCCTTTTTCGTGAAGCCGCGCAGATTCGATCCAACCGGGATGATGCCCGACTTCAACTGATCATATCTCCCCCACCCGGACTTGGCTCTAGGAGATTCTTGAGTGCAAAATGAAGCCCCGGAAGTAAGCTTTCCGACGGTGGTGGCCCCATAGCTAAAATCCAAGTGTACAGACAGATAAGCCCGATTCAGCGAGGGCTGCTCAACTCGCTTCTACCCGGATTCATGCCGAACTTCTCCTAAATTAGTTTTCTCCTCTCCTTTCCTTTTTTCTTCAACTCCAAAACCCTAAACAAAGTGTTTTGAAAGATTTTCCTCTCTTCTAGCCCAAGAAACTAATTTTTTTTTGCCCTGCACATCTCTCAACACCGAGCAAACCATCAGTAGTGCCCAAGTCTTAAGGGCGGTCAAAAATGGGGTGTCTACAGGGCCCCAAACGTCTTTTGGGGTGGGTCCAAAGAGGTGACGTGTTCCTTGCCGCGTGGCAAGTCACACGGTGAAGACAAAACGTCAAAACCATTTATGAGTGAATGGCAAGTTGACGTCGTTTTCAGGTCTAAACATTAATTTACTTAGATAAAATTCATGTGAATTTTTTCAATAAAAATTATTGTGGGAATTTAATTTAATTCTGAATTCAAATTTTGGGTTCCTAAATGGTTACCTAAAGTTTGTAATTATGAGAATTTAATTTAATTCTAAATTCAAATTATGGATTCCTAAGTGGTTTTCTAAAGTTTGTACCTCTTTATTTATTAAACTATTTCAATAGTTTAATATATATATTTAAATAGTTATATATATATATTCCATATAGTTTATATAATAAAGGTCCATCAATTTGAAACTGTTCTCCAACGGTTCTATTTTCAAATTGGTTGAAATTTGTTCTAACACTTTTCAAACTTTTTTGAAGAAGAATTCAAGCAACAGTTATATTCATTATGCACCTTTTCACTATTTTTTGGGACCTGTTCGGGGCAGAGTTGGTTGCCTATATATACAGCCATTAATCCAGCATTCTAGACCCCCGGGAAATTGAGTCTTTGTAATCCAATTTCCTATCCGAAAATATGAGTCTGCAAAATACCTTGTTGCCGTCCAATTCTTTTATTTAGTGCATTTTCCTACATTTTAGTTTTAGGAAAATAATAAAGAGAGTATAGAACACAGGTTTGGTTCGCTGAACAAATTTGTTTGAAGTGCTTCTACAAGTTTGTGAAGATCATTGTATCCTAGGAGATAGACGCCACTCAACCGTAAGCACCGTAGCGGGGCGAATCTGTCTTAAGGACAGAGTGTCACACACTCGACTTGGTCTTTTAATTTTAATTCGGTTCGATAAATAAATTTGGTATGTTATTTATTTATTTTGTTTGAATTTATTTCAAGTTATTTTATGTACACAGAAGATTCTTTGACAACAATCTTAAGATTGTTGGAACAATCTTCTGTGTAAACAAAATGAATTGAAACTACCTCAAACAAAATAAATAAATAACATACCGAATTTATTTATCGAACCAAATTAATATCAAAAGACCAAGTCGAGTGTGTGACACTCTGTCCTTAAGACAGATTCGCCCCGCTACGGTACTTACGGTTGAGTGGCGTCTATCTCATAGGATAGAACGTGTAGGACAATCTTCACTGTATTTAAAAAGATTAAATTCTATTGTGTACAAAACAACAACTAGAATATTAAGAAATAAAGAAAATGAGAGAATTTGTTTGATTACAAAAATAAATAAATAAAAACAGATTTTATTTTGTTACAAAAAACAAAATTAAAATATGATTTAAATAAATAAAACAGAATAAAAAATTAAACAACTTACTTGATTAATTTCTTTAAATAATTATCAGATCAAGTCCAGTGTTTGACACTGTGCCCTTAAGACAGATTCGTCCTCTCCACGGTGCTTTCAGAATTTGGACGTCTATCTCTCAGGATAAAATGATCTACTACAAACAATAGCAGCACTACAAATTGTTTGCCTAACGAACACACTAAGTTTTTATACTCTCTCTGACAAGAAAATAATACAGCAAAATGAAGAGGATGTTTGCAGAATTATAAAGGACGAAAATTTGAGTTCTTAAATCCAAATGAGGGCTGTCCTATTTATAGATGTAATAGTGGCTGTAGGTTTTGAATTAAACAGGTATGAAACCTGTTGGTTTCGAATTCAAACAGATTTGAATCTGTTGGATTACAATTCAAACAGATAACAAAAATGGGAAGGGCCCTGTTTGGGTGTACAGTAAATCCAGACCAGTTTAATTCTGGTTTAAAAACGGGAAGGGCCCTGTTTGGATGTACAGTAAAACCAAACCAGTTTAATTTTGAATTTTGGATTTTATTTTACCAAAAATAAAATTAAATTCAAATATTTTTGACCCAAAAAGATTAATATTGGGCTGAACAAGCCCAACCCAACCACACACCACGCACTCACGCCCAAGCCCAGGCCCAGGCCCAACCCGCTCGGACGGACGGCGGCGGCGGCACGCGCGCGCATGTGTGGTGATTTTTGGGTCCAATGGGTCTAGCCTATTTTGTCCATAACCTCTCCCTCTAAAACACTTGGGTACCCCTTGGGGCACACCCCAAGTACCAAACCCAAGCCTTATAAACCCATTCAAAACTTTCCACCAAATCAATGTGGGACAAGTCATTTTACAACCTTAAGAAATTTCCACCAAAACTCCATTTCTATGGAGCACACTTTGGCTTCAATTTCCCATTCACTCGGTAATGGTTTTGAGTAACCAAATATACCACGTGAATCACAACGCGGCATAGAACGCATTACCACTTTGACCCGTGAAAATCGATGCGCGGGACCCACCTAAAAAATAGACCGAACTTAGGATAAAATTCTGGTTTTATCCAGAATTTATAACCATTTCCAACAATCCCCCACATGAATGAAATTTGATGACAACGGAAATGCAACAATATGCAGATTTATCGAAAAAGTATAAGTCGAAAATATCTTGCATCAGGATAGGTAGTTTTCGGCCTTGAACCTTTTCTAGTGATAACCTATCGGACTTACTAGCTAACCAATGGACGCGATGCCTTGAATTGTTCAGCCGTTTGTGTAAGCCAAGATAATAGATTTCATACAAAATATCTTCTAACACATCGTGGTTCTCACTGTTGTGTTCATTTTGACCTTGAACGCGCCTGGTTTTCATAAGTGTTTCTAGAGAATTTAGCCTCTTCATTCTCATAGAACCGGCCCCACACTCATATAGGTGATTCTTATTATGAGTATCTCCTTATACTCGTCTTGATTTATGCCTCAATCAAGATATAAGTAATCATCAAAAGCAAAGCTTATCCTTATACCCCTGCATACAACATATGTTGCAGATATCACTCTCACCATAGGAATGGGTAGGAACTTAATCCTTTGGTGATTTCTGGCGAGCCACACATAACTTAGTTGTCCCTGTGAACTTAGTTCTTGGGATCTCCAGTCATATAAGTAGGGTTACCATTATGATGACTCTTATGTAATAGGCTTTAATCCCATCCCCTTCGATGAACTATACACTAGCTCTTTTGTCAAACCTTTTGTTAACGGATCCGCAATATTCTTTTTAGATTTTATATAATCTATTGAGATTATTTCGTTTGACAACAATTGCCTTACGATATTATGTCGACGACGAATATGTCGTGACTTATCGTTATACATATGATTCTGTGCTCTGCCTATTGCAGATTGACTATCACAATGAATGCAAATAGCTGGCATAGGTTTTGGCCACATTGGAATGTCTTCTAAAAAGTGACGAAGCCATTCTGCTTCTTCTCCTACTTTGTCTAAAGGAATGAACTCGGATTCCATTGTGGATCGTGCGATGCATGTTTGTTTCGTAGACTTCCAAGAAATAGCAGCACCTCCCAGAGTAAAGACATATCCACTTGTGGATTATGAATCTTTAGTATTCGATATCTAATTTGCATCACAATAACCTTCAAGTACTGCTGGATATCGAGTAAAGTTCAAACCATGATCACGGGTGAATCTTAGATATCTAAGAACCCGAATGATCGCTTTCCAATGATCTTCTCCGGGGTTACTAGTGTACCTACTCAATTTACTGACAGCATAAGCTATATCAGGACGAGTACAATTCATTAGGTACATTAGGCTTCCAATGATTTGGGAGTATGTTAACTGAGACACTGCATCACCTTTATTTTTCGATAAATAAAGTTTGACGTCTACAGGTGTTCTAGCTAAATTCATATCATCCTTGATAAATTTACCAAGAATTTTCTCAATATAATGTGATTGAGATAATGCATATCCGTCAGATGTTTTAGTAATTTTCATTCCTAATATAACATCTGCGACCCCCATATCTTTCATATCAAATCTTCTGTTAAGCATCTGTTTAGTTGATTTGATCATGTTTTGACTGCTTCCAATGATAAGCATGTTATCCACATAAAGACAAACTATGACATATCCTTGGTCAGTGTTTTTAACATAGATGCATTTGTCACATTTGTTTATCTTAAACCCATTAGTAAGCATTGTATGATCAAATTTTTCATGCCATTTCTTAGGTGCTTGTTTTAATCCAGAAAGGGATTTTACAAGTCGACAAACGTTCTTTTCTTGCCTTGATACTACAAACCCTTCGGGTTGCTCCATATAGATCTCTTCATTTAGATCACCGTTTAAGAAAGTTGTCTTAACATCCATTTGATGTATTTCTAAATTAAACAATGCTGCTATAGAAATAAGCATGCGAATGGATGTTAATCTTGTCACAGGGGAATATGTGTCAAAATAGTCCAGACCTTCCTTTTGTCTGTAACCTTTAACTACAAGTCTTGCTTTATACTTGTCAATTGAACTATCTGCTTTCATTTTTCTCTTGAATATCCATTTATATCCAAGAGGTTTAGAACCTGGTGGAAGATCCACCAATTCCCAAGTATGATTTTGCATAATGGATTCAATTTCATTATTAATAGCCTCTTTCCACAAAGGTGCTTCAAGACCTGTCATTGCTGCCTTAAAGCTTTGAGGTTGATTTTCTAATAGGTATGTCAGAAAATCTGGACCAAAGGATTTTGATGTACTCGCTCTCTTACTTCGTCTTGGTTCATCATCAGTTAAATCCTGTTGGTCGAGACTATTACTAGTCTCTTGTGTTTGATTGTCATTAGTCTCTTGACTTTGTGTACAATCATAAGTTCTTTTTTGTGAACTTAATTCCTGTCCTTTCTTGTAAGGAAAGACATGTTCAAAAAACACAGCATTCCTTGACTCTATAATAGTGTTCACATTTATATCAGGTATTTCTGATTTATAAGTCAGAAACCGATATGCACTACTATTCTGAGCATAACCAAAAAACACACAGTCTATTGTTTTTGGTCCAATCTTAGTCTTTTTAGAAACAGGAACTTCAACTTTTGCCAAACACCCCCACACTTTTAAGTATTTGTAGGAAGGTGGTCGACCTTTTCACTATTCATAAGGAATGCTTTTGGTTTTCTTGTGGGGTATTCTATTAAGAACATAAATAGCAGACAACATTGCTTCCCCCCACAAGTTCTGTGGTAAGCCTGAACTTAGTATCATGGCAGTCACCATTTCTTTTAGGGTTCTATTCTTCCTTTCAGCAATTCCATTTTGCTGTGGAGAATAAGGTGCTGTAGTTTGGTGAAGGAAACAAAGACATTAGCACATTAAAGGAAACAAAGACATTAGCACATTAATAAATGTGCCGAAGCTAAACACTCACGTCCTAATGCATTGGACAACAATAATTCATTCCACGTAAGCACATAATCACATAAGCACCTACGAATTTGATTCCCGGATAATGATAGTCCCAATGCGTTACTATAGTTCCGGTTGGAAGTAGCAGTGATCAAGTGCCTTTCCAACAAGACTACTAGAAACTCAAGGGTCCAATCATCATCCCAGAAACTACATTCCATACCCACATAATCACATAAACATGTTATCACATAAGCATATAACGTTACACTAAGTCTCTATCAAACAAGACGAACCCATTGTGATACTAATCACTTCCCACGTACCCAAAGTATTCAAACCCGGTAGGCTCTGATACCAAGTTGTAACGCCCTCAAAAATATATCCATTCTATATATATCATTGACATGCATTATTTAAAGAAAACACTTTAATAAGTCATTATAATATCCATCAGAGTCTTACTAAACAAAGCATTACATGTAACATCAAAGTAAATGCCCTACCGGCTTACATCTTTCCAAGCCAACACTTGGACACAAAGTATGAGTTCTAACTCAAATATAAATAAAGCCCTAGGCTTGAGTGTTTACATGTACTAGCAATGAAAAACAAATAACTAAAAATAGTCTTCAAAATCCAAGTCCTTCCAAGCTAAGTCCTTGGAGGTAGCTTATCACCTGAACCTGAAAATAATTTTCCCATAAAGGGTGAGCCACAACCCAGTAGAAATATACTAAACCACATATAAGCAATGAATAAAGCAATAGCATTCAACAGATGGTTAACCAAGATAATCAATTACTTCATTTTACAGTCTCATGACACTATTGTCTAACACACGTTTGCTTTCCAATTTTATCAACATGGCTCAGAACCTGGCCAAACTTACAACAGTAAATTACATATATCATATTCACGTCCTTCGAATATCAACAAACAAATGAGACTCAAGCTCAAATCAAACACTTCATACTTCCAGATTGATACACATTTTAGTGCTGTATCAATAAAACACTTATATATATATAAGCACACATAAAAGTGATGCTAATGGAGTCCATCCCCTATCTCCTCCCAAACAAGATCCGGTTTAGAGGTCCATCCCCTATCTTCCCCTAAACCGTGGAGTACATCCCCTATCTCCTCCCACACAAAACAATGTATGCAAATGCAATGCTCAATCAATACACGTATTTTCTGTATCAATGCAATAGTCAAAATTAATGACTTAACCAATGTGATTAGTTTCAGTTATTCCTAATCCACATGCAATGTCTACAACAATCACGACTATCCTCCACCGATAGCCCAAAACAATTATTTCTAAACTGAAAATAACTATGTCAACAATTCAATAGACAAATGATTCAAATTAACCAACTACACCATTTAATCAATGAATTCCCCAATTCCATGAATTTAACCATCTTTTCCCAATTCCATGAATTAATTATACAAATTAATTTAATAATACAACTAGGGTTTTTCCCAAAATTTACCAAAGTATCCCCAACATATCAAAATACCAAAACTTAGAACAAAGCCTATAAAATGGAGTAGGAAATCCCTACCTCGAAGAAAACAACCCAAATGGTGAAGACAGAGATGAGTGCCCAAATACCAATGTGCTCCAAATCGCCAAATGTTCAGATTAAATGAAAGCCCTCGACTCCCTCTATATTT
The DNA here is from genome assembly GCF_055761805.1 of Camellia sinensis. NCBI lineage: Eukaryota > Viridiplantae > Streptophyta > Magnoliopsida > Ericales > Theaceae > Camellia > Camellia sinensis. Next base: position 125,509,721 of record NC_138968.1, read on the forward strand.
TTAATAAAGAAACTAGGGTAGAAACACCCTCTAAATAGATCAAATCTAAGAAAGAAGGTGAGTAGGGAGAGAGAGAAGTCAGACCTAGGGTTTGGAATCAAAAGAAGATGAAAAAGACTGATCAAAACCCGCTGCTGCGTATATAAACTGGACAGGCTCGCTCGAGCGAAGACTTGGTCGCTCGAGCGACCAGACACAGAGAAGCAACGCTCGAGCCAAGGAAGCCTTGCTCGAGCCAACAACCCAAAAGCTCGCTCGAGCGAAAGAAAACTCGATCGAGCGAAGAACTCAAACCCTCAGGTCTGTAACCAGACACACGCTCGAGCGAAGGAACTATCGCTCGAGCGAAGAACGAACTAACACGCTCGAGCGAAGAAAATCTCGCTCGAGCCAAGAATGCACAGCTACAGGTCCAAATCAGACGCAACCTCTCGCTCGAGCTACCAAACCCCGGCTCGAGCGAAGAACCAAAAATAACAGCTCGCTCGAGCGACTAACTCCTCGCTCGAGCGAAGATCCAAAATTCTGGACAGCAACACTTGGTTTCTAAACCCAACCAACCTGAAACAAACCTGCCCAACACATCCTATAAGTCCAAATGAGAAAATAAGGGACAACAACAACAATTATACAATGACAGAATCTACGGAACCTAAGTCCGGATACAATAATCAAATGGGAGAAGACCGGGGTCGCTATACTCAAATTAATCAACATATCAATTTAACATTCCAAATCACATGAAATTTTTGTTAAGAAATAACTTGATTTGACATCATACATGCATATCAAACGCATCAACTAAAAATAATGAATTAACAAAATAATTTAATCATGCATGATCCCAAAATTTGCATCATGAGATAAAAAGATTCTCAACTCATAAATAAAATTCAATGTGTTTTGAATTTTAAACTCCAAAATGACAAAACATACCTTCATTTAATAAGTTTGATTTGTACTTAAATAAACTAATTAAATATGCATGCAAAAGTCCTTGTGAATATATATATATATATATATATTATTCCGACTCATATGCAGAAACTATTCACGACTACAGATCCACACACAAAAATGTAAAAAAAAAGATTCAAAAAACCAATAAAGAAACTAAACTTGCCACAAAGGTTTCTTTGTAATAAAAATGAAATTTGTTTGTAAATTAATATTTTACTCCAGAAACAAATTCTCCCATGTACTACGATAAAGTCAAAAGAACTATGATAAATTAACAAAATTAATTTTCTAGTTACTAAAACCAGAAAATAAATTATAACATAAAATAATTTTATTTTCCTTGTTATTTAAACTATTAAAATAAAATACCGAAATAATATATGATTACAAAATATCAGAAAAACAAACCACAAATTAATTTTCTAGTTACTGAAACCAGAAAATAAATTACAACACAAAATCATTTTATTTTTCTTGTTACTAAAACTAAAAAATACTGTAATTTTATTTTTCTTGTTACTGAAACTAGAAAATAAAATACCACAAAACTATCTTATTACAAAAATAAGAAAAAACACAAAATAATTTTCTAGTTACCAAAACCAGAAAATAAATTAAAACCCAAAATAACTTTATTTTCTTTGTTACTAAAACTGGAAAATAATATAATTTTATTTTCCTTGTTACTAAAACTAGAAAAATAAAATACCAAAATAATTTTCTGTAACACCAAATAATATTCTGTAATTGTTAATGACACCAGTATATTACTACTAGTTGTCAAAGAAAAGAGACAGTATATTACTACTATCTGTCAAATAGCATAAATCACTATTTGTTTTTCTAACCAGAATATTACTTTGAAAACACAGAAAATTAAATACAATGAAGATACCAAAAACAAAAAAAGAATTTGTCTTAAGATTGTAGGACAATTTTCACTGTATTTAAAAAGATTAAATTCTATTGTGTACAAAACAACAACTAGAATATTAAGAAATAAAGAAAATGAGAGAATTTGTTTGATTACAAAAATCAAACTTGAAATAAAAATAAATAAATAAAAATAGATTTTATTTTGTTACAAAAAACAAAATTAAAATTTGATTTAAATAAATAAAACAGAATAATAAATTAAACAACTTACTTGATTAATTTCTTTAAATAATTATCAGATCAAGTCCAGTGTTTGACACTGTGTTCTTAAGACAGATTCGTCCTCTTCACGGTGCTTTCAGAATTTGGACGTCTATCTCCCAGGATAAAATGATCTACTACAAACAATAGCAGCACTACAAATTGTTTGCCTAACGAACACACTAAGTGTTTATATTCTCTCTGACAAGAAAATAATGCAGCAAAATGATGAGGATGTTTGCAAAATTATGAAGGACGAAAATTTGAGTTCTTAAATCCAAATGAGGGTTATCCTATTTATAGATGTAATAGTGGCTATAGGTTTTGAATTGAACAGGTATGTAACCTGTTGGTTTCGAATTCAAACAGATTTGAATCTGTTGGATTACAATTCAAACAAATAACAAAAATGGGAAGGGCCCTGTTTGGGTGTACAGTAAATCCGGACTAGTTTAATTCCGGTTTAAAAACGGGAAGGGCCCTGTTTGGATGTACAGTAAAACCAAACCAGTTTAATTTTGAATTCTGGATTTTATTTTACCAAAAATAAAATTAAATTCAAATATTGAGCTGAACAAGCCCAACCCAACCACACACCATGCACCCGCGTCCAAGCCCAGGCCCAGCCTGCCCGGACGGACGGCGGCGCGCGCGCATGTGTGGTGATTTTTGGGTCTAATGGGTCTAGCCTATTTTGCCCATAACCTCTCCCTCTAAAACACTTGGGTACCCCTTGGGGCACACCCCAAGTACCAAACCCAAGCCTTATAAACCCATTCAAAACTTCCCACCAAATCAATGTGGGACAAGCCATTTTACAACATTAAGGAATTTCCACCAAAACTTCATTTCCATGGAGCACACTTTGGCTTCAATTTTCCATTCACTCGGTAATGGTTTTAAGCAACCAAATATACCACGTGAATCACAACACGACATAGAACGCGTTACCACTTTGACCCGTGAAAATCGACGCACGAGGCCCACCTAAAAAATAGACCGAACTTAGGATAAAATTCTAGTTTTTCCCATAATTTATAACCATTTCCAACACAATGATCTTCACAAATTGTAGTAGTACTCCAAACAATTTGTTCGGCGAACCAAACCTATGATCTATACTCTCTTTAATTTATTCTAAAACTAAATATGAAGAATAAATGCACTAGAGAAAAATTGGACAACAATTTAGACAATCTGCAGACTGATTTTCGGAACCCTCAAAAAGTATCAAGATTGCTGGAATATAATCTCAATTTATAGGCAACATACTGCGGTCCGAACAGGTTCAAAATTGAATAAACAGATGCAACTGTTAAATTCAAACAAATCTGACCGTGTACTTATAACTAATATTCAAACAAAAGAAAAAGTGCCGTTTTGAGACAAAGTTTGAACACTATTTCAATTTATTTGAAAAAGTATCGTTGGTTTGTGGAATAGTTTTACTAAACTATTGGAATACTTTTATTAAACTATTTTGAATAGTTTAATCATTTTTAGGAAACCACTTTAGGAAACCAAAAATAAATTTATATTAAAATTTAAATTGCCACAATAATTTTTATTGAAAAAATTCAAAAGAACTTCGTCTAAAAAAAAATTAATGTTAAACCCGAAAACGACATCAACTTCCTATTCACTCATAAATGGTTTTGACGTTCCGTCTTCACCGTGTGGCTTGCCACGCGACAAGGAACACTTCACCTCTTCGGACCCACCCCAAAAGACGTTTGGGGCCCACTCAATTTTGGGTTAAAAAATATGCCTATATTAAACCATTTTTCCAACAATCCCCCACATGAATGGAATTTGACGGAGAGAAAATGCAACAACATGATCTAATTACAGAGATACAGAAATTGGAAATATTCTGGAAAGGATAGGTAGCTTTTGGCCTTGAACATTCCCTTGTGAGTCACTATCAGATTTACTAGCTAACCAGTGAACAAGATGTCTTGAACTGTTCAGCCGTTTGTGTAAACCAAGACAATAGAACCCACACAGTATATCCCCAGACACAGTTTAGGTCTCACTATTGTGTTCATTTTGGCCCTGAACAACCTGGTCTTCCATGAGTGCTCTAAAGACTTGTAGCCCTTCACAAATCTTATAGAACCGGCCCAGTTCACACTCACATAGGTGATTCTCATGAAGAGTATCCTGCCATACTCCACTAGGTTTACCTATAAATAAGAATCATTAAAATTTTACTTAACCTCAAACGCTGCAGACATCACTATTTCATCAAAGAAATGGGTAGGAGTTAGACTCCCCAGTGATCCTTCTGAGTCAATCACAACTCGGTTGTCCCTTTGAACCTAGATCTTGGGATCTCCAGTCAACTAGGTTGGGTTGCCATTGTGGTAACTTTTATTTAATAGGCTTAAGTCCCATTCCCCTCGATGAATTCTCAACGAACTCTCTTGCTAACCCTTTGGTTAGTGGATCTGCTATGTTGTCTTTAGACTTAACATATTCTATGGAAATAATTCCATTAAAGAGTAGTTGTCTCACGATGTTATGTCGACGACGAATGTGTCGTGACTTACCGTTATACATATGACTCTGTGCTCTACCTATAGCTGATTAACTATCGCAATGTATGCATATAGGAGGCACTGGTTTTGGCCAAATTGGAATATCTTCAAGGAAGTGGCGAAGCCATTCTGCCTCTTCCCCTACTTTGTCTAAAGCTATGAATTCAGATTCCATAGTAGACCTAGCAATACAAGTCTGTTTGGAAGATTTCCAAGATACAGCCGCCCCACCAAGAGTAAAGACATACCCACTAGTGGACTTTGAGTCTCTTGTATCCGATATCCCATTTGCATCACAGTATCCTTCAAGTACTGCTGGATATCTAATATAATTAAGCCCAATGTTACGAGTAAATCGGAGATATCTAAGAACCCTTATAATTGTTTTCCAGTGTTCTACTCCCGGATTACTCGTATATCTACTTAATTTACTTACTGCATAAGCTATATCTGGGTGAGTGCAGTTCATCAAGTACATTAAGCTTCCAATAATTTGGGCATACTCTAATTGAGAAATACTTTCCTGTACATTCTTAGAAAGATACAAATTAACATCTACAGGAGTTCTAGCAAGATGATCGTCATCTTTGCTGAATTTGTCAAGTATTTTCTCAATGTAATGAGATTGTGACAAAGCATATCCTTCTGATGTTTTGATAATTTTCATACCAAGTATTATATCAGCAATGCTCATGTCCTTCATGTCAAAATGTTTATTCAACATTTTCTTGGTAGTTTTAATCATGTCATTATTACTACCAATGATGAGCATATCATCTACATAAAGATATACAATGACCTAACATTTATCTGTGTTTTTAATATAAACACATTTGTCACACTCATTAATTTTAAATCCATTTGACATCATTGCCTTGTCAAATTTCTCATGCCATTGCTTTGGCACTTGTTTTAAACCATATAATGATTTAACCAATTTACACACTTTCTTTTCTTTCCCTGGAACAGAAAACCCTTCTGGTTGTTCCATATAAATTTCTTCATTTAACTCACCATTTAAGAAAGCGGTTTTAACATCCATTTGATGAATTTCTAGATTGTATAGAGATGTAATGGCAATTAGTATTCTAATGGATGTTATTCTAGTAACCGGTGAGTATGTGTCAAAGTAATCTAGACCTTCTTTCTGTCTAAAACCTTTGACTACAAGTCTTGCCTTGTATTTGTCTATTGATCCATCCGCTTTCAATTTTCTTTTGAAAATCCAATTGTACCCAAGGGGTTTACAACCTGGTGGCAAATCCACCAATTCCAAAGTGTGATTTTGTAAGATGGATTCAACTTCACTGTTGACAGCTTCTTTCCATAAAGGAGCTTCAGGACTGGACATAGCCTCTTTAAAAGTTAAAGGCTCATTTTCTAACAAAAATGTTAGAAAATCTGGACCAAAAGATTTTGAGGTTCTAGCACGTTTACAATGCCTAGGTTCTTCTTCCTCATTTTGGTCTAACTCTTGCTCTTAATCATGTTCTTGATCATTACTAGTAATAGCATGAAAAGATCTCTTATTATTACTAGTCTCTTGCCCAGTCTTATTTGGAAATACATGTTCAAAGAATGATGCATTCCGATACTCCAAAATAGTATTTACATGCATTTCAGAATGTTCTGATTTATGAATCAAAAACTGATATGCACTACTATTCTTGGCACAACCAATGAAAATGCAATCAATGGTCTTAGGACCTATCTTAGTCTTTTTAGGACTAGAAATAGCCACTTTAGCCAAACACCCCCACACTTTTAAGTATTTGTAGAATGGTACTCTTCCATGTCACAATTCGTAAGGTGCTTGATTCACTTTCTTTCGGGGTACTTTATTAAGTATATAATTAGCAGAAAATATTGCTTCCCCCCACAAGTTCTGAGGTAATCCAGAACTAATTAACATGGCATTCATCATTTCTTTTAAAGTCTTATTTTTCCTTTCAGCAATTCCATTTTGCTGAGGTGAGTAAGGAGCGGTGGTTTGATGAATTATTCCATGTTCTTTACAAAACTCACCAAAAGGTGATTCATATTCACCACCTCTATCACTTCTAAGTTTCTTGATTTTCTTACCAAATTGATTTTCAACTTCATTCTTATACTGAATGAAAGTTTCCAAAGCTTCATCCTTGGTTCGAATTAAATAAACATAACTATATCTATAGTCATCTATAAAAGTGATAAAATATTTTTTCCCACCTCTAGTTTGAATTGATTTAAAATCATAAATGTCACTATGAATTAATTCAAGTGGTTCCGTACTTCTTTCAATTGAATGAAAAGGAGTTTTAGATAATTTTACCTCAACACAAATTTCACATTTATGATTTGAATCAATGTCAAATTTAGGTAAACATTCCATATTAATTAATCTACGCAAAGATCCATAATTAACATGTCCTAGTCTACCATGCCATAAATTTGAAGACTCAAGCAAGTAAGAAGAAGATGTATTATTATTAATAACTGAAGGTACAACGGTCATTACATTTAACTTGAAAAGGCCATCAGACATGTAACCTTTTCCTACATACATCCCGTTTTTGGTAAGTACAAACTTGTCACTTTAAAAAACTAGCCTAAACCCATTCTTACTCAACAAAGATCCGGAAACTAAATTCTTGCGAATGTCCGGTACATGCAGCACATTGTTGAGAGTGAGTTCCTTTCCTGATGTCATCTTGAGAACAATCTTTTCTCGTCCTTCAACTTTGAAAGTTGAGGAGTTGCCCATAAAAAGTTGTTCACCATTGTCCACTGTAGAATAATATGCGAACATCTTTTTGTCGGCACAGATATGGCGAGTAGCACCAGTATTCACCCACCATTCTTTAGGATTTCCGACAAGATTTGCCTCGGAAACAACTGCAGAAAGATTGATGTCATCGATACCATTGGAAATATTGTCCACTTCGATCATATGGGCTTGAGCAGGCTTCTTGCTTGTTCTTCTTTTGCTTTTGCCTTTGCTACGACAATCTTTGGCCCAATGTCCCTCTTTGTCACAGATGTAACATTTGTCATTAAACTTGTACTTTTTATTATCCCCTCCTTTAGAGCCTTGTGATGAACTTTCTCCAGAGACCAAGTCGAGTGTGTGACATTCTGTTCTTAAGACATATTCGAATTATTCTGTTTACAGAATTTTTCGTTTGTTTCCCTTTTTCTTTGTTCGTTTAAAAAAGGAAAATATTTTCTGTGGATTTACAAAATAATATTCAGGTTGGAAAAACAAATAGTGATTATATGCTATTTGACAGATAGTAAAAATATACTGTCTATTTTCTTTGACAACTAGTAGTACGATACTGGTGTGATTAACAATTCACAATATATTTTTGTGGAATTTTGTCAGAAAATTAATTTTGATTTTTAGAAATTATTTTCTGAGTTTTCATTAATTAAAATTCTGTTTCAGTATTTTAATTATTGGAGTGTTACAAGAGATTTAAGTTTCTGTGTGAAATTAATTTGGTTAAATAAAATTTTATTTTATTTCCAAACTAATTGAAAAATAAAAGTTATATTCTTATTTCTTTTATTTTACAGAATTTAATTTCCTGTGTGGAATTAATTTGGTTAAATAAAATTTTATTTTATTTTCAAATTAATTGAAAAAATAAAAGTTATTTTTTTATTTCTTTTATATTACAAAATTTAATTTTCTGTGTGGAATTAATTTGGTGAAATAAAATTTTATTTTATTTCCAAATTAATTGGAAAATAAAAGTTACATTCTTGTTTCTTTTATTTTTACAGAATTTATTTCTGTGAATTTGGATTAGTTTTCTGTGTGGAATTAATTTGGTTAAATAAAATTTTATTTTATTTTATTTCCAAATTAATTGAAAATAAAAGTTACATTTTGTTTTTTTTCTTTTATTTTAACAGAATTTATTTCTATAGTTTTGGTTTAATTTGTTTAAATAAAATTTTATTTTATTTTCAAATTAATAGGAAATAAAAATTACAATTCTTGTTTCTTTTATTTTTACAGAATTTAAAATTCTGTGTTTTTTGGTTTAAATTTTCTGTGTAGTATAAAATTCTAATTTTATTTTATAATTTAGAATTTATGGCTACTAAAACTGGTCGAACTAATGTTCAAACCAGTACTGGTATGGTGATTGCCATCACGCCAACCCCTCCTTATGTTAAGACTGTGCCAGTGAATCATGGTGAAAAACCAGAGAAGTTCTTAGAAACCGTTTTTAAAAGATGGCAGAAGAAAATGCTATCTAAAGGAGGGGAAACTAAGAAGTACAAGTTTAATGGCATGTGTTACATTTGTAACAAAGAGGGACATCGGGCCAAAGATTGCCGTTACAAAGGTAAAGGCAAAGGAAGATCAAGTAAGAAGGTTGCTAAAGCCAAAATGACCGAAATGGATGAAATTTCCAATGGTGTAGATGTCATCAATCTTTCTGCAGTGGTTTCCGAGGCAAATCTTGTCGGAAATCCTAAAGAATGGTGGATGGACACTGGTGCTACTCACCATATCTGTGTCGACAAAAAGATATTCACATCTTATTCTACAGTGGACAATGGTGAACAACTTTTTATGGGCAACTCCTCAACTTCCAAAGTTGAAGGACAAGGAAAGATTGTACTTAAGATGACATCTGGAAATGAACTCACTCTCAACAATGTGCTGCATGTACCAGACATTCGCAAGAATTTAGTTTCCGGATCTTTGTTGAGTAAGAATGGGTTTAGGCTAGTTTTTTAAAGTGACAAGTTTGTACTTACCAAAAATGGGATGTATGTAGGAAAATGTTACATGTCTGATGGCCTTTTCAAATTAAATGTAATAACCGTTGTACCCTCAGTTATGAATAATAATACATCTTCTTCTTACTTGCTTGAGTCTTCAAATTTATGGCATGGTAGACTAGGACATGTTAATTATGGATCTTTACGTAGATTAATTAATATGGAATGTTTACCTAAATTTGACATTGATTCAAATCATAAATGTGAAATTTGTGTTAAGGCAAAATTTTCTAAAACTCCTTTTCATTTAATTGAAAGAAGTACGAAACCACTTGAATTAATTCATAGTGACATTTGTGATTTTAAATCAATTCAAACCAGAGGTGGGAAAAAGTATGTTATCACTTTTATAGATGACTATACTAGATATAGTTATGTTTATTTAATTCGAACCAAGGATGAAGCTTTGGAAACTTTCATTCAATATAAGAATGAAGTTGAAAATCAACTTGGTAAGAAAATCAAGAAACTTAGAAGTGATAGAGGTGGTGAATATGAATCACCTTTTGGTGAATTTTGTAAAAAACATGAAATAATTCATCAAACCACCGCTCGTTACTCACCTCAGCAAAATGGAATTGCTGAAAGGAAAAATAAGACTTTAAAAGAAATGATAAATGCCATGTTAATCAGTTCTGGATTACCTCAGAACTTGTGGGGGGAAGCAATACTTTCTGCTAATTATATACTTAATAAAGTACCCCGAATGAAAGTGAATCAAACACCTTATGAATTGTGGCATGGAATAATACCATCCTACAAATGCTTAAAAGTGTGGGGGTGTTTGGCTAAAGGGGCTATTCCTAGTCCTAAAAAGACTAAGATAGGTCCTAAGACCATTGATTGCATTTTCATTGGTTATGCTAAGAATAGAAGTGCATATCAGTTTTTGATTCATAAATCAGAACATTCCGAAATGCATGTAAATACTATTATTGAATCTCGGAATGCATCTTTCTTTGAACATGTATTTCCAAATAAGACTGGACAAGAGACTAGTAATAATAAGAGATCTTTTGATGCTATTACTAGTAATGATCAAGAACATGATCAAGAACAAGAGTTAGATCAAAATGAGGAAGAAGAACCTAGGCATAGTAAACGTGCTAGAACCTCAGAATTTTTTGGTCCAGATTTTCTAACATTTTTGTTAGAAAATGAGCCTTTAACTTTTAAAGAGGCTATGTCCAGTCTTGAAGCTCCTTTATGGAAAGAAGCTGTCAACAGTGAAGTTGAATCCATCTTGCAAAATCACACTTGGGAATTAGTGGACTTGCCACCAGGTTGTAAATCTCTTGGGTACAAGTGGATTTTCAAAAGAAAATTGAAAGCAGATGGATCAATAGACAAATACAAGACAAGACTTGTAGTCAAAGGTTTTAGACAAAAAGAAGGTCTAGATTACTTTGACACATACTCACCGGTTACTAGAATAACATCCATTAGAATGCTAATTGCCATTGCATTTTATTTACACAGAAGATTGTTCCAACAGGGTATACATTGGAGGATTCCCATTGTCACATTCAATTTTTCTACATTAGATTCAATGTTCACGTCACATTGACTTCATAAGTGTGTACACTTTGACATTGTGTTTCATAGTTTAGAGCCAACGATTGGTGGATGTTCCGAGTGCGTCATTGTCTCGTTGCCCAATCGGGCTACGTATGGGAATGTAACTTTCACATTCAATGTGAACTCACATTTATATTGGGCAATTTATATTTCATATAAAAAATAGATCAGTTTCTCTTTCAAATTGTGCCAATAAACTTGACGCAATGGCCACTAACGTGTGAATCCATCACATTCACTTTATGTTTCACAGTAAATCAGGTTGATGTAAACTGCCACTACGTTCACATTAACCTGGGTTAAGACATTAACGTTGTCAAGGACAACAAATGTAGTAGCTTGAAAGTCCCTTATGTCACACCCCAAATCCGGGCATGACCGGCCATGGCCCATAGGGACTTAGCCCAAGGCACACGTAAGCCTAAACATGAACCCAAAAACCAAAAAGAATAAATGTGATGATAGCCTAGAAATAAATAAATCAACACTCAATCCAGTGACATACCACAAGTGAAAACAAGTCATAACCAACTTCCTAAAAATATATATACTAAATGGGACACAAACCGCCCACAAAATAAAATAATTCTAAATAAAACCCAACCACAATGTATGCACAAAACTCGACAAAGCAACCTAAAACAAATTAAATAAATGCCCTAGAGGTCCATGCAATTGAGTCCCCGCTACGCCATGAGCCGACTCTAAGTCCTTCTAACACCTGGAAATGGTAAACAACTAAGTCAGCTGCTAGCTCAGTGAGTAGCAACATGGATAGTAAATACAGTTTTGAAAACAGGGTTCAATTCCAAAATAAGATATATATCACAGAAACTAGATTGGCATACAGTTTGGTAAATACAATCTGTTTCAAAAAGAAGGTTCCACAGTTCAATACTTAAAATACTCATGTCTCGCAAGAACATGACAAACAACATTTTCCACTTAAAACAGATTATAACATGAACACCAATAATTTTCTGGATACCAATAAAAACAAATAATCTGCCACACAGTTCTCAAGGCTATAAGCCCCGTTGGATCCAATACCGAACTAAGAGTCATCCTTAAGGTGGCACCTGAGCCTTTTCTCAAAGACGATCCGATGGAAGGTCACCTAGTTATTTTTAAAGGTCTTTTCCTTATAATCGTTGAGCACTAGAGTCATCACGGCCCAACCCGGATCTGTTCCCTAGTGGCCAGAGTCACCACACACAGTGGAATAATTTCCCTGGACTAAATACACATATGGTCCCAATAATCAATACACATCAGTTTCACAAAACATGGTAGTTCATCATTATAAACATGAGACCAAAACAAATATTTTACAGTATGCCAAGTTCACACATGTTTTAGAAATAATTTGATTCAATTGATAATATAATAATTTATCAAAACAGTTTAGTCATGAAACAACAATTTAATTTTCCAACAGTTCAGGGTAGGGGAACATTTATAAAAATATGTAGCATGAAACTACTCACCTGAAACCGAAATAATATAATCCTCGAATAGAGTATGAACGTCCAACTAGTGCCCTGAGCCAAGTATGAAACTACACGTCACTACTAATTTAAAAACACTAAAGAATAGGAACTAAGTAACCTCAAACTTAAAGTGCACTAACACGGCTCAACCCAACTCACCCCCACTCTTAAATATTATCTAAGTTCATGTTCTTCACGGTCTAAAATCACCCAAGACATGGGTTCCGGTCAAAACTTAATTAAATGTGACTTTGAGATAAAACAGAGTTTTAAACAAGTTTTCCCAATCTATTCGCTAACTTTGAAAATTACAAAACCCACTCCACGCTATTTGAAAATTTCCAAAAATCTCCAGATATCAACTAATATATCCTAAGTTTCAAATCCAATTGGTTTCACTTGATTTTCTTATCAAAATAATTATCTACAATTTATTATATCGAAACAGGTTATTTTCTGCAGCACTTTAAAGAAATTGACGGTTCTCTTAATATACACGAGCAATCAATGCAAGGCAAAAAACGTACGAAACTAGACTCGTAACCCGTTCTAATGACACTAATTTGATAATTTTTGGATTTATACCCAAAGAGAACAACACTCCCGAATTTACTGTTTCGGACTGGTTTCCTGGACAGATTTGAATACCTCAATTTATATAGATTTTGACTCCCAAAAATTATGAAAAAATTCAGATATGCAATTCAATATGTAATTAATCTACCATAAAAATTTCATATTAAAATTCATCCGTTTGATATGGTTTCTTGATTTTTAAAGTTCGTGATTATGCACAGATTTTTTTTAACTAAGAATAATACCCATTCTTTATACATGAATTTAACTCCTCAAATTTCTTAACAGTATATATATATATATATACAAAATACATAAACCTACAACCTCTCCGTGAATGAATAAAATAATTATAGAAAAAGGATGAAGAACAAAGAAAGAAGAGAAGAAAACCTAGGAGGGCTAACCTTTGATGATCACACACAACACAACACACCCAAAAGTTCTTTGATTGCAACATCTTCTTCTTTTTTTCCTTCTCTCAAACCCTCTCCCGTGGCTGCTGTGTTGTTGCCCTATGTGGTGAACAAATAATAGAGTAGGGTTTGTGTTTATTTTATTTTATACTAGTGGGGGGCACACATAGGTCAAATAAATAGATAAATATACAAAACATATATATAAGTTATATGCAACTCAAATGGTAAGAGTTTTATATATTAACCTTGTGGTCTAGAGTTCAAGTCACACCCTCCTCTCTATATATACATTTTTTATAATAAATCTTGCCTCTAAATTAAATGCTTTCACCACAAATTTATTTTAAGTTTAAAATTAATTAAAAGATCCTCCAATAATATTTAATTTGCACCTTAGAATTCACCATCAAAATATTTGAGATTATAATATTATTATTATTTAATTATTTACTTAATTTTTATATTTAGGTTCTCACACCTTAACTTGTACACATTTTAATGAACAAACATAAAATGGGGGTGGCAACAATACCATTATACACCAAACCACAGTCAAAGTCTCAACTCTATAGATATGATCACAATTTATGATAAAATTGGATTTCTTATATATGAAACGTCAATTTTAAAATTCAAATTCTCAATCACATAGATATGATCACAATTTATGGTAACATTGGATTTCCTATATGATATTGCCATTAATTAGGTTATCAAATAATATTGGGTGTAAATGTGTCAACAAGAAACCCGCAGGACTTACAAAAACATAAATTTTTTCACAAGACTATTTGTAACATGAGTCTTCCAAATAGGACTTATAAATAATTAACCCACAAATTAGAGACAATTTTTAAATTTAAGTGGCAATTAATTTGAATATTTAAGATAATTTTTTTATTTTTATTTTTTATATATCTTTTCTAATTATTAGCCAATCATCTTTCTTACATATCATTAGATTTAAAAAGTGAGTCTAAAAAGTAAGCTTGTATATTATTTTTCCTTTCCCTAAGTTGTTCGGTAAATAAAAAATTTACCGTCGAACCAAAATCTTAAGTTTTTTTTTTTGAAAAGAAATTTAGAATTGAAAAGGGAATTGAAGCAAAAAAAATTAGTTTATATTTTATTAACATATACTTCGTTTTTTGTTTTTTTTTTCCTTCACCCTTGCAAATACCTATCTAAACTCATGATTCAAAAACAATTTTAAAACCAATCACATAGTTTGAGTATTTTAATTTTTTTTATTTAATAATGTAAATGAAAGTTTATTTATAAGAGATTTGAAGGGTTTTATAAAATGAAGGGTGATGCTACTTAGACCAAAAAATTAAACCTACGTTTGAACCCAAATGATGTGGTATTGCCTTAGAATATCAGGAGAATTATGTATCAGTGGTAGTTAGAAAAAAAAATATTTATAAAAAAGTGATAAACATTATAAATATTAATAATTAAAATTATAAATTTTTTCACCGTTGTGTAATTTACTCTGAATAGTAATTTCCTATAGAATATCTAAGGTAACTCCATCTCTCATATATTCTCTAATTATCAACCAATTATTTAACTTACACATCATTGGATCTAGTCTAAAAAATAAACTTGTAGGTGATGCTATTTAGACCAAAAATTAAACCCACTTTTTAAACCCAATAATGTGGCATTGCCTTAGAATATCTAAGATAATTTTCTCTCTCATATCATTTCTAATTGTCAACTAATCATGCTAATTACATGAAAAATGATATACACACTCCCTTTTCAAATCGTCGATCCATCCTTACTTTCTTGAGTGATTATTCGGTAATTTGGGAGTACAGTCACATAGTGTTCTGTGGAAGTATGATTGATGAAAAGGTAAAGTATTGATTATTTGTGTTGCATGATTGAGAAATATGAGAGTCATAATAAATGATAATTACTGAGGGAGTATGACCACGAGATATTCTGGGACGAGATAGATATGTATATATATACACAAATAAATATTATAGACCTTTTTATATGATTATGTTGTGTATGTATAAATAATGATACTATTATAAACCATAAGAGGGTGGGTGGTTTGCATGTGTAGAAAAAACTAGGTTTGGAACCACAAGTATAAATTTTGTTGGATCCAGATTTGAATAAGAATTTTTTAGAAGAAAGGAAAAATGAAAGAAAAGTGACAAATTTAATTGATATTTTATTTATGTATTCATTTTTTTTTTATTATAAATTTCTTCTCAAATTTTTGAACTTAAGGCAACTTCTCTTTCTTCTGGTAGGTATACACGATATTGTTTTTTTTTTTTTTTTTTTTTACCCTCGAATCATTTATTTTTTTAGTCGGTGGCACAACGTAGCATTATACTTGATATTTGTTCATTATCTTATCCTCTTATGTTGTGTTTAGTTTATGAATTTAGGGATAGATTTAAAAAAAAAAAAAAGGCGTGTGAAAATAGATAAAATGTAAATATATTTTATTTATATTTCACTCTTTTTTTTTTTTCCAAATCTTCTCTCAAATCTAAGAACCAAACACATCTTTAAAAAGCCAACAATTTTTGCGTGGAGCTGCTATTTTCCAACCTTTAGAGGCTGATCGCCATGCACCCCATTCACACACGGGGACCATGCATTTACAACCTTAAATATACAAGAACCACCCCATTCACACACGGGGACCATGCATTTACAATCTTAAATATACAAGAACCACCCCATTCACACACGGGGACCTGCATTTACAATCTTAAATATACAAGAATTGGGATTCGGTTTGGTTTGACATGGTCAGTATTTAGGTAAATTTTTTTACCAAATTAATACTATATGTTTTATTATTTTAAATATCAGACCGCTTCTCCCATCAAATCGTACCAAACCGCACCAATTGAAATAGTTCTGTTTGGTGCGATTTGATTGGTTTAGTATCTTTCAAATTTAAGTCGTAGTCATTTGTCAATCATTTCAAATATATACGGAGACCATGCATTTACAACCTTAAATATACAAGAACCACCCGATTCACACACGGGGACCATGCATTTACAACCTTAAATATACAAGAACCACCCCATTCACACACGGGGACCATGCATTTACAATCTTAAATATACAAGAATTGGGATTCGGTTTGGTTTGACATGGTCAGTATTTAGGTAAATTTTTTTACCAAATTAATACTATATGTTTTATTATTTTAAATATCGATACAGACCGCTTCTCCCATCAAATCGCACCAAACCGCACCAATTGAAATAGTTCGGTTTGGTGCGATTTGATTGGTTTAGTATCTTTCAAATTTAAGTCGTAGTCATTTGTCAATCATTTCAAATATATCCTATCAATCCATTTAATAAATATTTTATAATTTCTAAATTAACAAAAATACAAACAAAAACTAATAATAAATATTAAAATTTCAAAAATAGTGTGTTAGAGTTAATATTATATCTAATAAGGGTATACTAACTTAGGTTGTAGAGGATGATGGGGTTAATTAATTGATATTAATAATTTATTATACTTATTAATATTATTGTGTTATTAAATTATATATATTGTAAATATAATATATGTTAAAATGGTCGGTTTCGGTTGGTTTGGTATATAAAGTGCTTAAACTAATACTGAACTGAAAATTAAAAAAAAAAATCAAATTTAAAAACAACATAAACCAATTCTTGTTAAAAAAACAAACCAAATACGAACGATTTGGTTTGGTTCAATCGATTTGATTAGTTTTTTTTTTTTTTAATTTTTCTTACCTCCTAATACTATGATTCTTGAGGTCCACATTTGTTTTTTGGTTTAGTAGAAATTGGAACGTAAATTTCACGTGCACGAACTCGGATTCTTCCTTAATGTTTCGCCTCCAAATACATGGGATTGCAGTATAAATAGCAAAGCACTAGAGCTCTTCGGCCCATATCAACCACAGGCAAGAAGTGCAACAAAAAAAAAAAAAAGAGGCCACAAAAGTGTTCTTGTTCACTTCCATTTTCTCGTCACACAACCACAACCAAAAACATGGAATTATCTATTCATGCTTTACCTATTCCCGATTCAACCAAAAATATGGTACCGGAGGTCACTCGACGCTCAGCCAATTATCATCCTAGCATTTGGGGAGATCATTTCCTCACATACGCCACTCATGTTGTGGTAAAATTGGATTTGTTAAGCATTGCACATATTTAATGTATGTCTTTAATTTTGTGCAAGGTTTTGAATAATAGTATTAGAACAGGTATTAGTAAGGATACGGTTATATATCAACCGATATCGACCAATATATCTATAAATATTGGTACCAAAAGTCTAAAATATTATTACATATCAACTTATATTAAAAATCTGACAACATGGACACAAAAGAAACTACATGGAATTTTGTTGAACAACCATGTTTATTATCATGGAATTTTGTTGCACACATGTATTTATATATATATATATATATATGTTTTCATGTTGCAGGAAGTAGATGTTAACATGGAGCAACAACTCTGTTTTCATATTTAATATCTTTGTTTCATATAGAAAAACTTGATAATAACTAATTTGGTTATTATTTTTCAAATTCACATTATTCCATTTGAAAAATAACATTAATTATGAACTGTGAAGTTTGATTTGATTTACAAAAATAACATTATCAAATTATTCTTGCTTTGTTTTATATATAAATTTTGAGTAAGAATATAGTTTAATTTTCATATATCCTATATTCTCATTGTTTATGCAGGAAGTGGATGTTAAAATGGGCCAACAACTTCAGCCGCAGAAAGAGGAAGTGAGAAAGATGCTAGTGGCAGCCAATGATCAACTTTCACAGAAACTGAACCTCATCGATGCAATCCAACGCCTAGGGGTGTCTTACCATTTTGAAAGTGAGATTGCGATAGCTTTACAACACATATATGAAAATGAAACCGATTATGATCACCATGATGACACAGCCAACGATGATCTTTATACTATTGCTCTCTTGTTTCGGTTGCTTAGACAACAAGGATATCCCATCTCTAGTGGTAAGTCTCATTTGCCATGCATTTGATGTTTTGGTATATGATGGTATCTGAACAAGGCTAAACTAGTCAAACACAACCATACAAGTTCATATGTTATTTTGGCCACACTAATATACCATGTGTCGGATGCATTACACAGATGTGTTTAACAAATTCAAGGATGACAATGGCAAAATTCGTGAATCCTTAATTGGCGATGTGCGAGGACTGTTAAGCTTGTATGAGGCTGCACATCTTAGGCTGCGAGGAGAAGATATACTAGATGAAGCACTGTCTTTTACCATCACTCACCTTGAGTCTGCGGTACCCAACTTGAGCAATATTGTTCAAGAACAAGTAATTCATGCTCTGAATCAGCCCATACACAAGGGCTTGACAAGGCTAGAGGCAACCCGTTACTTCTTCTTCTATGAGCAAGATGATTCTCACAATAAAGTTCTACTGAATTTTGCACAATTAGATTTCAACCTATTGCAAAAAATGCACCAATGGGAGCTAAGCGAAATCACAAGGTGACTTACATAATTTATGCCCAGAAAAAAAATAATTGGAAAATTCTCTGAATTTAAATGTATAGTATAAATTTAAATTGTGCACTTTTTTGATCCACACATTTCAAATTCTGAGCACTTCTTTAAATATTTTTTATGGATATGTAAGGTTGTTAATTAAGTCAGGATTTTCCAATCATATTGAAGTGGTTTAAAAATTAACAAACATAGATCCTATTACATATTTCAGGTGGTGGAAAGAATTGGATTTTGCAAAGAAAATGCCTTTTGCCAGAGACAGAATAGTGGAGTGCTATTTTTGGATATTGGGAGTTTATTTTGAGCCCCAATACCTACTTGCTAGAAGAATACTAACCAAAGTGACTGCCTTGACTTCCATTATTGATGACATTTATGATGTCTATGGTACTTTAGAAGAACTTGCGCTCTTCACTGATGCAATTGAGAGGTTCAAACCAATTCGTTCCCTAATGAACTTTGCATTTGATCTTATAGAAGTATCAAAATCTCTGCAATTGTTCATTATCTATCTGTATTTCAGGTGGGAAATCAGTGCCATAGATCAACTTCCAGAGTACATGAAACCATGTTATCAAGCACTTCTAGATGTTTACAACATGATTGATGAAGAGATGGCCAAGAAAGGAAGATCATATCGTGTCCACTACGCAAAATCTACAGTAAGTCTCGTACTGATTGGTTACAAACAAATGATTTGTGATTAGCAATAAGATTATATGTGAAATTTGATCAAAAAGCAATAGTACTGATCGATTTTATGCAAATCTCAGATGAAAAATTTAGTTAGAGCATACTTTGAAGAAGCCAAATGGTTTCACCAAGGCTATGTTCCAAGTATCGAAGAGTATATGCGAGTTGCACTAGTAACCGGTGGTTACACAATGCTAGCAACCGCTTCCCTTGTTGGGATGGGAGAGGTGGTGTCCAAAGAGGCTTTTGATTGGGTGTCAAGTGATCCTTTAATTGTTCAAGCTTCATCAGTAGTTAACAGACTCATGGATGACATGGTTAGCCACGAGGTAATAAGATAAATCATAAGTCTTACAAAATGGTGTATTATGATGTAATCCCGATAATCACACGATATTGTAAATGTGGTGAACTTTGTTCATCTTTACTGAATTAAGAAAAAAAAAATAATAGACATTTATAGCAAAATTAATTTATTTTAGAAGAATTGAACTAAGATATTAATTTTTTTTACAAAAACTCAAAATAACATTATAGTATTGAGATTTTTCAAAGGTTTGGAGTGACTAAAATACTAATTTATTCTATAATTATTAAAAATTACATGTTGAAATGCAAATTTTCACAAGTTTGGAGGGGCAATGGCCCCCGCCTGTCACCCCCTGTGTCTGCCACAAGTTGGATCCTATATAATTATAAGAGTTTCAGATATTTTTCTAAAATAACTTTAATTTGAGGTGGTAGTTGGCCTTTCATGTCAAGGCGTTTTTTATTTATTTTAATTTCTTTTACAACAATGTTAGAGGGTCACAATTTTTGTGGCCATAATGGCTCAAAATTGTCAAAATAACGTCGTTTTGGCATGTTTTGCACCCAAAACGACATCGTTTTAACAGTTTTGAGCCATTATGGCCACAAAAATTTTGACCCTCAAACATTTTCCTTTCTTTTAATAGCTTGTAAAATCCAAGAAGAAAATAAGGCAAACCCATCGTCACTAACTTCGACTCTGCACATGTGTAATGATGCTTGTGGGTACTAATCAGTCTACAGTGAGCCCTCATCATTGTGGCTAATTCATCGCCGACTTAAGGTTTCGTTAGGGATGTGGGGTTCGCTTTTAATTTTTTGATTTTTTAACTATTCTAGCCTGGAGTTAAGATGGTCTCGTTTGGGATGAGTTTTTTTTATTTTTTGACTTTTGTGGAAAAAAAAAATAATTATAGTTTGAATATAACAACTTTTAGCCAAGACTAACAGTCTATTTTATCTTTTTGTAACTAAAATAGCTCAAAACTAACCCAAACCCACTATAAAGTCTATTTTATCTTTTTGCAACTAAAATAACCCAAAACTAACCCAAACTCACATGTCAAACGAGCACTAAGGCTTAATTTGGGAACTTTATCAACTTTTTTACACGTTTTTTCAAAAAAAAAAAAAAAAACTAAAAACTAAAAAATCAGCTTTTAACCAACTTACCAAAACAAGTTTAAGTTAATTCCAATTTTTTGTTTGGTTTGATTTCGATAGTTATCAGAGTAAGTACTTCGGTTCAGTTGGTGTTAAGAAAAAAAATGTAATGTGGACTCAAAATTTTTAATTTTGTTAATTGAGAAACTAAAACTAATCAATACGTGAACTAATCAATGTTTTATGCTTTGGGTTATTTAGTTTTGAGAGACTTATATGTAGGTCTTAATAGGTGAATTTATTATCCAATAGGTCTTATAATAATTAATAGCGTTTTTCATCAAATATTATTAAAACGTTACTAATTGTTAATTTTCAGGGATAGTTTAAAAATTGTCACAAAAAAAAAAATATTACTAATTATATGTTTTAGCAATAGTTTAAAAAAATTGTCACAATAAAATGTCATTAATTTTCAACTTTTAGCAATAGTTTGAAAAATTCGTTATAAAAAAAGTCACTAATTGTAAGTTTTAGCTACAATTTATAAAAATCATAAGAAAAAAAGTCACTAATTCAATTTTTAGCGACATTTGTAAAAAATCATCACAAAAAATTATTTTTAGCAAGGATTTTACTTAGACTTATTTTCAATAGGACTTAATGATGATTAAGTCTAACTAGTAAAACCTATTGATAGTTTACCCTTCAGTTTTTCAATTTATGTAAATAAATGATTATTTACTAGAAATTTTAAGGATTTTATAAAATTTTCTAGAATCCAATATCATAAGTAAATGAAAAGAGATGGAAGAGAATGCTCTGTAAATGCCTCTCCTAAATTTTAATTCAAAATGTGAATATAAAAATATTTAAATATAATATTTTGACAGATTTGGTCTATGTAGGTGTAAAAAAATTTATTTCTCTAAATTAAAATAGATAAATTACAATACATTACAATATTTATGAAATTTGAAGAGATTATTAATTTTATATCATATCCTCTAACTTGATGATAACACTAATTGTAGTTTGAGCAAAAAAGAGGTCACGTAGTCTCTTCTGTCGAATGTTACATGAAACAATATGGTGCATCAGAGGAAGAAGTGCTCGTTGAATTTCGAAAGCAGGTTACTAATGCATGGAAAGACATAAATCAAGAGTGTCTTCGCCCAACAGTAGTCCCAATGCCTCTCTTGTTGCGAGTAGTCAATCTTGCACGAGTGATGGATGTTTTATACAAGGACGAAGATGGATACACACATTCTGGAACCAAGCTCAAAGGTTTTGTGACCTCGGTGCTTATCGATTCGGTGCCAACATCAACATACAAAGCATAAAAGCGAATTACAAATTGGAGACATAATGTCTATGGACTGACAAGATTTTTCAAAAATAGATCCACCAATAAATTCTATAAAATCTTATTTATACATATATATTGTGTGTGTGTGTGTGTGTGTGTGTTTTTTTTTTTTTTTTTTTTGGGTTATTTGATTTTTATATTTGTAACAGAACTAGCATTACGCTACAAATAATTCTCTTTGTAACGAGAAGTCCGAATTAATCTCTTTCCTGAAAGATTGTAATATGATATGAAATCATTTTTAGGAAAGGAATTTTTTTGTTAGCATCATCATATTTGTACATCTCAAACTCAAAGAAATATTTGAAAATAACTGAGTTAAGTAGTCTAATTTGTGACAAGTGGAAAACAATGAATCGAGCTTGGAATTATTTCCAAGTTGTGATATTCCTAGGACTGTAAGAAAAAATTGGTGAACCAAGCTTCGAGATCAACTGAATTTTAGTTTTTGGTACCGGTTTGAAAATAAATTACTATAGCAAAATGATTTTATATTTTGATTATATAAGTGTTAAAAAATAAGCAATTAATGCTAAAATAAAAAGAAGAAAAATAATACATTTATAAAGCAATCACCATTTTTCTTCATTTTTCTTTTTTTTTTTTGGGTGAAATTTTATATTTTGATTAGATATTAAATATTTCCCTCAATTGGAGCAAATCAAATCAATTTCTACCACTTTTCTCGGACCCATTGAAACCTCAGCCGAAGTAGAGAGCAAGACAATTCTCTGTGACTAAAAATTGGAGATGGGTCCAAATCAACTGCACTAAAGTCAATTGATTTGTTTTTAATTTAAATTATTTGTCCATTTTCATTAAGTAAAATCAGCAAAAAATTGATACTTTAATTATTAAACTTAATATTGGTGTACATAAAATATCTAAATATTTTTTTTTTTGAGTTTAATAATTAAATACCCTTTTTTATCAATTTTATTTAATGAAAATAGAAAAATTGTTTATATTGAAAATAATCAAAATTTTAAAAATAAAAAACTAAAGATTCGTTTTATTAAAAGGTCAAACTTTGAATTATTATTATTATTTTTTAAGGCTCTATTTGATTAGAAAGAAATAAATGACGAAAAGAGAAAATAGTATAAAGTGAAGTAAAAAGAAAGAAAATAAATTTTCTTGTATGAATTTAATTAGGATGAAAATTTGCAGGAAAATAAGAATCCTAATTATAAGTGACTACTTTTACAACAAATTTAAACTTTCTTGTATTTTTTAGTATTTTTTTGCAAGAATTACAAGCCTAGTTACCATACTATTATGAGTCGTACAAGAAAATTGACTTCCTTGTAACTTTCACCACTTTCATGCTAAACAAATTTAGATTTTTTTTTTCATTTTCTATTATTTTCATCCTAACCAACATAAGCATTTACCTTTTTATTTAAAGTAAGGCCATTTCCAATGTTGTACCAAATCCATCACCAAATTTAAATTTGGTGAAAAATATCCTTTTTTTTTTTTTTTTTTTGCTTCAATGGTTTCATCAAACATATATCAAATTCAGAATATAACAAATGTTTCACCAAACTGAGAATGTTTGGCACCTTTCAGCGTTTTACTATAAATAGCAGTTGAGTATTAGGCCCACTAGATGACCGGCTGGATGTCTACCCGGTCATCCTGTTACTTGAGTATCTGTATCTTCCTCTCTCATTTTTTGCTTCAACTTTACGTATTTTACACACAATAGTTCTAGAGAGAGAAAGTTAGTGTGTGTGTGTGTGTGTGTGTGTGTGAGAGAGAGAGAGAGAGAGAGAAAGAGAGTTCTTCTCCACCACCTTTGTCCTTCCTCTACCTCCTCTTCCCTCGAGAACATCGATTCTTCCCTTTCTGTAAGTTCTAAATTCACTTTGTTTTTTTCTTTTTTCTTTTTTGCGATTTGATTACTTTAATGCATAGTGTTAATTATGGGTTTTGCCATTTGTTTGTCCATGTTCTCGGATACCTATAATCTCATCTTTGTTGAGGTTAAATTATGATGATATGGTAGATGGGTTTACTTTTGTTCTCTTGTGCATAGCTGAGAAATTGACATGCTTATACATTTGTCTCGATCGTCCATTGTTTGTTCCCTAAACTAAATTAATTATTATTCTTCACACCCGTGCATCTATCTGCGCTACTGGGGATAGTGCAGCATACCATAGGAGTTCTGTTTATGGGGATGACCAGATAAGAATTGGGCTGGTTTTGGTGATTACATGAATTTCAAGGAAGCTTGAAGCATAATTAGATGAAGAATTGTATTTGTCGATCGACCGGCAGAAGGCCTGTCGTCTCCCTAGTCGACCGACGTTTTGTTGATAGCCAAAAATTCACCGTTGGAGAGATGGATATCAGGTAGAGGAATTCCTTAAATTTTTACTCAGATTTGGTGAAACATTTGATACACTGTTGGAGATATTCTAATACCTGCCTTTATTAACCCAGAAATTATCTAAAAAAAAAATCTCCACCGCACCTTATATGAATCCCATGTAAACCCTACACTACAAATTAATCTCTACCACATAAACACCCACTGAAAAAATTCTAGATAGATAAGTTTGGTGAGCAGATTTGCCCTGTTATTTAGGCCCCATTTGTTTGGCCGAATTAGAGTAGGATTGCTATGGGTCCTACTCATAGCATGTTTGGTGTTGTTTGGAAAGGTCAGCTTCACAGTCTGAGTGGCTTAGTAATCCTCCTCAATAAGGGGATTAGCTTGGTTGGGAAATGAGTGAGATTAAGAAAATAGTGAGCGGCTTCATTCAATCCAGTCGGCCGCCCAGACTTCCGGTACAGTGCAATTTTTTTTATTTTTTTTAAACATAGTCGGCCAACCAAAACAATATTCAGACAGACAAAAAAATAGCTGGCCGGCCAACATTTTTTTGTTTAACAATCCCAAGTGCACCTTTTGTTTTAATATTTATTTTAATTTTTCTAATATAGAAATAATTTTTTAATTTATTTTATTTAAAAATAATTTAACAATCCCATCATTAATCATCTCCGACACTATTATCAAAATAAACACACTTTTACTTAATCCTCTCACTAACAATTCTCATGTTAACAATCTTTTCACTAACCATTCTCTTACTAATAATCCCCTCCAACCTAATCTACCAACCAATCGTGGCCATATTGTCATGAACTAGGTAAGAGATATCCTAATATCTCGATCTCACTCACCCGTGCGAATGGAAGTCAACAGTAACTTTCGTTGCATGGATTGGACTAGGTTTTTAGATTCAAGCCCATAAAAGCCAAATTTGAAACTAATCTTGCTAGATAAGTTTGGGCTAGACTCAATCGTTCAACTCCATTAGGAAACAGATCTAGGTTGGTCTGGGCCTAGTTACATGACGAGCATTTTGCATCTGAACCATTCATCATAAATTTGGGTTTGGACTTTTGATTTCTTAAAATATCTTTAATTTATTTAATTTATTTTATTTTAATCAGGTAGCAACTATGCACCACAAATTTCCCACTAGGATATAATCGACAATGTGTGGCCGAATGGTGTACACATTTTTCTTATTTTGTCTTCCCAAGTCGCATTCTATTTTTGTTTTTATTTTTTTAGGAAAAGAAGTGGCATTCTATTCGTACACCATGGTTTGATGGTCACCATTGATATTTTTTAATAAGAAAATATTGCATGTGGTCTTAGGCTTTTCATGAGAAGGCATTTTCCATTTTCCATTCTTTTTTATTTTTTATTAGCCTCACATATGCAAAAATAAAGCGTTAGACTTTGATACTTGGTGACATAGATAGACGTAAGATTTCAATATAGAGGGGATAAACTGATATATTAATTAAAAAAGAGATTATTTCATTTTTATCCATATACTTTTACATAATTTTCAATGACCCCTTGGACTACTCTTATTTTCACGCGTACCCCCATACTATTTAAATTACTATCAATTTTGCCCCTACCGTCACATTTGAAACGGAAAACATTAAAAAAAGTTACATTTTGGCCCCAAATTTCAAAAGAAAGATGCAAACCAGCACTCCTAACACTTCTCTAGCCCACAAATGAATCGTTTCAATTCAGCAATGTCGACACTAGCCCTCCTAACACTTCTCCACAAACGCGACTTCTGGGGACGAATCCTTTCCATTATCGAAATCTCCATGGTCCTCTCACGCCGCTCAAATTGATGATTACTATTCATACACAGGCCTAATGGGTTCTCTTGTTCGCGAAAAAGGCCATATATACTCGCTTGCCACTTCTTGAGCAATTATGTTGAGATGAGAAGGAATCGAAATAGGGTTTGGATCAAACATTTCGATGTGATTTCGTATCTTAGTCTGAGTGAAGACAAATCTTTGTTATACTCAGCTTCTTGGGATAAGACAATGAAGGTTTGGAGAGCATCGAATTCAAAATGCTTGGAATCGATTCATGTTCATGATGACACAGTGAATGCGGTGGTTGTCGGATTTGATGGGTTGGTCTTCACCGGCTCCGCAAACGGAAGTGTCAAGATATGGTGGCGAGAGATGCAAGGGAAGGGTACCAAACACTTTTTTTCATAGAATTGCACCATATGGGTTGTAATGTTTTGAAATTTTCAAAATTAGTTTTCGGATAACTTTCGACATACCAAAACCGCCAATTAAACGAAGAAGTGAGAAAGCGCGGTAGTGTAGGGCGAAGTAGGAAGTGAGGTGAAGAGAATGGCAAAAGAATAAAGTAGAGCAGTCAAGAATGAGATTATTTCATTTTTACTTCTATATTTTTACATGATTTTCAATGACCCCCCAACTACTCTTATTTTCACGCGTACCCCCATGCTATTTAAGTTATTATCAATTCAGTCCCTGCCGTCATATTTGAAATGAAAAAAGTTCAAAAAATTACATTTTAGCCCCAAATTTCAAAAGAAAGATGCAAACCCACCCTTTCCTATACCAGCAAACCACCACTACCAACCACCACTTCAAGCCCTTCTATCTCCGTCGTCATAACTCCGTTTCGCCTCATTTTTATGTCGTTGGATTCAACTCACGGTCTTGTTTTTGTATCACATCTTACATGTCTCGTTCTTCCTATTTTTGTATGCTATCGGAGCTCTAAAAGTTGATAAAAAAGTAAGACTTTTCTTCTCATTTTTCATTTTTCTTTGAGCCATCTTTCAGACTTCATATCATTTTCGATTCTTGACGGTTCTACTTCAATCTTTCACCATTCTCTTCATCTCACTTCCTACTTCGCCCTACACTACCTCACTTTCTCACTTCTTTGTGTAATGGGCGGTTTTGGTATGCCGAAAGTTGTCCAAAAACTACTTTTGAAAATTTCGCCCAGTAGAGATCACCATATTTTCCTCAATTTTACCCAAATTTTCATCAAAATTTGAGGGTGAGCACAAAGAATTTTCACATTAATGATACATGTAATGTAACTAACAAAAGCCTTTCAAATTTTAGAAATTTTTAGAAATTTCAGGAGGGCTTCAATGTTATGTCAAAACCATGTGGAAAAGCTAGAAGGAGCTTTTTTGGAAACATTTGAGAAGTGCAAACACATATATAAGCATTGATGGTTTGGATGGTTTGCTGTAGGTGTGGATATTAGTATGAACACACATTTGAAGATGGTGAAATTGATAGTGAAGGGGAAAAATCTAGTTACTCTTGATCACCTAAGGTGAGAAGTAACAACATCTGCTACTATAGCCTACATGATAGCTTGAATCTCTAGACTTTGCTTGTAGCGATCTCAGTTTTGCCACTCTGCTGAGTATGTCGGGATCGAGCTGCCCGGTCAGCTCGCGGGGGTCCAAGGGGCAGCGTCCCTTGGTGGGTCGTAAGGAAGCGCCCCTGAAGCAAAAATGAAAAATCCATTAGAAGTTGCTTGTCTGCTCGAGTGGCCGTTTATGCACTCGAGCGGAGAATGTTTGGTTTCAGAAGTTTGACCTGTTTGCAAAAGTACTGGGAAAGTGTATTTGACGCTCGAGCGGGGCTTTCCACGCTTGAGCAGACCATGTTATATCAGTTTGTGAATCTGATATTTCAGATCACTTTGTATATCTCTCTCTCTAAAAAAAAACCTTTCCTCTCCCTTCTATCTACATTTCCCTACGTCAAATTGGATCAAAACCTTGATTTCTCAAGATCCATTAGAGTTTTGCCATAAGTTCTTCATCAAAGTTGGTTAACTTCTCAAGGGTTTCATTGTGTGCGGTGAAGATCGAGTTTCGACACTGTTGATTTTGGGGGTTTCATCTCATTTCTTCTTCAAAGCTTGAGGTAGGGATTTTCTTAGAGTTATATATATATATATATATATATTTGCAAGATCTATATGATTTTCAAAATCATCTTTCGATGGCTTTCAAAATTGATTGTTAATTCAAGAAGATGAGCGATTTTGAAAGTGGGTTTGTCTCTTGTTCTTTTAAAATGATCTTATGGGTTTTGATCTTCGTTGATTGAAGAAAATATGATTTTGAAAAGTTTTCTTTCAAAGGATTTGAGTTGTATAGTTTTGGTGAGAAAACCTAGAAGTTAGGGATTTTTAAAAGAGATTGAAAATCCATGAATGATATTGTTATATTTATTTTGTGTGTCAAAATAAATGGATGTTTGAAAATTTCTTATTTATATTTATATAAATGATGAATTTCAGGGAATATGAGAATTGTTGTTAATTTTGGAAATTATTGTTCAAAACGTTGAAATAGTCTTGAAATAACTAATTGTCGAGGATACTTGAGAAGAGGGAATTGTGTTATTCCTTGTGTGATGAATTGGAATAAAAGTATTTATATTCATCTTGTGAAATTGACATATCAATTCATTTGATTACATTAAACTTTGAAAGTTGATTTGAAAATTTGCATTGAGAAAAGAATGTTGAGAAACAAGTTTTCATGGAACGGTTTTGGGGTAAATACGTTGGTAAGTCTTGATAGGTGGTGTAGATGATATTGAATAAGTTGGTCTGAGAGTCCGAGATAAAAGACCGAAAACCCGCGTGGATTGGTGTCGAGCCTTCTAGTTAATACCAGTAAAAATGACAATTTGGTAGTACTTGTATAGTCTACTTGCAGACACCAACCTAGGGATTACCAGAGTCGTATTTACCGCCCTTGAAATAAATTGTTAACTTTTGAACAATCGAAATTGCATGATATCATTGAGCATGATGGTTTTCAAAAGATGAAAATGTGATTTATTTTCAAAAATGACATAGCATGGCATTTGCATTTCATTTCTTGAGACTTGTATAAAATATATATACTTTGTTAAGGATTTCCTACTGGGCTTTATGCTTACCCTATGGAATTTTTTTGCAGGAAAAGATGTGGTGATCCACCCAACTAGGGGTGTGAAAGTACGTGTGTTGGGAATACAATGCTCTCATTTTGCTGTGACTCTGTGTGTAAGCCAAAGATTGTGTTTGTATGGGTTTGAATAACCGTTTTGTGTAACCAGGCTCAAGCCTTGGAAACTTGTAAACCATTGGGGGTATTTATTTGTTTATTTACTTGTTGTTGGATTAATGTATTGTTGCATGAAGAACTATTGTATCATGTAATTTAAGTTTGGAGATTTATATTCTGTTTTCTTTGAAAGAGCCATGATTGTTGTATTATCATTTGGGCTAAAAATTTGGGGCGTTACAACTTGGTATCAGAGCTACCGGGTTTGAATACTTGGAGCTCGTGAAAAATGGTTGTTTAACCACAATGGGTTCATTTAGCATGCTTAGGAAGTGCTATGCATTTTATGACTATGTGATAGCATGCTTACGTGACTAAATGGGTATGGGATTGGACTTTTGGGATGTTGTTTGCGCCTGTTAAATTCTTTGAGGTCTCATTAGAAGGGTACTTGATCAATACTCGTTCTACTAAGAATTCTTGATTTTTCGTGGGACGAATTTCATCGTAAAAGAATAGTCCGTATGTGTTTACATGACTAAGTGCTTATGTGGAGTGAAATTGAATTGTGTATATGGTAGAGAAATATATAGAATTGTTATAGTCGAATGTGTGAGTCATGTTACGAGCACATATGAGTTAATGTGCTAAATTATTTCTCTTGTGTCCTTTATTAGGATGTCAGGAAGGGGTCGAGTCCGTGGTGGTAGAGGCAGGAAGCGTGGTAGGGCTCGTCGAGGTGTGTATGAGGTACCGGTCCATAGGGTTTCGGTGCAAGAAGAAGGGTTCGGCTAAGCTAATATGGACGAGCAAGCAGGCCAAGCTAATGTGGCCAAGCAGGTGGGACAAGCGGGTCAAACCGCAATGGGGCCCTAGCTCGAGAAATGGCAGAGGCTTTAAAGGAGTCTATGAACTTGTTGAGGGTGGAGAATCAAGCCCAAGAGAACACCGCGGAGTCAAGGGCGAGTTTCCTTACTAGAGAGTTCTTACGGGCCAAACCAGATGAGTTCCATGGTGGTCCCGAGCCCAAGAAAGCGGATAAGTGGCTCGAACAAACTGTGAAGACATTTGAGATTCTTCATATCAAAGATAATGAACTAAGAGTGACTCTAGTGAGTTACTACCTTAAGGGAGACGCAGGTCAATGGTGAAAATATGCCAAAGGTAGAATGGAGCCGACATGGGAAGCCTTTGCGGTTGCTTTCGAAGATTAGTACATACCTCCCACTGCTAGGGAGAGATTGAGGCAAGAGTTTAAAGACCTCAAACAGCTTGACATGCCCGTGGCCGAGTTTGAGGCTATCTTCTCTAGTTTGTCCAAATTTGCACCAGAGTTGGTGGCAACGGAAGAGCGCCGTTGTATTGAATTTGAAAAGAAATTGAAAACAAAAATTATGTTCAAGCTTGTCAAAAATATGATTCGGGAATATGACCATCTTGTGGAGACGGCGACATACGTAGAAATTTCCATACAAGTCGAAGAGGAGAGGCTTTGGAGTTTGAGGTCTAGGGGCCAAGAGTCTCAAGGAGACTATAGGCAAAACAAGAAGAGCAGGAACACCTATCCATCCCAGTCCCAACCACAGCAGTCTAGATCCACTTTTCCTTTGCCTAGTGCGGGTCCGGGAAAAAGTGCATCGAGTAGCTTCTCGTGTTTCAAGTGTGGCCAACCGGGCCACAAATCCTTCTCATGTCCACAGAAGGGAGGAGGGCAGTTAATGTTACCACCACCTAATCGATCTCAAAGTCAGTCTTAGTCTCAGAATAAAGGTCAAGGGTTTAATTGTTATCAATGTGGTCAGCCGGGGCATATGAAGAGAACTTGCCTACAGTTGGGAGGTGCATCTGGTGCATCAGGGTCGAGGCAGACTCAGAGCCACCAGTAGGCTCAATCAGTCCAAGCTTCGCGAGTTAATCAGGGAGCCGCTTCAGCTCAGTCAGTACAACATGCCTATGCTCCGAGAGGAGCAAGTCAATCAAGGACCACAGGGGCGCGCATATACTGTTACCATGCCAGAGCAGTTGCTAGAATCCTCAGTTGTGAGAGGTATTTTTGTTATGTGTAATTCTTTGGCTAATGTATTGATAGACACGGGTGCGTCTCATTCATTTATATCTACTGCATTTGCTTCTGCATTGGGATTAGAGGTAGCACGGTTAGTGCCTCCACTCAGAGTAGAGTCACCTGTTGGGGGTACAGTTGATTTAGACCGGGGCTGTCATGATTGTGAAATAGAAGTTTCCGGGCGTTGACTTTCATTTGATTTTGTGTTTCTAGATATGTCGAGTTTTGATGTCATTTTAGGCATGGATTGGTTGTGTTCTTATTAAGTTGTGATTGATTGTTACCGTCAGAGAGTTATAGTGTGCACTTCGGGTGGTGATCGTTGCTATTTTCTAGGGAACCGAGTTGATGGAGCCTTGTCACCAGTTGTTGACCCTCGTAGTAGGAGTAAGCTTAGTGGCCTTCTTGCAACTCTCTTGGATAGTGAGAGTGACGGGGCTTGTGTTGAGTTACCAAGGGTAGTTTGTGAATACCTGGATGCTTTTCCAGAAGATCTTACTAGTTTACCACCTCACCAGGAGATCGAGTTCTCTATTAAATTAGTACCTGGCACGGCACCGATTTCCATGTCACCGTATAGATTTGCACCCGCCGAATTGCATGGGTTGAAGATTTAACTCCAAGAATTTTTAGACAAGGGCTTCATTCGCCCTAATACATCGCCTTGTGGAGCGCCAGCTCTCTTTGCGAAGAAGAATGATGGGTCATTGCGGTTGTGTATTGATTACCGCAAGTTGAATAGAGTTACAGTTAAGAACAAGTATCCTCTACCTAGAATAGATGATTTGTTTGACCAACTTAGAGGGTCTCGTTGCTTCTCAAAAATAGATTTGAGGTCAGGGTACCATCAGTTGAGAGTCCGGGAGGAGGACATTTAGAAGGCGGCCTTTCATACTCGTTATGGCCACACTGAATTCCTTGTAATACCTTTTGGGTTGACTAATGCACCGACTTCCTTTATGGATTTGATGAACATAATTTTTCAGGAATACTTGGACCGTTTTGTGGTCGTCTTTGTGGACGACATCTTGATTTATTCAACCTCTGAAGAGGAACACAAGACTCACTTGCGGGCAGTGCTGGGTTTACTTAGTGAGCACCAATTGTATGCTAAATTTGAAAAATACGAGTTTTGGTTAACAGAGGTGAAGTTTTTGGGGCATGTAGTGTCTAGAGAGGGAGTGACTGTGGACTCCTCAAAGATAGATGCTGTACAAGATTGGGAACAACCTAAGAATGTTTTTGAAATCCAGAGTTTCTTGGGATTAGAGGGGTATTATCGACGTTTTGTAAGGGACTTCTCTAGACTAGCTGCACGTTTGGCTAGGTTGACTAGAAAGGGTATCAAATTTGTGTGGAGTGAGGCTTGTGAAAAGTCATTCTAAGAGCTTAAGACTAGATTGACTACCGCACCGATTTTGATAATTCCGGAAAGGGGTTTGAATTACACTGTCTATTGTGAGGTGTCTGGGGATGGACTTGGTTATGTCTTGATGCAAGAGGGAAAAGTTGTGGCCTACGGTTCACGACAATTGAAAACTCATGAGAAAAATTACCCCACCTATGATCTAGAATTAACAGCGGTGATTTTTGCTTTGAAAATTTGGAGGCATTACTTGTATGGTGAGAAGTTTGAAGTCTTCTCCGATCGTAAGAGTCTAAAGTATTTGTTTTCTCAAAAAGACTTGAATTTACAACAATGGAGGTGGATGGAATTTATGGAGGATTATGACTTTGAGTTACACTATCATCCAGGGAAGGCCAATGTGGTGGCCGATGCTTTGAGTCGAAAATCTGTGAGTAGTTTGGCTAGTGTGGCCATTTGGGAATGGGATATGGTAGATGTTATTGGCAAATTTGATTTGCACTTGGGTGAGTCCGGAGAGAGTGCTACCTTGTTTACCTTGAATGCTCAACCTACCTTGGTTAGTAAGGTCATAGAGGCACAATGAAGAGACCATGATGTGGAATCAATCCGCGTTAAGATTTCCAATGGAAAGGAAGAGAAAGGTTTGAATGTTCACTTGGATCTGAGTGTACGTTACCTAAGCCGTTTGTTTGTACCAGAATCTTGTAGAGAGGAATACTTCGAGAGTTCCATCGCTCACGCCTTGCGGTACACCCGGGAGGCACTAAAATGTATCATGATTTTAGTCATCGGTTTTGGTGAAGGGGTATGAAACGGGATGTTGCTTTATTTGTATCGAAATGCCTTGTCAACAAGTGAAGGCCAAACACCAAAGACCAGCGGGTTTGTTACAACCCTTACCGATAGCCGAGTGGAAATGGGAGCATGTTACCATGGTTTTGTAGTTGGGCTACCTAGAACACAACGAGGCAATGACGCTGTTTGGGTGATTATTGATAGGCTGACTAAGTCTACCCATTTCATTCCAATGTGCACCAGCGACTCAGTTGAACGCTTGGCAGAGTTGTACATTAGAGAGATAGTTTGACTTCATAGAGTCCCTGTGACTACTGTGTCGGATAGGGATCCTTGTTTTACTGCCCGGTTATGGCAAAGCCTTCAAGAAGCGTTGGGAACTAAGTTGACTCTTAGCACCACTTATCATCCTCAAACCGATGGACAGTCGGAACGTATCATTCAGATTTTGGAGGACATGCTTAGAGCTTGTGTCATTGATTTTAAGGGGCCTTGGGAAAGGCACTTACCATTGATTAAATTTTCTTACAACAATAGTTACCAAGCTAGTATTGGGATGGCACCATTTGAGACCTTGTATGGCTGACCTTGTAGATCACCAGTTTGTTGGGCCAAAGTGGGTGATGCACCGTTACTGGGTCCAAAAATTGTTAGAGAGACAACCGAGAAAGTTGTTCTCATTCGGAAGAGGTTAGCTACGGCCCAAAGCCAATAAAAGAGTTATGCCGATAAGAGGAGACAACCTTTATCTTTTGAAGTTGGTGACCATGTGTTTCTAAAAATCTCACCAAGGCGGGGTTTGATGAGATTTTGTAAGAGTGAAAAATTATCTCTAAGGTTCATTGGGCCTTTTGAGATCTTAGAGCAAATTGGGGAAGTGGCATACCGGTTAGCTTTATCACCACAACTTTCGGGAGTTCACAACGTATTTCATGTATCTATGCTTAGGAAGTATGAACCTGACCCTTCTCATGTTCTTGATTGGGTTGACTTGAAGGTAGATGAGGATGCCTCTTACGAAGAACGACCGGTTCAAATATTAGATACCTAGGAGCAAGTGCTACGGGGCAAAACTATACAGTTGGTAAATGTGTTGTGGAGACACCATGGGGTTGAAGAAGCGACGTGGGAACGGGAGGCAGAAGTTCGCCCCAAATATCCAGATTTATTTCAAAATACTTAAGTTGCTTTTCTTTATAATATTCCCTAGTGTTAAGGGAAATGTATTTAAAGTTGTTAACCACACGTTGATATGTGCGTTGTTGTTTTCAACATAAGGTTGTTTAGAGTTGCCATTACTTTTTCGAAAATTTCATTTTTATGCGTATTTGGGAGGTCGTTGTTAATAAGATAACCACGGTGGAAATTGTGGAATTTGGTTGAGAGTTAGTATTGTGATTTGAAAAGGAAATAGCGTGGTTTTGATCGCTAGAAACCCTTTGTTTGGGTAGTTTGATTTGAAATTTCAGGGATGAAATTCTTTAAGCGAAGAAGGTTGTAGTGGTCCCAGTTTTGCCACTTCGCTGAGTATGTCGAGGATCGAGCTACCCGGTCACCTCGCGAGGGTCCAGAGGGCAGCGCCCCTTGGCAAGTCCTAGGGCAGCGCCCCTGGCGAGGTTGAGGGGCAGCGCCCCAAAAGCAAAAATGCAAAATCCATTAGAAGTTGCTTGTTCGCTCAAGCGGCCGTTTATGCGCTCGAGCGGAGAATGTTTGGTTTCGGAAGTTTGACCTGTCTGCAAAAGTACTGGGAAACTGTACTTGACACTTGAGCGGGGCTTTCCACGCTCGAGCGGACCATGTTATATCAGTTCGTGAATCTGATATTTCATATCACTTTTGTATATCTCTCTCTTTAAAAAAAACCTTTCCTCTCCCTTCTCTCTACATTTCCCTACGCCAAATTGGATCAAAACTTTGATTTCTCAAGATCCATTAGTGTTTTGCCATAAGTTCTTCATCAAAGTTGGTTAACTTCTCGCGGGCTTCCTTGTATGCGGTGAAGATCGAGTTTCGACACCGTTGATTTTGGGAATTTCATCTCATTTCTTCTTCAAAGCATGAGGTAGAGATTTTCTTAGAGTTATATATATATATATATATATTTGCAAGATCTATATAATTTTCAAAATCATCTTTCGATAGTTTTGAAAATTGATTGTTGATTCAAGAAGTTGAGCGATTTTGCAAGTGGGTTTGTCTCTTGTTCTTTAAAATGATCTTATGGGTTTTGATCTTGGTTGATTGAAGAAAATATGATATTGGAAAGTTTTCTTTCAAAGGATTTGAGTTGTATAGTTTTGGTGAGAAAACCTAGAAATTGGAGATTTTTAAAAGAGACTGAAAATCCACGAATGATATTGTCATATTTATTTTGTGTGTCAAAATAAATGGATGTTTGAAAATTTTCTTATTTATATTTATATAAATGATGAATTTCAAGGAATATGAGAATTGTTGTTAATTTTGGAAATTATTGTTCAAAACGTTGAAATAGTCTTGAAATAACTAATTGTCGAGGATACTTGAGAAGAGGGAATTATGTTATTCCTTGGATGATGAATTGGAATAAAAGTATTTATATTCATCTTGTGAAATTGGCATATCAATTCATTTGATTACATTAAACTTTGAAAGTTGATTTGAAAACTTGCATTGAGAAAAGAATGTTGAGAAACAAGTTTTCATGGAATGGTTTTGGGGTAAATAGGTTGGTAAGTCTTGATAGGTGGTGTAAATGATATTGAATAAGTTGGCCTGAGAGTCCGGGGTGAAAGACTGAAAACCCGGGCGGATTAGTGTCGAGTCTTCTGGTTAATACCGGTAAAAATGACAATTTGGTAGTACTTGTATAGTCTACTTGCAAACACTGACTTAGGGATTACCAAAGTCGTATTTACTGCCCTTGAAATAAATTGTTAACTTTTGAACAATTGAAATTGCATGATATCATTGAGCATGATGGTTTTCAAAAGATGAAAATGTGATTTATTTTCAAAAAGGGCATAGAATGGCATTTGCATTTCATCTCTTGAGACTTGTATAAAATGTATATACTTTGTTAAGGATTTCCTACTGGGCTTTATGCTCACCCTATGGGATTTTTTTGCAGGAAAAAATGTAGTGATCCCACCCAACTAGGGGCGTGAAAGTACGTGTGTTGGGAATACAATGCTCTCATTTTGCTGTGACTCTCTGTGTAAGCCAAGGGCTATGTTTGTGTGGGTTTGAATAACCGTTTTGTGTAACCAGGCTCAAGTCTTGGAAACTTGTAAACCCTTTGGGGTATTTATTTATTTATTTACTTATTGTTGGATTAATGTTTTGTTGCATGAAGAACTATTGTATCAAGTAATGTAAGTTTGGAGATTTATATTCGGTTTTCTTTGAAAGAGCCATGGTTGTTGTATTATCATTTGGGCTAGAAATTTGGGGTGTTACATTGCTGGTGGAAGAGACACCCTGAGTCAAACCCAAAAATCCCACTGTCAGTATTGCACATCACACAGTTACTGACCTTTGGTGCATTGTATGTATTGGTTTCAATCTTTTCATTTCTTTTAATTTCAGGGAAGCCTTTGGGTCGTGGTCGGGGCTGAGGTCATGGCCGCAGATGTGGACGTGGTGGTCAGTAATCGCAGTTTTATTCATTTGAGCACCTAGCTATGTGAAATCAGTATGTTGTTATAGGGAGTGTTTGTTAATGATCGCCATACCCAAAAGATGGCATTATAACAAACTTTTTCATTTTGCTGTTAGCTCTGTTTCTTATATATTGGAAGTGCTTCTTTTATATTCTTTAGCCTTGTTATCAAAGTGGTCTTCTATCTCATGACTTGAATGAGCTTTCTACGAAATTATTTGTTTCAGCTAATTTGTTCGTAATGTCGTGGTCTATTTTATCCAGTAGAGACCACCATCAGGCTTATGTTAAAAGTTTTTGGTCAGATAGATGAATGTTTGGAAAATTTCAAAATTAATTTGCAGACAACTTTCGGCATACCAAAACCGTCCATTACACGAAGAAGTGAGAAAGCAAGGTAATGTAGGGCAAAGTAGGAAGTGAGGTGAAAAGAATGGCGAAAGAAAGAAGTAGAATCATCAAGAATCGAAAAAGATATGAAATCCGAAAGATGGCTCGAACAAAAGTCAAAAATGAGAAGAAATTTTTTTTTTTTTTTATCAACTGTTGGAGCTCTAATAGCATACAAAAAGAGAAAGAACGAGATGTGTGAGATGTGATACGAAAACTAAACCGTGAGTTGAATCCAATGACGTAAAAATGAGGCGAAATGAAGTTATACGAAAGGGGTCAAATTTCGCAAAAGAAAAACAAAAGAAAAATGATCCATTTGCAACAAAACATCTACACTCTTTTTTTCTTTTTTCTTTTTTTTTAACAAAAAAATAGACATCTGCAAGAGTCAATGTTTTGGTTGGTACCATGACCGACAATTAGCTTCCATGTGTTTGGTTTCGACTTTATTCATACGGTTAGGGCTTTTTTTTATTTTTTTTAAGTATTGCTATTTAAGTTTAAAAGTTAGAGACAATTCCTAAATTTAAGTGGTAATTAATTTGAATATTTAAGACAATTTTTTTTTTTATATATCTTTTCTAGTTATTAGTCAAACATCTTTCTTACACATCTTTAAGTTTAGAAGGTTAGTTTAAAAAGTAAGCTTGTATATCATTTTTCCTTTTTCTAAGTTGTAAATTAAAAATTTACCGTTAGACCAAAATCTCAAGTGTTTTTGGAAAGAAATTTAGAATTGAAAAGGGAATTGAAGGAAAAAAAAATTAGTTTATATTTTAGTAACATATACCTTGTTTTTTTTTCTTTGCCCTTGCAAATACTTACTTAAATTCATTATTCAAATACAATCTTAAAACCGATCATATAGTTTGAGCTTTTTAATTTTTTTAATATAATAATGTAAATGAAAGATTATTTATAAGAGATTTTAAGGGTTTTATAAAATGAGGGGTTATAGCGATCCAGGTTTTCCTTTCATAGTTTATTGTATTCTGGACTCGATTCCGTGGATGTGTGTTGTTGTCTTATTCTCGTTTCCATCATTTACTCTTTGTATTTGACTTTTGGGTTGTGTTGGACAAGTTTGAAACAGGTTGGTTGTGTTTAGAAACAATTAGTTTATGCCCAGATTTTGGCCTTCACCCTTAAACGAGGCTTTTGACGCTCGAGCGGGCCCTTTTGCATTGGCTCCTCCGCTCGAGCGGGCAGTTTGACGCTCGAACGGGATTATTTAGTCTTCAGTATTTTTCCCTGCAGGGCATCAGACGCTCGAGCGTCCACTTTCACCCTCGAGCGGGGACCTTTCTCTGCAGAACTTTTGGAAGAGTGCATTCCATGCTCGAGTGGCGCTTTTCACGCTCGAGCGGGAGTCTGTGTCTAACGCTCGAGCGGACTGTGATGTATATCAGTCCGAAGAGGAGCCATTTTGAATCACTTTTTCGACTCTCCCTCTCTCTCTAACTTTCCTAAACCCTAATTTCAGAGCCTCTCTCTCTAGAATATCCTCTCTCTCTACATTTTGATCTTGATTTAGTGAGACCCAACCCTTGTGTTTTCATTAAAGTGTTGGAGCTTCTCAAGACCTCCATTTTGATTTGGAAAGTTATGGGTTTGGAGCACTTTCGAGTTTCTTCATCATCTCCTTTGGGTCTCTTCTTTTGAGATAGGGATAACTACTCATATTTATGGTCTTTGACATAAACATGTAGTCATTTTGATTTAATGTTAAAGTTTGGAACTTTTGGGTGTTAGGGTTTCAAAACTTGAAATGTATAAAGAAGGGTTTTGTTCCTTTTGAACTATACGCGTGTACATGGGTCTTAAAATGAAGTTATTGATATTTATTGATGATATTTGGACCTTTGGGTCGATGTTGAAAAATGGGAGAAAATGCCTTAGTTGGGTTAAATCAGGTCATTGGTGTAATTAATGAAATTAATTGTGCGAATGTGAAATTGGTTTGGAAATAATAAAATTGGGAAGTTATGAGATGGAATGGTGTAGTTGGATTGATTAATCACTCACCTATGAAAATGTTGATGATCTATCTGTTCGATGAATTTATTATCCGTTTAGAAATAATTGTTTTGGGCTATCAGCGATCCCAGTTTTCCTTTCATTGTTTATTGTATTCTGGACTTGGTTCCGTGAATGTGTGTTGTTGTCTTATTCTCGTTTCCATCCTTTACTCTTTGTATTTGAGTTTTGGGTTGTGTTGGGCAAGTTTGAAACATGTTGGTTTTGTTTGGAAATAATTGGTTTATGCCCAGATTTTGGCCTTCACGCTCGAGCAGGCCCTTTTGCATTTGCTCCTCCGCTCGAGCGGGCAGTTTGACGCTCGAGCGGGATTATTCAGTCTTTAGTATTTTTCCCTGTAGGGCATCGGACGCTCAAGCGTCCACTTTCACGCTCGAGCGGGGACCTTCGTTTGCAGAACTTCTAGAAGTGTGCATTCCACGCTCGAGCGGCGCTTTTCACGCTCAAGCGGGAGTCTGTGTCTGACGCTTGAGCGGGGCGTTCCACACTCGAGCGGACTGTGATGTATATCAGTCCGAAGCGGAGCCATTTTGAATCACTTTTTCGACTCTCCCTCTCTCTCTAACTTTCCTAAACCCTAATTTGAGAGCCTCTCTCTCCAGAATATCCCCTCTCTCAACATTTTGATCTTGATTTAGTGAGACCCAACCCTTGTGTCTTCATTAAAGTGTTGGAGCTTCTCAAGACCTCCATTTTGATTTGGAAAGTTATGGGTTTGGAGCACTTTCGAGTTTCTTCATCATCTCCTTTGGGTCTCTTCTTTTGAGATAGGGATAACTACTCATATTTATGGTTTTTGACATAAACATGTAGTCATTTTGATTTAATGTTAAAGTTTGGAACTTTTGGGTGTTAGGGTTTCAAAACTTGAAATGTATAAAGAGGGGTTTTGTTCCTTTTGAACTATACGCGTGTACATGGGTCTTAAAATGAAGTTATTGATGTTTATTGATGATATTTGGACCTTTGGGTCAATGTTGAAAAATGGGAGAAAATGCCTTAGTTGGGTTAAATCGGGTCATTGGTGTAATTAATGAAATTAATTGTGCGAATGTGAAATTGGTTTGGAAATAATAAAATTGGGAAGTTATGAGATGGAATGGTGTAGTTGGATTGATTAATCACTCACCTATGAAAATGTTGATAATCTATCTGTTCGATGAATTTATTATCCGTTTAGAAATAATTGTTTTGGACTATCGGTGGAGGATAGTCTTGATTGTTGTAGACACTGCATGATGATTAGGTGAATTAAAACTAATCAATTGAGTATGTCATTGATTATGACGAATGAAATAACACATTGAATATGTGCTTGCTTGATCATTGTACATGATAAGTGTTTAAATACATTGCATATGTATCTTGTTTGGGAGGAGATAGGGGATGTACTCCAAGGTTTGAGAGGAGATAGGGGATGTACTCTCAAATCTGTTTGGGATGAGATAGGGGATGGACTCCATTGCTAATTAAGTTGGCCGGAGTGTCCAGGGTTAAAGTCCCGAAATCTTGATTAGGGGATGGACTCCATTGCTAATTAAGTTGGCCGGAGTGTCCAGGGTTAAAGTCCCGAAATCTTGATTACGTTTGCATAACGTAGATGAATTGAAGTGTTGAAGTATTATTAATATGAATTGTAGTCTCGTTATAAACTGTCTGGGTGAATTGAGAACCATATCAATGAATTGGTTTGGATAATGAAACGGAAAAGGAATGATATATATATATATATATATATATATCTGTGAATATGGATTAGTTATGAAAAGAGATGTACATCTGTTTATTTGAGTTAAACATTTATCAAAAGATAATGTTTTAGTTATCGTTCATATTATGTTTAGCATATCTCTACTGGGCGTTGGCTCACCCTATATGGAACATCATTTTCAGGTTCAGGTGATATGCCACCTCCAAGGACATAGCTTGGGAGGCTTAGAGGCTGGAAGATCTTTTTGTTGTTTTCTCTTTGTATTACATGTAAATCAAGCCAAGGGCTTATTTTGCATAAAGAGTTAGAACTCTTCTTTTATTGAACCCAAGTGTTGACTTGGAAAGTTGTATGCCCGTAGGGCATTTACTTTTGTTGTCAACATGTAATTTTTTTGTACTTGATACTCTGATATATGGAATATGATATCTCTTTCTTGTATCATGAATGTATGATTTATAGGTTTATTTTGAGGGCGTTACAGGGGTGATGCTACTTAGACCAAAAAATTAAACCTACATTTCAACCCGAATGATGTGGTATTGCCTTAGAATATTAGGAGAATTGCATATCAGTGGTAGTCAGAAAAAATATTTACAAAAAAGTGATAAACATTATAAATATTAATAATTAAAATTATAAACTTTTTTACCGTTGTGTAATAATTTTTCCAAATTGACTTTAAATAGTAATTTCCTATAGAATATCTAAGGTAATTCCATCTCTCATATCTTCTCTAATTATCAACCAATTATTTACTTACACCTCATTGGGTCTAGTCTAAAAAATAAACTTGTAGGTGATGCCATTTAGATCAAAAATTATACCCACTTTTTAAATCCAATAATGTGGCATTGTCTTAGAATATCTAAGGTAATTTTCTCTCTCATGTTATTTCTAATTGTCAACCAATCATGCTAATTACATGAAAGATGATATACGAACTCCCTTTTCAAATCATTCGATCCATCCTTTCTTTCTTGAGTGATTATTCGATAATTTGGGAATACGGTCACGTAATGTTCTATGGTAGTATGATTGATGGAAAGGTAAAGTATTGATTATTTGTGTTACATGATTGAGAAACATGAGGGCATAATAAATGATAATTAGTAAGGGAATATGGCCACGTGACATTCTGGGATGATAGATAGATATGTATATATATACACAAATAAATATTATAAACCTTTTTATATGATTATGTTGTGTATGTATAAATAATGATACTATTATAAACCATACAAGGGTGGGTGGTTTGCATGTGTCGAAAAAATTGGGTTTGGAACCACAAATATAAATTGTGTTGGATAAAGATTTGAATAAGAATTTTTAGAAGAAAGGAAAAATGAAAGAAAAGTGACAAAAATTTAATTGATATTCTATCCATGTCTTCAATTTTCTCATTATAAATTTCTTCACAAATCTTTGAATTTAAGACAACTTCTCTATACACGGGTGATGCAGATCGTTTTTTTTTTAACCCTCGAATCATTTATTTTTTCAGTCGGTGATACAACGAAGCATTATACTCGATATTTGCTAATTATCTTATCATCTTATGTTGTGTTTAGTTTATGAATTTAGGAATAGATTTAAAAAGAAAAAGAAAAGAAAAAAAATTAGACAAAATGTAAATATATTTTATTTATATTTCACTTTTTTTTTTTCTTTTTTTCTTTTCCAAATCCTTTATGAAATCTAACAACCAAACACATCCTTAGAAAGCCAACAATTTTTGCGTGGAGCTGTTATTTTACAACCTTTAGAGGATGATCGCCATCCACCCCCCATTCACACACAGGGACCACACATTTACAACCTATATACAAGAACTGGGATTCCATTCGGTTTGACATGATCAGTATTTAGGTAAAAAAATTTATCAAATTAATAATATCTGTTTTATTATTTTGAATATTGATACAGATCGCTTCTCCCGTCAAATCGCACCAAACCGCACAAATTGAAACAGTCCAGTTTGGTGCGATTTGATTGGTTTAATATCTTTCAAATTTAAGCCATTTTTTAGTATAGTCATTTGTCAACCATTTCAAACATATCTTATCAAGCCATTTAATAAATATTCTACAATTTTTAAATTAACAAAAATACAAACAAATACTAATAATAAATATTAAAATTTCAAGAATAGTGTGTTAGAGTTAATATTATATATAATAAGGGTATACTAACTTAGGTTGTTGGATGATTGGATTAATTAATTGATATTAATAATTTATTATACTTATTAATATTATTATGTTATTAAATTATATATATTATAAATACAATATATGTTAAAGCGGTCGGTTTCGATTAATTCGG
The DNA here is from genome assembly GCF_055761805.1 of Camellia sinensis. Lineage (NCBI taxonomy): Eukaryota > Viridiplantae > Streptophyta > Magnoliopsida > Ericales > Theaceae > Camellia > Camellia sinensis. The sequence continues at coordinate 125,553,991 of NC_138968.1, forward strand.
TACATAAGGTGCTTAAACTAATACTGAACTGAAATTTTTTTAAAAAAAATATGATTTAAAAACAACATAGACCAATCCTTGTTAAAAAAACAAGCCAAATACAAACGATTTGATTCGGTTCAATTGATTTGGTCAGTTTTTTTAATTTTTCTTACCTCATTCTACTATGATTCTTGAGGTCCACATTTGTTTTTTGGTTTAGTAGAAATTGGAATGTAAATTTCACGTGCACGAACTCGGATTCTTCCTTAATGTTTCGCCTCCAAATACATGGGATTGCAGTATAAATAGCAAAGCACTAAAGCTCTTCGGTCCATTTTCTCGTCACACAACCAAAAACAAAAAACATGAAATTATCTATTCATGCTTTACCTATTCCTGATTCAACCAAAAATATGGTACCGGAGGTCAGTCAACGCTCAGCCAATTATCATCCTAGCATTTGGATAGATCATTTCCTCACATACGCGACTCATGCTATGGTTAAATTGGATTTGTTAACATTACACGTATTTAATGTATGTCTTTAATTTCGTGCATGGTTTTAAATAATAGTATTAGAACAAGTATTAGTAAAGATACGGTTAGAGCAACCACACTAATCTCTTTAAATTTTTAGGCAAATTAGAGCTTAAAAAGCTATTTTGCCATTTTAGCTAGTCACATTTTTAGTACCCACTATATCAACCTCTCTATTCTAACTCAATCCTATTAAAATATTATTTTCTTATTGTATTTGTTATTCTTTCTTTTTTTATTAAATTGATGGGCTGCCAGCCATACAATTCTTAAAAAATGCCCCCCTCCAAAAAAAAAATTGTTGTTGACTGGCCGGACTTCCGGACAGACATTAGGTAACACGTAATCCGTTTGTTGTAGCGCGATGAATAGTACCTCGCTTGTTGTAGCGAGATACTGTAGCACTCATAAAATTTGGCGCGCTTGCAACAAGACTGATGAGCCTAAGTTTTTGAAGTTTGTATGGCTAGTTTAGCTAAAAACCAGCTTTACCAAGTTTAATGAGGATGCTCTTATATATCAATTGAAATCAAACAGTATTGACCAATATATCTATAAATATTGGTATCAAAAGTCTAAAATCTTATTACATATCAACTGATATTTAAAATCTGACAGCATGGACACAAAAGAAACTACATGAAATTTTGTTGAACAACCATGTTTATTATCATGGAATTTTGTTGGACACATGTATTTATATATTTATATATATATATATATATATGTTTTCATGTTGCAGGAAGTAGGTGTTAACATGGAGCAACAACTCTGTTTTCATATTTAATATCCCTCACTACAACAAATTTGGATACTTATGGCTTGCAATGCATGCTGTAAAAACTCTTTCACGGCATGCACACAAATGCCGTTATATGACATGCCGTGGAAAGTTAAGCATCATTTACAACATGCAGGTGAAGTTGTAAAAAATAATAAATTAAACATTAATGACATACTTTGTATGTCATATATAATTTTTTATGACATTTTTGTCATGCCATAAATTATCATATTTTTCATAACATAATTTTGCATGTCGTAAAATGTTATTTTTAATATATTTATAGCATACTTTGTATGCCGTATATAATATTTTACAACATTTTCTTGCATGCCATAAATCATCACTTTTCATGACATAATTTTGTATGCCGTAGAAAGTTATTTATGACATACTTTGTATGCCATATATAATCTTTTACGATATTTTCTTGCATGTCATAAATCATTACACTTTTCATAGCATAATTTTGCATGCCGTAGAAAGTTATTTTTAATATAAATATATATATATACACACACACAAGAACATAACATTGCCTAGCCGTATGTGCCTCCAAAACACATTAGATTATATTTTGTAGCAAGATTCCAATACGTGTAAGTCATATGTATACAAGAAACCTTGAAACAAAAGAGGCGGGAAAGCTAGAAAGCAATGTTATTCTAAAATAGCTAGCATTATGTATGATATATATTGGCTTAAGAATCATCTGATATGGTATACAAATTATCAATTGTGAATTTCTTCAATGAAGAAACAAAGAAATAATAGAATAAATTTGTAACCTTTACTTCGCGGTGGTGGACAAGAACAATGTTCGAGCGCTCCCTCCAGCAGGTGTCATCCAAACAAGAAGCAAATGAGAATGTGCAGCAAAAGCCCTTCCAAAATAACAACTAAGGAAACAAAAATGGTCAGATTTTCATTAACTTCCATAAATTGATTCAATTTTCAAGGTGTAGTCAATTTCATGGAAGTTCATACAAGTTCTAGTTAGAACAACTGTATATGATAGCTTTGCATGGCAAAAATGTATCAGTCATATTTAGAAAGTTCGAACAATAACAACTTTTTATATCTCTACACATTTAATTTATACAGAAAATAGCTCTTAACATTATCTAGTTTTTGCCACAATTTATCAAGAATTGACACACCCCCCCCCCCCCCCCCCCCTTCAAAAAAAAGAAAAAAGAAAAAAGATGATGATGATGAAAGGTAAAAAAGAAATAAATAAATATATCTATATAAGTCATATTAATTACTTGATATTCTTTGCATGATATCAAAAATTGGCTGTAAAGCGAAAAGATTACTCTCAATTAATGGGATTTTATCTGGTAACGCAGAATTTCAGACCCTTTTTTATTTTTCAAAAAAGAAACTACAAAACAAAATTTAGAGCATTTAGCTCTTTTCAAACTAAAAGGAGCTGTACACCATGAGAGAAGACTATTATTGATGAGAAAGTTATGTGAAGAGTATAATCAACTGGTTAGTGATTCCAGACAGATGGATGACAAACCTGAAAGGCTAAAACAACTGTAGACACTCAAATCCTCAAAAAAACATCCACATAATTATGTCTTCTTTGGACCCATTCACCTCCATCCATGACAAGAACTTCTTCTTCATCTTTTAATTTTTTTTAATCTTTCCAATCTTCTAATTCAAAGATCATATATGAATTACCTTAAGAACACCTTCTACTATGATTTTAAATAATATATTTCAGTATCGATAATACGGTCATAGTCATTTTGACAGATCAAAAGTTTAAAATCTCAATATCTATCAGTAGATATTTAAAACCATGCCTCCTCTTTGAACCTGCAACACTAGGCCGAAAGTCAGCTCAGGTCTTCGTGAATAATGGATCAAACAAATAAAGAAAGGGAGAGGAATCAAGAAAAAGCAAGCAAATTGGGACAAGATAGCAAAAGTGTGGAATTACAAACCAGCTCCGTATGCACACACAGGCAAGAAAAGCCATATATATGTATAATTTACATTGGTACATGGGTCATGACTATTTTACTTCTCTACTTCTACAAATAAAAAAACCCAAGTTTCTCTTCAAGCTATCTCTTGCCAAAAATTGTAACTTACCATCTAGAAACTGTAATTTCAACAACAATCAATGTTGAGGCGAAAATAAGATAACACTTAGCTAGTTGGATCTCAATATCTCATTGAATTTGAAAGAGGTTACAAATGGGAATTTCAATGATGATGTCAGTCAGAACCAAAAGATAATTATATTTAGCAATAAAACATATAAAGGAACAAAGAGTGGAAGTTTAACACAGAGAGTTGGGAATAAAAAATAGAAACAATTATGCGGACAAAAAGACCCAAGAACAAGGGCATGAACATAATGAGATATAAATAGGCAATGCGAGATAGCTGTTAAATTGATAAAAGTGAAATAACAACTTGAAAAATGCAAGGGACAAAAAGTTTATCATCCTTGGCCTTTAGAAAGTGTGGCAAAGCCAAACACAAGAAAAATATTTGAAAATGAGAGTTTAAAGACGTTAAATATAAAGAAATTACTGCTTCTCAAACATCCCAGTTTTTCCCATACTGAACTTCTCCACTTTGAATTTATGTGTAAATGATAGACCACACCTACAACATATGTTACAGAAGTGTTGAGGAAATAAATGGCATCACACAAGTTGCAATACAGATTTGATCTTGGGTGTTAAAACAAAAATGAAGGAAGAAGAAGAAGAAGAAGAAGAAGAAAACAATAGAAAATAAAACAAAAACAAATGAACTACAAACAACTTGACCAAAACAGAGTTTTATGCAAGAAGCAATTTTACCAACAGACCATTTTTAACACTCCAATCCATCTGAAAGATAATATGAAAATCACGAAAGAACTTGACAATAAATTAAAGCAAAAAATGAAAATTCACAATTCATCAAACACTTGGCCTTCAAAAATTCTGAGGAGGAAAAAAAAGTTAGGGTGGGTAGCACCTCAGTGAAATAAACAAAAATGGTTATTTGGTTAAAGTTCCTAAAGACACCTTAAATAGATGTGCACATCAAGCATGTCAGGATCTATTCAAAATCAAATCACGGACAATTGTGAACATCTTATACACGTATTTTTTTATTTTTCCAAATCATATCATTATTGGTAAACTACTATGATTATGAGAGAATGCTAACCATTCCAGCGACCAAGCCTTGCAAGGTCAGCATAAACTTCATTCATGTTAGCTCTAGAGACCATACTGTTAAACCAAAAAACTTAAAGAAAAATCATACACCGAGCCTCAAATATAAATATGATTTATAAACTAAAAGAAAGAAAAAAGGAAAAAGAAGCATGAAAGTTACCTTTCCCATGTATCAATAATATCATTAGTAGTTCTCTAACTATTTCCAAACTCAGCACCCTATAAAGCTGGGTGCAAGTCTCCCCTAATAAACACATATAGTATAGAAGGATAATTATGTCAAAATGAGTTTAAAACTAAATTTATCAAAGAGCAGTAGAAAACATAGTCAAAGAAAAACCATAATCACCATTCACATAGCGAGAAGAAGACAGGACGACCTGCCTTCATTAAAGCTCGGGTCATTATAGGGTATCTACATAAGGAAGAGAAATGCAGAATAATTTGTAATGAGATATTTAGTAATTTAAACAGAATTCACATAATAAATTGATGATGTTGAACTGTAACGGCAGTAACAATTTTCTTACCGAACAGTTGGCCTTGAACCATCAGTGTTACAGTTGTTGTACTTCAAATAATCAATACCCTATGAAGAAACATGTGTTCATTCGTTACTTGATCATACTCACGAAGCAAAGGTTTTGGCATCATAAACATAATTCCTAAAATCATACCCACGAAGCAAAGGTTTTGGCATCTTGTTCTTCATGACCAAGTGAGCTAAGCATCGTTTTGCTACAACTAAAATAACTGCAAAATGAAGTAAAATAGGTCCAACACCTCAGTTAAGGTGATTCGGTGGATTATCAATGTCAAACAGCTTAAATGTGGAGAGCTTCTGTCACAAAATCAGAACAAAATAAGACTTTTCGAAACAAATGAAAATAAATAAATAAATAAATTACCAAGAACAGAGCAAAAGCAATAACAAAATCTTCACCGAATCAAAGAATTACCACTTCAAAGTCCACAAATTTCATATACATCAACAACCAGAACCAAATTCACCATAAAAATGACCTCAAAATTGATCAAGCAACAAATTGAAGCTTTAAATTACAATTACATTGAAGTGAACGCCAAACAGAATTGCTGCACACGACTCTCCACTCCATCCATAAATGAACAAGATTTTTCAGCAAATTGTTACAATAAATGAAGATTATTGATGAATATCATTTTCCTAATATCTAGTCACAAATAGTAATCCTCTACATACAAAATACAACTAAAATCCAACAGACAACAAAGATAATAAAACTTTAAGTCTTCAAAGTCTTCAAATCCATTCATAAAACAAGCAAAGGAAATAAAGGTCCATAAAGTTTTTCAGAGAAACAGAGAATTTGTTTATCACTAAAACTAGAAGAAATTTTGTTAAGGAAAAGGCATGTGCAGTGTGCACCAAGAAGCATGAACATGAAACGGGAAAAATGGAGTGGAATTTAATTGAGATTCCATCAACAAATTATTATACAGCAAACTGCTCAAACAACCAAATTCTTAAATAAAATGCACTGGTTTTGTTATCTGACCAAACTCGACGGGAAGGAAGAGCTTGAGAGAGAGAGAAAGAAAGAGACGGTGGTGCTCGCTCCCCTAGCCGGTGTAGATGGTGGAGGCGGTGGAGCTTCGGAATCTCAAAATCGAAATTGCCAATCGCTCTGAGATTGGATCTGAGATGAATCACCAATCGCTCTGAGATTAGATCAAACGGGGCTGAAGAAGGTTGATTCGATCGGTTGAGAGAGATTAGGGTTTAGAGGGGGTTGAGAGATACAGAGAGAGACAGAGACCTAGAGAGTGAGTGAGAGAGTAACGGGGCCTAAAGTATAAATATTTTAAATAATTTTCTTTTTACTTTTTAAATTCAAATAATTTACATATACTTAAAAGAAAAATATTTTTTATTTTTTTTTTAAAAATCACTAAATTCAAAAAAATATATAATTTAATACATTTCATATATATTATATTTTATTATATTTTTTTACAAATATTTTATTTTTTAGTTGTATTCAGATTAGGTACATCTAAAAAGTAAAAAATAAATAAATTATTAAAAGAAGGGAAAATATCAAATCAAGGTAATTTAAAAAAAATAATTATAAATTAGTGAGAAGCCATATAAATATTAATCATTAAAATTATAAACTTTTTCATGAATATGTAATTTTTTTTTCCCTAAAATCCCACTGGGTGCAATTATCCCTTAAAAGAGACACTAAATTATAAAATAAAGTATAAATTATTTTTTATGTTGTCCTCAATTATGAAAATTTAAGGTGAAAAGCTTGGTTGGAAATTGTTGACTTTTTTAAATAAAAAAAAAATCGAATTGAAATTTTTTTTAATAAAAGTTTTCACGACATGCTAATGCATGCTGTGTAAAGTTATAATATTTTTAAGATATGAAATGTATGTCGTCTTAAGTACAAATATTTTATAACATATTTTTTATATCATGAAAATATAAATTTTTTACGGCATGCTTTTGCATGCTATAAAAAAAATTCGAATTGAAATTTTTTTTTTTTTGTGCAGAAGTTTTCACGACATGTTAATGTATACTGTGTAAAGTTATAATATTTTACAACATGAAATGTATGTCGTCTTAAGTGCAAATATTTTACGACATATTTTTGTAAGTCGTAAAAACATACATTTTTTACGGCATACTTTTGCATGCTATAAATATATGGATCAACGACTACGACAAAACATTAATGGCTTGCCAAAAAAAAAAAAAAAAAATGCCATAAAATGTACTAACTACGACATGCATTTAATGCATGTCGTAAACATGATGTTGTAAATAGTTAGTTTTGTTGTAGTGCCTATTTCATATAGAAAGACTTGATGATAACTAATTTGGTTATTATTTTTCAAATTCACAATATTCTATTTGAAAAATAACATTAATTATGAACAGTGAAGTTTGATTTCATTTACAAAAATAACATTATCAAATTATTCTTGCTTTATTTTATGTATAAATTTTGACTAAGAACATAATTTTCTTTGTATAGATCCTATATTCTCATTGTTCATGTGGGAAGTGGATGTTAAAATAGGCCAACAACTTCAGCAGCAGATAGAGGAAGTGAGAAAGATGCTAGTGGCAGCTAATGATCAACTTTCACAGAAACTGAACTTCATCAATGCAATCCAACGCCTAGGGGTGTCTTACCATTTTGAAAGTGAGATTGAGACAACTTTACAACACATATATGAAACCGATTATGATCACCATGATGACAAAGCCAACAAAGATCTCTATACTATTGCTCTCTTGTTTCGGTTGCTTAGACAACAAGGATATCCCATCTCTAGTGGTAAGTCTCATTGGCCATGCATTTGATGTTTTGGTGTATGATGGTATCTGAACAAGGCCAAACAAGTCAAACACAACCATACAACTCCATATGTTATTTTGGCCACACTAATATACCATGTGTCGGGTGCATTACGAAGATGTGTTTAACAAATTCAAGGACGACAATGGCAAAATTCGTGAATCCTTAATTCGTGATGTGCGATGAATGTTAAGGTTGTATGAGGCTGCACATCTTAGGCTGCGAGGAGAAGATATAATAGATGAAGCATTGTCTTTTACCATCACTCACCTTGAGTTTGCAATACTTAACTTGAGCAATCTTGTTCAAGAACAAGTAATCCATGCTCTGAATCCACCCATACATAAGGGCTTGACAAGGCTAGAGGCAACTCATTACTTCTTCTTCTATGAGCAAGATGATTCTCACAATAAAGTTCTACTGAATTTTGCAAAATTAGATTTCAACCTATTGCAAAAAATGCACCAATGGGAGCTAAGCGAAATCACAATGTGACTTATTTAAATTTATGCCCAGAAAAAAAAAATTGAAAATTCTCAGAATTTAAATGTATAGTGTGAGTGTTGATTTCTGACCACGCAACCAATAGAGGAACTCAGCTGGAGAGCACCGACAAAATAAATTAAGTCCGAACAACCTATTGCAGAAAGATAAGAATCCAACAGTGGTTCGTCCACCCGGGGGTACTCCGGCGATCAAGTCAGTAATTATCTCTCAAAGATAGCCAATTGTGCTTAACTCACAAGAAAGAACTCACTGTTTACAGTATACCACACATACCTCAGACCCACGGGGGGTGCCCTACTTTTATAGCTAGCACTGACCTGATCCCTATAGAGGCCTAACTTCAATGGACTCAGGCTCAATGCTCATCTTAGACTCTCAGCTAGATTTCATCCCAGACTGCGATATCTCCGCAAATAACCTCGGCCTAGCCAAGTTCACCTCAGCGTCAGAACTAGGCCACCTCGGCTAACACTCTGGTGTCACCTTAGCCACATGCTGTCCCTCACAAAATACGTCCCCACAACTGCCCCTTAGGTTCTATTACCTCGACATCCTGAGGTGATGGAACCTACATCGTTTGTTCAAATACTATGTCAGCTAAAAATTCATTCCTTCCCATCGACCGAGATCATTACTCATCGGTTTCAAGTACCCAGCACTTAACTGTCCATTTTTATCAGGGATCAAGAACCAAGAACCAAGTTCTTTAAGTATCTTAACTAAGATCGTTTCTCTAGCCGAGGTTTTTGCTTCATTAAACCAAGACCTCCACGAGTTTTATCTGCTTATGAGCTGTCACGCACGGTTTTCTAAACCGTTTCCGCCACGCATTCTTCTCTTATTAGTTCGTACCTGACACGCGCCATCAGGTCGTGTCGTTTCTTCACACGCCGCCTAACAGACACGTCGTCCAAGGCATATTCATTTCCTTTTGCCGTCTTTTCGAGTTTCAACAAAACTCTCTTCTCTCTCTCTCTCTCTCTCTCTCTCTCTCTCTCTCTCTCTCTCTCTCTCTCTTCGTCTTCTCACTTTACAACTTTGATTTCTCTCTGTGCTCAAAATCTTCTCTCTCTAACGAATCCCCAACCTCCATTGTTGTTTTTTCGAGCTCACTGCAACTGCTTCAATCATCTCCTCCGGCAAGCTTTCAGTCATTTGGTTTCGAATACTCACGTAGTCTGTCTTCGGCAAGCCTCATTTCGGTGTCCATTTCACTCGATAAGTTCACAATTCCTTTCCTCTTTAAGTTCAGTCTTTCACTATTCTTTTGATTTATTTATTTGAATCCATCACCTGTATACATTCTGTCTATTGCCATTTTGTATCTATATTTGTAACTATACTCTATCTCTATTTCTTGTTTCTTGAATCTGTGTTGTGCTTCGAAGTTCATCACTTGAATGCCAATCACGTTTTCTTGTCGTGACTTTACACACTGTCTTTCACACACTCACTCAGTGCTCATGAATCTGTACTTTCCATGTTTCTTAGATGTGGCTTTCTTGATTCTGATCCGCGTTCCTTTTTTCTTTGTCTTGCTTTGTCTTCAGATTCTTGCCTTTGATTCTTATTTCAGTATAGACTTAGGTTTGAGATATGATTTAGAACCCTGTTCCATAGGAAAACTAAAACAAAATCCCTTAGATCGTCAAAACCCTAGCTCCGGTGCCAGTTTAGGGTTTAGCTGAGGTTTTCAAACCTATACCAAATATTCTTTTCTGAAATTTTACACAAATCCTCCCTAAGTCAACATTATGGGAATGTTTAGGTGGAGAATTGACACCCCTACCAAGCTGAAGTACTTTAGGCAAGAGTTTTCCATTCCAGTCGACGTTCAGATCAGGTTGGCTGGAGAGGAAGACTCTATCATTCCGGTTGGGGACTCTATGCCCTTTCCTGTGGTAGCATTTATTGAGTGTGGACTCCAGCTTCCCTTAGACATCCTGTTTAGTGAAATCCTCCACAACTACAAGCTCAACCCTATGCAGTTGGCTATTAACTCCTACAAAGTCATTAATGGTATAATAGCTCTAGCTCGTTGAGAAAACGCTAGGAACACTAGCCGACATCTAATTTTGTTATACCATGTGTGGCCTAAAGTCTGAGAAAGGCTACATTTACTACCTCAAACCGAGATGCACAGCCTACAAAATCATAGCCGACCTCTCAGACTCCAACAAGGGTGCTGGTGATGATTACCTGATTGTCTCGGGTAATTGGGAATTTGCTCCAAATGATGATCTTCATCTCTTCTCTCTGCGTTGATCGGTGTTTAAAGAGAATAAGGGTAAGAACTAAGTGTCAACCTCTCTGTTTTAAGACTTTACCACTTTATTTCCTTTATATGTTCTAATGTCTGTTTTCTACCTTTTGCAGCTCTACCCCAACCATCGAAGGACTTCCGCCAATCCTTCTTTCCCAACAAAGACTTGAAAAGGCTGCTGGGCCTTCCTATTGACCATCGCAAAGCTCCTTTGCTACTCAACTATATCCCCACATATAAGTCAGCTCTATCGACATTCCTAGGTCTAGCAAGACTCCTTCATCTGCTTCAACTCCTTCAACAGCTTCATCTCCAAAGCCAGACCAGGCCTTCACCTCTGACCCAATTGAGCAACCAACCACTTCTTCCCCTCAACTAATTCTTCCATCCCAATGCCAACGTCGACGCCAAGCTCTAGTTTTTGCTGCTGCCGGTAGAACTCATAGCTGAAAACGCCAAAACTCTGAGGCGTCGACTTACGATCCAGCAAACCCACCTACTGCACTTCCAGCAATCTGCTTCGGTACCAAAGTTACCGTTGTCGCTACCATCGAAGAAATGGGTTGTGAAAAAATCATCCCGAACGACCTTCTTGCCAACATCCCAGGCGTGGTGTTAGTTCATTTCTCCAATCCTTCTCAATCGCAATAAAAACCCAAGGCAAGAAGGATTAAAAGGGCTAAGGCCAAACCCAGCGCCACTAAGGTGGAGTCAGAGGATACAGTGCCAATTTCAAAATTGGCTAAAATAGAGAAGTCTGCTGAGAAGAGGCCTGCCGAGGCCGAGGCACCACACCAACTACAATAAAAAAAGCCGAGGTCAACGGGTCTTCTGAGCCCTCTGGATTTCGTGCCGACGCTCCCTGGACTCCATCTGTCAACGTCGAAGACCGACCTCTTCTAGCGAGGGACAATGCACTCGATAGTTTGGAAGTCGGTGCCGTCATTTCCACCGCCGTTCTACTCCTAGTCGACATCAATCGGATGGCCGAGTGTAACAACCCCGACCTCTGATTAACGTTAATCCACGATTAAGTATGCCTAATTAGTAATTAAGAAGAAATTCTGAATTAAAATGCATGTGTGTGTTGCATTGTTGTATTTATATCTGTTAGGCGTAGGAAGATCTATTCGTGTCCTAGTTTCGGTTTGCGAATTGAAAGCCTTATCGGCAACCAATTCAGAAGTTGTTTAGTGTTATGTGTTAATTAGGATTTACGTGATTTTATGGCGGTTTAATTAAAATCCAATTTGAAATGATTAAATTAGATTAAATAATGCTAGACCAATTGAATATAGATTAATTGAATGTAAGTTAATTACATTAGTTTGAATTTATTACATTGTTGCCATTAATGGGCACTTTCTAAGCCATTCGTTGATTTCATGTTTGGCACTATCATTTTACCATTTCCTTAGACCAAACCGTGAGAGAGAGGGTGCATAGGGGAAAATTGAATTCATCTAGGAATTTTACTTGAATTTGGAAGGAATTAAAGAAACTTTGAAGAATTGTTCATTTGCTCAAGAGCCTTGCTTAAGTAAAACTTAATTGAAAAGCCTAGGTAAGAACTCAACCCTTCAATCTTGTTTTTGGGTTACCTAGAGCTTATGTATGAATGAAATAGGTGAATTCATGGGTTAATTAAGCTAGAATTTGAAGTAGGCAAGTGAATTCATACATACATGTACATGTCCTTGAATTTTGAAGTCGTTTTGCATAAAATTTCCACATGCATGTCTAAATTATGGTTGTAATCGTAGAATTTACCATGTTCTTGAGCCCAATCTTGCATTTGATCATGTTTTGGAGCATTAAAGTTCAGGAGAACTCATGCACGTTATGTTCTTCCATCGTTCTTCAAGTTTCATTGATAATTGTGTTCAATTGGCATACTTCTGGGCTTTGATTTTCTAAAGTGATCTTCAAGACATGTTGTTTTATGAGTTTTCATGTATTTCCTGAAGCTTTGGCCCAGAAAAATGAGTTTTGGATGCTTCGAAGGTTGAATTTGAGCTTGGTGATCAAATCTGGAATTTCCAGAAATTTGATCCACGTTTGAGTGGGGAACTTTACGCTTGAGCGTGAACTCTGAGTACATACGCTTCCGCTCGAGCGACGATGGTTACGCTCGAACATGAAATGCATATACCCAGAAGTTCTTGTGTTTTGCAATCCGCTCAAGCGAGGAGATCTACGCTCGAGCAAGGATCTGAGTCTCACGCTCGAGCGAGGGTCGAGCGTTCGTCGAGCGTGAAAAACATGTAACCAGTACTTTTTCTAGTTTGCAGTCCGCTTGAGCGGGGAAAGTCATGCTCGAGCGCAGTTTCATTGTCTGCATGTCTGCTTTAGCAGGGAAAGCCATGCTCGAGCGTGGACCTTATTTTCTGCAAGTTTCAAGAAATGTTTTCCAATGCATTCTTGCATCCTCATTCCATCCTAGGCATTCCTAGGCCATGTTTAAGATTCCATAATGAGGATTAAAGGTTAGAAACACACTAAGAGCCAACGAAGTAAGTTATGTACAATTAGAACGTGTGTTTCATGTGTGTGTCTGTTATGTGTTATGTAGGTCACGTGCCGCGTACTGTTTGACCAATCTGTTCCGTCTATCTGTCTCAAGGTCAACTGTGAGTAATAACATAGTAAAGGTATGTTCAACTTTACTTATTTTTCTATGTGATGAACTAAGATCTATTTTTTGAAATGATGTGTTCTGTACAATGAATGATTGTCTAATTTCTGATATGTATTCGTGACATCCTTAGCATCATGTGATATCTATTGGTTGTTACCCAGTATCGGAGGTTCCATCATGGAACTTAATATGTCTGCACTCTGTTACTCGTACCGAAGGCTCCATCATGGGGCTCAGCATGTTTATTCTCTGTTACCTGGATCCGGAGGTTCCTTTATGGAACTGGTTATTCGTAACCCTCACGTGTCTGCATCTGTTCTGTATCTGCTCTGTTAATGCTAATGGATGTATCACGTATACTTAAGCATACCTCATGATTTTTGTATATGATCTGGACAAATTATGAATTTGATACGAAACTGAATTATGATTTCTGAATCTGTTCGGACTCATTAAATGACCCTTTACTCTGTTATTGTTCACTGAGCTTTTGCTCACAGTTTATGTTATGTATGTAGGTGAGCCGACTCGTGATTAGGGCCAGAGTTGACGGCCTTCATTTTTGTTTTTGTCAGCCAACCGTTGTGCCTCCCGAGGAGGTTCCGATCGAAGTCTAGTTACATGGCCGTTTTTGTACTTATGCTAGTCTCTGTCTGTTTTGTAAAGTCGGGTCCTGAAAATTACACTTTTGTAAATGTTTTGTAAATATCGATGTCCTTCAACCGACACACTTATGTATATGCAAGTTTTGAAATCTTCTGTCCCATGTATGTTATTACAGTTCGTTGGACCTTGTCTATTTTGTATAATTGCTTCCGCAACCCCTTATTATGTGTTTATCTGTTAAGAGGCCTTTGGTAATCCACAGATTACTGGCCGGTTATGATGCTAAATCTACAAGGATGGGTTTGGGTCGTGACACCGAGCTTTCGGAGTACGAAAATTATGCGATGATGATGCAGCATTGTGTCTTGGTAAGTCTCAACATTTGTAATTTTTGATCTAATTTTAACTCTGGTTTTCATACTTAACGAATTTTCTTTGCACTCTTGTAAGCTATCCAGCAGGGTCACTCCCTTGCAGTTAAGACCGATGAGTTCAAGAAAGAACTAACCCAAAAAACGAAGGAGGCAACCAAACTCCTTACTTCGTTAAACAAAGCCGAGGCTCGTATCCGAGGTCTTCTAGATCAGGCCAAGGCTACTGAATCGGCCCTGAAGAAAGTCGAAAACCGCGTCGAGGCTGCGAAAAATATTGCAGAGGTTGTTCAGGCTGAGGCAAAAGAGACCAAAGATAAGGAGTCTTAAGCCCAGACTGAGCTGTAGGTGGCGCTTGCTACCAAGACGGCCGAGATAACGGAGGTGGATGAGAAGGTCTATGCTGAGGGGGCAGCCGACATCCCTGATGAATATAAAAAGCAAGTCAAACAGGCATCCAACAGAGGTTACACCCTTGGTTGGATGGCTGCTTTGAAGGAGTTGGCTTTCCCTAACGACTCGCCCCTCTGGGACAAGAGCCAACTTGTCATGCCATTCTCTCCCGCTCCAAGCCTATTTGAGGATGAGGCTGAGGGGGATGAAGAAATTGAGGCCGATAAAGATGAGGCTGAGAAGAATGAAGTTGTTAGGGCCAAGTCCCCAACTCTAAATGAGCAAGTCCTGGACTTTACTCAAGACGACAAGGACGAGGTCCCCAAGAACACGCCTGGAGCCGAGGTTGAAAACGCCGATAAGAGCCTTGACAAGACTCTTCTAGAGATCGACGTCGAGAAGGCTGCTAAGAAGCTCTCCCAACTGTCTACTGAGGCCGAACATAACCAATTACCAATGTAGAGCAGTCTGTTTAGAATCTCTTCTTTGTACTTTTTCCTTTGTTTTGAACAGTGTTTGTTTTGTCGGGCCAATGTGCCTACTTATGTACTTGAACAAGTTGTTGTTGTTGTTGTTTTGTTTTGTTTTTGTTTTTTTTTATTCTGAATACAAGTCTTATATTTTCTTCCAAGGGTTGAATGTATGTCTTCCTTTCTTCTATGCATGCTTACTTCTTTCTTTCATGCCTTTTATGCTTCCATACTTAGAATATTTTGTATTTCTTCAAAGTATACCATAACTGTATAATAACTCTGGGATATAATACCGCAGATATAAACCTTGAACGTTTTCCTCGGCCAACCATTACCATAACACTTCAAAAATATCAAAATATTTTTACAAGTGTTATTCAGTATTGCTTTTTTACCTTCATATGTTATCTTCTATTAAGACTTCACCCTTTCCAAGCTTGGACAACCTGGTTGGTTACCTCGGGTAATATGTATCTCGGATACTTTATTTATAATTACCTCGGCCAACTCCAACTTGTAAATTTCTCCAATTTTTCAACAAGTGTTGAGTCTATTTTAACTTGTAAATTTTTCTAAAAATTCTTTGAAAATTTCAACAAGTCCCAAGCTCTTAAGTTTATTTATCATTCCTAGCTCCCTGCCCCCTAATGTGAACCTAAGTTCCACTTAAGTTCACATTAAGCATGTGTCTATGGTCTTTCACCGAAGTTAGATTAAAACAAGGACTTCCCGAGGTGTTTCAACCTTGGTTTCTCTGTTAATGAACTTAGTTCCATTTTGAGGTTGACTCTGCCGATATGACAAGTCCAGGTTAATTCAACTTAGTTCAACTCCATTATATACAAGTATAATTCAACCCTGCCATATAATGAGTCTAAGTTATTTGTCATGTTTCATTCAGAGACATCGCCAACTTAGTTCAACTCTATTATATGCAAGTATAATTCAACTCTACCATATAATAAGTCTAAGTTATTTGTCATGTTTCATTCGGAAACATCGCCAACTTAGTTCAACTCTATTATATGCAAGTATAATTCAACTCTGTCATATAATAAGTCTAAGTTATTCGTCATGTTTCATTCAGAAACATCGCCAACTTAGTTCAACTCTATTATATGCAAGTATAATTTAACTCTATCATATAATAAGTCTAAGTTATTCGTCATTTTTCATTCAGAAACATCACCATGGGACTGGTCAGCCCTATCACACAAATTTCAAATTCATCAAACTAAAATTTTATTATTACTTCGGCTAATAAAATTATGACATAAACTTCAAAAAACAAAAATCTAATGATAGAAAAACTTCAAGTTGCAAGTGTTCCAGGGTCTCGACAACTCTTTGCCATCACTGTCCTCAAGCCGATATGCCCCATTGCTGGCGACCGAGATGATTCTATAAGGCCCCTCCCAATTTGGGCCTAGCATGCCCTCTCTAGGATCCTTCTTGTTGCTGACCACTCTCCTCAGCACAATGTCCCCTACTTTGAACTCTCTTGGGTTGACCTTGTTGTTGTAAGCCCTAGCAAGTTGTTGCTGGTATGCCCCCAGCCAAATTGCTGTTCTCTCTCTTTTCTCCTCCTGTAGGTCTAGATCTTGGGCTAGATATGCCTTATTAGTAACCATTTTCCACTCCTTGGGTTCTGATCCCTAGAATGTCGACTTCTAGTAGGATAACTGTTTCAGTGCCATAAGCCATGGCAAATGGAGACTCCCCAGTTGATCTTCTCAGCGTAGTCCGATATGCCCATAGTACATTGGGCAACTCCTCCACCCATTTTTCCTTTACTATTTCCAGCCTCTTTTTGATCCCATGCAAGATAGTCTTGTTAGATGCTTCTGGTTGACCATTACTCTGAGGGAAACTTGGAGTAGAGTAGTAGTTCTTGATTTTGTAATTTGTACAGAAGTTTTTGATTAGCTTACTGTCAAACTGTGTACCATTGTTTGCTATTATTGCCCTTGGGATCCCAAACTTGGTAATAATGTTCTTCTATATGAAGTTCTTCACATCAATATCTCGAATCTTCGCAAGGGGTTCAGCTTCTATCCACTTTGTGAAGTAATCAGTTGCTACTAGCAGAAACTTTCTTTGCCCAGTTGCTTCGGGCAGTTGTCCAACTAGGTCCATGCCCCACTAGGAAAATAGCCAAGGGCTGGTTGAAGGGCAGAAGTGGTTGGTTAATGTATCAAATGTGTAAACCTCTGGCACTTCTCGTACTTTCTAACGTAGGCTTCAGCATCCTTCTGCATGTAGAGCCACCAGTACCCCTGAGTAATGGCCCTATAAGCAAGTGATTTGCCCCCAGCATGGCTTCCACATACCCCTTCATGTATTTCATACAAAAAGTCTTCAACTTGAGAGGGATGCACACACCTCAAAAGGGGACCAATAAAAGACCTTCTGTAAAGATGTCCTTCTGCTGTTAGGCTAAAACTTGCCGGCTTCAGTCTGGTCTTATGCGCCTCTTTGCGATCATCTGGTAGCTTGCCATCCCTAAGAAACATCATTATTGCATCCATCCAACTTGGACACATCTCTACACACATTGCTTCATACTCTATGATTAGTGGTTCCACATTTGGGCCTGATAAATAATCAACCATTATTGTCCTTGTCTCCCCTGATTTCATTGCACTAGCCAGGTTAGCCAAGGCATCGGCATGGCTGTTGTCATCTCGGCTAACCTGCTGTAGTCGGCAATCCTGAAACAAGGCTAGCAGTCTAACAACTTCTTTGACATAAGCTATCATTCTTTCATCCCGGGATGCATATTTGTCTGTTGCCTAGTTCACAATAAGTTGGAAGTGTAGCACGACTTTTTTGCGCCCCCTTTCGGAAGGTCGAAATAAAGCCCAACAGTTTGGACTCTCGCGGTTCTGAATCGAATCTCACAAGTGCAATGTGAAATTGATAAATACCAAAGAGTCCAAATCTGGCAAATCTTTTAGAAAATCAATTTTGAATCAAAATGCCAAGAATGGATTGCTTTGCCAAATACATAGTCGCCACCTAAATATTTTATTTTTGGAAAAATTTAGAAAACCCATGACTCATGCCAAAGGCCACGTGTCCGTCATCACCAAAGTTGCCTCGACTTGAGAACTTAGGTACGAAAGGGGAAGGCCATGAATTGAGCACCCCCAGTCGCCTAATCAAGGATCGGCCTCTACTAATCATGATATGAATCTTATTTGCATTATATGCTCTTGTTCCGGTTTATTTGGCTAGCATTTACTATGTGATGCGCGCACATACAAGTATAGACTAGTTTGCCCGAATTGGAATAATTTAATTTCATGTTTGTTTGAAAAGAGTTTGATTTTGTCACCTAATAAAATGGGCTTAAAATTTATGAATTTGCCACTTTAACAAAGTGGGCTTAAAACGTACATTCATTGAATCATTCCAATTCAAGCAACAAGTCTTCATCCACAGGCACTCAAGCAGTTATAGCAACTAAGCACTTAGCCTCATGGCAAGCATGCTAGACATGGAAATCACTCATACTCATGCAAGTATGCTAAAGCACTAAAAACTCACCTAGTATTCCAAGCCAAAATAGAAACTAGTTAAAAAAAAATGCATGATTCCTAACTATGCGAGATGACTAATGCAATGCATGCAATATGCAACTAAAATAGGCTTGTCTACTAATATGATATATGAATCGATTTGATAACATACGGTCTAAGCACGTATTCAAAGAAGTATTGAAATGACAATGCAGTTAGAATGATGAACCGAGCCTCGGTGCATGCAATACAAGTGAATGGATGCAAACATGCGACATGCTAATTGAAATATGATGTCCCTAATCTAACCATTGTAAGCTAGTAAATAAAAAGGAGAAAGACGTGGGGTTGGAAGACATACACATTATTACATTACGCTCTCACGAATGAGAGTCTGAATGAATAAAATAAGCTAACTAGCTAACTAATTAAAGTTAAGCTAAAGCTACTTATTACAAAACAAAATGAATAACTAGCTAAACTAATTAACTAATTATTACAACACTTTAATAAACTAATTAGCTAGTCTAACTAACCAAAATAATTACATCATAACTAGTTAACTACTTAACTAATTTAAAGAATTACAACAACACAATTAAACTAAGCAATTAATTACTCCGCCTCGGGAAATGAGAGATGTGCATGCGCATGCTCGGGTTTCACCCAAAAAGACCACTGTTTTGCTCTCGAATGTCTCTGTTTGCATAGTTGAACATTTCCAGAATAGCTTTGCTCCATCTTACCAACATTCTGTTGAGATTTGCATCAATGGCCAGCCGGCTGCTGGTAAAGGTTGCCAGCCGTGGAAAGAGGCATGCCAGCCACTGATGTATAGATTCATCTTGCTGTAATAGAGGATAGGGTATTTTCAAGGGTTGTTTGCACAACTCACCCCTCCTTTTCATTAGCAAATCAAAGCAGTTGTGAACTTAAGCCACAAACCACCAATGGGTGCAATTTCATTGCATGATGGCTTGTGAACCCAAGTGTGCAAGTTCAATAAATGCAAAACAAGGCACAAGCCTCCTCCCTTTCATGAATGATCAAGGGAAAAAGTAGACCTTGGAGACTTGGATCATTTCATCACTAGCAAGTATGAAATGGTCCAAGTATCATGTGTTCAATTAACGTCCGATTGAACACAACCAAACATTAGCTTGTTCACTTTAATCCTAAGTTATAATTACTCATTTTAATTTACCAACCATTCTTTAATCCAATTAAGTCCATTGGCAAATTAAAGTCCTCTAATGAAAAGAGGGCTCAAAACACAAGTTGCTTTGGGTATGAAAGAAGCATCATACTATTGGTAATGAACCCCTTAAGGGATTAAACCATTAAGTATGAAATCTCAATTTCACACTTGGGCAAGCAAGTGACTTGAAACCACTTTCAAAGCAAAATTAAAAGTCAAGAATAGAGGGAGGTTGTAGAGATTTTTTTTAGTGCTGAAATTAAGTGAGAAAAGCACTAAAACATGCAATCAACTCAAACAAGTGGTGTCTAAAGGCCTAAAACACCAAGCTTGTAAGGACACTTACACTACAAGTATGCAAAACAAGACTCAAATGACTTAACCAACCCAAAATAGAGTTAAATCAGTCCAAAATAGAGCCTAAAACATGCTGGAATTAAGTTACAACAAGCTAGAAAAATAAGCTAAAACATAGAGCTATCTAGACTAGCAAACAAGACATAAGGAGGGGAGGCTAACCCTTCCAAATTTGGACTTTAAAACATGATTTTGGCCACTAAAAAGCTCTAAAAATTAGTGTTTAAAAGTTTGGGAAAAGGTAGTTTGAAAGTGGGAAACAAAGGTGGAAAGGCCTTACAAGCAAGGTACAAAGAAGGGTGAATCACCCCCTACCTTTAAATGGCCTAAAACCATAAATTTCTGCCCACAAGGACAAAGTTTTTATAGCCCAAAACAGCCCAAAAATAGTGGGAAAAAGATAGAAAAACAAGTATGCAAAGCAAGCTAATAAAACAAGTATTATACCTCTTGAAGAGAAGAGTAATTCCAAGCTACAAAACCAAGTAAGTACACCCTCTAGAGCTCAAACCAAGCTCAAGAACACCTCAGCTCAAAGATGAGAAGATTTGGTTAAGGGTATATACGCAAAGGTTAAGGAATTTGAGGCAAAAGTGTAGAGAAATGCTAGAGAGAGAGAATTGCAGAGAGAGAGGAAAATTTTTGAGTTCAAAATTTTCTAACCTTACTACAAGAGAGAGGGGGTCTCTATATATAGAAAACATGAAATTCCCTCAAAGAGATCTAGCCCTACACGTGGGGATAGATGGGTGCATCTGTGCAAACGGCTGGTACAGCTGGCATAAAATATCTGCAAAACACACTGGTGGCCGGCAGCCCAAAAGTGATAGCCGACAGCCTCAAAAAGTGGCTGACAGGCCACCAAAAGCTGCAGGCTGGAAAGACCAAGGCATGGCCCAAAAATGAGACAAAAAGGATGTAGGGTTTGAAAGGCTCAAAGTTGTGGCACTCTGCTGAGGACTTCGAGCACTTGGCGAGCAAACAGACTCATCATCGGGTGTGCATGCAAGAACGTCCAAGTCATAAGGGCTGTCAAAAATAGGGTGTCTACAGTTGCCCCTCTTTAACAGAACTCGGAGTCATGAAATGACGTGAGTAAATGTCAAAGCCCAAAGTCGACCCATTTTGACAAGGCCGTAAGACTTGGACAAACAATCAAGACAAAAATAAATGGTTGCGCCCACAGGCTGCCTACTTATCCCTTTGCAAGAAATCAAACCAGCGTAGTTCTGAGGCAAGATACAAATGATATGCACAATGCAACTTTGAAAATTGGACTTATACGCCTTGTGAAGCTGGCTATTTTCAAAACTCATGATCATGCGAGATGATGCAATAAGCAAATAACAAAATGCACAAAAATGAATACAATAAGCAAGATAATAATACATGAATAAGCAGCTTCAAGCTTAAAGAAGATAAAACCACACTCTAACCACGCCAAAGCAAAAGACGAGGAAAGAAAACACCGCTCGAGGTTGCGTTTCACGCATCCTGAGAAACTGAGAAAATCGCTTAGGGTTGCGTTTTACGCATCCCGAGAAACAAGAAACTGCTCAAAATCTCATTTCACACAACACTTGAGAAACAAGCAAAACTGTTCAGGGTCGTGTTTCACACGTCCCAAGAAACAATGTAACGCCCCGAAATAATTCGACATGAACTACCCACATAACTATTACATCAACTCACTTTCAAAATAGGATATTAACCATAACCCTTTACATAAGATCAATTGTTTTACAAAAAATAATCTCACGTGTAGCCATACATTCATTGATAAACTAGTACATGAGTCTATAGCATGTAAATCATCAATCAAAGCGAATAAGGCCCTCAAAGGCTTACAAGTTCCAAGGCAATCGCCCGGTTACACAAATGGTCTCTCGGACCCATACACATTAGCCCTTGGCTTTACAAAAATTTACACAAAAATATAAGAGAAAGATACTCCTCACAATCACGTCCACGCCATCAACTCGGCAAGATCACCACCTTTCTTACATGCACCAAATCCCATAGGGGTGAGCATAAAGCCCAATAGAGATTCCTCACAAAGTATATACAGGTATGCCAATTCCATCAATGTTAAAAATGCATATGTAATGCCATGCAAGTGCTAACAATGAAGGAAAACTTTATTTTGATGCACTATTTCAAAATCATCATATTCTCAATAATATTCAATGCACAATTTTAACTTCACCATGTTCTCAATAATATTAAGCAATCTCATCAATTTCAAACTTCCAATATTTAAATCAACAGGGGCGGTAAATACGACACTGGTAATTCGTAGGCTGGTGTCTGCAAGTAGTCTCTACGAGCACTACCTAACCATCATTTTTACCTGTGCTAACTGGAAGGCTCGACACCTATCCGCGCGGCTTTCGGGTCTTTCACCCTGGACACTCAGGCCAACTTATCAAATTCATCTACACCCCCTATCTGGACTTACCACCGTATTTACCCCATTAACATTTCCGTTAGTTCTCATTACAATAACATTATCCTTTCTTCATGATGTAAATCTCTTCAATTTGGATTCAAGATGCACAATGATAAATGAAGTAATATGCAATGCAATAATCCTTTCCATACCTCATAACATTTCTCCATTTTTGCATATCTCTACAACAATGTCAACATTCACATTCTCATATTTTCTTTTCAAAGTTCATCCACAAGATTAACATGTGTCATCAACACATCGTCACAATTCTCATTTCATATACCATAACCAATTAGTCTCTTCAATACTACAAGTGACATATTTCAAATAAAATCCCCAATGTTTACAATTTTTCCACCACCTATGGTTTTCAACAATTAATCACACCACAACCATGCTTATTCAAGTATTAGCAAAATATTAATTTAACACCTCATTCTCATATATCAAGTAAATTTTTCCCTTTTGTAAAACATTGATGAAACTCACTCTCATTCATCCTTTTAATATGAGAAAATATAGAATTTCAAAGACATTTTTCCATTTTACTAAAACCCCCAAATTTCTAGGGTTTTCATTTTAAAAACAAGTTTTTCTCATCCCCTAAGAGAAACCCCATCAAAATCATCTTTCACAAGTTTAATAGAGGGAAAAACTCTCAAGAAGTTGTAAAATAGTTGAGATACAAACCCACATTCAAGAAAAATCTCTACATTTGGACAACAACTATAATCAACACAAAACTTCAAGAGCACTTTTAAAATCAACACCCAAATAACACAACTAGTATATGTAACTCAAGAAATCCCTACCTCAAAGCCTTTGAGAAGATGGAGAAGAGAACCCTAGCTTAGATGGATCAGAGAGCTTTGATTTCTACCCACCAAGTGAAGCCCTAGCCTTGGATCTTCAAGATTTGAGGGAAAATGTTGATGGTCTTGCTCCAAGAATCACAAGAATCAAAGAGTTTTGGGTGATTGAGGTGTTTTCTGGAGAGAAGGAGGAGAGAAATTAGGTTTTGGATGAGAGGAAAATGAGTTGGAGATGATATAAATTCGGACCAAAACATTATATAAAAACAGAGCTCGGGCTGCCCGTTTGGCCGCTCGTGCGGCCTATTTTCTCCGCTCGTGCACTCTAGACAGAATCGAAATTTCTGGGTGTCAAACTTGGCCGCTCGTGCGGCCCCTCCCACCGCTCGCGCGGTACAATTCCGCACGTGTGGCCTAGGGCCCCGCATGTGCTGTCCTGGCCCAGCAGCCCAAAGTTTCAACTTCAACCCCGGCACCCTGAACTCACCCGTGCACCCTCCGGGACAAACAAAAATTCAACACCGAAATAAAAAAAAATTTGGAAACCCTTTCCGGACACTTCAATTCAACCAGAATAAAAGAGAGCGAAGCGAAGGAAAGAAAGAACAAAGAGAAAAAAAAGGCCGATCATCCCAAACAACCACTCGAGCACGTGCTTTGCACGTCCCGAGGTAAAACCCGCCCTAGGCCACATTTCATGCGTCTTGAGAAACAACCACTCAGGCACGTACTTCGTACGTCCCGACATAAAACTCACCCAGGACCGCGTTTCACGTGTCCTAAGAAAGAACCACTCGGGCACGTACTTCGTACGTCTTGAGGTAAAACCCGCTCAGGGCCGCATTTCACGTGTCCTGAGAAACAACCACTCGGGCGTGTACTTCGTACGTCCCGAGGTAAATCCCGCCCAGGGCCGCATTTCACGCTTCCTGAGAAAAAACCACTTGAACGTGTACTTCGTACGTCCCGAGGTAAAATAGAGGGGTATACGATAGATGCACGAAAGTGAATGTGTGCGATAGATGAACAAAATGAACAAGTGCAATAGATGCACAAAGTGAACAAGTGCAATAGATGCACAAAGTGAACAAGTGCGATAGATGCACAAAATGAACAAGTTTCTCTTACTGAGAGACAAATAACTTCATCCAGAACTCCTCTGAATGAACCATGTATACAATATCGTTTGCCTGTGTAGGAAAGAAACTTAACAAGTGCGATAGATGCACAAAATGAACAAGTTTTTCTTACCGAGAGACAAATAACTTCATCTAGAACTCCTCTGAATAAACCGTACATACAATATCGTTTGCCTGTGTAAGAAAGAAACTTAACAAGTGCGATAGATGCACAAAATGAACAAGTGCGATAGATGCACAAAGTGAACAAGTGCGATACAATAAGAATACATATTCTATGCAAGACAAACAACCTTCCATGCGAGAAACAAAAGCGGAAGCATGTTCTATATGTGAGTCATAATGGATGCTAGACGCACATGTAGCGTATATGTGAAATGCATATCTTATGTAACAACATATGTGAAATGCATATTCTACGCAAGGAAGCGAAATGCATATTCTACGCAACAACGTGAAATACATATTCTATGCAACAACGTGAAATCCATCATGCAACAACGTGAAATGCATATTCTATGCAACAATAGAGAAATGCATATTCTATACAAGGTACAAAAGCATAATTTGACAAAACAAATTCAGTAACAACTTTCGATTTACCTCTCGGAAGAGTTACAATATGTTTAAAGGATACATCTCATTCATATTGACAAGTGACGAACATCGTGCACCGAAAACACAGTTTTAAGCGTCTGTAGAGACAATCTAAACCAAACTGTAAACCATCCCAACCCTTCCTAGAAACGACGGATACAAAATAGCATCAAGACCCCAAGGGAGACCGCTGGCCACCTGTCGGCCACAAGAGGATGCCACCGGCCATGTGCCTACCACTAGTGAGCCTTGCCGGCCACCTGCCGGCCAACGATGGCAGCTCGAGGTCATTTTTGACCTTTTGGCTTGGGTCTTTAAATATACACCTCAACACTTCATTTCCTCACTTCTCCAAGGCTGAAATTACTCCCCCTCTCTCTCTAGGTGGTCCTTCTCTCTAGATCCGCGCTTTGTAAGTATTTTCCAACGCCCCACGCGAAGTTGATTCACTAAACCCTCTTTGTTTCCTCCATTTTGAACTGATTGAAATTTGATTTTGACGCCTTTTCCTTCATTTTCACCATTCCAGGCTTGTTCCCCTTGAGTTTCTCTCGAGTTCTGTGCACTTTTCTTGGCTTTGGCTTTTTCTTTCATTTTCTCTCTCCTAGGGTTGACTTTTTCAAAGTTTACCCTTTTCTTTATTTTTCTTCACTTTTTCACATACTTCACACCCATTTTCAGATGGCGGATGATGTACCATATGACGGGGCTCCTCCAGAGACTCCCCTAGTAGTTTCACCTGTTCCTAAGGTAGTAGAGCCAGCAGCTGACCTTGAGGGTGACCTGGAGGCAAAGCTCGAGCCTGAGGCCGAGCCAAAGCCGCTATCGCTAAGGGCTCGACCTTTCGATCCGGAGAGGTATCATCCTTAGACACATATCTTGCTTGCCGAAGGTATTAGACGCTTTACTGAGTTTGTTTGCGGTGCACCGGAGGACCTCCTGCTGAGGAAGCCGGCTTCTCACCTGTCAGCCATTGCCGTTGAGGTATGAACTCTATTTTCATTCATTTCTGCCTTTCTTTACTTATATTTCTTGCATTACCTTTTATTCGACCACACTATCATCACTACTTTATCTGTTGCATCTGTTTTTTATCTGTTGCATCTATTCTCTGCCACAGGGTGAGTCTCGCGCCTTTAGAGGGTATGATGCAACGACCGCCTGAGACTGGTACAACTAGCTCCCCGCTGGAGTTCACGATATCATAAACGAGGTTGGCTTCGGCCTATTCTGCTCTAGCCTGACTCAGGTCATCGCGAGCCGTCCTCTCCTAAGAGCGCTTATGAAGAGATGGTGGGACATCACCGACCCCTTCCACTTTTCCATCACATGGGAGATGGCGATGACTTCCTATGACTTTGCCATGATCATCGGCTTAGACGTAGAGGGCGATCCAATCCCTTTCGATACAGACATGGAGGAGTGAGAGGTGGCCTAGTTCAAGCTATTGGGAGCACATTCACCTATATATTGGACAGGCATGGTTTGATACACCTGGTTTGTCGAGCGATTCAGAGGGACCGAGCCCAAGATAATAGAGGAGACAGAGTAGTACGCCAGGGGCTTTCTGATGTTCGTCTTCTGTACCACCTTATTTTCAAACAGGTGGAACACCATAGGCCTACATTTGCTCAGTGCCCGGGTGACCCTTTCTTGAGTTCGTTTTTATGATTGGGGCAGAGCTAGCCTCGTCACATTATATGGCTACATGAGCTCGACCTCCCGTCTGAGAGGATACTTGATCGGAGGCTACTGGTGAGCTTGGGAGGTACGCATCTCAATTCCCTTTTAGCACTTTACATTTTCTGCTTTATATTTTTTGCTTTACATTTTCTACTTTACATCTGTTCAACACCTGTGCTTTCTGCTTTGCACTTTCTACATCTACTCATACAGCATTGATCACATATCACTGCATTTTCACCACAGCTATGGATCTATGCATACTTTCTGACTCTCGCCCCATAGCCTGTAGAGGAGCTTCCATTGGCAGTCCCCTACTTGGAGAGATATGACGGCCGGCTCCACCATAGGAATCGCGAGCCCTTCACATTTTTCCAACATTACTTTGACACGGTGGCTGATCATGAGGCAACCCGAAACATAGTCATTTTTTCTTTAAAACTATTCTTATTCACATATTTAGCAACTGACAACAACTAATCATCCGTATAACATCTATTTGTAGATCATATGGCAGCCATGGGCCATAATGCCAGCGGGGATTCAGGATCAGTATGCCGGGGCCTGGGCCACTTCCCACTACTGTATTCTACTCGAGGACCCAGTCTACCGGTTCATGCGCTAGATTGTAAGCCTGCCAGACCCGATCATTTCGATGGCTCCGCTAGAGTCCATGTAATCAGCAGATGGCCTATCTGTTGAAGAGGTCATCCATTTTATGGTGGGCCTAGATGCCGACTACTTCCAAGTACAAGGTGACTATGCGGCCTTCATCTAGACACATTTGATGCCGCCCCTGACCGGTGTTCGTGGAGGTGAGGAGACGAGAGTTCCTACTGTGCGAGAGGTACCTAGAGTGACCCGGGCGACTAGGGCGACCAGTGCCCGTGGTAGAGGGGTTTCCCAAGCGAGGCAGAGGACCAGTTGGCTAGAGCTTCCTACCACACTGACATACTGGCGGCATACCGGGGAGGCTTACCAGGTCCCGATTGAGCCTACAACGGCTGGGCATGAGCTTGTCAAGGTTAAAGGCCCGACTCAGGTATGAACCACACTTTACGTTTTGCACTCCACATTTCAATTCAGATATGTTTACTGCAAACACTGATCATTCAAGTACATTTGCAGGCATCCATCGAGTACACAGGAGGTGCTCTCGAGCTGATAGCCTCGTTGATGGGGATGGTATAAAGGAGGGAGACACTGCTTGGTCTCCATGGCATCCCAGTAAGTTCTTCAGTTTGTACTCTAGGCATCAAATTTCCGTCGACACACTGACACTGACATTTCAACTGAAAACTTCCCAAACTACACTAATACACTGAATCTGACACACTACACTCACACATTGTATGCATACACTGTATCTGATTTCTGCATACATTCATTCTGTATACTATGCTTACATTTGATACACATACTGTAGCTGATATGTGACAACTGTCTTTTCAGATCCCACCCTTACCGATGGCACTAGTGGCAGCTGCAACGCCTGCACCAGCAACACCTCCTCCAGCAGTAGGGAGGGAAAAGAGACAGGCTCCAGCACGCGACCGAGGCAGAGTTATGGCACCCGAGATGAGAGCAGCCCCTTAGAGCCCATTCTGAGTGATGATAATGCTGAGATGAGTGACTCTGAGGAGGCAGTGAGTCAACATTCAGAGTCATCTGAGAGTGGAAACGATGACGTCGGCTCAAGTTCCGAGAGTAGAGGCGATAATACTGAGAAGGGTTCCGGGGCAGAGAGTGGAGATGATGCCAGTTCTGGTACTGGCTCAAAGTCTGCTTCAGACAACAGCGTTGCCGGAGATAGTGCCCCAGAGTCCTCTCCTCCAAGGAAGAGGACGAAAAGGGCCTCTCGAACCTGAGGCGACCGGCTCTGATTAATTGTATTTTTTGTTAGTTTCTTTTTGTTGTTAGCATTAGCACATTGTATAGCTTCAGACAAGTTTTATTTTTTGTTAAAACTTGTACCCCTCTTTTGTGAAAACCATGATCAAAATAAAAGCAGTTTTTATGAAAAAGTGTTGTATTTTGCATCATGAGCACCATATTTGCATGAAATGGACATGGAATCAAATTAGCCAAGATAACACTCTTGATTGAAACAAAATCTTAATCGGGTGATGAACCGACCAATAACTAAAATACAAAAAGCAACATAAAACTCGATAAACAAAACAACAACAACTCGATAAACAAAATGACTCAAACACAACTCAACAAACTTACTAAAACCAAATGGACTCAAAACAAGACCTTAAAACAAACAAAGAACAAAACAAAATACATGCTTCCAGCACTGTCCAACACACAAGTGGACAGCAGGTCAGAGTAAGAGACTGCCCGACCACAAATAGAGGTTGTCGTCCATATGCTGACCATGAGAGGTGGCCTGCCGGCCACCAATGTCTCTTGCCAGCCACCAATGCAGCTTGCCGGCTACCTACCGGCCATCAATGTAAAGCACCTCCAAATTGTTGACACCTGGCTTCCACTCACTTCCTTATCTTCTACAAAAGGTTAAGCTTTGTGATTTCTTCATTTCAGTTGCAAATTCTTCACAAATGGATCCATTTTTTGCCTAAAAACTCTTAGATTGGACTGCGACTTTAGACAGCTCAGAAAAGGTGAATTTCTGGGGTTTCGACATAAATGTACTTTTCCAACTGAGTCGTTCTCCGCTTTGTTTTCCGTTCTTTCATGCTGTGGCTAGATGTTGGAATCCAATTACACATGTCTTTAGCTTCGGGGGACAAGAGATATGCTCGACAATTAAAGAATTTTAGGTGCTAATGGAATCCTGGCACGTTGAGAGAATCATACCTCAAATCCATTTCGGCTACATCCAAGCTTTGGGATGGATGTGTGGGCTCACTCTACATAAGACTCGATCTTTGGTTCACAACAGAGAGCTAGATATTCCCAGCAGGATTCATCGATTTTCTGACGTCGATAACCGAGGCAACCTTCTTTGGCGGGGCAACACGCCCTTTGCTTATGTATGCTGGCTCATTTCCTTCTTGCCTCTAGTTTTGGCGGGTCTAGCATTTGGCTAATTAAAGTGGCCACATGTTTGAAAGAAGGCAAGAGTTGCATTGGCTTGACATTGGCCGAGACTTTGATGGGTTTAGACGCCTTTCATCGGCGAGGGACTAGCAAATTCGTAAGAAGTCCATTACTTTTTCAAGTAATGTTTCCTACCCTTTCTCATATGTATTTCTCACATCACTCAGCACCTATGCTCTGTATTTCTCTCAAAGCCCTTTTCTCACTTTTCTCTCAACATATATCTTTCTTTTCTTCCATCCCTTCCCAAGTGTGGCTAATGGACAAACTGAAGGTAATGGACTCTTGGCCTGCATACATAGCTCGAACATACTTCTTCTGCCAACAGCTAGTGGATTTCCCCAACGAGGGATGGTAGTGCCACTGGATGTCAAATAGGTCTGCTATTGACATTGCTTGGTGTTGCCCCTAGCTTAACCTGACTGAAATGAGCTACAGCATGACTCGACAACCTGGAATTCAGTTGATCAGCCTTACTCACTGTGTATTCTACTTTCCTTTCCGGTTCAAACGTCAATTTGGGCATGATCAGACTCACCTAGAGGAGGGGGTAGAGTACCTAGTTTTATTCCCCATCTGAGGTTCGCATTTGGCTAGGTACTTCACTGCTTAGAGGACAAGAGAGCTTTTGGCCCTTGTCCCTAGTTTCAGTTGCACCCTTTCTGGCGAATGCCTGGCTTGCCTCAAGGATGAGGCACAAACCGGGCCCACTTTGGCATTAGAAGCTTCCACAAGCACGAGCGGGGGACGTAGGAGCACCTAACTCATCTATGCCCCTAGTTTATTACTTTGATCTGTCTTTTCAAGTTTTTTGAATGTAATAAAAGTAACTTTGATTTATATCGGGAATTGGAGAACTTTGTATTGAAATCAATGAAATTAAGTGTAACCAGTCCGCGTGGGACCCCGCTACAGTTCGGACTCGATTTTGTGTCACGGTTCTTAATCTTGAACCAAAGAGTCCAAATCTGGCAAATCGTTTTGAGAAACAGATTTTTGAAAAAGTAGTGCCAAACATGGACTGCTTTGCCAGATACAGAGTCGCCACCTAAATATTTTTTAAATGGGAAAATTTAGGAAACCCTGACTCGGTGCCGAAGGCCACATGTCCGTCATCACCGGAGTTGTCTCGGCTCGGGAGCTTGGGTACGATCGGGGAAGGTCAGCTATGAGTACCCCCTTTCGCCCGGTCCGAAGACTGTCCTCTACTAACCGTGATATCCGTTTTTGAAAACTTTATGTGTTCTTATTCCGGTTATTAGCCTAGAATTACTATGTTATGCGCACAGCAAACAAGTATAGACTAGATTGCCTAATTTGGAAATAAGCATTGCATATCCGTTTGCTTTGAAAAGTGCTTTGGAATTTGCTACCCGCAAGTAGACTAAAACACGGATTTCAATGAGTTTTTTCAACTCAAACAATCCAACCTTCACCCACAGGCATTCAAACAGTTTATCATATAAGCATTTAGCCGCATGGCAAGCATACTGTCATGGCAACACTCACACGCATGCGGGATGCTAAAACGTAAATACTTACATCGTACTCCGTGCCAAAACAGTAACCTAGTTAGCAAACATGCATGTCCTAGTTCATGTTAAGAATGACTAATGCATCACATGCAAAAATGCAATCTAGATAGGCTCGGCTAACCTAAACATGGCATGTGAAATGCGATCAACTATCACATATTCAATTTGTGAGTTGAAGTACAAATGCAGTTAGCGTGATGTACCGAGCCTAATGCATGCAATACAAATGCATGAATGAACGCATGCATAGCATAAGGTATGCTAAATTAGACGTGCCCTAATCTACCATCGTAAGCAGGTAAATAAAAGGGAAGAAAGAAGTGGGGATTGGAAGACACGCACACACTCACCCACACTTATTACAGATTTGCCCTCGCTTGGAGGGGCCAAATAAATATTACTGTCCGAATGATAAGCAAATAAAATTATTACAGAAATTTTAATTAATTAAAAGGAAGAATGCAAAAGAAAGGAAAGGGGGGCCGCAGCCTCTGCCTCGGGATGCGCAAATGATGCATGCTTGGAACTCGGCTCGCCTGAAAAACCCGTACTGTACCCCTGCCACCTCTGTTTGTACTGCCCCGTCTCTCTGAAAATTGCCAAAACTCCAGAACAGGTTCCTTGTATGTTGCAGAGCACCACCGGCTAGACAGAATCCCTACCGGCATCCCAGAATTTCCACCGGCAGTGCTTTGATTTACCGGCCATTCAAAGATTGCCGGCCGGCACTGAATTCTGCCGGTCGGCAGAAACTTCCTGCAGAAGATAGTTTTGACAGCAAACAGAGAACAGACAGTGCATGGCATGGGGTTTCAGGCATATGTGAGCATGGTCATGCTTCCTATCATTGCTTTGAACTCAAGGAAGCGTGACCCTCGATCCTCGAGCCATCAATGGTGCATGATAGCCCAAGGGATCAAGTTTGCCACTTGATGTAAAGATGCATGCGACACACAAATGAGAGCCAAGGCCTTATCATGTCGAAGTCAAAGGCCCCGGTGACCGAGAGTTAAGGCGTGTTTCATCACTTATAGTATGAACACCCCTTAACACTCACACTTGATTTGACACCCCAAACCAAGCAATGCAATGCATGTTATGCAAACATGACTCAAATGCAACATGATACCAAATATGCAAAGTATGGCAAATGTCACACAATTACCATGACAAATATACAAGGCTAAGCATGCAAGGTGCAAATATGATGCAAACATGGACCAATTTGGCAATGGGATTAACATACTACAAGGCTTAATGAAGCCACCATGCAACAAACATGAAACAAGCATGCAATGGGGCCTTGAACCGTAACGGGACAGACCTTGATCCACCCCAAAACAGTGGCCAAAAGGTGTCTAAATGGAAGACCAAAACTCATGCTAACAAGTAAACTAATGGTCCTAAGGTTAAGGCACAAAAGGGAGGTACCTCACTCCCATAACATGACCAATCATAGCATGATTTAGACAAGTAAGAAACAGAATTTTTACAGGCAAAATAGGACTCCAAAAACCTCCTAATATGGCAACTAAAGATGGCTCCAAAGAGATGCGCACACTAAGGCTCATATTTAGGCATAAAAGGGCACACCCTCAAGGCATGGGAGAGGTCACAAATGCAAGCATACAAGCATGATTTGGGGACTGAAATGACATGGCAAACAACTTCAACTCATCAAAGTAGACCAACTAAGGCATACTTATGGCTCATACACTTGAGGGCTCACAAGCCAAAATGCATAGCAACCATAACAAACATGTCAAACATGACCAAATTGATAACCAACAGACTTTAAGCATGGAAAAACAATGCTAAAAACTTCTTAGTGCCGAACCAAAATCATGCTCAAATGATGTGTTACAACATGGCACTCTTTAAACCAAATAATGGGATTTCAAAGCAAGTGTGTTATTCATGTAAAAGGGCAACAAACCCAACATAGGACAGAGGTATAACATGATCCAAAACACCCAAAAAAACTCTGAAAAGTAGTCATAAACAACTGAGCATACATGCTACCATATTAAGCCAAAAATGAGGACAAAAGAGGGACCAAGGGAGAGGGGTGTCCCTCCCCTATGCAAGACTTCAAAATCCCTTCTTCACCACTGAAAATCCACTGGATTTCAGTGATGAGAAGGCCAAGACACAAGAGTGACCAAAGCTTAACAAAGATGGTACAAAAAGGGGCCAAACAAGGCCTAATAAGGTGAGTTTGCACTTAAACCACAAAACAACCTTAATGAAAGTTCTAAAGCATGCAAATGTAAGCCTTTTTTATGTTATGCACAAAAGCTAGATCAGCAAGCAAGATAGGTAAAAAACTATTGCAAGTTTGGGGAATCTAAAGTAAAGTGCTCACCCTTGAAGATCCTTTGAAGAACAAATGGTCCAGCCCTCTTCTTTTGATCAAAATCAGTCCAAAAACTCAAGAATCAACCCCCCAAGTCCCTCAATCTCGGAGCAAGGTGTAATAGTGTGTGTAATGGTGCAAAAGTAAGGTAAAATCACACTTTTAGGCCAAGAAACACACACAAAGGGAGAGAGAGAGGGAAATATAGAGATAGGGTGTATCTGTCTATGGAAGCTCTGGTTTTTGCCTCTAAACTTTCTAACCTAGAGCCAAGAGGAGAGCCTTCCTCTTATAGAGGTCCCTCTTGCAAAGCTTATACAACAAGCTTGCTTAGAGGGACATCCCTCCATAAGGCAGAGTTGGTGCCAGCTATCACAGCTGGCACAAAATATCTCCATAAAGTGGATGAACAGTGGTCGGCTGCCCAAAAATGTCATTTTGACAAAATTTAGTGCCGACCGGCAACCAACAGTGTCGACCGGCAACAAACAGTGCCGACCGGCAATAAAAAGTGCCGATGGCATCAAAAAGCCAGCCGGTGACCTCTAGCTGCTGCCGGTGGTGTGTGGGGATGCCTCACAAGGCATTCCCTGCCCCTCCAAGGCAAAACACAAGTGTTTGGTGCAAAACCAGACACTAAACGGTCGAGTTCGGAGATCCTGAAGCAAGGCGCGTAGCCGAGACCTCCGGGAACTCTAAACGAACACAAACATGGATGATCACCGAGTGTTCAAACGGTGACGTCCAAGTCTTGAGGACGGTCAAAAATGGGGTGTCTACAGTTGCCCCTCTTTGACAGAACTCGAAAGTCATAACAATGACGGGAGTGAATGTCAAAGCCCAGAGACGACCCATTTTTGACAAGGCCGAAGACTTAGACAAACATGCAAGACAAACAAGGTATGCGCCCGGAGGCAGGGGCAAAATGCAAGACGATGCACGAAGCCGAGCATAACTTATGATCATGCAAAGAAAGCTGTAATGAAGCATACATGCGACAATTTTAAGCTAGCACACACCAAACTACACTACAATGCAGAAAGGATGTAAGAGAATTATGTAATTCTCGATACGTCTCACTCGGAGGATACAATACCTGTTCGGTTCGTCTGGTTGCACCAGCCTCAAATGAACCGTACATACAATATCGTGCCTGCAAAGAAAACAAACTTAACAGGTGTAATATTTGTTAACAACATACATAGTAGTGTACTCGAAATGCGTGACAGCGCAAAGCAAGTGGGAAGCATAACAATGTTGTGAAAATACAAACATGTAAGTGAAGCATGCGGTCTACGCAGGCAACGAAATTGATCATAAGCATGCGGTCTACGCAAGTAATGAAATTAACGAATATGCGGTCTACGCAATCAAAACGTGCGGTCTACGCAGGTAATGAAATTGATAACGAGCATGTGGTCTACGCAAGTAAAGAAATTAACGAATATGCGGTCTACGCAATCAAAACATGCGGTCTACGCAGGTAATGAATTAATAATGCGGTCTACGCAATCAGAACATGCGGTCTACGCAGGTAATGAAATTTGAACAATTATGCGGTCTACGCAAGCAATACATGCGGTCTACGCAGGTAAAGAAATTGAACAATAATGCGGTCTACGCAATCAAGACATGCGGTCTACGCAGGTAATTAAATTAGATAATTATGCGGTCTACGCAATCAAAACATGCGGTCTACGCAGGTAACGAAATTGAATAATCATGCGGTCTACGCAATCAAAACATGCGGTCTACGCAGGTAATGAAATTAAATAATCATGCGGTCTACGCAATCAAAACATGCGGTCTACACAGGTAATGAAATTAAATAATCATGCGGTCTACGCAATCAAAACATGCGGTCTACGCAGGTAATGTAATTATCATGCGGTCTACGCAAGTAATGAAATTGATTACAAACATGCGGTCTACGCAGGTGATGTAA
Organism: Camellia sinensis; assembly: GCF_055761805.1. Classification (NCBI taxonomy): domain Eukaryota; kingdom Viridiplantae; phylum Streptophyta; class Magnoliopsida; order Ericales; family Theaceae; genus Camellia; species Camellia sinensis. The sequence goes on from NC_138968.1 coordinate 125,589,768, forward strand.
TTATCATGCGGTCTACGCAAGTAATGAAATGATTACAAACATGCGGTCTACGCAGGTGATGTAATAAACATGCGGTCTACGCAAGTAATGAAATGATTACAAACATGCGGTCTACGCAGGTGATGTAATAAACATGCGGTCTACGCAAGTAAGGAAATGTATTGTTACACAGCATAATTGAAACAATTTGTGGAACCCACAAGGCATGAAAAGGATACGGGACGGGACATTCTTCGCACGCATCGAGCATTGCTCGGAGAAGTTATGGCCTGAGGTCAACTCGAAGGTTCTCGCTTCAAAGATGTGCTTTCCCGCATTGTGAAGGCGTCAAACGATGCGGTTGACCCGAACAGAGGTGCGGAAGGTGCGTTGACCGCAAAGGGGAGTTTCACTGGTATCAATTCTGATACTTTGCTACACTGCCATTCTATGCTTTACTTTCCTTTTTACTAGTAGTCTAAGCACATTGCACTGCCTCGGGCAGGTTTTATTTTCTCAAAATTACACGTTTTTGCAAAACACGTGATGGGAATGAAACAACCATTTTGTTCAAAAGATGTTGCATTTGTAAACTTTCTATGTGTCGCATCGCAGGGTCTCACACCACAATGTGAACGAAATCGAACTTATTTTGAACATTGAAAATTCGCGTCGTAATAATCAGGTAGTGAACCAACTTACAACTCGATAAGCAAAACAAAGACACGATATAACCAAACAAGCGTGAGTACAACTCGATAAACAAATCAAGAGCTCAGAGAGAGTGAAATACAACTCGATAAGCAAATGCACAATAACTTGTCAATCGGACAGGTGTGCCCCCGCAAGAATCGATCGCCGAGGAGGGATGGGAGGTGGTGAAGTTCCCCAATTCCTAGCATAAACAGCTCAGGGAACCAGGAGGGAGCCCACCGGCCAGGGGTAGAGGCCACCGGCCGAGGGGAATGGCCATCGGCCAAAAGTTGGCTCGGTCGGCAAAACATAATGGTCGGTCGGCAAACAGTTTGGCCGGTCGGCACTTAATGGGGGGATCAGCAGAATGTTGACACCTGTCCTCCACTCAACCTTATCTCCTACAAAAGATCCCAGCTTCGTGGTTTTTCTCACTTTCACACTGATTTGCTCTAATGAAAGAGTTTCTTGCTCAAAATCTCACAGCTTGGATTGCTAGCTTGGATGGCTCGGAAAAAGTGAATTTCCGGGGTTTCGGCCTTAATGCACTATTCACTCTGGGTCGTACCCCATTGCACCTCCCGTTTCTCCATGCCGCGGCAAGGTTTTGGAACCCGGTGACGCATGTCTTTAGCTTCGCTGGGCAAGAGATATGTCCTACCTTCGAGGATTTTCGAGCCTTAATGGAGTCCGAGCACGATGAGGAGCTCCTGCCCCAACTTAACTTCGGCTATGCCCAATCCTTAGGGCGAATGTGTGGACTCAGTATGCGTGACGCTCGGTCGCTGATTTGTGACGAAATGCTGGATATTCCGAGTTTGATCGATCGGTTTTCTGATGCCGACGATCGCAACGATCATCACTGGCAAGGCTTCCGGCGACACGCCCTCTGTTTGTGCATGCTATCTCATTTTCTATTTATCTCAGGCTCCGGAGGATCCAGGGTCCGACTAACCGAGGTCGCCCAAGGCTTGAAGGAGGGCAAGAGCTGTATTGCCATGACCCTGGCTGAGACGTTGATGGGCTTGGACGCCTTTTATCGTCGCGAGATGGCCAGATTAGCAGGGAGTCCACTACTACTACAGGTAATGTTTCCCACCCAATCTCACATATATGCATTGCTCACATCACTCGGCCCTCAAGCTCGGTCTTTTCTCACGAAACCCTATTCTCACTTTTCTCTCCTCGCACATCTCTCTATTCTTTATTCTCTCATTTTTTTCATCCCTTCCCAGGTGTGGTTAATGGACAAGCTGCAGGTTGTGGACTCTTGCCCAGCATATTCAGCTCGCGGCTACTTCTTCCGGCACCGTCTAGTCAATGCCCTGGATGAGGGATGGTGGTTCGCTTGGATGTGCTGCTTGTCTGCAGACCGTATTGCTTGGCGGTGCCCTTGGCTGAGCCTTCCAGCAATGAGTTACAATATGCCCCGGCAGACTGGGATTCAATTGGTTGGTCTTACTCACTGTGTATTCTACTTCCCATTCCGGATTCGACGTCAATTTGGCCATGATCAGACCTGCCCGCCAGAGGGGATAGAGTATCCTGCTGCATTTCCAGCCCGAGGCGCACAGCTTACTTGGCAGGCCACCGCGTGGGGGATGAGAGAACTCCTGGCCCCCGCTCCTACTTTCAGTTGCACTTTGTCTGATGAGTGCTTGGATTGGCTTAATGAGGAGGCACAGATCGGGCCCATCTTGGCATCAGAGGCTTCGACCAGCTCGGGGAGGGGGCGCAGGAGCACCTGACTTGACTATGCCCCAGATTTATTGCTTTATTAGTACTTTTAAGTTTTCTTTATGAATGTAATAAAAAAGCAACTTTGATTGTATGCAAAAGCAGGAGAACTCTGTTTTGAAATCAATGAAATTGAAAGTTGTGGTACTGAAAATTTTCCGCTTTGGTCCAAAAATGGTCAAAGTTGTAAAAAGATTTATTTGAACAAAGTCATCTTTATTAAAACTTTTCAAAGACATTTTCATTGTGGATCAGAACTGGACACGCCTGAAATCTGTCACTGAGGTGCACAACCCTGGATCCCTGCAACTGGAAAGTTGCCCATAGTCTGAAGAACACTGCACCGGAGATCATAACCGAACTCTTGAATGCTGATCAAACAAAGATGGCCGAGACGACCAAATGGACAAAGTTGATCGGGGAAAAAGTTATGGCTGAACTCCAAGATGAAGTTGCCTACGTATCCCAAAGATGGGAATCAAGCCTTATGTAGTTCAGGCTAAGGTTCACTCGAGTGTTTTCACTTTCCTTTTGCGCTCTAACTTTTGCCAAAGCCGCCCTTTGCGGGTTTTCAGCCTTGCGAGCTCAGTTTTTATATTTTTTAATTTTTTTGTGCTCTAACTTTTGCCTAGGCCGCCCTTCCGGGTTTTCGGCCTAGCGAGCCTCTCAAGGGTAATATTTCTTCAACTTGTCCATGTTGATCGGTTGGGAGAACTCCAGACCATCTAGGTCCATCAGAACCACAGCTCCACCTGACCAGATAGCTTTGATGATGTAAGGACCAGTCCAATTAGGTCTGAACTTGCCCCTCGGGTCGTGGATGGGGGCTCGGTTGTCCTTGAGCACCAGATCTCCTTCCTTTAGATTCCGGGACTTAACCTTCTTGTTGAAAGCCCGGACTATTCTGCGCTGATAACTTTGAACGTGGTACAGTGCTCTCAGTCTTCTCTCATCAAAGAGCATGAGTTCCTCGAACCTGCTCTGCTGCCAATCTGCTTCGGCTATTTGACACTCGGCCAATACTCGTAACGACGGAACCTCAATTTCAATAGGTAGAACGGCCTCCATCCCATAGACTAATGAATACGGAGTCGCCCCGGTAGAAGTTCTAATTGAAGTCCTGTAGCCCCACAGAGCAAATGGCAACTTATCTGGCCAATCCCGGTAGGTTTCCACCATCTTCCATAGTATATGCTTGATGTTCTTGTTGGCGGCCTCCACTGCTCCATTGGTTTGCGGCCGGTATGTGGATGACTTATGAAAAGCCACATTATACTTCTCCAACAAGTCAATTACTTCCTTCTTAAAATGGGAACCATTATCCGAAATAATTTCGTTTGGAACCCCGTAGCGACAGATGATGTTGTTTCTGATGAACTTTGCAACATGCGACGCTTTCAACACCGCATATGATTGGGCCTCGACCCATTTCGTGAAATAATCTATCGCTACCAGGATGAACTCATGCCCGTTTGATCCCTTCGGAGTAACAGCCCCGATCACATCAATTCCCCAAACCGAAAATGGCCATGGCGAAGTCATGTTATACAGCTTTGACGGCGGGATGTTCATGCGGTTCGCATGGATCTGGCATTTGTGGCATCGCCGAACAAAACCGATACAATCCTCTTCCATTGTAGACCAGTAGTAGCCCTGTCTGAGGATCTTCCTGGCCAGCATTACTCCATTCATGTGTGCGCCGCACTCCCCTCCATGGATGGCCTCCATCAGGCGCTTCGATTCTTCAGCTTCTACACAGAGCTTATGCATCCCCAGATGACCTCTCTTGTACAGCTTACCCCCGCAGATGATGAACTGAACAGCCATTCTTCTGATCGCCCTTTTATCCTTGGCATTTGCCCCTGGTGGGTACGCCTCCTTTTCCAAGAAGTTCCAAATGTCGTAATACCAGGGGTGGTCGTCCTGAGCCTCATCTATGACAGAAATTGATTCGTACGCTGGCGCAAACTTCTGGTCAATAATGACTGGACGCATCCGGACTCCGGACGGGATGTCTATCATGGAAGATAGAGTTGCTAGTGAATCTGCGAACCTGTTGTTTTCTCTTACTAGGTGGGTGAAATTTAGCTTCTCAAATCGAGGAATTAACAAATCCAAGGTTTGGTGGTAAATTATCATCCTTTCCTCTTTGACTTTCCAGTCTCCTTTCGCCTGAGACACAACAAGGTTCGAGTCCCCAATGACGTCCAACCGTCTTGCCCCTAGTTCTAGGGCTGCTTCTAGGCCGGCAATACATGCCTCATATTCTGCTTCATTGTTCGAGACTTTGAACTGGAGCTTGAATGCTAAAGGGATACGGGAATCGTCTGGCGCTATCAGCAACACTCCTATCCCATACCCATACTGGTTCGACGCTCCGTCAAAATACATTGTCCAAGTTTCATCTTCGACATACAGAATGGCTTCATCCGGGAACAGGTACTCAACCGCTTCATCCCCTTCAACCGGGTGGTCGGCAAGGAACTCCGCTACCGCTCTTCCTTTTACTGACTTGCGTGTTACATACTTCAGATCAAATTCTGAGAGCAACAGCAACCAGCAAGCTAGCCTACCCGTAAGTGCCGGTTTCTCGAAAAGATATTTGATGGGATCCAAGCGTGAAACCAACATTACAGAGTGAGCTAACAGGTAGTGCCGCAGCTTCCTGGTAGCCTATACCAAGGCCAAGCAAGCCTTCTCCAGTGGGGTGTAGCGGGTCTCGTAATCCAGCATCTTCTTGCTCAGATAGTAGATGGCCCTTTCCACCTTGTCCTCTGACTCTTGTGCGAGCATGCAGCCCATGGTAATCTCAGTTACTGAAAGGTACAATATCAACGGTCTCCTCGGCTCTGGTGGTGACAACACGGGCGGGTTCTGTAAATATTCTTTGATCTGCTCAAAAGCTGCTTGACATCGGCCGTCCCATTGGAATTTCTTTCCTTTCTTCAGGAGACCAAACAGTGGTTCACAAGTCAAGGTTAATTTGGAAATAAACCGTCTTATGAATTGCACTTTACCTAGAAAGCCTCGCACCTCCTTTTCAGTCCTTGGTGGTGGCATTTCTAAGATGGCCTTGATTTTGGAAGGGTCGACTTCGATGCCCCTTTGTGTAATCAGAAACCCCAGCATTTTCCCCGCTGTAACACCGAATGTACACTTCTGGGGATTCAACCGCAGTCGAAACTCTCTGATCCTTTGAAAGAACTTTTGCAAGGCGGTGTAGTGGCCTTCTCTTTCTTTGGACTTGACAATCATGTCATCCACGTACACCTCAACTTCCCTGTGGATCATATCATGCAGTATCGTGGTTGCAGCCCGTTGATACGTGGCCCCAGCATTCTTCAACCCAAATGGCATCACTCTGTAACAGTATGTCCCCCACGGGGTGGTGAAAGCAGTCTTCTCCCGGTCTTCGGGTGCCATCACTATCTGGTTGTATCCTGAGAAGCCATCCATAAACGAAAGCAAAGCATGCCTCGCTGTAAAATCTACCAACTCATCAATGTGTGGCAGGGGGAAGTCGTCCTTCGGACTAGCTCTATTCAAATCCCTGAAATCCACGCATACTCGGATCTTACCATCCTTCTTCGGCACTGGAACAATGTTAGCCAACCAAGTCGGGTATTCGGATACCAGCAGGAAGCCTGCATCAATTTGCTTGGTGACTTCTTCCTTGATCTTAATGGCCCAATCAGGACGGATCCTTCTGAGTTTCTGCTTGACAGGTCGGGCCTCGGGATCAAGAGGGATCCGGTGCTGTACAATCTCAGGATCGATTCCAGGCATGTCTTCGTAGGACCACGCGAAAACATCTTTGAAATCTTTTAATAAAGCGACTAAGCGCTCGCGTTCCTCCGAAGACAACGTGGACCCGATCTAGACCAGCCGCGGGTCCTTCTCAGTACCAACATTCACAGTAGTGATTTCATCCATTAAGGGTTTAACAAATCTTTCCTGCTCTTGATCAATTAATCGTTGTAAAACCGGAGGAATTTCTTCCTCGTCGTTTTCATCAAAATTTTGAAAATCCTGATTTAAGCAATAAATCAAAGGCACAGAAAAATACTCAGAAACCACATCCACATTATTCTCATTAAATACTTCCAAGCCGTCCGATTCTTCTGTTACAACAGACTCAAAAGAGAAAGAAAAAGACGACCTAGACAGGACTGTGGCATCCGGGTTATCACCCCCAGGAATACCGGACTCAGACTCAGTTGAGCTGGAACCTGATTCCGACTCACAAGACTCGGTGGAATCAGATTCCGGCTCACTACCTGACCCGGTGCTGCTGGACAAAAATCCTTCTTCATATTGCCAGATGAGAGAAGGTACGATGGATGCATCCAAAATAGCTGATGGTAGGCCCGCAGCCGCTTCATTCCCAATCACGCTTACCGAGGAGTTATCCCCCAAGCACTTCTGTTTGATCGGAGGATCTGAAAGTAGACATGCCAGTGCTACCCCCACTTCATTCTCAGCGTCCTCAGACTGCACTTCCTCACTTTGCTCAGCCTCGGCTAATGAGTCCGTCTGCTCTTCGGCGGTGTCATTCTCAGGTAACTGCAGGTCAAAGAAAATTTTAAATCCCGGTACGCGCTTCCCTTCTGTGTTCAGCCACGGCTTTAGGAAGCCACAGAACGGAAAGTCCTCCCCCTCCCGGACGAAGCGTCCGTTTAGGGTACCCTGAATGGGCCGGTGCATTAAGTCAAAGGGCTTCCCCATCTGTTTTGCTCTGGCTCTTCCGGCCATCTCCTTTCCTTTCCTTATCCAGTCCTCTTTGGTGGGTAGGTAACCCAACCCAAAGGTGTGAGGGTTGTGTGGCACTTCGGCCAACGCCGCGACGCCCTTCCGACCGCTTTTCCCCAATCCCATCCCGGGGATGTGCTGGAGTTTGTTCATAAGATAGACTGCTTGGGCACTGACATATACCCCTTCATTAGCTGCCATGATGTCCTGTACAACCCAAGCCTCAGCCAAGGTAAAACCCGATATGAACACATCTTCCATACCATGCTCGATTTCTAGAACAGGCGTAGATACCTCCGGTGGCGGATGAATTGATGAGTTTCCAAAAACAATGGCTACTCCCTTCCCATAGGGGTATTTCACCGCTTGATGTAGGGTAGAGGAGACTGCCTTTACCTGATGCAGCCACGGCCGCCCCAAAAGCAGGTTGAACGTTGCAGGAACCTCCAAGACATGGAAATCTATCTCGTGCTGTCCCGGCCCAACCTTTGTTTGAATCTTAACTGTCCCCATTACTTCCCAGCTTGTGTTGTTATACGCCCGAATCACCTGGGCCGTTGGCACAAAATCCGCGACTTTCAAACCGATCGCGTAGGCTGTTCTTGCCGGACAGACGTTGATGGCTGACCCTGTGTCGACAAGCACCACGGGTATCCATTTATCTCTGCACTCCACAGAGATGTAGAGCGGCTTGTTATGGTTCGCACCCTCAGGTGGCAGTTCTTTATCGGAAAAAGTCAACATCGGGGCTGCCCCTCCCGAAAAAACTAGGCCCACCAGCTGTTCGGGCGTGGTGTCTATGGAAAGCTTGGCTTTGTCCATGGCCGAGAGGACTGCCTGTCTATGTACCCAAGAAGCCATAAGCAGCCCCCAAATGGAGATGTCTGCTTGTATCTTCTTTAATTGTCTCAATACGGCCTCATCCTCGAGTTGCTTTTCCTTTTGCTTCTCTGCCTCCCTATCCTTTCCAGACGCCTCTGGTTGATCCAGATGTGGAGGCTTGAAATACCGTCCACTCCTGGTCATGTGATCGACCTCGCCGATATACCAGGTATCATCTGGTTGGTTATTCCCCCAATCCTCGTCGGTGTGGGCAAGACACAAATCATCATCCTCCCACCACATTCCATCTGCGGCCGACGGGCACCTGTCTGGTTCTGGCATGACTGTTCCGACACTTGCAGTACCTCCTATTCTTATGCTCGCGGTATTCTCCACTTCTGTACTTGCGGCGGTCTCAATCCCCACATGGGCTTTTGCCTTCCTGATTCTCTCAGAATCTTCAAATTTTTCCCGTTCTGACTGTGTCAATACAGTAGATTGTTCGGTAATCCCTGTACTCAAAATGCTCCATTCCCGAGCGAAATTCTCGACACCGGCGCTCTCCGGCGATGTACTCTGTTCTTCGGCGTTCCTGGCTGTTACTGACATTCCTGCCCCTGCCGGGCCTTGTTCTGACTAAAACTCTCCTACCACATCTGGCTGATCGTCCAACCATCCCGTGGCCTCTGCCGATTCCTCGTAATCGAACCAGTTGACGGCTGAGTCTTCTGGATCTTGGTTACTGTAAAACTGGAACTGGGCAAGATCCTCTTCCACAGCTGTCAAATCATCCGTTTCTTGTCCTCGGCTGTCCCCTTGGATTGCACACAGCTCTCCCTCTGTTGGAAACATTACATCTGGTCTATTCTGGCCTATTGGTGAAATGTAGTCACTCGGACTATAAGCATTCTCCACATCACTCTCAGACTTCGCAGACTCTGGCTCAAAAACCCCCTTCTCCTTTGGAGTCTTCTCTCCCCTGCTCCCGATGGTCACCACCGCTGGCTTGGGTTGGGTTATGGAAACGTCCATCATGCACAAATCGGTGCAATCAGGAAGGAAAACTTCTGGCTTAGGCAGGTAGGAAGATGTGATATAGATACTAGGATCGTAGGGCACGACTCCAGTATGGATGAAATTGATTCTTTTGGGTGGTGGAGCTTGGTTATGTGTGGGGAGAGGGTTTGTAGTAACATTGGGTTTCTCAGGAGGTAAAATCACCCTGTTATCAATGAGATCTTGAATCTCATGCCGCAATCGAAAGCACAGGTCGGTGTCGTGACCGTGCTGTTGATGAAATGCACAATACTTGGCTGGATTGTGGGCAGCGGGGAGTCTTTCTGGTAAGGGCCGCGGCTCTAGGGGCTTCAGATGCCCTTTTCTGATCAAAACCCCCAAAGCTTTGGACAGGGGCATATAAAGTGGAGCGAAGGTTCTGGTATTTTTGGGAAGGTATTTGGCTGCTTGTGGGTTGCTTCCAGACGCACCGGAGAATGGTGTGGCTGCCATATTTCTTGGGGGAGGGTTGGTGGTGACCATACTCACTTCGGAGGTCCTGGTAGTTGTAGTGCCACTCGGGCCTGCATTAGCGCTACGATTAAAAGTTCTGCGGGGCTGCTCCCAGTCATTATCAATCAATCCTTGCTTCAAGGCATCTTCAATTTGCACTCCCATTTCATGTAAATCAGAAAATGTAGGAAAGGGGAGTACAATCATCTTTTGCATTAGTTTCGGCTGAAGATTGCGCACAATCATCCGAATCTGGTCCTTGTCCGTGGGCCTTAAGGTCATCATCGAAGCCTTAGCCCGCCACCTGGCTACAAATTCTGAGAAGTTCTCCTTGGGTTCTTGCCTTGTTGTCTCGAGATCCCGGGTCGTGATCTCGATTTGTGTATTGTATAAGTACTGCAGGATGAAGGCCTCAGCCATCTCGTCCCAACTTCTCTTGACGTCATCCTCCAACTTGGCATACCATGTGGCCGCTACACCTGACAGGGTCCGGCCAAATAAAGACAGCTTCTGCAGTCTAGTGAGGCCCATTGGCCTTAGGATGTCTGAGAACAGTCGTAGGTGCACCATAGGATCCCCAGATCCGTCAAAACGATCAATTTGTGGCATCTTAAACCGGTCTGGCAGCGTCACGGCTGCGTCGGTGTATCCGTCTCCAATGTCCGGAATGGACTTCACACCTTGAGATTTCTTAAACAGCTTTTCAAGCCTGCTCATTTTTAATGCCATGGGGTCCACCTCGGACTCGAAGGGAGAATCCGATTGATTGATAGGAATGGGTGCTTTAGATAGTTGAGGCGGGATCGGGGGCAGAGCTGGCCCCGTTGGAAGGTCGGTATCTATCCGGTGTCTCTTCGGGTATCGGAACCCTTAGTGGGGGAGGGACTTGCTGTGAAGCTGACGCCCCAGTTTGCTGCTGCAATCTCACGATTAAATCCGCTTGTTCACTCACAACCGTGGCCTGCTGTTTGGCGAACTCTGCCTGCCGAACAGCATCCTGCTGCATCATTTTCATGCTGTCTTGGAGTTGGCGCACCATCTCCTCTAAGCTAGCCATACTATTCTGCTCTGATTGGATTACTGGTATATGTTCTCTTTCTGTAGGTGAAGCAGGACCCTGATCCCTACTGAACTCAGGTGGGGTAGATAAGGCCCTCTGAACTGACTGTGGAACTGATATCCTCTGCCCAGCTGTCCTCCGTCTAGTAACCGGGGGTAGGGAGCGGTACACTGGTTGTCCGTCTATCAGATCCTCAGATCGATGGAGCCGACGACCTCTAATCCAGAGTGCTTGGGGAATATCTACCGGGTTAGAAGCAATGGTGCTAAACTACCTAGCAAAAAGATAAATAAAGCAGTAAATAAACAAACAATCGGACGGCATAACTGCTTAAAATAAACACATACAACACGCAGTTGGGCATTCACAATGCACAGTTTGATAAGCCGAACACACTGTTCCCCGATACTGATCACTGTTCCCCAAATTTCTGTTCCCCACATACTGAATCTGATACTCGCGGATATAACTGATTCTCGAATTCTGATACTCATGCCCTTAGGCCTGATGCCCCAGACTTGCAAACTGGTATGCACATTCCTGTAGAGATATACTCTAAAAGCACATAGCAAGTAAGAAAGAGCCAAAACACCCCTATGTTGGGGTAGGGTTTCCCTGTCCTATTTTGTCAGGAGCTAGGGTTCCACTATGCACGCAGTAGTTTTCAAACAACCTAACATCGGGTAAGCAGCCTGTCCTAATTTGGAATGGTCACTATGGATCCGAATATGTGCTAGGTCGATTGGTCAAAAAGGGTGCCTCGGTAAAACCGGGGTTTGTATTCCCATACTGTCAGAGCCCATAGCCGGTCAGCCTTATGGTCATGCCTTGACAAGACAAGCCTCCGGCAAACCGTTCAGGAATGGCAGATGGCAAACACAGTGTTCCTAGGCGCACCAATGCACATGCAATGCAAAGAAACACATAAATGAAATCAAAATAGGATATCACGAGTTCGAGTCAAGCTCTCTAAATATTTCCCCAGCAGAGTCGCCAGAAACTGTAACCAGTCCGCGTGGGACCCCGCTACTGTTCGGACTCGATTTTGTGTCACGGTTCTTAATCTTGAACCAAAGAGTCCAAATCTGGCAAATCGTTTTGAGAAACAGATTTTTGAAAAAGTAGTGCCAAACATGGACTGCTTTGCCAGATACAGAGTCGCCACCTAAATATTTTTTAAATGGGGAAATTTAGGAAACCCTGACTCGGTGCCGAAGGCCACATGTCCGTCATCACCGGAGTTGTCTCGGCTCGGGAGCTTGGGTACGATCGGGGAAGGTCAGCTATGAGCACCCCCTTTCGCCCGGTCCGAAGACCGGCCTCTACTAACCGTGATATCCGTTTTTGAAAACTTTATGTGTTCTTATTCCGGTTATTAGCCTAGAATTACTATGTTATGCGCACAGCAAACAAGTATAGACTAGATTGCCTAATTTGGAAATAAGCATTGCATATCCGTTTGCTTTGAAAAGTGCTTTGGAATTTGCGACCCGCAAGTAGACTAAAACACGGATTTCAATGAGTTTTTCCAACTCAAACAATCCAACCTTCACCCACAGGCATTCAAACAGTTTATCATATAAGCATTTAGCCGCATGGCAAGCATACTGTCATGGCAACACTCACACGCATACGGGATGCTAAAACGTAAATACTTACATCGTACTCCGTGCCAAAATAGTAAACTAGTTAGCAAACATGCATGTCCTAGTTCATGTTAAGAATGGCTAATGCATCACATGCAAAAATGCAATCTAGATAGGCTCGGCTAACCTAAACATGGCATGTGAAATGCGATCAACTATCACATATTCAATTTGTGAGTTGAAGTACAAATGCAGTTAGCGTGATGTACCGAGCCTAATGCATGCAATACAAATGCATGAATGCACGCATGCATAGCATAAGGTATGCTAAATTAGACGTGCCCTAATCTACCATCGTAAGCAGGTAAATAAAAGGGAAGAAAGAAGTGGGGATTGGAAGACACGCACACACTCACCCACACTTATTACAGATTTGCCCTCGCTCGGAGGGGCCAAATAAATATTACAGTCCGAATGATAAGCAAATAAAATTATTACAGAAATTCTAATTAATTAAAAGGAAGAATGCAAAAGAAAGGAAAGGGGGGCCGCAGCCTCTGCCTCGGGACGCGCAAATGATGCATGCTTGGAACTCGGCTCGCCTGAAAAACCCGTACCGTACCCCTGCCACCTCTGTTTATACTGCCCTGTCTCTCTGAAAATTGCCAAAACTTCAGAACAGGTTCCTTGCATGTTGCAGAGCACCACCGGCTAGACAGAATCCCTACCGGCATCCCAGAATTTCCACCGGCAGTGCTTTGATTTACCGGCCATTCAAAGATTGCCGGCCGGCACTGAATTCTGCCGGTCGGCAGAAACTTCCTGCAGAAGATAGTTTTGACAGCAAACAGAGAACAGACAGTGCATGGCATGGGGTTTCAGGCATATGTGAGCATGGTCATGCTTCCTATCATTGCTTTGAACTCAAGGAAGCGTGACCCTCGATCCTCGAGCCATCAATGGTGCATGATAGCCCAAGGGATCAAGTTTGCCACTTGATGTAAAGATGCATGCGACACACAAATGAGAGCCAAGGCCTTATCATGTCGAAGTCAAAGGCCCCGGTGACCGAGAGTTAAGGCGTGTTTCATCACTTATAGTATGAACACCCCTTAACACTCACACTTGATTTGACACCCCAAACCAAGCAATGCAATGCATGTTATGCAAACATGACTCAAATGCAACATGATACCAAATATGCAAAGTATGGCAAATGTCACACAATTACCATGACAAATATACAAGGCTAAGCATGCAAGGTGCAAATATGATGCAAACATGGACCAATTTGGCAATGGGATTAACATACTACAAGGCTTAATGAAGCCACCATGCAACAAACATGAAACAAGCATGCAATGGGGCCTTGAACCGTAACGGGACAGACCTTGATCCACCCCAAAACAGTGGCCAAAAGGTGTCTGAATGGTAGACCAAAACTCATGCTAACAAGTAAACTAATGGTCCTAAGGTTAAGGCACAAAAGGGAGGTACCTCACTCCCATAACATGACCAATCATAGCATGATTTAGACAAGTAAGAAACAGAATTTTTACAGGCAAAATAGGACTCCAAAAACCTCCTAATATGGCAACTAAAGATGGCTCCAAAGAGATGCGCGCACCAAGGCTCATATTTAGGCATAAAAGGGCACACCCTCAAGGCATGGGAGAGGTCACAAATGCAAGCATACAAGCATGATTTGGGGACTGAAATGACATGGCAAACAACTTCAACTCATCAAAGTAGACCAACTAAGGCATACTTATGGCTCATACACTTGAGGGCTCACAAGCCAAAATGCATAGCAACCATAACAAACATGTCAAACATGACCAAATTGATAACCAACAGACTTTAAGCATGGAAAAACAATGCTAAAAACTTCTTAGTGCCGAACCAAAATCATGCTCAAATGATGTGTTACAACATGGCACTCTTTAAACCAAATAATGGGATTTCAAAGCAAGTGTGTTATTCATGTAAAAGGGCAACAAACCCAACATAGGACAGAGGTATAACATGATCCAAAACACCCAAAAAAAACTCTGAAAAGCAGTCATAAACAACTGAGCATACATGCTACCATATTAAGCCAAAAATGAGGACAAAAGAGGGACCAAGGGAGAGGGGTGTCCCTCCCCTATGCAAGACTTCAAAATCCCTTCTTCACCACTGAAAATCCACTGGATTTCAGTGGTGAGAAGGCCAAGACACAAGAGTGACCAAAGCTTAACAAAGATGGTACAAAAAGGGGCCAAACAAGGCCTAATAAGGTGAGTTTGCACTTAAACCACAAAACAACCTTAATGAAAGTTCTAAAGCATGCAAATGTAAGCCTTTTTTATGTTATGCACAAAAGCTAGATCAGCAAGCAAGATAGGTAAAAAACTATTGCAAGTTTGGGGAATCTAAAGTAAAGTGCTCACCCTTGAAGATCCTTTGAAGAACAAATGGTCCAGCCCTCTTCTTTTGATCAAAATCAGTCCAAAAACTCAAGAATCAACCCCCCAAGTCCCTCAATCTCGGAGCAAGGTGTAATAGTGTGTGTAATGGTGCAAAAGTAAGGTAAAATCACACTTTTAGGCCAAGAAACACACACAAAGGGAGAGAGAGAGGGAAATATAGAGATAGGGTGTATCTGTCTATGGAAGCTCTGGTTTTTGCCTCTAAACTTTCTAACCTAGAGCCAAGAGGAGAGCCTTCCTCTTATAGAGGTCCCTCTTGCAAAGCTTATACAACAAGCTTGCTTAGAGGGACATCCCTCCGGGAACTCCAAACGAACACAAACATGGATGATCACCGAGTGTTCAAACGGTGACGTCCAAGTCTTGAGGACGGTCAAAAATGGGGTGTCTACATTAAGGTTGTGATCACTGAAAATTTTCCTTTTGATCCAAAAAATGTCTAAGTTGTAAAAGGTAAAATTTGAACAAAATCAACTTTTATCCAAACTTTTCAAAATCATTTTCGAAAAGGATCACCACTTGACACACACGGAATCACTCCTCAAGATGTACAACCCCGACTCCAAAATTCACAAATTGCCCCTTATTTGAATAGAACTGCTTAGCATCATAACCAGCTCTTCTCTCAAAGTAAAGATCATAACCGAACCCTCAGGTAAAGAACAAACAAAGATGACCTGATCAGACACATGGACAGGACAATTGAGTTGGTGGTGTTTATGGCTGGACTTCAGGATGAAGTTGCCTACGTATCCCGAAGATGGAAATTAGTCCTTACGTAGTTTGGTTCAGGTTCACTCGAGTATTAATACTCTCCTTTTGCCAAGGCCGCCCTTTAGGGTTTTCAACCTTGCGAGCTTAATTTTTCTTTATTTCTATTTTTTGTGCTCTAACTTTTTCCTTAGTTTCCATTCCGAGTTTTCGGCTTAGCGAGCCTCTCAGGGATAGTATTTCTTCAACTTATCCATGTTGACCGGTTGGGAAAATTCTAAGCCATTCCAAGTCCATGAGAATGACAGCTCCACCCAACCAGATATTTTTGATGATCTAAGGACCAGTCCAATTGGGTCTGAACTTGCCCCTAGGGTCATGAATGGGAGTCGGTTGTCTTTCAACACCAAATCCCCCTCTTTGAGATTTCGGGACTTAACCTTCTTGTTAAAAGCCCTAGTAATCCTGCATTGATAACCCTGAATATGATATAATGCTTTTAGCCTTCTCTCATCAAACATCATCAGTTCTTCAAACCTGCTCTGCTGCCAGTCCCCCTTTGCTATTTGACACTTAGCCATAACTCGTAGTGACGGGACTTTTATTTCGATTGGCAGAACAACTTCCATCCCATAGACAAGAGAATAAGGAGTTGCCCTTTTAGACGTCCAGATTGAAGTTCTATAGCCCCAAAGTGTGAATGGCAATTTGTTTGGCCAGTCCTTGTAGGTCTTGACCATTTTCTACAAAATATGTTTGATGTTCTTGTTGGCAGCTTCAACAGCTCTGCTGGTTTGCGGCCTATATGTAGATGACTTATGAAAAGTCACATTGTATTTCTCCAACAAGTCTATCACTTCTTTTTTGAAATGGGAGCCATTATCTGAAATAATTTCATTTGGGACGCCATAACGACAAATGATGTTGTTTCGAATTAACTAAGTCACATGCGCTGATTTCAACATTGCATAAGACTAAGCTTCCACTCACTTTGTGAAGTAATCAATTGCTAGTAGAATATATTCATGCCCATTTGACCTTTTTGGTGTGACTACACCGATGACGTCAATTCCCCAGACTGACAAAGGCCATGGTGAAGTCATGTTGTACAGTTTCAACGGCGGGATGTTCATGCGATTAGCATAAATTTGGCATTTGTGGCATCGCCGAACAAAACCAATACAATTCTCCTCCATGGTAGACCAGTAGTAACCTTGCCTGAGAATCTTCTGAGCTAACATTACTTCATTCATGTGCGCTCCGCACTTTCCTCCATGGATGGCCTCCATTAGGCACTTTGATTCCTCTGCTTCAACACACAACTTGTGTATTTCCAGATGACCCCTCTTGTACAGCATATCTCCGCAAATGATAAATTGAACGGCCATCCTCCATATTGCCCTCTTATCTTTGGCATTTGCCCCTGGTGGATAAATATCCTCTTCCAAGAAGTTCTAGATACCATAGTACCAAGGGTTTTGATCTTGCGCTTCATCTATTGCAGCGATAGTTTCGTAGGCCGGCGTATATCTCTATTCAATGATGATCGGACGCATCTGGACTCCAAGCAGGATGTCTATCATAGAAGATAGAGTTGATAAAGCGTTAGTGAATCTGTTGTTCTCTCTCAGTAGATGAGTGAAAGACAACTTTTCAAACCTAGGAATCAGAACGCCCAGGGTCTGATGATACATCTTCATCTTTTCTTCTTTAACCTTCCAGTCTCTATTTGCTTGAGAAACAACTAGTTTCGAGTCCCTAATGATGTCCAACCTTTTTGCCCCTAGTTCCAGGCCGGCTTCCAAACTAACGATACACGCCTCGTATTCTGCTTCGTTATTGGATACCTTGAACCGGAGTTTGAAGGCTAAAGGTATATAGGAATTGTCGAGTGTTACCAGCAACACACCTATCTCATAACCGTACTGATTAGACGCTCTATCAAAGTACATTGTCCAAATCTCTTACTCAACTTGCAGAATAGCTTCATCTGGGAACAGGTATTCTATCACTTCATCCTTTTCCACTGGGTGATATGCTAGAAACTCCGCTACAGCTCTCCCCTTGACCGACTTGCGAGTGACATACTCCAGTTCAAATTCGAAGAAAAGAAGCAACCAATGGGCTAGCCTACCCGTAAGCGCTGGTTTCTCAAAGAGATATTTAATGGGATCTAATCTCAAAACCAGAATTACGGAGTGAGCTAACAAGTAGTGCCTCAACTTCTTGGTTGCCCATACCAAGGTTAAGCAAGCTTTCTCCAACGGAGTGTAGCGGGTCTTATAATCCAGCATTTTCTTACTCAAATAATAGATGGCTTTCCCTACCTTATCCTCAGATTCCTGAGCAAACATGCATCTCATCATTATGTCTGTGACTGATAGGTACAAAATCAAAGACTTCCCCGGCTCCGGTGGCGACAACACAGGCGGATTCCGAAGATATTGCTTGATCTGCTCAAAAACAAATTGACATCGATCATCCATCAGAATTTTTTCTCCTTTCTTCAGGAGACCAAAAAGTGGTTCACAAGTCAAGGTTAATTTAGAAATAAACCGTCTTATGAATTGCACTTTACCCAAAAAGCCTCGCACCTCCTTTTCAGTCTTTGATGGTGGCATTTCTAAGATGACCTTGATTTTGGAAGGATCTACCTCGATGCCCCTCTGTGTGATCAAGAAACCCAACATTTTCCCTGTTATTACACCAAAAGTATACTTTTATGGATTCAACCTCAGCCTGTATTCTCTGATCCGTTGAAAGAAATTCTTCAAGGCGGTGTAGTGGCCATTTCTTTCTTTGGACTTGACAATCATGTCATCCACGTACACCTCAACCTTTTTGTGGATCATATCATGCAGAATTGTGGTTGCAGCCCTTTGATAGGTAGCCCCAGCATTTTTTAATCCAAACGGCATCACTCGATAGCAGTAGGTTCCCTACGGCGTAGTGAAGGCGATTTTCTCTCTGTCTTCGGGCGCCATCAAAATCTGGTTATACCTGGAGAATCCATCCATGATGAAGAACAATGCATGGCCCACAGTGAAATCCACTAATTCATCAATGTGCAGCAAGGGAAAGTTATCCTTCAGACTAGCCTTATTCAGATCTCTGAAGTCCATACACACCCGAATTCTGCCATCTTTCTTCGGTACTAGGACGATGTTGGCCAACCACGTTGGATACTCAGATACTAGCAAGAACCCTGCGTCAATCTGTTTGGTAACTTTTTCCTTAATCTTCAAAGCCCAATCCGGGCGTATTCTCCGCAACTTCTGTTTGACGGGTCGGGCCTCAAGGTCAAGAGGGATCTAGTGGTGTGCAATCTCAGGATCGATTTCAGGTATGTCTTCGTAGGACCACGCGAAAACGTCTTTGAAATCTTTTAATAAAGCGACTAAGCACTTGCGCTCTTCCAAAGACAACGTGGACCCGATCTGGACTAGACGCAGATCCTTCTCAGGACTCACATTAAAAGCAATGATTTCATCAACAAGGGGTTTTGCAAACCTCTCCTCCTCTCGATTAATCAAATTTTTCAAAACCAGAGGAATTCCTTCCTCTTCATTTTCATTAAAATTTTAAAAATATTTATCAATGCAATAAATAAGCGGCACAAAGAAATACTCAGAATCTGCAGTGACATTCTCATTCATAAGGTCCAGTTCATCCAGCTCTTCGGTTACAACCGACTCAAAAGCAAAAGAAACGAACGATCGGGACAAGACCTTGGCATCCGGGTTATCACCCCCAAGAATACCGGACTCTGACTCAGAAGAACCGAAATCTGATTCCGGCTCCATAGACTCTGTGGAATCAGATTCTGGCTCACTACCCGACTTAGAACTATAAAGGTAGCCCTCCTCCAGTTGCCAAATAAGAGATGGTGCATTAGATGCATCCAAAATGCTACCAGAAAGGTTCACACCTAGTTGGTCTCTGATCATAGAGATGGTCAGGTTATCTTCCAAGCTCTCTAAGTCGGCCGAAGAATCTGAAAGGAGACATGCCAGTGCTGCTCCTACTCCTAGCTCCCTGCTGTCCAAGTCGCTGTCCATGCTCTTCTTAGCTTCAACAGGTTGTTCAGTCTTCTCCTCGGCATCATTTTCTTGCAACTGTAGACCGAAGAAGATCTCAAAGTCGGGAACACGCTACTTCTCAGAATTCTACCAGGGCTCGAGAAAGTCACAAAATGGGAAGTCTTTCCCTTCTCGGATAAAATGGCCATTCAGGGTTCCCCAGATTGGTTTGTGCGCTTCTCGGCCTTCTTGGCGCTAGCTCTGCCTGCCATCTCTTCCCTTTTCCTAACCCAATCCTCTTTAGTAGGCGTATAGCCAAGACCAAAGGCATGCAGATTATGTGGCACATCAGCCAATACTGTGACACCTTTCCAGCTGAAATAGATTGATTGGGCAATGACATACAAGCCCTCATCAGCTGCCAAGATGTTCTGCACTGCTCAGGCCTCGGCCAACGTAAAACCTAAAAGGAATGCATCCTCCTCACCATGAACAATTTCCAGCACAAGTGTAGTTATCTCTAGCGGAGGATGTATGGAGGAATTCCCAAACATAATAGCCACCCCCTTTCTGTGAAGGTATTTCAGCATTTGATGGAGTATAGAAGAGACAGCTTTCACCTGGTGCAACCAAGGTCTCCCCAGCGGTAGATTGAAAGTGGCCGGCACATCCAGGACATAAAACTCAATATCTTGTTAAGCTAGGTCCATTTGAACTCTGATCTATACCGTGCCCATAACCTCTCTGCTGGTATTGTCATACGTTCGAATTACCTGGGCTGTAAGCACGAAATCTGCTGGTTTCAAATCAATGGCATAGGCTATATGAGATAAACAGACATTGATAGCCGACCCAGTATCGACCAACACCACTGGCACCTACTTTTCTCTACACTCAACAGATATGTACAGAGGTTTGTTGTGTGCTGAGCCTTCCGGCGGCAGTTTATTGTCCGAGAAGTTTAAAGTTAGCGCAGTGCCTGTTGGGAAGACCAGTCCCATAAGCTGTTCAGGAGTCGTATCAATGGACAATTTGGCCCTGTCCATTGCTGATAGTACAGCATATCGATGCACTCGAGAAGCCATAAGTAGACCCCAGATTGAAATATCGGCTTGAATTTTCATTAGCTGTTTCAACACCGCCTTTTCTTCTAACTGTTTTTCCTTCTGCTTTTCAACCTCTTTATCTTTCTTGGAGGCTTTAGCTTGGTCCAAGTGCAGCGGCTTGAAATACCGCCCATTCCTTGTCATATGGTCAATCTCTTCAGAGTACCAGGTATTGTCTGGTAGGTTTTCATCCCAATCTTCATCGATGTGAGCCAAAAATAGATCGTCGTCCTCCTACCATGCACCCCCGGCAGCCAACAAACAGTTTTCCGATTCCGTTCTGATCGTTCCCTCATCACAAGTATCCCCCTCAGGAAGTTGAGCTGTTCCAGCTTCTTGTTTGCCTTGATCCATTTCTTGCACAAACCGCTTCAACATGGCTTTCTGTTTTGTATCCGTGGTACTCACGACACCCAGTTCCTAAGCTAAATTCTTGATGCCGGTGCTCTCCGGCAGTTCCCCCTTCTCCTCGACCATTCCGACCATTGTAGCTATTCTTGTTTCCTTTTCTTCAAGTTTTGGTTCAGTTCCTTCCTCTTTGTCAGGCTCGTCACTAAACCACCCGGAGTTGTTTGTTAATCCATTTAGATCAAACCAGATAATCTGCACGTCCCCCTGATCTTGTTCATTGCAGAACTGCAGATTGTCTAAGTCCTCCTCCAACTCTGCTAGATCATCCAGTCGCTGACTTGGGCCATCCTCTCTAACCACATTGACCTCCACTGCGGTCGGCAATACCACTTCGGGCTTGGCTTGATCAACTAGCACAATGTAATAACACGGATCATATTTCCCCTCAGTCAAATCCTCAGAGCACTCAGGCAGCAGACTTGTACTCTCCTCTAAGGCCAACCTCTCTTCTTCTACCATTGTGACCACCACGGGTTCAAATTGAAGTGTAGACGTGTCCATCATGCACAAGTTTGTGCTTTCAAGAATGAACACGGCTGGCTTGGGTAGGTGGGAATGGGTAATATATACGCTGGGGTCGTATGGGATGGCCAGTGTATGCATTAGGTTTAAGTTCCGAGGTGGGGGAACTTGATTATGAGCCGGGAGAGGGTTGGTGGTCATATTTGGCTTTTGGGGTGGTGCTATCACATTGTTGTCGATGAGATCTTGAATCTCATGATGCAGCCTGTAGCATTAGTCGGTGTCATGACCGTGCTACTGGTGGAAAGAACAGTATTTGGCTGGGTTGGGTTTCGGTGGGAGAGGATTGGGTAATGGGCATTGCTCTAACAGTTTAAGATGCTCCTTTTTTATCAGCACCCTCAGGGCTTGGGATAAAGGCATATAGAGTGGGGTAAAGGCCCTTTAAGATTGGGCCTGGTTATTTGAGGTTTACGGGGTTGTACTGGCGAAAGGATTAGAGGTCTTGGCTGTAGTGGTGACAATATTTACATCAAATAGCCATGCAGTTGTGCTTCCACTTGTGGTTGCATTGGAACTACACGTAAAAGGCCTCTTGGGTTGCTCCTTCTCATCAGTTATCAACTCCTATTTCATTGTATCTTCAATCTAAACGCCTATCTCATGGAGCTCAGTGAATGTGAACAATGGTAACACAATCATCTTCTGTAATAATTTCTCTTGCAAATTGCGGACCACCATCCTGATTTGATCCTTCTCTGACGGCCTAATAGTCATCATCAAAGCCTTGGACCTCCACCTTTTTACAAAGTCTAAGAAGCCCTCATTTAGCTTCTGACGGGTTACCTCAAGATCACGGGTGGTGACCTAGATCTGCGTGTTGTAGGAGTACTGTGCGATGAAGGCCTCAGCTATTTCCTTCCAACTTCGCTTTACTGAATCCTCCAGCTTTGCATACTAGATATCCGCTATTCCTGACAAAGTCTGGCTGAAAAGTGACAGCTTTTGAAGTCTGGTGAGGCCCATCGGCCGTAGAATATCAGAGAACAACCGCAGATGAACCATGTGATCCCTAAAGCCGTCAAACCGATCTATGTGTGGCATTTTGAACCGATCCAGCAAAGTTACTGCGGAGTCGGTATATCTATCTTCGATGTCAGGGATTGAGTTCACATCCTATGCCTGCTTGAGAAGCTTCTCTAGCTTGTTGACCTTTAGTGCAGTCCAGTCAACTTCAAATTCAAATGGAGGCTCAATTTGGTGCACTGGTGCCTTGGAGGCTTGAGGTGGGATGGGGTCTACCAGATTGCTCAGATTCTCTTGGATATTAACAGTGATTCTGGGTGCTGGGATACCCACAGGAGGTGCATGGGAAGCAAAAACCACTACCGGCTGTGGTTGCCGTTGCTACAGCCTGTTTATCACTTCCGCTTGGTGGGCTGTAACTTCAGCTTGGTGGGCAGCATCTTACTGCATGGTTTTCATAGTTTGTTGGAGATAATGAATCAAGTCCTCCATACTGGCTACAGGGTACTGAGTCATTTGAATAGGTGAGTAATCTCTGGCTGGCCTAGGTGTAGAAGATTGTCCCTGACTGGATGCAAGTGAAGTAAAGGGTGTCTGTTGGACTAGTGAATTATGCCTAACTCTTCTCCGTCTGGTAACCGATGGGAGCGAAGCAAACACAGGCTGTCCCCTAACAAGATCCCCAGATCTATAAAGCCTCCTAACCCGGGTCTAGAGTGCTCGGGGGATATCCGAACAGTCCGAAGCAATTGTGATAAACTACCTAGCAAAAAGAAAATAAAAAAAAGGAAAGCAAAAATCATAAACCGCACAAAACCTCAACTCAGATGTGAGCAACACACAGTTGTAATCAAAAGCTATAAAACTGCACTCAACACTGACTTCTGCCCCCAAATCTGATACCCGAACTTGCAACTGATGCGCACATTCCTATAGAGTTTCACTCTAAAAGCACGTACCAGTTACGTGAGAGCCAAAACATCCCTTTGAGGGGAAAGGGTTACCCCGTCCTAGTTTCATCAGGAGCTAGGGTTCACTATTCAAACAAAGTGGTTTCACACAATCCTGAATTCGGGTGAGCAACGTGTCCTAGATTGGAACAGTCTCTACGGCTTTCAATATACAACTAGGCCAAATGGTCAAAAAGGGTACCTCAGCAAGACTACCTAATATATCTCTCACACCTAACACCGAGAAGTGAAAGGAGGATCAAACAGTGTAGCGGTAGTCCAGATCCAAGGGTTGTGTTCCCATGGCGGTAGAGCTCGCGACCGGTCAGCCTTTTGGTAAGCTTTTAGGCAAGCCTCCGGCAAACCGTCCAAGAACAGCAGATGGCAAACATAGTGACATAGGCATACCAATGTAAATGCAATGCAAAGAAACATATAAATGTAAATAAACTTTCATATCATGAAGTTCAAGTCAAGTTCTCTAATTTCCCCAGCAGAGTCGCTAGAAACTGTAGCTCGACTTTTTCGCGCCTCCTTTCAGAAGCTCGGAATAAAGCCCTATAATTCGAACTCCCACGGTTCTGAATCTAATCTCACAAGTGCAACGTGAAATTCATAAACACCAAAGAGTCCAAATCCGGCAAATCTTTTGGAAAATTGATTTTGAATCAAAATGCCAAGAATGGACTGCTTTGCTAGATACAGAGTCGCAACCTAAATATTTTATTTTGGGAAACTTTAGGAAACCCTTGACTCCTGCCAAAGGTCACGTGTCCATCATCAGCAAAGTTGCCTCGACTCGGGAACTTAGGTACGAGAAGGTAAGGTCATGAATTGAGCACCCCCACTCGCCCGATCAAAGATTAGCCTCTGCTAATCATGATATGAATCTTACTTACATTATTTGCTCTTGTTCCGGTTTATTAGGCTAGCATTTACTATGTGATGCGCGCACATACAAGTATAGACTAGTTTGCTCGAATTGGAAAAAAATAATTTCATGTTTGTTTGAAAAGAGTTTGATTTTGCCACTTAATAAAGTGGGCTTAAAGTTTATAAATTTTCCATTTTAACAAAGTGGGCTTAAAACGTACATTCATTGAATCATTCCAGTTCAAGCAACAACCCTTCATCCACAGGCAATCACTCATACTCATGCAAGTATGATGAAGCACTAAAAACTCACCTAGTACTCCAAGCCAAAAGAGAAACTAGTTAAAAAAATGCATGATTCCTAACTATGCGAGATGACTAATGTAATGCATGCAATATGCAACAAAAATAGGCTCAGCTACTAATATGATATATGAGTCGATTTGATAACATGCGGTCTAAGCACGTATTCAAAGAAGTATTGAAACAACAATGCAGTTAGAATGATGAACCGAGCCTCGGTGCATGCAATACAAGTGAATAGGTGCAAATATGCGATATGCTAATTGAAATATGATGTCCCTAATCTAACCATCGTAAGCTAGTAAATAAAAAAGAGAAAGACGTGGGGTTGGAAGACATACACATTATTACATTATGCTCTCACGAATAAGAGCCCGAATGAATAAACTAAGCTAACTAGCTAACTAATTAAAGCCAAGCTAAAGCTAATTATTACAAAACAAAATGAATAACTAGCTAAACTAATTAACTAATTATTACAACACTTTAATAAACTAATTAGTTAGTCTAACTAACCAAAATAATTAGATCATAACTAGTTAACTACTTAACTAATTTAAAGAATTACAATAACACAATTAAACTAAGCAATTAATTACTCCGCCTCGGGAAATGAGAGATGTGCATACGCATGCTCGGGTTCCACTCGAAAAGACCAATGTTTTGCTCTCGAATGTCTCTATTTGCACAGTTGAACATTTCCAGAAGAGCTTTGCTCCATCTTACCAACATTCTGTTGAGATTTGCATCAATGGCTAGCTAGTCATGAAAGTGGTCTGCCGGCCATCAAATGTGGTCTGCCAGCCACCTGCTGGCCATGGAAAGTGGCCTGCCGGCCACTGACGTACAGATTCATCTTGCTACAACGAAGGACAAACAGAGCATATAAAGGGTATTTTCAAGGGTTATTTGCACAACTCACCCCTCCTTTTCATGAGCAAATTGAAGGAGTTGTGAACTTAAGCCACAAATCAGCAATGGGTGCAATTTAATTTCATGGTGGCTTGTGAACCCAAGTGTGCAAGTTCAATAAATGCAACACAAGACGCAAGCCTCCTCCCTTTCATGAATGATCAAGGGAATGAGTAGACCTTGGAGACTTGGATCATTTCATCACTAGCAAGTATGAAATGGTCCAAGTTCCATGTGTTCAATTAACATTCGATTGAACACAACCAAACATTATCTTGCTCACTTTTACTCCCAAGTTTTAATTACTCATTTTAATTTACCAACCATTCTTTAATCCAATTAAGTCCATTGGTGAATTAAAGTCCTCTAATGAAAAGAGACCTCAAAACACAAGTTGCTTTGGGTATGAAAAAAGCATCATACCATTGGTAATGAACCCCCTAAGGGATTAAACCATTAAGTATGAAACCTCAATTTCACATTTGGGCAAGCAAGTGACTTGAAACCACTTTCAAAGCAAAATTAAAAGTCAATAATGGAGGGAGGTTGTAGAGATTTCTTTTAGTGCTGAAATTAAGTGAGAAAAGCACAAAAAGATGCAATCAACTCGAACAAGAGGTGTTTAAAGGCCTAAAACACCAAGCTTGTAAGGATACTTACACTATAAGCATGCAAAACATGATTCAAATGACTTAACTAACCCAAAACAAAGTTAAATCAGTCCAAAATAGAGCCTAAAACATGCTAAAATTAAGCTAAAACATAGAGCTATCTAGGCTAGCAAACAAGACACAAGGAGGGGAGGCTAACCCTTCCAAATTTGGACTTTAAAACATGATTTTGGCTACTAAAAAAGCTCTGAAAATCAGTGTTTAAAAGCTTGGGAAAAGATAGTTTGAAAGTGGGAAACAAAGGTGGAAAGACCTTACAAGCAAGGTACAAAGAAGGGTGAATCACCCCCTACCTTTAAATGGCCTAAAACCACAAATTTCAACCCACAAGGACAGAGTTTTTATAGCCCAAAACAACCCAAAAACAGTAGGAAAAAGATAGAAAAACAAGTATGCAATGCAAACTAATAAAACAAGTATTATACCTCTTGAGGAGAAGAGTAATTCCAAGCTACAAAACCAAGCAAGTACACCCTCTATAGCTCAAACCAAGCTCAAGAACACCTCAGCTCAAAGATGAGAAGATTTGGTTAAGGGTATATAGACAAAGGTTAAGGAATTGGAGGCTAAAGTGTAGAGAAATGCTAGAGAGAGAGAATTGTAGAGAGAGGAAAATTTTTTAGTTCAAAATTTTCTAACCTTGCTACAAGAGAGAGGGGCTTTCTATATATAGAAAACATGAAATTTCCTCAAGGAGGTCCAGCCTTACACGTGGGGATAGATGGGTGCATCTGTGCAAACAGTTGGCACAACTAGTATAAAATATCTGCAAAACACATTGGTGACTAACCGACCATCACTAGTGGCCAGCAAGCCACATCAGTGGCCGACAGCCCAAAAGTGATGGTTGGCATCCTCAAAAAGTGGCTGACAGGCCACAAAAGTTGCAGGCAGAAAAGACCAAGGCATGGTTGTAGACACCCTATTTTTGACCGCCCTTAAGACTTGGGCGCCGTTGATTGCTTACTTAGTGATACAGGCCATGCCATGCAAAGGTTCGATTTCCTCAGCAAGGAGAACTCCAAATCCAAACCTCACACCCCATTTCTTGATCAAAATATTTTAGATCTTAAAACCCTCTCTTTCAAAATATTTTGAAAAAGGTTTCTACGATGTTCCGAGGCTCGCATTTTGTCAAATGTTGCGCTTTTCGGTAAATCGAGCAAGGACAAAGTGGAAATGAATGAAAGAGAGATGAAATCTTTGAAAAATCTTTCAAAACACCTTGTTTAGGGGTTTGGAGTTGAAGAAAAGAGGAGAAGAGGGAAGAAACTAAGTTAGGGGAAAAGTCGGGCATGAATCGTTAAGAGAGAGACGAGCAGTCCTCGCTAAATCGGGCCTATCCACTTGTACAATTCGATTTCAGCTATGAGGCCACCACCGTTGGAAAGATTACTTCTGAGGCTTCATTTTTCACTTAAGAATCTCCTAAAACCAAGTCCGGATGGGGGAGATATGATTGGTTGAAGTTGGGCATCATTCCCGTTGGACCGAAACTGAGCAGCCTTCACTAAAAGAGGTATATCTCTTAGAACACATGAAATGTTGATGTGAAGCTTCCATAATTGGAAAGAAGACTTCCGGGGCTACAGTTTAGGCTCAAGAATGACCTGAAAATGAGTCCAGATGAAGGAGTTAGGCTTGCTTCAAGTCAGGGACCAGGACTGCTTTTTTCCATCGGCCTCTATGGGAGTGCATCGGCCACAATTGGAGCTCATCGGCCATAGGTCGGCCAAAAGTGAACCTTATCGGCCACAAATGTTGGCCAGTCGGCCAAAAATGTCCAGAAAGCCCAGAATTGGCAAATATTTCTCCTCCAGCTGTTTCCAGCTTGTGTCGCATGTCCCAAATCAGATATTTCGACCAAACTTGATATTTTCCTATATATGAGAGCCTTATATCTCATATTCAAGGACTTAGAACATTTTGGCAAGTTTGAAAGCTTCTCACACTAAAATCTCTCTCTCTCTACGATTTTCAGAGCTAAATCTCTGTCTCTCTCTCTCTAGTTTACTCTCTCTCTTGCCCTCTTGTGCATAGAAGTAGAGAAACATGCCTAGTTTGCCTATGCATCCTTGATCAAAGTTGCCTATCTTTGGGAGGAGGTTGCTTGAAGCTTACTTGGGACTTTGTTTGAGCTCCGAAAGGTGATTTGAGCTCAGATTCTTGCCTGTTTTGGTGCTTGGCTTCAAGAGGTATAAACTCTCCCCTTTAAACTTGTTTTGCATAGCTTGTTTTGCCATCTTCTTCAACTACTTTGGGGCTGTTTTGGGGGTGTTTTTGAACTGAAAAAAAAAAACACTGTTTTTCAGTCCTCAAAATGGTAGTTTGAGCCTTGTTTGGCTAGGGGGTTGTTTCTCTCTTTTGTTCCTTAGCTTGTATGGTTTTTGAGCCATCTTCCAAGGTCTTTTAGAACAACTTTTCATTGCCTTTTAACCACTGAAATTCAGAGAATTTTCAATGGTAAAAACCCTATTTTGAGGGCCCAAATAGGAGAGGGTGGTCCCCTCTTCTCTTGTCTTGCTTGCTAGTGTTAATGGCCAACCAAATGAGCATGTGTTTTTACTTCTTTATGACTTTGTTTAGGCTCATTTTTGTGACTTCTTAGACCTGCCATAACTCTATTTTTGGCTTGCTTGATCATTGGTTGCATGCTTCATGCACTTGTAGTGTAAATCCTCTTTGCTAGCTGTGACATCCCTGTTCTGTATTATGCTAATTGGTCCTTAAGTTGTTTATGGTTATGTGTTTAGCATGGTTTTGTATGCCATTATGTAAAAATATGTGGTTTTGAATTTCTATCTGTTCACCGTAGGAATATCTGTTTGATTTTACCACTTCGAAAATTAAATTGGAGGCCTTATCGGCCACAGAACCCGAAATTGATTACGCCGTTGTGATTGGCATAATTTTTAGAGCCTACGGTGAAATTTAATTGAAAATTGATTCGGGTTAGATTAAACTGATTAAATTGATGAATTAGAGCCCAACTACTTTATTATTATAATCTTGGCTTTAGTGGATTTTGTTGTCAAGCTTTAAACACTCAATCTCTCCCTCCCTAGCCTCATTTTGACTGATATTAAACTCAAAGAAGAGAAGAGAGGGCCGGTTGTAGAGAGAGAAAGGGAGAGACTTGTGTAATTTGGGCTCAAGACTTGGGAATTTGAAGATCTAGCTCAAGATTTGGCTAGAGCTTGAGGGTTGAAGCTCTTAGGTAAGTGAATTCATGGACTCTTGTTTGTAATTTGTAAGTTCAAAGTTGAAAGAATGTTAAAGAACATGTAATGAGTTGATTTTTGTTGAGTTTGAAGTCTTGGAACTCATGCATGTAAGAAATTACCTTGAATCTGCATGTTTGAGCTTGAAACACATGATTCATGTAGAGTTTTGGTTAAAGCTCATGTTGTATTCACCATTTGTACCATCTAAGTTGAGAATGATGAGCATCTCCCACATGCATGTACAAATCATGGGAGTATAAGCCTTGAATGTTTAAATTTGAGCATGTTGATGATGGGTTTGAGATATTTTGGGACATGCATGTAGATAAATCATGAAATTGAGCTTCCTGATGTTGTAATCTTGAATTAGTAGCATGTTAGCATGTGTAAATGTGTGATTTGAGCCATTGCATGCAAGTAATGTAGCTGGAAAAGTCGACTTGGAGCTCAAGAACAAAATCTGGGAAACCCAGAATTTTGATGTCCGCTCGAGCGGGGTAATTGACGCTCGAGCGGGAAAATCGTGCTCCCAGCACTTTTGCAGAGTTGGATGTCCGCTCGAGCGGGATACCTCACGCTCGAGCGTGGAGTTTTGTAAGACGGGCCTTCAGCTCGAGCGCTCTATTCCACGCTCGAGCGCATTTTTCATGCAACCAGTACTTTTGCAGGCCTTAAGGGTCTGCTTGAGCGGGTAAATTGACACTCGAGCGGGGACCCTAATTTCTGGAATTTTTTTCATACGTTCTGTGTTTCGTTTTCCGTTCTCTTTCACTTGTAAGCACTCTTAGGCATATGTTAAGCATTGTAAATGAGTTAATGAGATAATAATAAAGCCTAAAGAGGAATATGTGAATTAAAGAACGGATTAAACTGTTAATGACCCTTTTGTGTTCATGAAACGTGTAGGGTCAAGCTCCAGGGCAAATCCACAAGCCGATCACTGTGAGTAATATCAATATTCGAAAGCTTGTGAATGTCCAATTGTTATTCCCTTATAAACCTTATGAGTTGTTAATTGGAATTGTGGACAAAAGCCTGACAGGAAAGAATGAATGGACCGAAGGTCGTTTTGATAAGAATGAATGGACCGAAGGTCGTTTTGATAAGAATGAATGGACCAAAGGTCGTTTTGATAAGAATGAATGGACCGAAGGTCGTTTTGATAAGAATGAATGGACCGAAGGTCGTTTTGATGTATACGAATGGACCAAAGGTCGTTGCGATGTAAATGAGCAGACCGAAGGTCGTTTAGATGAATATGAATGGACCGAAGGTCGTTCTGTCATGAATGAGTGGGCCGAAGGCCATTTTGACGTAAATGAATGGGCTAAAAGCCATTTTGACAGAAATGAATGGGCCGAAGGCCGTTTCGACATAAGTGAAGGGGCCGAAGGCCGTTTTGCCATAAATGGAAACCCGAATGGACCAGAGGCCAGAATGTTTGGAACTACAGTTACTTGACTTGCATTTCGTATAGTCATATATATATATTTGTTAAATAGAAGTATGAATTGGGCCCAAGGCCGTTTGGAGCATGTTGTTCTACATATTGTTATGTAACTGTCACATTTGATATTATTCACTGGGCTATCGCTCACGCTCATTCATGTGTTTGTAGGTGAGCCAAGGGAAGTCCAAACCCAGCCCCAGTGAAGTCTGCTAGGAAAAATCCGAGTTTTGAGGAAGTCAGCCTTGCGTCTCACTCTTGAGACCTACCCTTGCCCTTTTTACTATGTAATTATGTTTTGTCTTGCCGACAAGGACCTTATGTATATCTGTAAATAGTCTGTCATAGGTTGACTCGTTTTGGTTGATCCTGTCTGTAATGAAAGTTGTGAAACTGTACTTTTGATGTGGGTTATTAACGTAACTGAATATGGTCTGTTGATGTGCATATAAGCACGGCTCTATGGACAAAGTTTTAAATTTTTGCTTCCGTTTGGCCCCTTTACTCTGACAAGTTACGTCTGTTTCGGTCTGAGGCCGTAGGTAATCACAGGATTACTGGCCGGTCATGTCCTTAACCCATAGGGGCGGGTTCGGGTCGTGACACTAGCCTTGCATGCCTAATGAGTTAGCTTGTTATTCTAGCATGTGTTGGCTTAGTCTCAGCCCATTTTTGGTGTTATTTTGACATGCCATAACTCTGTTTTGGGTTGGTGGAGTCACATCTTGCTTGGTTTGTGCACTTGTAGTGCAATCATGCTCCTTAGCCTAGTGTACTTGGTGTTTTGGCCCTTCATGCTAGCTTACCCTGGCTATACTCTATACATGTTTTAGCATTATTTTGACATGTTTTAGGACTATTTTGGGCTACCTTGGTCGTATGACTCATGTTTTGTATAGCTATAGTGCAAATGCCTTGACTAGTCTTGAGTTTTGAGACCATTAGCATGCTATATTTGTGGTGTTTGCATGCCTTGGCATCATTTGGCATGGTACTTCAGAGCTTATATCTTTGCCATACTCCCATGTTTATCACTCTTTAATTGTGTTTAAGAGTTGTGCCTTTATGCCTTGTTTATGAGCTAATACATGAGCATATCTTTCTTGCCATCTATGCTGCGAGTCTAGCATGTTTTTGCTACTATTTTGACCTTCCTTAGGTCTGTTTTGAGTGATTTAGGTCATTTGAGCATTGCTTAGCATGGTTATAGTGTAAAGCCCTTGACTAGCTTTGTATTTCAAGTCTCTTGGCATGCTTTATTTGAGCTATGTGTGTGATTTGGCATAATTTAACATGATATTTCAGAGCATATAGTGTTGTCACAGTTCCATGTTTATCACTTCTTAATCATGTTTGAGAGTTGTGCTCTTATGCCTAGCTGATGGGCCAATGTATGAGCATGCAATATCTTGCTTTTCATGCCATCATTGCAGAGCATTTTGGCCACTGTTTTGGCATGATTTAGGTCTGTCCATATTCGGTTTAAGTCCATTGTGGATTGTATTGCATGCCCCTTGTATGGTGCTCTTTCCTAGCTTTGATGCATTAGGCTTCTAAACTTGCCATACATGCATTGTTCATATGTTGGAACCTTGTGCATGCCATTCTAGCATTCATAGAAGAGCATGTTGTTTGCATGTTGTTACATTGCAATTGTTGTTTGCATGTTGTTGCATTGCATGTTCTTTGCATGTTGTTGCATTGCAATGTGTTTGCATGCCATTAGCATTGATAGGTTGATCATGTTGCATTGCATTGTGTTTGGATAGGGTGTTAATCCAAACACGAGAAACAAGGGACGTTTCATACTTGAAGTGATGAAACATGCCTCATTTCTCAGTCGCCGACCCTCTTGATCATGCATGATAGAGGTTAAGGCCCTTATGTGTTATTTATGTGCATTCATTAACATTGATTTGTGTAACTCGGCCTCTTTGGCCATTATGCATCGAGATGTGTGATTGATGGCTCGAGAGCCAAGCACTACACTCCTTGGAGCTTTAGACATGATAAGGAGTGTAACACACATTTTCTTACAAATACACTGACATGCCTCTGTTAGTGCTCTGTTGCAGCAAAAGGAGAATTTGCAGGAAGCAGTGGCCGATCGACCATCAAAGTCTGCCGACCAGCTATCTAATTTGCCGATCGGCTATCAAAATTGGCCGATAGCCATAAACCCTGGCCGATGGCCATTCCTCTTGGCCGACCATCCCTCAGCATGGTCCTAAAGTGGATTAGAAGTATCTTGGAGGTTGGCACAATTTTCAGAAGTCCAAAAGAGTGCAAACAGAGGCATCATGAGGCACGGTAGTGGATTTCCGAGCGAAGCCGACCGAGCATGCATTTCTTCCTTGTCCGCGAGGCCATTTCATTACTTATGATCAGTTTGTATAAACTAGTCATTTGATTTGTTTTGTAATAATTAATTAGCTTAGCATAGTTAATTAGTTAGTTTGTAATATTTAATTAGCTTAGCGTAGCTAGTTATTTGATTTATTCGGACCCTCCGTCGAGAGGGTCAACATGTTGTAATAAGCGTGCGTGTGTGTGATGCATGTCTTCCAACCCCCATCTCTTTCTTCTTTTTATTTACCAACTTTTGATGGTTAGTTTTAGGACATTTTCAATTAGCATACTTATGCTTTGCATGCGTGCATCATTCATTCATCTTGCATGCACTGGGTTCGGCGCATCATACAAACTGCATTGTATTTCAATACCAATTTGAATACATGGTATCTAGTTGCATTCACATGACATCTTAGAATAGCCGAGCCTATCTTAGTTGCATTTTTGCATGTGTTGCACTAAGCATTGTTGACATAGCTAGGATCATGCATGATTACTAACTAGCTTATGTCAGAGTACACTGTGAGTGTTTATGCTTTAGCATCCTTGCATGTGTGGAAGTGACTGCCATGATAGCATGCTTGCCTTGAGGCTATGTGCTTATGTGTTTAACTGCATGAATGCCTGTGGGTGAAGGCTTGATTGCCTGAATTGGAACAACTCGATGATTGTGAGTTTTAAGCACACTTGAAGTGGCAAAAATAATATTTTTTTAAGCCCACTTGAAGGTGGCAAATCCGCGCTTCAGCCTACTTGCAAGCAGCACTTTCAAACCACTTTAAAAAACAAACATGAGTTGTTTTGTTCCAATCCGCGTGATTGAGTCTATACTTGTATGTTGTACGCATCACATAGTAAGCTAGCTAATAACCAGAATAAGAACACATATGTTTTCAAAACAACATATCATGTTAGTAGAGGCCGATCTTTGATCGGGCGAGCGGGGGTGCTCATTTTAGAACCTTCCCCTCTCGTACCCAAGTTCCCGAGCCGAGGTAACTTTGGTGATGACGGACACGTGGCCTTAGGCACGAGTCAGGGTTTCCTAAATTTCTCAAAATAAAACATTTAGGTGGCGACTCTGAAATCTGGCAAAGCAGTCCATGTTTGGCGCTTTTTGATTAAAATCGATTTTCCAAAACGATTTGCTGAATTTGGACTCTTTGGTGATTTATCAGTCTTACATTGCACTTTATGAGATTAGATTCAGAACCGTGACAGGAGTCCAAACTGTAGTAGCTAGAACTATAATTCGTGCCCTCGCGTGTGAAGCGAAGTTCGAGCGGTCTACAATGGTCCAAAAATAAAACAAAAAGGATGTAGGGTTTGAAAGGCTGGTGGCACTCCGCTGAGGACTTTGAGCACTTGGTGAGCAAACAGACTCATCATCAGGTGTGCATACAAGGACGTCCAAGTCATAAGGGCCGTCAAAAATGGGGTGTCTACAGGGAGTCACAGAAGACTACCACCTCATCGGCTTTCATTGCTGCTGCTAACTTTAACCCTACGATCAGTGCCTCATATCCTGCTTCATTGTTTGAAGCTTTGAACCCCAAACGGATAAACTGTTCCAACATTCACCCATCTGGTGATACCAACACCACTCCTGCCCTCGCTCCTTGACGGTTTGAATTCCCATCAACAAACAGGCGGAAGGAGTCGCTGATGTAGATATCGCAAGGCTTGGGTTTTTCTTCCTTCTTCTGCTTTACTATGGGGTTTTTCATTCCCAGTTGGGTCTCTTCTTGTTCCCCAGGACACCCTAAGCCGTGGCTCACTAGAGCCCGACGTGGGATGGCACCAGGTGTGAACTCAGCCACAAAGTCAGTCAGAACCTGGCCTTTGATTGCTGTTCTAGGCCTAAACTCTAAGTCATATTGGCCTAATACCACTGCCCATCTAGCTACCCTGCCTATCAGATCTCCTTGTTGGAATAGGGACTTCGAGAGATGCTCAGTCAACACCACAATCTTGTGGGCCTGGAAATAATGATTCAACTTTTTGGAAGCTCTCTAGGAGTAAGTACCTGGTCTCTGCACCTGCTAGGGTTTTACCAACATAGTATACTAACCTTTGTTCTCTCTTCTCTTCTCTGATTATCACTGCACTCGCTGTGTGCTCTGAAACAGCCAAGTATAAGGATAGTTCCTCTCTAGGTACTGGATTTCACAAAACTGGAGCTGTTGTCAGGTATTTTTTCAAGTCAGCCAAGGCGATTTCACATTCCTCTGTCCACAAGAAATCAGTGGCCTTTTTCAACAAACTGAAAAATGGTCTACACTTATCTGAACTTTTGCTTATAAATCTGTTCAGGGCTACGGCCCTTCTAGTCAACATTTGCACATGTTTTGCCGATGTCGGGCTTTTCAAGTCCAGGATAGCCTTGATTTGATCTGGGCTTGCCTCAATGCCCCTTCTAGTAACCAAGTATCCCAGGAACTTACCAGACCCAACTCCAAATGCACATTTCAAAGCATTGAGTCGGAGCCGATATGTTCTAAGGATATCAAAAACTACTTTTAAGTTGGCTAGGTGATTCTCAGGTTCTTTGGTCTTCACGACCATGTCATCAATGTACACTTCCATTATCTTGCCAATCAGATGTCTGAACATCTTGGTCACCAACCGCTGGTAGGTTGCTCCTGCATTTTTCAACCCGAAAGGCATCATTCTGTAGTAATACAACCTTTTTGGGGTGATAAATGCAGTCTTCTCCTCATCAGGGGGATACATTGCTATTTGATGGTATCCCTTATAAGCATCCAGGAAGCTCATCCTTCCATGCTCTGAAGTGACATCCACTAATTGATCAATTTTAGGGAGTGAGAAACTGTCTTTGGGACAAGTCTTATTTAGGTTGGTGAAGTCCACATAGACCTTTCACTTCCCATTCTTCTTTTTCACAACAATTGTGTTTAATAACCAAGTTGGGTAGTTTACCACCCGAATGGCTCTGGCCTCCAACAATTTGTTCACTTCTTCCTCTACTAACCAACGTCAGCCTCCTTGCTAGCTGAATGATAGGTTTAGCCAACCTGTCTACATTTAGTTTATGGCATGTGACATCAGGATCAATGCCAGGCATCTCGTATGGCATCCAGGCAAACACCTCTATGTTCGCTCACAAGAATGACTGTAACTCCCTTTCCTCCTCCTCGGCCAGTCTTGAGTCGAGAAGGAAGAAGTGCTCTTCATCACCTTATTAGACTAGAATTTTCTTTAAGGCTTCCTCGCTTTTGTCAGCTGGCTTCTTGTCGACATCATCTAGGACCTCCATGTCCTCGTCCTTAATTTCTACTGTTTCTGCCTCTCGCACGTTGCAGGTGGATTTCATTGCTGCCATGGAGCAATTCTTTGCCTGTACCTGATCCCCTCTAATCTCCTCAATTCCATGCTCTGTGAGGAACCGTAACAACTGGTGCAGTGTTGAGGGAACAGCCCTCATTGCGTGCAACCATGGTCTCTCTAGGATAACATTGTAAAGGGATGGGGTGTCAATTACTATAAACTTTGTACTTACCTTCTTGGTGCCTGCCTATACCTTTAAATTCATTGCTCCCAGGGGCTCCAAATCATCTTAGTAAAGGCCGAGCTTCTTGTAACATCTGACATACATGATGTCACAGAAGCTACCTTGGTCAATCAGAATGCGCCTTACCTGGTATTCTCCAATTTTGAGGATTATTACGAGTGCATCGTTGTGCGGATGCTGCACCATGTCTAGGTCTACTTCAATAAAGGACACCATTGGTCCCTGACACTTGTTTGTCATAGGCCTCTTCTGCTGGACTTGATACACATGCTGTAAGTGCTTCACCCCTTGAGTCTCCCCACATACCTCGTTCTCAATGACCCTCGAGTGAATCACATTGATCACTCGAGGTTCGTCTACTTGCTATTGTGGTGCTGGTGGAAGTGGTGCTGCCGATGCCTAGGGCAGTCTTGCCTGCTCTTCTCTTGTTCTAGCCTCATCTACCAAGTCCATTAAGTGACCTTGTTTGACCAGATCTTCCAAATGCGCCTTTAGAGCTCTACAACCCTGCGTCAGGTATCCATTTTCATTATGGTAGGCATAGTGCTTCCCTAGACTTCTCCCTATAAATTTGGCAGGGATCCTCTCTGGCGCTCTGTAATATAATTGGTTCTTGATTCTTTCCAAAACTTTATAAACTGAGATCCGGAACACTGTGGTGACTGCCTGTGCAGCCATAAATCCTATTTCTTGTCTATTAAATCCAGTATTACCTCGGCCTCACTTCGGCGAGCTGTTTCTCTTTTCCTGCTTCGGTGCCTTTGCTCCCGGTGTATCCTTTTCTGCTCTTGCATATTTCTCGATCCTTGCCATGAGCTCGTCCATACTTTTTGACAGAATCTTCGCCGATGACTTTCGGAGCATGCAATCATCCTCCAGGCCATTCTTAAAAGACACGACCGCCAACTCATGGTTACATCCTGGTATTCAGTTGAACACCTCATAATATCTTTTGGCATAAGCCCTGAGGCTTTCACCCTCACCAATTTTCAGAGCCATCAGGGAGTCTACCCTCAACGGCTAAAATTTGTTTGTAACAAACCTGGCCACAAACATCTCGGCCAGGCCTTCCCAACTTTTCACAGTTCCTTTCGGCAACTTGTGAAACCAATCTGATGCGATTTCCCCAAAGGATAAGGGAAATACCTTGCAGAGCAACGGTTCGTTCCCGATATACAGTGCCATTGAATTTAAATATAAGTTGACGTAAAAGTTTGGATCGGACTTACCGTCATATATTTGGAACCTCAACATATGGAACCTTTTTGGGGCCTCAAACTTATCCAACTCTACTGAGAACAGCATTTTTGGCTTGACCGGGGATGTGACCTCAGCATTGTGACGCTTCCTCTGGAGGTAGTCCCTCAAATCCTCCTTCGTCTGGCTAGGAGCTCGACTGTCAACGGATTTCAGCCTTTTTGGTGCGCTGCTCTCGGTGTCGTTATGAGTCCTCTTGGACTTCTCTTCATTCACCGTATCAAAATAAAGGTCCTTCCCCTGAACATGCCCATGTTCTTTCACGTAAGTTCCCTGGGTCCAAGGCGTCCTCTGAGACTCTCCTCTCATTGATTTTACTCACTCGGCATCCCGTGAAGGCCGATGTGAGTGTTCTTTCACCTTGTCATGCTGAGGGACTGTTAGGATTGCTTTCTGTCATCTTTTCTGGGTGTCGTTCTTGGCCGCTGGAATCGGCATGTCCTTTAATGGAAACGGTGGTTGCATGACGTTGTTCTACATCATGAAGTTGACAACCGATTGTAGGTCTGCCAGCTTGTTTTTCATTCCCTTCATATCGCCGTCCCACTTCAGGCATCTATCTTTCCATACCTAGAGGTTGCTTTCATTGTAATACTCGCCTTGACCTATTTTTTTCGGTGCGTCTCTCTCTTGGCAGACGTCCTTTTCCCCGGGATTCTAATCCTGGGGTCCATCATTATAGTTCTCCTCCTTCACATTAGGATCGGCAGGTTTGCCACTCCCACTAGGGATGTCATCCCCGACCTTTTCTTTCTACTCGTCATTGGTCATCTATTCTCCTTACGTTCCCACAGACGGCGCCAAATTGTGGGTGTTGATTTCCTACCACACAACCAAGAGGGGAACTCAGCTGAAGAACACCGACAGAATAAATTAAACCCGAACAACCTATCACAGAAAGATAAGAATCCGGCGGTGGTTCGTCCACCCGGGGATACTCCGACGATCAAGTCAGTAATTATCTCTCAAACATAGCCAATTGTGCTTAACACACAAGAAAGAACTCATTACTTACATTATATCACACGTATCTCAGACCCACGGGGATGCCCTACTTTTATAGCTAGCACTGACCTGATCCCTGTAGAGGCCTAACTTCAATGGACTCAGGCTCAATGCTCATCTTGGACTCTCAGCAAGATTATGATAAACTCCCTAAGAGCTTTATCTTTATCCAAATTGAGATCCTCCCCTGTTCTAGGACTCTTGTCCCTTATCAGCTCATCCCGGACTTCGATATCTCCGCAGATAACCTCGGCCTAGCCGAGATCACCTCAGCGTCAAAACCAGGCCACGTGGCACCTCGGTTATCACTCTGGCGTCACCTTGGCCACGTGCTATGTAACGCCCCTAAACTAATACAATAAAGATAACTCATATGTGGAATAAATATGAGAAACAACATACTTTCATACATCAGAGTTCACTGTTTAACAACCAGTTAAATGCCATGTAGGCTTACATCTTTCCAAGACATTGCTTGGTTACACAAATTGAGTCTCACTCATTACATCTTAAGCCCTTGGCTTTACAAATAACAAACATACACACATAAGACATAATTTAGAAGCTCTTGCTTCCCGAAAGTCCATCCATGCTATTGTCTTGGAGGAAACATTTCACCTGCACCTGAAAATGATATTCCCGTATAGGGTGAGCCAACAGCCCAGTAGAGATAATCTAACACAATATATGAGGTTTAGCAAAGTTATAAGTACCACGTGCATAAACAATACCGATACTAAAACATCCACAAGGCCTACATATTCATATGCCACTAAGACCAAACCTCATTTCCATTCTTCTTCAATTCATTTCAAGTTCATATATGCTACTCAATTCATGAGTTAAATCCATTATCTTTCAACAACCAAAATGAGACTACAACTCAATGGTTTTCCAACTATGCAAAATACACATAAACACTTCAAACCTGCCATTTTACGGATATTTCGTCCGAAGGAATCGACACCCATTTATATATGAAATTTCGGGTCTTTTACCCAGGGCACTCTGGCCAACTTGCTTCAAAATGGAGTCCATCCCCTTTCTCCTCCCAAACAAATAGACATATGCAATGTATTTATAAACACAATCACATATGGAGTACATCCCCTTTCTCCTCCTAATAAACATACATATACAATGTATTTATAAACATAGTCATATATGGAGTACATCCCCTTTCTCATCCCAATAAACATACATATAAAATGTATTTATAACATGGTCACATTCAATGACACCAACAATGGATTAGCATTATATCGCCTAATCCTCATGCAATTTCTACAACAATCATAGATATCCTCCACCGATAGCCAATCTTAAAATAAATAGTTTATTCAAAACTTCCATATGTGAGATATTACATATCCAATATCACCATTTATAACCACAACCTTCCAATTTTACATTTTCAATGTTAATCCCAATTATTTATGCAAAATAATGATTTAATCAAATTAGGGCAAAATCTCCATTTTTTCCCAAATATCAACCCAAACACCAAAATCAACTATTTTGGCACCACATGATCATATATTCAAGCCTCATACTCATTTACCTCATATTAATCAAAATTCATCTTTTCATTTCACACCCAAATCCTTGATTTGTCCAAACCACACCCAAATCTCATCATCTACACAATAGCAAATAACTAAGTTAAAAACCATATTATAATGTATAAATTCTCTACCTCAAGAAGAGAAGACGAGCAAAACAAGGTTGAACTCCAAAAATGACGAAACCCACTTTTACTTAGATCAATACGAAGCTCTTGAAGCCCTCTACCTTATTCTCAAAGACACTAGGGTCAAGAACTCAATGGATTTAGATGAAATCTTAGAGAGAATGTGAGTTTCTAGTGAGAGAAGCTGAAGATCTGGAAATTTGGAGACTTTTAGAGAGAGAGAGAGAAAGCAAAAATGATCTAAAATGTCACTTTCACGATCTGATAAAGCATGGTCCGCTCAAGCGGAGAGTTTGACGCTCGAGCTTCAGACACATAAATTTTACCCACTCGAGCGCAATGAGACCTGCTCGAGCGTAGAATACACTCATCCAGTATTTTTGCAGACACAGTCCCCGCTCGAGCGCCCGAATGCCCGCTCAAGCGTAGAGCAAAATTTCAAAAGCCCGCTTGAGCGCAAGAATCCCCGGTCGAGCAGAAGAGCCAAATTCTGGGCAACAAAGACTTGGAAAAACAAGCAACCAACTTGTTCCAAACACACAACTACAACCCAATAACAAACATTAAGGAGAGACAACGGAAGCAAGACATGAACCACCGTCCAAACCATACAAACCCGAGTCCGGAACACCACAAGAGACAGGTCAAAACCAGGGTTGCTATATGCTATCCCTCACAAAATATATCCCCACATATAATATAAATTTAAATTGTGCACTTTCTTGATCCATACATTTCAAATTCGAAGCACTTCTTTAAATATTTTTATGGATATGTAAGGTTGTTAATCAAGTCAGGCTTTTTTAGTCATATTAAAGTGGTTTAAAAATTGACTAACATAAATCCCGTTTCATATTTCAGGTGG
Organism: Camellia sinensis; assembly: GCF_055761805.1. Taxonomy (NCBI): domain Eukaryota; kingdom Viridiplantae; phylum Streptophyta; class Magnoliopsida; order Ericales; family Theaceae; genus Camellia; species Camellia sinensis. The sequence goes on from NC_138968.1 coordinate 125,631,190, forward strand.
TGGAAAGAATTGGACTTTGCAAAGAAAATGCCTTTTGCCAGAGACAGAATAGCGGAGTGCTATTTTTGGATATTGGAAGTTTATTTTGAGCATCAATACCTACTTGCTAGAATGATGCTAACCAAAGTGATTTCCTTGACTTCCATTATTGATGACATCTATGATGTTTGTGGTACTTTAGAAGAACTTGCGCTCTTCGCTAATGCAATTGAGAGGTTCAAACCTATCCATTCCCTAATGAACTTTTCATTTGATCTTATAGAAGTATCAAAATCTCTTCAATTGTTCATAATCTATCAGTATTTCAAGTGGGAAATCAACGGCATAGATCAACTTCTAAAGTACATGAAACCACGTTATCAAGCACTTCTAGATGTTTACAACATGATTGATGAAGAGATGGCAGGAAAGGAAGATCATATCGCGTCCACTACGTAAAATCTACAGTATGCCTCGTACTGATTGGTTACAAACAAACAATTTGTGATTAGCAATAAGGTTATATGTGAAATTTGATCAAAAAGCAATAGTACTGACGATTTAATTCAAATCTCAGATGAAAAATTTAGTTAGAGCATACTTTGAAGAAGCCAAATGGTTTCACCAAGGCAATGTTCCAAGTATCGAAGAGTATATGCGAGTTGCACTAGTGACCTGTGGTTACACAATGCTAGCAACCACTTCCTTTGTTGGGATGGGAGGGGTGGTGTCCAAAGAGGCTTTTGATTGTGTGTCAAGTGATCTTTTCATTGTTCAAGCTTCATCAGTAGTTAACAGACTCATGGATGACATGGTTAGCCACGAGGTAATAAGATAAATCAGAAGTCTTGCAAAATGGTGTATTATGATGTAATCCCAATGATCACGTAGTATTGTAAATGTGGTGAGCTTTGTTCATCTTTATTGAATTAGGAAAAAAAATATTAGACATTTACAGCAAAAGTAATTTATTTTAGAAGAATTGAACTAAGATTATATAGTTTTGGAAATCAAAATATTAATTTTTTTTACAAAAACTCAAAATAACTGTCACACCTCCAAAATAATACAATAAATATAACTCATATGCGGAATAAATATGAGAAACAACATACTTTCATATATCAAAGTTCACTGTTTAACAACCAGTTAAATGTCATGTAGGCTTACACGTTTCCAAGTCATTGCTTGGTTACACAAATTGAGTCTCGCTCATTACGTCTTAAGCCCTTGGCTTTACAAACAACAAACATACACACATAAAGTATAATTAAGAAGCTATTGCTTCCCAAAAACTCCATCCACGCTATTGTCTTGGAGGAAGCATCTCACCTATACCTGAAAATGGTATTCCCATATAGGGTGAGCTAACAGCCCAGTAGAAATAATCTAACACAATTTATGAGGTTTAGCAAAGGTATAAATACCACGTATATAAACAATACCGATACAGAAGTATTCACAAGGCCTGCATATTCATATGCCACTAAGATCAATCTTATTCCATTTTCCTTCAATTCATTTCCAATTCGTATGCACTACTCAATTCATGAGTTAAATTCTTTATCTTTCAACAACCAATATGAGATTACAACTCAATAGTTTCTCCATTTATGCAAAACACACATAAACACTTTAAACTTGTCATTTTACGGATATTTCGTCCGAAAGAATCGGCACCTATTTATATATAAAATTTCAGGTCTTTCACCCAGGACACTCCGGCCAACTTGCTTTAAATGGAGTCCATCCCCTTTCTCCTCCCAAACAAATATACATACGCAATGTATTTATGAATAAAATCACATATGGAGTACATCCCTTATCTCCTCCCAATAAACATACATATACAATGTATTTAAAAACATAATCACATATGGAGTACATCCCCTATCTCCTCCCAATAAACATACATATACAATATATTTAAACACATTCTCATATACAATGATCAATTATAGCACATATTCAATGTGTTAATCCAACCGTCATATTCAATGACATAATTCAGTTGATTAGTTTCAATTTACCTAATCATCATGCAATTCTACAACAATCATGGCTATCCTCCACCGATAGCCCAAAACAATTATCACTAAACAGGTAAATAAATCTATCAATAGATAAATCATTACATCTTCCATAGGTGAGTGATTTATCAATCCAACTGCACCATTCAATTACATTTCCACCCAATTTCATCATTTCCAATCCAATTATATATTCCCATAATTAATTTCATTATTTTGACAAACAATTCATTTAATCCCAATTAGGGCATTTTTTCCTCTTTCTCAAATAATAGCCCCAAGGCTCAATTTCATCAATTATACACAAATAACTCCATTTCAAAACCCCATATTCACAATAGAGTCCAAAACCGAGAAACCCCTCTTTTATAATTTCAAATCCAAATCTTAGGTTTGTCCAAACCACAACCAAATCTCATCATCTATACACAATAGCAAATAACTAAGTTAAAAACCATATTAGAGTGTAGAAAATTCCTACCTCAAATTTGAAGAAGAAACGAGTTGAAAATCCCAATTTTCGACTTTGTTAGATTTCGATCTCCACCGGTCAAAACGTTGCTCTCACCAGGCTCTTCACTTTAATCTTAAGAACTATGGTTTAAAACCTTGGGTTCAAAATTGAGTTGAGTTTGATGCCACCTTCTTCAACTACAAATTCCAACTAAATATGCAATGGTATAAAATTGACAAGTTTGGTCTCTATAACTTTGCTTGGCTCAATTGCACATATGACCTACCTTGAATTTCGAAATGAAACTTCATATGCCATATCCCAAATTTAGGCTCAACAATCCACTTCTACCACATGCCTAGATAGACAAATCACATAACACAAATGTTGGACATGAAGGGAAAGCTCATGATGGAAATAAGTGGATGTCCCCGTTATAGCCCTACTAAATGTGAAAATTCAAAAAGGGAAAAGGAAAACATATTCAAGGTGAGGAGGAAAGGGGTAGTCAACACCAAGTCTTTCGGCAATAGGATCACTAGCAGAAAAGGACCCCAATTTGGATCCTTCATTGAGGTCTCTATTTGGAGTAGAATCCTTCGTCAAAGATGAAGAGTGTTTCCCTGATTGACCTGCACCTTGTTGATTTTTATTATTCTCTGTTGGTTTATTAGCTCTTTCCACTGACAAGACTTTCCCCAGAAAACACAACCCATATAACTGACGATGTACTTGAGATGCCAAAGCTTCACTCTTGATAGACATGTAACAACTCTTCCCACAGGATATAATATTTAGGGAAAGTGAAATGTTAGGGGTCATGAAAATTTTTTCATGAAAATGATCATGAAAAATTTGTGACCCTTAGATTATCTTGATTAGTGTGTGGTGTTTTTATTCTAAGTGTAATATAAAGGTCACAAATCTTTCATGATTATTTTCATGAAAGACTTTTCATGATACCTAACATTGTTGTTAGGGAAATCCACGCCATTGGCCTGACCACAAACCTAGCAACCTCAGTGGCATTGTGAACAGCTATACTTTTTGGAGTAATTTTAGTGAGGAGCAAAACAGCAACAGTCATCACCCCAGTAGCTGCACTCACACCAGCTTCACCAAATATTGACGTTGCTGCTTTTGTGACAAGTGTAGTTGCTCCAATGTTTACCACAGTTGTGCCAATAAGTATAGTTGTTAGGAACCGCGTAACATCAGTGCTAAGCATTTTGAAAACACCATCCTCAGATTCCTTTTCAGCCAACTCTTGCACCAGGAGACACGTCACAAGCTTCATCCTCAGCTCATGCCGGACCAGCAAAGACATAGATTGGCGACCAGCCTCCGGCGCAGCAGCTCAGCAGCAGTGCAACACACAGCTTTCGGAGCTCCAGCAAAATGCATCGTTGGTTTGTTGGGTTGACGAGCTCTCCAGATTTTTCTTACTCACAGAGATCTGAAACTCGTCAAGTGTTTGTTTTCGCGGAGCTCGGGTGTTTGTGTGTTTGTTTTCTAATAGACCCACAAGGATTTGCCAACTCCACTAACACCTAGACTGGTTCTCCAACAACCCAAATCAGCTCATGCTTACTTGAGGAGGTGACAAAGAACCCATCGGCCAACTTGCAAGCCTGCTCAATACGGCCAGCTTTGCACAAAACATTGATCATATCTTCAAAAGCTGTTTCTGGAATGATCCCCATCGGTGCCAGCCCATAGTCAGAACTCATCTAGCCAATCACTCACCAAGCTTTTCTCTCTCTAGTTTTGTAGACCAGACCATTGTGGATCCTTTAGACAAGAAGAATAAGAAAAGATACAAAGGAATGAGGGAAATGAGTGGAGGGCAGCCCCTCCCACGTGGTTGCCTCTCTTTACACCAAAAAAAATATATTCCATTGCCCCACACATTTTGATCCTGATCGCTCTTTCTTTTATTTCATTATATTTATATATTTTTTTTATATCTAAATTTAGGTCATCACAATAACATTAAAGTACAGAGATTTCTCAAAAGTTTGGAAGGACTGAAATACTAATTTATTTTATAATTATTAAAAATTACATGAAAATAATGAAATTTTGAAAAATTTAAGATAACAAAAGTAAAATTATTTAGATTTTGGACGATTAGAATAAAATTATATATATTTTGAAATAATCAAAATGCAAACTTCTTTTTATAAATATTCAAAATTATGTGATAAAAACCAAATTTTCACATGCTTGGAAGGGCAATGACCCCCACCCGTCACCCGTGTCCGCCACTGGTTGGATCCTATAGAGTTATAAGAGTCTCAAATATTTTTCTAAAACAACTTTAATTTGAGGTGGTAGTTGGCCTTTCAAGTCAAGGCGTTTATTTATTTATTTTAATTTCTTTTAATAGCTTGTAAAATCCAAGAAGAAAATAAGGCAAACCCATCGTCACTAACTTTGACTCTGGACATGAGTAAAATGATGCTTGTGGGTACTAATCAGTCTACAGTGAGCCCTCATCATTGTGGCTAATTCATCACTGACTTAAGGCTTTGTTTGGAATGTGGGGTTAGTTTTTTAATTTTTTTAATTTTTTAATTATTTTTGTTTGGCTCTAAAATAGTTTCGTTTGGGATGGATTTTTTTATTTTTTTACTTTTATGAAAGAAAAAATAAAATAATTATAGTTTGGATATAACAACATGTCAAAAGCCTATTTTTGTAACTGGTACTAAAAAGCCTATTTTTTATTTTTGTTACTAAAATAGCCCCAGCCAAACCCAAACCCACATGTCAAACGAGCACTAGGGCTTAATTTGGGAACTTTTTCTACTTTTTTACACGTTTTTTCAAAAAAAAAAAAAACCAAAAAAATCATCTTTTAACCAACTTACCAACACAACTTTAAATTAATTCCAATTTTTTGTTTGGTTTGATTTCGATAGTTATCAAAATAAATACTTCGGTTCAGTTGGTGTTAAGAAAAAAAAATTTAATATCGATTCAACAAATTTAATTTTGTTAATTGAGAAACTAAAACTAATCATGTATTATGGTTTGTGTTATTTAGTTTTGAGAGACTTATGTGTAGGTCTTAATAGGTGAACTTATTGTCCTATATGTCTTATAATAATTAATAGCATTTCTCATCAAATATTATTAAAAACGTCACTAATTGTTAATTTTCAGCGACAATTTAAAAATTGTCACAAAAAAATATTACTAATTATAAGTTTTAGCGATAGTTTAAAAAAATCGTCACAAAAAAAATATCATTAATTTTCAACTTCAGCGATAGTTTGAAAAATTCGTCACAGAAAAACGTCACTAATTGTAAGTTTTAGTTACAATTTATAAAAATCATAAGAAAAAGAAGTCACTAATTCAATTTTTAGCGACATTTGTAAAAAATCATCACAAAAAATTATTTTTCACAACGATTTACTAAGACTTATTTTTAATAAGACTTGATGAGGATTAAGTCTAACTAGTAGAACCTATTGATAGTTTACCCTTTAGTTTTTCAATTTAATGTAAATGAAGGATTATTTACCAAAGATTTTAAGGATTTTATAAAATTTTCTAGAATCCAATATCAGATGTAAATGAAAAGAGATGGAAGAGAATGCTCTGTAAATGCCTCTCCTAAATTTTAATGCAAAATGTGAATATAAAAATATTTAAATATACTATTTTAGCTGATTTGGTCGATACTGGTGTAAAAAAATTTATTTCTCAAAATTAAAATAGATAAATTATAATACATTACAATATTTTGTGAAATTTGAAGAGATTCTTAATTTTATATCATATCCTCTAACTTGACGATAACACTAATTGTAGTTTGAGCAAAAAAAAGGTCACGTAGTCTCTGCTATAGCGATTTCGATTTTTCCTTTCTTTGTTTATTGTATTCCGGACTTGGTTCCGTGAGTGTGTGGTTATCGTATTCTCATTTCCCTTCTTTTCTCTCTGTATTTGAGTCTTGGGTTGTGTTGGCAGGATTGGAACAGATTGGTTATGTTTTAAAACCAAAAGTTAATGCCCAGATTTTGGCCTTCACGTTCGAGCGGAGCTTTTGACGCTCGAGTGGGCCCTTTGTTGTTGCTTCTCCGCTCGAGCGGGCGTTTTGACGCTCAAGCGTGAATATTTATCTCTTTGTATTTTGTTCTGCAGGTCATTGGACGCTCGAGCGTCCACTCTCACGCTCAAGCGGGGACCATCGACTGCAAAACTTCTGGAAGTGTGCATCCGACGCTCGAACGACGCTTTTGACGCTCAAGCGTATGTCTGTGTTTGATGCTCGAGCAGAGAATCTGTAACAACCCTCGTACTGTTTACTGATTTATGACCGATTGATCACCGTTAATCACCGATTACTGTTAAACGAAGCTGATAATGACTGATAACTAACTGTTAATCGAACTGAATGAAATACTGAACCGACTGACTGAAGTTGAAACTGAATTGACTGAGTATATGTTAGTTAATTGCATTCTATCTGTTTGATTGTCTGATTATCTGTTCATGTTTATATGTTTAAACTGCTATTTGAAGGCCTTATCGGCGGCCGAACTAGAAACCGATTGATGTTACGTGACCCTCATATTTAATGTGATTTTATGGTATAAGTATCTGAAAATTGATTAGGTATGATTAAATTAGATTAAAATAAGCCAATTGAAGAGTTGGACTTAATTACCGTTTTGCCATTGAGTGGGCCACTATCTCACACACATACTTGAGCCAAGAACAACATTTCCTCAGCCATTTTCCTTCTCATTGCCGACCAAGAGGGAAGAGAGGAGAGAGAGTGAGAGGAATTGAATTCTACCTTGGGTTTTGCTTGGAGAATTGAAGGAATTGAAGTATAGATTGCATATTTGAGCTCCTAGTCTTCTAATTCAAGCTCTAGGTAAGGATCTTATCTTCTTATTGATGCTATTGAACTAGTTCTTGCATGGTTCATGCTTCATTGTAGAACTAAGTCATGATTTGGGTCATTAATGGTGAATTGAAGCTCATTTCTTGCATGCATGGTTGAATTAATGAGTTTTGAGTTGAATTCATGGTAAATGGTTACATGCATGTCCATGTTGTAAGAGTAGACCATGTTTTCATCTTGTTTTGAAAAGAATGAGCTCATTTGAACAAGCTTTGAAGCTTTGATTTGGTTTAAATCCTTGCATGTTTGCATGTTCTTCATATTCTTGAAAATGGGTTTGAATATGGTTCTAATTGACTCACCTTTGGGGCTTGAATTCATAAATTGAGCTTTGAAACTTGTTATACATTGAATTTAATGATGTTTTCCAGAATTTGGGCCCAAGAGGTCGAGTTTGGAGTGGTTGAATGCTTGGTTTGAGCTTGGGAGGCAAATCTGGAAATTCCAGATTTGGCTTCCTCGCTCGAGCGAAGGATTCCCCGCTCGAGTGAGCACCTTTGTCCAGGGCTCCGCTCGAGCGACCATCGAGCGACCATCGCGCGTAAAATTTCAGCATCCAGTACTTTTACTGTTTTGCAGACCGCTCGAGCGAAGGATTCCTCGCTCGAGCGAAGCCTTTGATTTTGGACTTACGCTCGAGCGTAGAAAGTCTCGCTCGAGCGAGGCTCCTATTTTCAGCAAACTTTGCGAAATGTTTTCTAAGTGTATTTTTGCATCCTCATCCCATCCTAGGCATTCTTAGGCCTAGTTTAAGGCACCTTGATGAGGATATCATTGTAGAACACACCAAGGCAAATTAGGGATTAAGTTATGAGATTTCCCAACTGTGTAGCTTAGTGTGTTCAACCTGTGAACTGTGTAGGGTTGGCAACTGGGGAGACACGCTCTAGCATACTGTAGCCCAGAACTCTATGAGTAACAATTGTGTGAAGATATGTTCAACTGATTATCTTCTGAATACTGAACTGAACTGTTTACTGAACTGGTATTATTTACTGAATGAATGTATGTCCTTTATTTCTGAACTGTACTGTGGCATCCTTAGTATCTACGGTTTACTGTTACTGTTACTGTCACAGAGATCTCTGTCGGTTTCCTTGTGGAACCACTACTGTTTACTGACTGATGGCCATCATTACTGTTCGGTCTTTTAAGACCTACTGTTACTGTTATGCTAATGGATGTACCACATATGACTGTTTACTGTACTGAGCAACTGAATTACTGATTGAAATGAACTGTTTTCATTACTGTAAGGACATTCATTCTAAACCCCTTTACGCTTTATGTTATTCACTGGGCTTTAGCTCACTGCTCATATATATATGTAGGTGTACAGGCACCAGACCGCAGCTAGAGGCGTCAGGGTTACTCCAGTTTTGTCAAGCCAGCCTTTGTGCCTCACTGCGAGGTTCCGAGCCTACTGTTAAGGCTTAGGGGTGTTTTAGAATTTCCCCCTTTTTTGTACTGTTTCACTGTTTTGTATAGACTGACTGTTTACTGTACTGTTATACAGGGATTAGGTCCCTGTACTGTGTGACTGTTAATTTTGTATACTGTGTTGTACAGACGGAATGTTTTCTGTACTGTTATGTGGGGTTGAGTCCCTAGTTAAGTGGATGTGAATATTGTGTATACTGTTCTGTACTGTTTTTGTATAATGTATGAAAAGCCTTTTTGCATACAGACTGTCACAGCTCAATGGACACTATTTATTTACTGTATTGGCTTCCGCCAGGCCCTGTACTCTGTTTCACTGTATTACTGTTCAGCAGGCCTTCGGTAATCTCGGATTACTGGCCGGTTACGGTGCTAAACCCATAGGGCCGGGTTTGGGTCGTGACAGAGTGGTATCAGAGCGATACTTACCACGAGTTATACCGCACACACATGTCCAAATGAGCTATAGGGGGTCCTAGAAAAAGTAATTAGGACATCTCATGAACTTGAAAAGTGTGTGGCTATGTTATGACTGAATATCTGTTAATGTGTTAAACTATGAAACAAATGATTGCTTATGTTTAAAACTGTTATAACTGCTTATAGTGAAATGGACAATGCAAATGAACCTGAGTCCTCATCTACTGAGGCAAGAATGGAAAGAATGGAAAGAATGATAGAACTGATAACTGCTAGACTGGAACAACAACAGAACCAACAACCCCCTCCTCCTCCTCCTCCGGTACAGCCGGAACCTAATGCGAATGCGGATGATGGGGATATTATTGCTCTCACCCATAAATTCAGTAAGATGAAACCGCCATCCTTCCAGGGAGGCCTTGAACCGTTAAAAGCTGAAGCGTGGGTGCTTGAGACAGAGAAATTATTTGAGGTGTTCCCGTGCTCTGAAGCGAATAAAGTACTGTTAGCTACCTTCACCTTACAAGAAGAAGCTAGAAGGTGGTGGATGTTAATCCGTGAAACAAACACTGTTATGACTTGGGCTCAGTTCAAGGAGTCCTTCTTTGAAAAGTACTTCCCTCAGTGTGTCAGGGATAGAAAAGTGACCGAATTTGAACAGCTGAAGCAGGGCACAATGTCCGTTGCAGAATATGAAACCAAATTTACTGAACTTGCCCGTTATGCACCGCACATGGTGGATACTGAATATAAGAAGGCCAGAAAATTTGAAGGTGGCCTTAATGTGGCAATACTTGACCGGATAAATGTTTTGAAATTACCGACTTTTGTGGGTGTTCTCGACCGGGCATTGATGGCCGAGTCGAACATTGCAGCAGTGAAACAATCTGAAACACCAACGACTGAATGGCATGGAAAAAGGCAGAGTTTCAAATTTAAGAAAGGCAAGCACAACCCAGCCAACAAGAAACAGAATACGGGGTTGACAACTAGCCCCAGCCAAGGGAGTGGTTTCATACCACCCTGTTCTGAATGTGGCAAGAAGCACAAAGGGGTTTGTTACAGAATATCTGGAGCCTGTTACAGGTGTGGCAAGGTGGGCCACATGGTTAAAGACTGCCCCTCTGCTCCACAAGCCAGTGGTAAAGCTGCACCAAGCGCAGCAGTATCAAATGCTCCACCAAAGCCTAACCCTAAAGCTACCGGGAAAGAGCCTATGAGGCAAGGCCGAGTGTTCGCACTAGTACCGGGAGATGTGCAGAATACCGAGACCGTTGTGTCAGGTATTCTCTCTATCTGTACTCAAAATGCATATGTACTGATTGATTCGGGGTCTACGCATTCTTATGTATCATATGCTTTTTCACAGAAATTGGATAGACCCTTAGAACCCATGAACTATCTGCTAGCCGTATCATCACCCGTAGGGGGATCCATGACATGTGCTTATATGTACCCCGCATGTGAAATTATTGTTGGGGATATGCATCTGTTTATTGATTTACTGCCATTGAACATTGATCATTTTGACGTAATATTGGGGATGGATTGGTTACAAAAATATCATGCCACTATTGACTGTGTGACCAAGCAAGTTGTTTTCCGTCCACCTGGTTTGCCTGAATTTGTGTTTAATGGGAGTGGAGTAGTACCTCCTCCGTATTTGATTTCGTCAGTGAAAGCTGTTAAATTAATTAGAAAGGGGTGTAAAGGATATCTGTGTTCTGTACTGACTGTGTCTACTGATGATAGTGTTAAAACTGGTGTGAATTGTATTCCTATAGTCAGGGAATTTCCAGATGTTTTTCCAGATAATCTTCCAGGAGATTTGACTGATAGGGAGATTGAATTTACCGTTGATGTGATTCCCGGAACACAACCAGTTTCTAAAGCTCCTTACAGAATGGCTCCAACTGAACTGAAGGAACTGAAAGTGCAATTGCAAGAACTGTTAGATAAAAAGTTCATCAGACCTAGCACTTCGCCATGGGGTGCTCCTGTTTTGTTTGTCAAGAAGAAAGATGGCTCACTGAGACTGTGCATTGACTACCGTGAACTGAATAAGGTAACTGTAAAGAACAAATACCCTTTGCCACGCATTGATGATTTATTTGATCAGTTACAGGGTGCACAAGTGTTTTCTAAGATTGATCTCAGATCGGGGTATCATCAACTGAAGGTTAAACCGGAAGACATTGATAAAACTGCTTTTAGAACAAGGTATGGACATTATGAATTTCTAGTTATGCCTTTTGGAGTCACGAACGCACCAGCTGCTTTTATGGACCTCATGAACAGAGTTTTTAAACCGTACCTTGATGACTTTATTGTTGTATTTATCGATGACATATTGATTTACTCCAAAAGTATAGAACAGCATGAACATCATCTGAGACTTGCCCTACAAACCTTAAGGGAACAGAAACTGTATGCTAAACTGTCTAAATGTGAATTTTGGCTTGACCATGTTATGTTTTTGGGGCATGTTGTTAGCAAAGATGGAATTTCTGTTGATCCGCAGAAAATTGAAGCTGTGGTGAACTGGCCTAGACCAACAAATGTGACTGAAGTCCGAAGCTTTTTGGGATTGGCTGGATATTACAGAAGATTTGTCAAAGATTTCTCCAAAATTTCCCTACCATTGACTCAGTTAACTCAAAAGGGGACATCATTTGACTGGACCGACCAAAGAGAATCTGCTTTCCAGGAGTTGAAAACTCGACTTGTGACTGCACCAGTTTTGACTTTACCCTCAGGTACGGATGGTTATACTGTATTTAGTGATGCTTCTCATAAGGGTTTGGGATGTGTTTTAATGCAGAATGGGAAGGTTATAGCTTATGCTTCCCGACAACTGAGACCACATGAAAAGAATTACCCGACCCATGATCTGGAACTTGCTGCAGTAGTATTTGCACTGAAAATTTGGCGTCACTACCTGTACGGGGTAACATGTGAAGTATATACCGACCACAAGAGCTTGAAGTATTTCTTCGCACAGAAAGAACTGAATATGAGACAGCGGAGATGGCTAGAACTGATAAAGGATTACGACCTACAGATCTTGTACCACCCAGGAAAAGCCAATACCGTTGCCGATGCATTGAGCCGGAAATCGATTGGAAACTTAGCATGTTTGCTTACAGGACAGAAAGAGTTGCTTTGTGACCTTGAAAAATCTGAAATTGAAATTGTTTTACGGGAACAAGGTGGAACCTTAGCTGCTATTTCTGCTCAACCGGCACTGATTGAGGAAATTAAAGAGAAACAGCAACTGGACGATTTCTTGAAGAAGATCATCGAGGAAAGAGAATCTAAACCGAGACCGGGATTCAAATTTGAGAATAATGTACTGAAATTTCAAGAAAGACTGTGTGTACCGAATGATACTGAACTGAAAAGAAGAGTTCTGCAAGAAGGCCACAATTCGAAATTGTCTATCCATCCGGGGAATACGAAAATGTACCAAGATCTGAAACAGAATTTCTGGTGGCCGGGAATGAAGAAAGAAATTGCTGATTTTGTATCCAAATGTCTTCATTGCCAACAGGTCAAAGCTGAACATCAACGACCTGTCGGATTACTGCAACCCTTACCCATACCGGAATGGAAATGGGAGCACATCACGATGGATTTTATCGTTGGGTTACCTCGCTCCAGAAAAGGTATGGATTCAATTTGGGTTATTGTTGATAGACTAACCAAATCTGCTCACTTCTTACCTGTCAAGACGATTTATAATGCGGACAAATTGGCTGTTATCTATATTGATGAAATCGTTAGACTGCATGGAGTGCCTGTGTCTATTGTTTCTGACAGGGATTCGAAGTTTACATCGAGGTTTTGGCAAAGCCTACAGACTGCATTGGGTACTGAATTGAGGCTGAGTAGTGCCTATCATCCTCAGACAGATGGCCAATCTGAAAGGACCATCCAAACTCTGGAGGATCTACTGAGAATGTGTGTCCTTGATTTTCAGGGAGACTGGGAAAGCCATTTGCCCTTAGCTGAATTCGCCTACAACAACAGCTACCATTCGAGTATTGGTATGGCGCCTTTTGAGGCATTGTATGGCAGAAAATGTAGATCTCCAATTTGCTGGGCAGAAGTTGGAGATGGGCCTTTGCTTGGGCCCGAGATTGTATATGAAACAACTGAAAAAGTGAAACTGATACAGCAAAGATTGAAAACTGCACAGAGTAGACAGAAAAGTTATGCAGATGTCAGAAGACGGGACAGAGAGTATGAAGTGGGTGATCACGTTTTTGTGAAAGTGACACCAATGAAAGGCCAGACTCGTTTTGGAGTCAAAGGCAAGTTAGCACCGAGATACGTCGGACCTTATGAGATTATTGAGAAAATTAATCCGGTGGCGTATCAAGTTGCGCTCCCTCCTGAAATGGAACACATGCATAACGTCTTCCACATTTCTATGTTGAGAGACTATCTCCGGGATCCCTTCCATGTAATAGAGCCTACCCACGTAGTGTTGAGTGATGACTACACTTACGAGGAACGGCCTATACAGATTGTAAACCGACGGATCAAGAAACTGAGGAACAAAGAGATCCCGTTAGTGAAAGTTGACTGGCAGAACCATGGTGGCGTGTATGCCACTTGGGAAAGGGAAGATGACATGGCTAAACGATATCCTGAACTGTTTCCACTGAATCCTGTTTTCTTCCAGAATGAAGGTAACTCGAGTTTAGAGGACTAAACTCTTTATAAGGAGGGGAGACTGTAACAACCCTCGTACTGTTTACTGATTTATGACCGATTGATCACCGTTAATCACCGATTACTGTTAAACGAAGCTGATAATGACTGATAACTAACTGATAATCGAACTGAATGAAATACTGAACCGACTGACTGAAGTTGAAACTGAATTGACTGAGTATATGTTAGTTAATTGCATTCTATCTGTTTGATTGTCTGATTATCTGTTCATGTTTATATGTTTAAACTGCTATTTGAAGGCCTTATCGGCGGCCGAACTAGAAACCGATTGATGTTACGTGACCCTCATATTTAATGTGATTTTATGGTATAAGTATCTGAAAATTGATTAGGTATGATTAAATTAGATTAAAATAAGCCAATTGAAGAGTTGGACTTAATTACCGTTTTGCCATTGAGTGGGCCACTATCTCACACACATACTTGAGCCAAGAACAACATTTCCTCAGCCATTTTCCTTCTCATTGCCGACCAAGAGGGAAGAGAGGAGAGAGAGTGAGAGGAATTGAATTCTACCTTGGGTTTTGCTTGGAGAATTGAAGGAATTGAAGTATAGATTGCATATTTGAGCTCCTAGTCTTCTAATTCAAGCTCTAGGTAAGGATCTTATCTTCTTATTGATGCTATTGAACTAGTTCTTGCATGGTTCATGCTTCATTGTAGAACTAAGTCATGATTTGGGTCATTAATGGTGAATTGAAGCTCATTTCTTGCATGCATGGTTGAATTAATGAGTTTTGAGTTGAATTCATGGTAAATGGTTACATGCATGTCCATGTTGTAAGAGTAGACCATGTTTTCATCTTGTTTTGAAAAGAATGAGCTCATTTGAACAAGCTTTGAAGCTTTGATTTGGTTTAAATCCTTGCATGTTTGCATGTTCTTCATATTCTTGAAAATGGGTTTGAATATGGTTCTAATTGACTCACCTTTGGGGCTTGAATTCATAAATTGAGCTTTGAAACTTGTTATACATTGAATTTAATGATGTTTTCCAGAATTTGGGCCCAAGAGGTCGAGTTTGGAGTGGTTGAATGCTTGGTTTGAGCTTGGGAGGCAAATCTGGAAATTCCAGATTTGGCTTCCTCGCTCGAGCGAAGGATTCCCCGCTCGAGCGAGCACCTTTGTCCAGGGCTCCGCTCGAGCGACCATCGAGCGACCATCGCGCGTAAAATTTCAGCATCCAGTACTTTTACTGTTTTGCAGACCGCTCGAGCGAAGGATTCCTCGCTCGAGCGAAGCCTTTGATTTTGGACTTACGCTCGAGCGTAGAAAGTCTCGCTCGAGCGAGGCTCCTATTTTCAGCAAACTTTGCGAAATGTTTTCTAAGTGTATTTTTGCATCCTCATCCCATCCTAGGCATTCTTAGGCCTAGTTTAAGGCACCTTGATGAGGATATCATTGTAGAACACACCAAGGCAAATTAGGGATTAAGTTATGAGATTTCCCAACTGTGTAGCTTAGTGTGTTCAACCTGTGAACTGTGTAGGGTTGGCAACTGGGGAGACACGCTCTAGCATACTGTAGCCCAGAACTCTGTGAGTAACAATTGTGTAAAGATATGTTCAACTGATTATCTTCTGAATACTGAACTGAACTGTTTACTGAACTGGTATTATTTACTGAATGAATGTATGTCCTTTATTTCTGAACTGTACTGTGGCATCCTTAGTATCTACGGTTTACTGTTACTGTTACTGTCACAGAGATCTCTGTCGGTTTCCTTGTGGAACCACTACTGTTTACTGACTGATGGCCATCATTACTGTTCGGTCTTTTAAGACCTACTGTTACTGTTATGCTAATGGATGTACCACATATGACTGTTTACTGTACTGAGCAACTGAATTACTGATTGAAATGAACTGTTTTCATTACTGTAAGGACATTCATTCTAAACCCCTTTACGCTTTATGTTATTCACTGGGCTTTAGCTCACTGCTCATATATATATGTAGGTGTACAGGCACCAGACCGCAGCTAGAGGCGTCAGGGTTACTCCAGTTTTGTCAAGCCAGCCTTTGTGCCTCACTGCGAGGTTCCGAGCCTACTGTTAAGGCTTAGGGGTGTTTTAGAATTTCCCCCTTTTTTGTACTGTTTCACTGTTTTGTATAGACTGACTGTTTACTGTACTGTTATACAGGGATTAGGTCCTTGTACTGTGTGACTGTTAATTTTGTATACTGTGTTGTACAGACGGAATGTTTTCTGTACTGTTATGTGGGGTTGAGTCCCTAGTTAAGTGGATGTGAATATTGTGTATACTGTTCTGTACTGTTTTTGTATAATGTATGAAAAGCCTTTTTGCATACAGACTGTCACAGCTCAATGGACACTATTTATTTACTGTATTGGCTTCCGCCAGGCCCTGTACTCTGTTTCACTGTATTACTGTTCAGCAGGCCTTCGGTAATCTCGGATTACTGGCCGGTTACGGTGCTAAACCCATAGGGCCGGGTTTGGGTCGTGACAGAATCCCACGCTCGAGCGGACGTGTTTGTATATCAGTCCGAATTTTGACTTTTTGGATCACTTTTTCAGTACCTTTTCTCTCTCTAACTTTTCAAAACCTCCATTGGAGAGCTCCTCACTCTAAGTTTCAACTTCTCTCTAGGGTTTGATCTAGTTTGAGTGATCTTCTACCTTAGTGTCTTTGTAAAAAGTGTAGAGCTTGGCTTGGGCTACATTTCCATCCGAAAATCTTGGGTTTTGGAGCATTTCGAAATTCTTCATCTTCTCCATTTGGTCTCATCTTTTGAGGTAGGGATAACTACTCATATTTATGGTCTTTGACATAAACTTTTAGTCATTTTGTTATAATGTTGAAGTTGGGTAATTTTGGATGTTAGGGTTTCAATTATA
The DNA here is from genome assembly GCF_055761805.1 of Camellia sinensis. NCBI lineage: Eukaryota > Viridiplantae > Streptophyta > Magnoliopsida > Ericales > Theaceae > Camellia > Camellia sinensis. Next base: position 125,648,039 of record NC_138968.1, read on the forward strand.
TAAAGAGGGGTTTTGTTCTTTGGGCCAATACATGTGTATTTTGGGTCTCAAATGAGGTTATTGTGTTTGTTGTTGATATTGAAACATTTTGGTCAATGTTAAGAAGGAGGGAGAAAAACCCTAATTTTTGTTATGAATTAATTTATATAATTAATTTGGGAATGTTATGGGAATATGAAATTAAGTTGGAAATGATGAAATTAGCTTAATATGAGATGGAATGGTGGAGTCGGATTTATTAATCGCTCACTTTTGAAATTGTTAATAAATTATCTGTTGATGCATTTATTATCTGTTTAGAAATAACTGCTTTGGGTTATCGGTGGAGGATAGTCATGATTGTTGTAGATACTGCATGATGATTAGGTGAATTAAAACTAATCAGTTGAATATATCATCGAATATGACGGTTGGAATAACACATCGAATCTGCGTATTGATTGATCGTGTATATGATAATTGTTTATATACATTGTATTGTGTGGGAGGAGATAAGGGATGTACTCCACGGTTTGGGAGGAGATAGGGGATGGACTGCTAAACTGGATATTGTTTGGGAGGAGATAGGGGATGGACTCCATTGATACAGCAAATCTGTGTATCATTTATGAAGTATGGAAGTGTTTTAATATGACATTGATACAGCAAATATGTGTATCTATTGTGAAGTATGAAAGTGTGTTGTAGGAGTCGTAATCTCATTTAAATTGTTTGGCTAGGTTCTGAGCCATGTTTATGAATTGAAGATTGGTTAAGTAAAGGAAAGTAAATTGAAACACAGACATATTTGTCATAGAATTGGATTGTGTTGTGCGTTGGTTTGTATGAGTTAAACATTTATCAAATGCTAATGTTTTAGTTATTTCTCATATTATGTTTAGCATATCTCTACTGGGCATTGGCTCACCCTATATGGGACATCATTTTCAGGTGCAGGTGATATGCCGCCTCCAAGGATGTAGCTTGGGAGGTTGTAGAAGCTGAATGCTTCCTTTTTGTGATTATTTTGTGTATTACATGTATATCAAGCTAAGGGCTTATTTTGTGTAAAGAGTTAGAACTCTATTTTTTGTTGAACCCAAGTGTTGACTTGGAAAGTTGTAAGCCTATAAGGCATTTACTTTTGTTGTCAACATGTAATATCTCTTGTAAGAATACTCTGATGTTGGGAATATAATATCTCTTTCTTGTATTATGGATGTATGATTATGGGTTTATTTTGAAGGCGTTACATCTGCTGTCGAATGTTACATGAAACAATATGGTGCATCAGAGGAAGAAGTGCTCGTTGAATTTTAAAAGCAGGTTACTAATGCGTGGAAAGACATAAATCAAGAGTGTCTTCGCCCAACAGCAGTCCCAATGCGTCTCTTGTTGTGAGTAGTCAATCTTGCACGAATGATGGATGTTTTATACAAGGACGAAGATGAATACACACATTCTAGAACCAAGCTCAAAGGTTTTGTGACCTCGGTGCTTATCGATTTAGTGCCAACATCAACATACAAAGAATAAAAGCCAATCACAAATTGGAGACATAATGTCTATGGACTGACAAGATTTTTCAAAAATAGATCCACCAGTAAATTCTATAAAATCTTATTTATACATATGTATTGTGTGTGTAGTTTTTTTTTTTTTTTTTTTTGGCTTATTTGATTTTTATATTTGTAACAGAACTAGTATTATTCTACAAATAATTCTCTTTGTAACAGGAAGTCCGGATTAATCTCTTTCCTGAAAGATTGTAATATGATATGAAATCATTTTTAAAAAAGGAATTTTTTGTTAGCATCATCATATTTGTACACCTCAAACTCAAAGCAATATTTGAAAATAACCGAGTTAAATAGTCATGTTGGCACCATAAATCTGCAATTTTATTAGTTATTACTTATATAATTGCAGGACATATGGCACCCTCCTACTCATTTGGAGGTTATGGAGAACAAAGTAGAGAACGTAAAGCATGAAGTGGAGGTTGAAGGAAGTTATAGAAGATCATGGAGTATGAAATGGATGAGGTGGAAGAGTGGGTGATTTTAGGTAGTTTTTTCCTACAATGTTTACCTATAAATAGCCATTCATGGCTACATTGTAAAAAGCCCATCCAAAAACTCAAATCAAAGACAATATTTCTATTTTTCTTGTCATTTATATTTCATACACTTAATTTTCTGCACTTTATTTTATGCACTTCATTTTCGAAGCATAGGAGTAAAGGTAGATTTTCTATACTTTATTTTATGTACTTCCTTTTCAAAGTATATGAGTAGAAGTAATTAATGGTTACTTTGATTTTTCACTCAATCACACCCCGATTGTTCACTCAATCATTTTTCTCCGTCTCCATCCTTCTTCTTTTAATTTTTCTTTTTCCTACACTTGGCAATTTTGAAGTCCTCCTCGTTGAGGCAAAAGAACCGTCAACGTAATCGCTTGATAATTGGCTTGAATTTAATCTGTAAGGATTTTTCAATCCTTACTGGTGTTGGAAAAATGGGTTTTTGGTGACCTTAATTAAATATTAAAGTGGGCCCCAACCATCTATTGTGTTGGGTCCAAGTTGGTCTAGATACCTTGCAATGAGAGATCTTTACATGTAACAATCCACATTTATGTCTTAGTCATGTTCATGAGCATTTTTATGATTATGACTCGTTAAGCTTGCATTTGTATGTTTGTGACTTGTTTTGTCTAAGTAAGGTCCATGTCTTGTTTTGTGTTTATGTGATTTGCCTAAGTGTTGTGTGCATGTTTTGTTCCTTCCTTGCTGCCTCAAGCCTAGGTCATGTCAAGCTTAGGTCACGCCAAGCCTAAGTTATGTTAAGCCAAGATCATTCCAAGCCGAGGTCATCTTCAGTCTAGAATTATCTTGGAACCACTTTGTTTGACCTCCATCTTCGCCCTGACATATCGGCCGAGATGTCATTATCTAGGCCGAGATGTTCATCACCAAGGCCGAGATGTGTATTATCTAGGCCGAGATGTTGCCTTTGCACCTAGGTGATCTTGTCCTGGAGTGGTATGACCTAGACCGAGGTGTGGCACATCTAGGCCAAGGTGTGGCACAGCTTAGTCAAGTGTTGTCCTTCCTAACCGAGGTCATTGTCACCTTAGTTGCCGAAGCTTTGTCCTTAGCCGATGTCATCACTTGCCGGAGTGCCTTACCGGGTAGCTTGTTAGATAGACTTTGTCATAGTCTGGTCTTGTCAATCTATCACCTTTTTTAGGAGAGCCAACCAGCCATTGCCACGTGTCCGAGCTGAGTGTTAAGTTAGCCGGCAAAGAGAGAAACCTATCATTTGTTATATCCTTGCTTTGAAGAAGAGAAAGAAGCTCTAGAAGAAGGAGAGGAGTTCTTGAGGGAGAGTAGATTTCCAAGCTTGATCTCTAGAGATTGAACCGTTAGATTCGTGTTCTAAGGTTAGATTCTTGATCTGCTCTTGTCGTTCTTCATGTTCATGTTATTGCATTACATGATTGAATATGATTTGTAAGCCATGCATTGTTTTGAAGTTCGGTTTTAGAAAGAGAAAATAGTATTCATGTGTTCTTCAAGAAAAGTCATGTTTTGATCCGAAAGCTCATGCCTAGATCCATGTTTTTGTGTTTGTTTCCATATGATCTTCAAGTATGGGTACCCAGGTCCATGCTTTCAAACTCATAGCATGAAATCCCAAATTTTGTAATAAAGAAGTTATGATTTTAGCATTCATATTCTTCATGATCTTCATGTTCATGTTCTTCCTGTTCTTCACAGGTGGAAACCCAAATCTCCAGACCTCATTTCCCTAAGTGTAGTCGCGGAGATCACTCTCACCTAGACCTCACACTTAGGCCAAGCATCGTATCTCACCTTGTCCTACCTTGCATGATCACTTACACCTTTAGTTTGTCTTGTGCGCACCTCGGCATGCAGCCGCATGCCGAAGCCTAGGTAGCCACACCTCGGCCAGGGGGTGTAGGACCTCAGCAAAGACCTAGTTGGTACCCAGCATGTCTTCCTGACATGTAAAACAGTGTTTTGACTTCCAGCATGTTTTCCCGAGATCGTTTGCATGTATGTAAGACTTGTTTGAGAAGTACGTTCAGTATACTTTGCCATGTGTTTGTAGGACTTGGACCTTTGCCTTGATCCCGACGTCCCAAGAACTATGTGAGTAGTATTTTTAATAAAGTTATGTTATAAAGATTTGGTAAAGCCTTGTTTCGTTTTGATAAAAGCATTTGATCAAGCATGAATGATTACCCCTATTTTTATGTATCAAGTAAGCTTTGTTTTGATGACATTCTCGGAAAGTCCTCAGTGCCAGGGGACTATAATGCAACTGCACATCTTGTTTTGAAAGTCCCTTGTGCTGGAGAACTCTAAACTTTCGCAGTACTCTCGTGGTAAGGGGCTACGGACCTTTGTAACATAGGTCCCTTGTGCTGGAGGACTCTAAACTTTCGCAGTACTCTCATGTTAAGGGGCTACGGGCCTTTGTAACATAGGTCCCTTGTGCTGGAGGACTCTAAACTTTTGCAGTACTCTTGTGTTAGGGGGCTACGGGCCCTTGTAACATAGGTCCTTTGTGCTAGAGGATTCTAAACTTTTGTAGCACCCTTGTTTGAGATATCTCTCTTGTTTTGTCTTATTTTGCCACTGACGGTCTACCGCGTGGGTCTTGTAAGTCCGGAATGTCATCCCTTGTATTATGTAGATGCTATTAACATCCAAAGTAAGTAAGTAAGTAAGTTTTGTAAGATCAAGTTGATGAACTAGATTCATCCCATGTTTTGAACAAGCTATGATATGTATGTTTTGCAAAGACCTCGGGAATCATTCATTTAACCCCTTTATTACTTGTATCATTCACTAAGTATCCAAGCTCACCCTCCCTATGTATGTATGTAGGTAACAAGCAAAAAGTCGGCTACGCCGAGATGTGTGTTTTGTATGTATGTTATGTCGGCAGTGAGGATGTCGACAATCTGGAAGATTATGTCTCTTGACTTGTATTTCATATATTTTGTTTATGTCGGCTTGAGAAACCTTTTATCAAGATGTAATATGTATTTTTGTACTTCATTTTATTTGTATTCAAGTTGTAAAGCTATGTAATGTTGTATGCCATTCCATTTGACTTATGCACGGCTCTTATGGACTAGTTAGACTTGTATATATTGCTTCCGCACTTGTGAGCCCCATATATTTATACTCTGATTGTGTGTGAATTTTGTAAGTGGCCTTCGGTAATCTCGGATTACTGGCCATCACGGCACCATCCTACTAGGGGTGGTTTGGGGTCGTGACATTACACCACAAAACGGATGGCCAAAAACCATTGAAAATTAAATGAGAAATTGCCTCATAAAGTTAGCTTCATGAAAGAGGTAGTGGGATTAGTGTGTATAACATGTTTGTAACTCCTGCAATATTGCAAAGGTTAATGGTGCATTAGTGACCAACCATAAAGGCTGGAGGCTCCTCCTCTCTTCCCTATACATGTATAAATTGAGACCCTCCTGTCTAGTCTCAACACATAAATTTTTGCTTCCATTTTACATGTCAGTTTACTAGAAAGTTCCTACAGTGAGAGAGTGCTACCACGGTTTTTGTTCGCTAAGCTAGACAGAGAGTGCTTCTGCCGTAGCTAGTTTTTGACAGTCATATCCTAGGAGACAAACGCCAGAATTCCTCAAGCACTCGACCCGTGAGGCGGCAAAAATCTGTTTTAAGGAAACTGCTACAGTACAGGCTTCGGTTTTCTTTCTTTACTATTTTAATCTATTGCGTATTTCTGTTGTAATTTAGTTGTAATTCTCAGCATGTGTTCTTGGTATATAATTTTGATTTATTCGTGAATCTATTTATTTAATTTCACAATTTGGACAACAAGCTTAAAATAGATTTTTTGTGTTTATCATGAAATTAGATAATTAGATTCATATGTATTGTGTAAGAATTGGTGTTCTTGGTTTTTTTTTTTTTTTTTTCTCCCCACCGAACCACCTGTATGGTTTATTTTCATAACCTGTTTAATTAGCATTTCAATTTCTTGGAATCAATAGGCTGCTATTACATATGTTGTTGCTTGTGTCAATCTTTAATTATAATAAAACATATAAATATAGATAGATGCATGCTACTGTTTCATGGTTTAATTCATAGGATTGCTCAGGTTGTGTTTCTGGGCCACATGTTTTTTTTTTTTTATAAACATAATAAACGGAAAAAAAAAAAAAAATGAACCTGTTTCTTTTTGGTTCTTGAAACAACTTGAATTTGTTTTGTAGTATGTCTGCCTGATTAAATCGAACTGCAACTATTTTGTGGAGCGTAATCACCCACGGTCTTGTGAATTCAGTCCACTGTGTAAGGCATCAACTCATGATTTTGTATGATAAAATGATATTCCACTATTATTCAATTTAATTGGTATGCTATGCCATTAATTACATATATGAAATCATGATTACAAATCCTTATTTAGATTAGAAAATTTATATATGTTATGGTATGTGTGAATTTTATGGATTTAATTTAATCAGACTGCTTAGTTTTTCTTGCATAACTTGTGTACTTATTTGGTTCTACTATAATTTTATTGTATGAGCATGATCCATAATTTCCTACCATGCTTTGCATGTTTTTATTTTTTAATTTTATAACATAATTTGCATGTTCAAAATTTTCTAGATTTTAATTTTTTGTTCATGCTTATTGTTTCTAAAATTATGTTTATCACCTTATTCACATGTGTGTTTCATGGTTATTGTTTTGAATAAATTCATATGTAACTCTTGCATATTAATTTAATTTAAATATTTGAATTTTACATGTTTATTAATTAAATTTTATAGCCTATTTTGTCTAACTTTATTCACATGTTTATTATGTAATAATTGATATATAACTCATAACAATAATTTTTAATTTGATTATTTGTAATTATAAATTTTAAGGTTTTGTAACTTGTCTAATTTATTTACATATTTATTGTGTAAATTAAATTGTACATTTAGTTTTGTAGTTTAAATTTTATATGTGTAACTTATATTGTATTTTAATTTTCACTTAATGTGCTATTCATGATAGTGCTAGAAAGGTTAAATACAAGGGTTTTTTTTTTAATTAGTTACATTGTATTATATTGTGGTTTGTTACTAACTTTCTGTGTAGGCATACCTAAGCGTGGAAAGGAATTGTTTTTGGAAAAATAATAATCCTATTTAGATTGGTTTACTTTTGTTTATAATTTAAGCATTTTTTTGCTTGAGATTTATTAGTAGTTACTTGCCAATTTTTTAAGCAAGGTTGTTTGCTTGGCATATTAAAGCATTTTATTTGCTTGTATGGTTGTAGCAATTTTTTAAATTGCTGGTCATTTGGTTAGCAATTTTTAATTGCTTATAAGTGTTGGACCTTGGTTTGTTTAAACTTAGTTTATCTCTTGGAAAATTTAATTCTTAAAATTGTTTATCATGAACTAGGAGTCAACATGCTCTTGAAAGTTTTGTCAAAAGGTTAACTGAGTTTTAAGTTGAATAAATGTGACCTCTCCAATCTTCCTGAAAACATTCTTGACCATGTTCGATTCTAGATTAAGTGGTGAGACTAGTTTTGAATTAAATTTCTAACTATGAGATTTTCTAAGGATTAAGTTTAATTTCTGAAAACACAAAAAGTAATATTTTGTTGTATTTTTTAGAAATGACAACTGTCACCAATGATGTTGCTACTCCTAATGTTGGTGAGGATCTGAACCCCGAGGCAACTGACTTGCCAACCCCAACTGTGATCTCTGTGGTCAACCCTAGTGTTACTCCGGCTGTTCTAGGAGGACTGCTCAGTCACCATGAGAGCACAGAGAAATTTGTTGGGGTGAACTTCAAGAGATGGCAACAAAAGATGTTGTTCTACTTGACCACGCTGAACCTTGCAAAGGTTTTGAGCGAGGATCCTCCAGCTATGGCAGAGAATGAGCCAGGCAGGTAGAAAGTCATAACGCTTGACACATGGAAGCAGACAAACCATCTTTGTTGGAACTATGTGTTCAACAGCTTGGCAGACTCACTCTACAATGTGTTTTGTGCCAAGAGCTCAGCAAAAGAGTTATGGGAATCTCTAGACAAAAAGTACAAAACTGAGGACGCTGGGCTAAGAAATTTATGGTTGGCCGGTTCCTGGGCTTTAAAATGATAGATTCAAAAATTGTGATAAGCCAAGTCCAGGAGTTCCAAGTGATCTTGCATGAAATTCATGCTGAGGGGATAACTCTGAATGAGTCATTCCAAGTTGATATGATCATTGAGAAACTTCCCAATGGTTAGAAGGACTTCAAGAACTACTTGAAGCACAAGTGCAAAGAAATGTCAATTGAAGACTTGATTGTGCGACTCCGAATTGAGGAGGATAATAGAAAGAAATGAAGGAGTACCTCCTTAATGAAGGCCAATGTCATTGAGCATGGAAGATCTTCTGAGGTGAGGAAGAAGCCCCCTGTGAACAAGGGCTCAAAGTTGGGGCCAAGGGGTGGTGTTACAAAGAAGCCGGCATACAAGCCGCAGGAACCTGGTTATCGATTCTTAGGGAAGTGCTACAACTGTGGTAGCGATGGGCATCAGGCTAGTGACTGCCGTAAGCAGACGAAGCCATACAAGACCAAACCACGTGCTCACATGGAAGATATGCAAGAGCACTCCCATGATGAGGATGACATGCACTTGTCTGCCGTTGTCTCTGAGGTGAATTTGGTGGGTTTAAACCTAAAAGAATGGTTGATTGATACTGGAGCTACACGCCACATGTGCGCCGAAAAGAAGCTGTTTACAACTTTCAAGCCGATTACAAACGGTGAGAAGTTGTTTATGGGAAACTCTGCTACCTCCATTGTTGAGGGGAAAGTAAAGGTGGTCCTGAAGCTGACCTCAGGAAATGATCTGACCTTGAATGAAGTCCTGTATGTTCCGAACATTCGTAAGAATCTTGTCTCAGGGTCTCTTTTCAGCAAACATGATTTTCGCACGGTCTTCGAGTCTAACAAGGTCATTCTGACCAAGAGCGGAGTGTATGTGGTTAAGGGATATATGTTGGGGGGTATGTTCAAACTCAGTGTAATAACTATTATCCTAAAGATGAATAAAACTGCATCTTCTTCTGCTTACATGTTTGAGTCTTCCAATTTGTGGCATGGTAGACTAGGACATGTGAACTTTGAATCTTTACGTAGATTAATCAAGTTAGATCACATACCATCTTTTAAGATTAATCCAAAACACAAGTGTGAAACTTGTGTTGAAGCGAAGTTGACAAGATCTTCGTTTCATTCTATTGAAAGAAGTTTAGAGTCGTTGGACTTAGTGCATAGTGATGTGTGTGATTTAAGGTTTATACAATCACGTGGTGGCAATAAGTACTTCATCACTTTTGTTGATGATTGCACTAAGTATTGTTATGTCTATTTGCTCAAAAGCAAAGATGAGGCTATTGACAAATTTTTTCTCTATAAGAATGAAGTTGAGAATTAATTAGGCCGTAAGGTTAAGGCTTTAAGAAGTGATCATGGTGGTGAGTATGAATCACCATTTATTGAGATTTGTGCTCAATCCGGGATTATCCACCAAACCACGGTGTGTTATTCTCCTCAGTCAAATGGGATTGCTAAGCGAAAGAATAAAACGCTAAAGGAAATGATAAATGCAATGTTAATAAGTTCTGGATTGCCACAAAACATGTGGAGGGAAGCAATTCTCTCCACGAATTACATTCTAAATAAGGTACCCACGGAAGAAGGTGGGCAAGACCCGTATGAGTTATGAAGAGGCGTTAAGCCTTCTTATAAATTCTTACGAATATGGGGGTGTTTTGCAAAAGTGGCCTTACCTACACCCAAACGGGTTAGGATAGGCCCGAAATCTGTGGATTGTATATTCATTGGTTATGAACATAATAGTAGTGCATATCGGTTTCTTGTACATAAGTCTGAAATTTCAGACATACACAAGAATACCATCATGGAGTCAAGGAATGCATGTTTCTTTGAAGACATTTTTCCTTGCCAAACCCAAGAAGGGGTTCCAAGGTCTTTAGAGCAAGTTGATGAGCTTGCTAGTGATGATGATCATTTTGATGATCAAGATCAAGGTGATGATCAAATTGAGGTTTTAGATGAGCCTAGAATGAGTAAAAGGGCTAGGATGTCTAAGTCTTTTGGTCCAGACTTCATGGCTTATATGGTTGAGAACGAACCTCAAACTTTCCATGAAGCTATGACTTCTCCTGAGAGTCCTTTGTGGAAAGAAGTGATCAAAAGTGAGATTGACTCCATCTTATATAACCACACCTGAGAGTTGGTGGATTTACCTCCAGGTAGTAAGCCTTTAGGCTACAAGTGGATTTTTAAAAGAAAAATGAAGGTCGATGGATCAATTGATAAGAATAAGGCTAGGCTCATTATCAAAGGGTACAGGCAACAAGAAGGCCTGGATTACTTTGATACGTACTCACCTGTAACTAGGATAACATCCATTCGCATGGTGATTGTGATAGCAGGTTTGCGCAATCTGGAGATACACTAGATGGATGTAAAGAAAACTTTCTTAAATGGGGATTTGAATGAAGAAATCTACATGGAGCAACCTAAAGGGTTTTCAGCTCCAGGGCAAAGCAAGAAAGTCTATAAACTTGTCAAATCATTGTATAGTTTGAAGTAAATGCCTAAACAATGGCATGAGAAGTTTGATAACGTAATGTTGTCAAGTGGGTTTAGAATCAACGACTGTGACAAGTGTGTTTATGTCAAAGACACTGATAGAGGTTATGTCATTTTGTGTCCATATTTTAATGATATACTCATTATAGGTAGTAATGATGAAATGATCAAAACTACCAAGAAGTTGTTAAACTCTAAGTTTGACATGAAGGATATGGGCATTGCAGATGTTATTTTGGGAATTAAGATTACCAGAACATCTGGTGGAATTGTATTTTCTTAGTCTCATTATGTTGATAAGACACTTGAGAAGTTTAGTGGATCAGATACGAGTGTGTCACCGACACCTGTAGACTTAAGTCTACATTTTACCAAGAATAATAAAGAGAGTGTCTTTCAATTAGAATATTCTCGGGTAATTGAAAGTTTGATGTATCTAATGAGTTGTACTAGGCCAGATATAGCCTACTCGGTTAGCAAGCTTAGTAGATACAAGAGTAATCCCGATGCTACTCATTGGAAGGGCATTGTGCGGGTGTTAAGGTATTTACGCTACACGCGGGATTATGGGATGCATTATACTCGATATCCAGCAGTGCTAGAAGGCTATAGTGACGCGAATTGGATATCAGATATAAAGGACTTAAAGTCCTCTAGTGGATATGTGTTCAATCTTAGTGGGGCAGTTGTGTCTTGGAAATCTTCCAAGCAAACGTGTATATCTAGATCAACGATGGAATCATAGTTTATTGCTTTAGATAAAGCAACGGAAGAAGCTGAATGGCTTTGCCATTTCATTGAACATATCCCACGTTGGTCTAAACATGTGCCAACTATTTGTATTCATTGTGATAGTCAATCTGCAATTGGTAGGGCACAAAGTAATATGTATAACGGAAAGTCTAGACATATCCGTCGTAGACATAATTTCATACGACAACTGCTCTCGAATGAAGTTGTCTCTATAGACTATATAAAGTGTAAGGACAACATTGCGGATCCACTAACCAAAAGCTTAAATCAAGTGTTAGTTAAGACGTCGTCAAAAGGAATAGGGTTGAGGCCTTTGGAAGTTACTGGAATGGAAACCCAACCTAGCTGACTGGAGATCCCAAGATCTAGGTTCAATTGGACAACCTAAATGCATGTAACAATGGTATGTCATTGTGAGGGTAAAACCCTCCAACCATTCCTTTAAACAGTGATACCTGCGGAGGTGAAGGTCAAGAAAAGCTTTTAATGACTCTTATGTGTTGAGGATTCAAACAGGGTATAGCAGGATACTTTGAAGAGTCACCTATGTGAGTGTGAAGTGGGGCCACTTCTAGAAGAATTGAAAAGGCCAAAATTCTTTGAAACCACTCGTTGAACCAGGCTAGTGCTCAGGGCCATACAGGGCACACCAGTGAGAAAGAATGGTGGTAGGAGTAATTACCGTGTGAGATCTATTGTCTCAGTTTACATAAACGGTAGAGCAATTCAAGATGTCATATTCACTGATCAGCCGGTATACTTGATAGGTTTTCGCTAGGAGAGGTTCAAAGCCAAAAACTACCTTCTCTAATGCCGGGGTTAGTCCGTTGTACTCTCTTTCCGAGTCATTATTGTTGAACGGTGTCCGTTTGTTAAGTTATTCGGTCAATTTTTATTCATGTGGGGATTGTTGGAAAAATGGGTTTTTGGTGACTTTAATTAAATATTAAAGTGGGCCCCAATCATCTATTGTGTTGGGTCCAGGTGGGTCTAGATACTTTGTAATGAGATCTTTACACCACAAAAAGAATGTCCAAAAATCATTGAGAATTGAATGAGAAATTGCCTCATGAAGTTACCTTCATGAAAAAGGTAGTGGGATTAGTGTGTAAAATATGTTTGTAACTCCTGCAATATTGCAGAGGTTAATGGTGCATTAGTGACCAACTATAAAGGCAGGTTAATAGTGCATTAGTGACCAGCCATAAAGGCTGGAGGCTCCTCCTCTCTCCCCTATACATGTATAAATTGAGACCCTCCTGTCTAGTCTCAACACAAAAATTTTTGCTTCCATTTTACAAGTCAGTTTGCCATAAAGCTCCAACACTGAGAGAGTGCTGCCACGATTTTTGTTCGCTAAGCTAGACAGAGAGTGCTTCTGCTGTAGCTGGTTTTTTACCGTCGTATCTTGGGAGACAGACGCCAGAATTCCTCAAGCACTCGACCCGTGAGGCGGTGAAAATCTGTTTTAAGGAAATTGCTACCGTGCAGGCTTCGGTTTGCTTTCTTTACCATTTTAATCTATTGCGTATTTCTGTTGTAATTTAGTTGTAATTTTCAGCATGTGTTCTTGGTATATAATTTTGATTTATTCGTGAATCTATTTATTTAATTTCACAATTTGGACAACAACTGGCACGCTTACATTTATGATATTTTCTTTTGTAGGAAAAATAAGCCAACAAATTCAATTTGTGACAAGTGGAAAACAATGAATCGAGCTCGGCATTATGTCCAAGTTGTGATATTCCTAGGACTATAAGAAAAAATTGGTGAACCAAGCTTCAAGATCAACTGATTTCAATTTTTGGTACTGGATTGAAAATAAATTACTATAGCAAAATGATTTTATATTTTGATTATATAAGTGTTAAAAAATAAGCGATTAATGTTAAAAATAAAAATAAGAAAAATAATACATTTATAAAGCAATCACCATTTTTCTTCATTTATTTATTTTATTTTATTTTTGGGTGAAATTTTATATTTTGATTAGATATTAAAAATTTTCCTCAATTGGAGCAAATCAAATAAATTTCTACCACTTTCTCAAACCCATTGAAACCTCAGTCGACAATTATCTGTTACTAAAAGCTCAAGATGGGTCCAAATCAACTGCACTAAAACCAATTGATATGTTTTTAATTTAAATTATTTGTCCATTTTCATTAAGTAAAAGCAGCAAAAAAATTGATACTTTAATTATTAAACTTAATATTGGCGTACATAAAATATCTAAATATTTTTTTCTTTGAGTTTGATAATTAAATACCCATTTTTTTCATCAATTTTATTTAACGAAAATAGAAAATTGGTTTATATTGAAAATAAATATAAAAAAAATAAAAAATAAAAACTAAAGATTCATTTTATTAGGTCAAACTTTGAATTTTTTTTTTAATATATTTATAAGGCTCTATTTGATTAGAAAGAAATAAATGATGAAAAGTGAAAATGGTATAAAGTGAAGAAAAAATTAAGAAAATAAATTTTCTTGTATGAATTAATTAGGATGAAAATTTTCAAGGAAATAAGAATCCCAATTATAAGTAACTACTTTTACAACAAATTTAAACTTACTTGTATTTTTTTTTGCAAGAACTACAAGCTTAGGTACCATGCTATTATGAGTTATACAAGAAAATTAACTTTCTTGTAACTTTCACCACTTTCATGCTTAACAAATTTAGAAAAAAATTATTTTTTTTTTCAATTTGCTTCATTTTCTATTATTTTCATCCTAACCAACATAAGTATTTACCTTTTCATTCAGAGTAAGGCCATCTCCAACACTGTACCAAATCCATCACCAAATTCAAATTTGGTGAAAAATATCCTTTTTTCTGCTCTAATGATTTCATCAAACATATATCAAATTGAGAATATAAAAAATATTTGACCAAACTAAGGATGTCTGACACCTTTTGGCATTTTACTATGCATAGTCGTTGAGTGTTAGGTCGGCTGGACGTCCGGCCGGATGTCTACCCAGTCATCCTCTTAATTGAGTGTATGTATATTTCTCTCTTTGTTTTTGTTTCAACTTTATGTATTTTACACACACTAGTTCTAGAGAGAGAGAGAGAGAGAGAGAGAATGAGAGTTCTTCTCCACCACCATCGTCGTTCGTCTACCTCCTCTTCCCTCAAGAACATAGATTCTTCCATCTCCGTAAGTTCTAAATTCATTTTCTTTTTTTCTTTTTTCTGTTTTGTGATTTGATTACTTTAATGCATAGCGTTAATTATGGGTTTTCCCATTTGTTTATAGCGATCCATGCTTAGATCCAATCCACTTATTGCTTTTGAGTCTAGGAAACCATATTCGTGATGGTCGTTCTTTTCTCTTCATATTTGGTTTTGGCTTCGGGGGTCGACACTGCCCTTGTTAGGGTTGACACTACCCTCTTATCTTTGTTTTGTTCAACTCCAAGGGTCGACACCATCTTGCTGTTGTGTTCTTGGAATAACTACTGAAATTTAGTGTCGACACCTGCCGTGGAGGTATCGACACTTGTCTTTTGTTGTTGGCCTCAAGGGTCGACACCAGTCTAGGAAGGATCGACCCTTGTCTATTGCTGAATCTAGGTTTGATTGCTGAAATTTAGTGTCGACACCTTAGGTCCAAGGGTCAACACCTTAGTTACTGCCAGCATTGTTTTTCTTCACTTCTTCCTGAAGGATCGACACCAGTCTAAGAAGGGTCAACCCCTGTGAGTTCTTTTCCAGATTTTTAGTAGGTTTTGGGCCCTACTTCTTGGGGATTTTGACTTGTTCTTTTTGGTTGACTTTGGGACTTCTTTTCACTTTGACCTAGCACTATAAATAGGTCTCTCACTTAACATTTTCTTCACTTTATCTTCTCTTTTCCCTCTCTAAACCGTAAGACACACACTCTCTCTCTCTAAAATCACTTTTTCGCTCAAAGATCTTTAGATATTCTCACTTGGAAGCATCTCCTCACCATGCACCTTTGAGATTAAGTGTAGAGCTTGTCAAGGGCCTCGTTTTGATCGAAGCAAATCGTTGTTTCGTCATGGTCAATTTTTGGTCTTTTCTTCCTTATCCCTCTTCTAATTTGAGATAGGGACTTTCTACACTCTTCTATGAGTTTTAACTTAGTTATTTGTTGAAGTGTGAAGAATATTGAAATTTGGAATGATTTTGAACAAACCTATGGTTTTGATTTAAAATCAAAAGAGGGGTTTTCAAATGTATGTATTAAAATGGTTATGGAAGTAGATGTGAGGTTGTGTTGTGTTAAATTTGTTGATTTTGATACCTGAGATGGATTTTGGAAAAAAATTGAGTTTTGCCCTAAAATGTCTCAAATAGTTATTTTGTATAAATAAATGAATTTGGTATTGGGAACATGAAATTGGATGAATGATTATATAAATGGTGGAGTTAGATATGTGTTACCTCTTACTTATGAAAATTTGGATAATTTATCTGTCTTGGAGATTGTATATCTGTTTTGGGCTATCGGTGAAGGATAGCTATAATTGTTGTAGAAATTGCATGAGGGTTAGGTGAATTGAAACTAATCTCTTATTAGTTGTCATTGAATATGACTATGTCTTTGATACATTATAAATGTATGATGTTTGGGAGAAGAAATGGGATGTACTTCATGTTTGGGAGAAGAAAGGGAATGGACTCCATTGAATTAAGTTGGCCTGTGTGTCCAGGGTGAAAGTCCCAAAAACCGTGCATATACATGGGTGCCGATTCCTACAGATGAAATATCCATAAAATAGCAAAGTGGAAGTACTTGTGTAATGACTGTGTTGGTTAGAGACCCACTGAGTTGTACCCTCAGTTTGGTTACGTAAATAAAATGGTGTATGACTTATGAATTGAGATATAAAGCTCGACAAGACATGGTTTTGTGAAAAAGTTATAAATGATTTTATCATGGCCATTGGATATGCATATTATACTTATATATTTGTTAAGATTTATATATTGTGTTAGATTACGTTTACTGGGCTTTGGCTCACCCTGTGTGGGAAAAACATTTCAGGTGTTGATGATATACCTCCGCCAAGGCACTAACTTGGAAGGATCTAAAGGAAGAATTTCTTTTGTTGTATTTATTTTGTATAGCCAAAGGCTTTATTTGTATTAAGCTTATGACTCATTTTTGATGTACCCAAGCCTTGGCTTGGAAAGATGTAAGCCCTTAGGGCATATGAACATTTGTTTAACTTTCATTTCTTATCGCCACTTGTCATACATGTTGTAGATTCAGGATGAACTATTTATGAATGTATATCACATGAATCACCTTTTGTATATCAATTCTGATTAATGAAAGCTTATCATTTCAATTATGTCATCTTGTATTGGTTATTTGGAGTTGGATTATTGTAATTATTTCGGGGCGTTACATGTTTGTCCATGTTCTCGTATACCTATAATCTTATCTTTATTGAGGTTAATATATGACGATCCGGTAAATGAGTTTTATTTTGAGTTGCTAGAATACTCTGTCAGCTTTACTTTTGTTCTATTGTGCATAACTAAGAAATTGACATGCTTGTACATTTGTCTCGATTGTCCATTGTTTGTTCTCTAAACTAAATTAATTATTATTCTTCACACCTAGGCATCTATCTACGCTGTTGGGGATAGTGCAGGATACTATAGAAGTTCTGTTTATGGGGATGTCCAGATAAGAATTGGGCTGGTTTTGGTGATTACATAAATTTTAAGGAAGCTTGAAGCACAGTTGGATGAAGAATTATACTTGCCGATTGACCGACCGAACTTCTGGCAAATCGTCTCCCCAGTCGACCGGATCTTTGCTGATAGCCAAAATGTCACGACCCCAAACCGCCCCTAGTAGTTTGGTGCCGTGATGGCCAGTAATCCGAGATTACCGAAGGCCAACTTTCAAAATTCACACACAATCAGAGTATAGATATATGGGGCTCACAAGTGCGGAAGCAATAATCTAAAATACAAGTGGTCCATAAGAGCAGTGCATAAGTCAAATGAAATGGCATACATCTTTACATAGCTTTACAACTTGAATATAAATAAAATGAAGTACAAAGATACATATTACATCTTAACAAAAGGGCTTCTCAAGCCGACATAAACAAAGTACATGAAATACAAGTCAAGAAACATAATCTTCAAAATTGCCGACATCCTCACTGCCGGCATAACATGCATACAGAACACGCATCTCGGCGTAGCCGACTTCTTGCTTGTTACCTACATATATACATAGGGAGGGTGAGCTTGGATACTCAGTGAATGGTACAAGTAACAAAGGGGTTAAATGAATGATACCCGAGATCTTTTCAAAACAATACATAGTATATCCTTGTCAAAACCATACATAACAAAGCTTAGCTTGGCTTGAAACAAAACATCGATCGAACCTTGGTCTTTCAAAACTTACTTACTTACTTAACATACGTCAAATCTTAAAACATGGGGTGATGACATTCCGGGCAAAACAAAGCATAACCTCGGCATCAAGCACACCTGTTCATAGTCCGTCGGTGGCCGATATCTTAACAAGGGTGCTACTTAGGCTTAACGTCCCCTAGCACAAAAGGACGGTGCTACCTAGGCTTAAAGTCCCCTAGCACGGAAGGACCCTCAAAACAAGATGTGCAGTTGCATTATAGTCCCCTGACACTAAGGACTCTCAAAACAAGATGTGTAGTTGTATTATAGTCCCCTAACACTAAGGACTTTCAAAACAAGATGTGCAGTTACATTATAGTCCCCTGGCACTAAGAACCCTCAAAACAAGATGTGCAGTTGCATTATAGTCCCCTGACACTAAGGACTCTCAAAACAAGATGTGCAGTTGCATTATAGTCCCCTGACACTAAGGACTCTCAAAACAAGATGTGCTGCGAAAGTTTAGAGTCCTCCAGCACAAGGGACTTTCAAAACAAGATGTGCTGCGAAAGTTTAGAGTCCTCCAGCACAAGGGACTTTCCGAGAATGTCATCAAAACAAAACTTATACTTGATATGCAAAACTTATACTTGATACATAAAATAGGGATATCATTCATACTTAGCAAATACTTTTATCAAAACAAGGCAAAGCTTTATCAAAACCTTATAACATAACTTTATTAAAAATACCACTAACATTAGTTCTTGGGACGTCGGGATTAAGGCAAAGGTCCAAGTCCTACAAACACATGGCAAAGCATACTGAACATACTTCTCAAAACAGGTCTCACATGTATGCAAATGATCTCGGGAAAACATGCTGGAAGTCAAAACACTGTTTTACATGTCAAGAAGACATGCTGGGTACCAACCAGGTCTTTGCCGAGGTCCCACACCTCCTGGCCGAGGTGTGGTTACCTAGGCTTCGGCGTGCGGCTGCATGCCGAGGTGCGCACAAGACAAACTAAAGGTGTAAGTGATCATGCAAGGTAGGCCAAGGTGAGATACGATGCTTGGCCTAAGTGTGAGGTCTAGGTGAGAGTGATCTCGGCGACTACACCTCGGGAAGTGAGGTCTGGAGATCTGGGTTTCCACCCGTGAAGAACAGGAAGAACATGAACATGAAGATCATGAAGAACATGAATGCTAAAATCATAACTTCTTTATTTACAAAATCTGGGATTTCATGCTATGAGTTCGAAAACATGGACCTGGGTACCCATACTTGAAAATCATATAAAAACAAACACAAAAACATGAATTTAGGCATGAGCCTTCGGATCAAAACATGACTTTTCTTGAAGAACACATGAATGTTATTTTCTCTTTCTAAAACTGAACTTCAAAGCAATGCATGGCTTACAAATCATATTCAATCATGCAATGCAATAACATAAACATAAAGAACGACAAAAGCAGATCAAGAATCTAACCTTAGAACACGGATCTAACGATTCGATCTCTAGGAATCAAGCTTAGAAATCTACTCTCCCTCAAGAACTTATCTCCCTCTTCTAGAGCTTCTCTCTCTTCTTCAAAACAAAGATACAACAAATGATAGGTTTCTCTCTCTGCCAGCTAACTTAACACTCAGCTCGGACACGTGGCAACGGCTGGTTGGCTCTCCTCAAAAAGGTGATAGATTGACAAGACAAGACTATGACAAAGTGTATCTAACAAGCTACTGGGTAAGGCACTCCGGCAAGTGATGACATCGGCTAAGGGCAAAGCTTTGGCAACTAAGGTGACAATGACCTCGGCTAGGAAGGACAACACTTGACTAAGCTGTGCCACACCTTGGCCTAGATGTGCCACACCTCGGTCTATGTCATACCACTCCAGGACAAGATCACTTAGGTGCAAAGGTAACATCTCGGCCTAGATAATACACATCTTGGCCTTGGTGATGAACACCTCGGCCTAGATAATGACATCTCGGCCAATATGTCAAGGCGAAGGTGGAGGTCAAACAAAGTGGTTCCAAGGCAATTTCTAGACTGAAGATGACCTCGGCTTGGAATGATCTAGGCGTAACATGACCTAGGCTTGGCATGACCTAGGCTTAACATAACTTAGGCTTGAGACACCAAGGAAGGAACAAAGCATGCACACAACACTTAAGCAAATCATATGAACACAAAACAAGGCATGGACCTTACTTAGGCAAAACAAGTTACAAACATACATATGCAAGCTCAACGAGTCATAATCATACAAATGCTCATGAACAGGACTAAGATATAAATGTGGGTTGTTACACAAAAATTCACCGTTGGAGAGCTGGATATCAAATAAAGTAATTCCTCAAATTTTTACTCAGATTTGGTGAAATATTTGATACACCATTGGAGATGTTCCAATACCTGCCTTTATTAACCCAGAAATTATCTAAAAAATAATCTCCATTACACCTTACTTGAATCCCACATGAACCATACACTACAAATTAATCTATACCACATAATCACCCACTTAAAAAATTGTAGATAGATAAGTGTGGTGAGAAAACTTGTCCTTTTATTTAGGCCCTGTGGATTGGAGTAGGATTGCTATGGGTCCCACTCACAGCATGTTTGGTGTTATTTGGGAAGGTCAGTTTCACAGTCTGGGCGGTTTCAGTCTATCCGGTCGTAATCCCCCTCAATAAGGGGATTAGCTTGGTTGGGAAATGAGTGGGATTAAGAAATAATAAGCGGTTTCAGCCTATCCGGTTGTCAGCCCGGACTTCTGGTACAATGCAATTTTTTTTTTCTTTTACGAACATAGCCAGCTGACCGGCCAAAAAAAATATTCGGACACACAAAAAAAATAGCCAGCCAGCCAGCCAACTATTGTTTAACAATCCCAAGTGCACCTTTTGTTTTAATATTTATTTTAATTTTTTTAATATAGAAATAAATTTTTAAGTTATTTTATTTAAAAATAATTTAACAATCCCATCATTAACAATCTCCCACACTATTATTAAAACAAACATAATTTTATTTAATCCCCTCACTAACAATAATCATATTAACAATCTTTTCACTAACCATTCTCTTACTAATAATTCCCTCCAACTTAATCTGCCAAACAATCGTGGCTTTATTGTCATGAACTAGGTAAGAGATATCCTAATATCTCGATCTCACTCACATGTGCAGTAACTTTCATTGCATGGATTGGACCAGGTTTTTATATTCAAGCCCATAAAAGCCGAATTTGAAATTGATGCTAGATAAGTTTGGGTTAGACTCAATCGTTCAAGTCCATTGGGCAACAGATTTGGGTTGGTATGGGCCTACCTGCATGACGAGCATTTTGCATCTAAACCATTCTTCGTAAATTTTGGATTTAGACTTTTGATTTTTGAAAATATCTTTAATTTATTTTAATCTACAATGTGTGGCCGATTTATTTTGTCTTCCCAAGTCACATTCTATTCTTTTTTTAAGATAAGAAGTCGCATTCTATTCGTACACCATGGTTTGATGGTCACCACATAAAAAGGGTCTTTCTCTTTAGGCTTTTCATGGGGAGGCATTTTCCATTCATTTTTATTTTTTTTATTTTTTATTAGCCTTACATATGCAATAATAAAACGTTAGACTTTGATACTTGGTGACATAGATAGACGTAAGATTTCAATATAGAGGGGGTAAACAGATATATTAATTAAAAATAAAAATAAATAAAAATAAAACTACAACATTAATTTCTACATTTAGATCTCCAAGTTTCATATTATAAAAATCCAAACATTTAAAAATTTTAAAAATTCAAATCAACGGACCATTTAAAGTTTTTAAAAAACTTAAAAGAAACAAATTTATATAATTTAGAGATAATTAAAAAATAATATTATTATAATATAGTATAGGTTTTTTAAAAAAAAAAAACTTTTATTTTTTTATTTCGAATGAATTTTTAATTTTTTTATTATTTTATGAGTGAAAAAATGAAATATTTATAGTTTTTTGGTTTTATGTGATAAGTTGGCTATTTGACTTTTTGGCTATTTTAACCTAACTAAAATAGTTATATTTGAGAAGATAGTTTTTTTTTTTTTTTTTGTAATTAATTTGATTTGACTTTTTGGCTATTTTAACCTGGCTAAAATAGTTATATTTGAGAAGATAGTTTTTTTTTTTTTTTGTAATTAATTTGATGATTGTGAGGGGAAAAAAAATTTGTTAGGACCCTACTTGTTGTCAAATTCCATGGACAAACTTGGGTTTACATTGAATTGTAATTTTCCTGTTTTTGGTCTTACCGCTCGAGCGGAGATTCCATCCTCACAGTATTTTGCTCGTCTGCAAAATATACTGAGTGGGGTGTTTTTACGCTCGAGCATGGGATCATACGCTCAAGCATGAACTCTAATTTGGAACACGCGATATAGAGTCCCCGCTCGAGCGTCCATTCCCACGCTCGAGCAAACCTCGCGATGTCAGCCTCTATAAAACCTCAAGTTTCTCTAAATCTAGGGTTACATTTTCTAGATCTTCTTTAAGGATTATAGGGTTTTCTTTTGGGGATATTTTTCTGGTTTACCTTGATGTTTGATTGAGTTTGAACTCATGCTCTTATAAACACACACCAAGGAGCTTGTTTGATCTTCTTTGAGTGTATTCTTCTTGGGTGGAATCCGAAGATTCAAGCACAGAGTAATCAAAGGAGTTTGATACTGTGTGCAGTCGTTGATTCGACAGTAGATGTTGTGGATTCAACATCAATCTAATCAATTCCGAGACGAAAGTTGCGGTGAAAGATATATAGAAGATTTGAAGACAAATTGGAAGCAATTAGGTAATTTGTTTGGTATCTTTGTAATCTTTCTTTCTTCAATAGTGGTTTGATTTGTGACGTTTCGCCTGTGGTTTTTTTATCACAATTGAAGGTGCTTCAATTGTGATTTTTTCCACGTAAAAATCGTTTGTGTCGATTTATTGTTTTCTGAAACAACAATCTAAATCACTTTCGTACGTGCTTGATGATTTAGATTGTGAGTTTTAATTGGTTAGGAATTGGAATAATTAAATCTTGATCTAATCATGAATCACTTAGGTTTTTAAAATGGTATCAAAGCAGGTCACTCTTTGTTTTTATCAAAACTATAGGAGTGTGATTTTGTGTGATTGGTGATATGGATTCAATTCACGAAGGTAACTTGGCCCATAGACCTTCGTTACTTGATGGTACAAACTATTCTTATTGGAAAGCTCGTATGAGAGCGTTTTTAAAATCTATCAATGAGAAAGTTTAGCACGGTGTGATCTATGAGTGGAGTGAACCTATTGTCACCATTGATGGTGTTGATATTCCCAAACCCCTTGATAAATGGGACGCATTTGACTATCAAAACTCGAGTTGGAATAGTAAGGCTCTCAATTCCGTTTTTTTGCTTCGTCACACCTGAAGAGTTTCATTGTATTTACATGTGTAAGGTAGCAAAAGAGGCTTGGGACATTCTTGAAACGATTCACGAGGATACTACTTCTGTTAAAAGGTCAAAACTTCAACATCCCACCTCTGCCTTTGAAACTCTTTTTATGCGTGATGATGAGACGTTTGATGATTTCTATGCTAAACTTAGTGACATCGTGAAATCTTATTTTGCACTCGGTGAAAAACTCCCTGAAGCTAAGGTTGTTGAAAAATTTTTGAGATCTTTACCCGAGAGGTTTCAATCAAAAGTGACAGCTATTAAAAGGCTCAGAATGTTGATACTCTCAAGCTTGATCAGTTGGTTGAAAACTTGCAGACTTATAAAGCCCACCAGATTTCTAAGAAAAAATAAAAAGATATTATGGCTTTCACTAGTACTCATGAGAATGCAAAAACTCCTGAGACTGAGTTTGATCTAGAGTCTGAGATGACGACTATGTTACTAAACAGTTCAAAAAAAATTTAAAGAAAAAGAAGCCTAATTTCAGAGATCCTATTTCAAAAGAGAAGAATAATGATAAACTCAAAACTTTTCCACCAAAACTTGCTCCAAAAACTGAAAAGAAGATTGTAAAGGGGCAAGGGGTCAAGTGTTATGAATGTCAAGGTTTTAGACATATTGCTCTTGAATGTCCATCGAAAAAGAATCGGAAGAAAGTCTATACAATGACTTGGGATGATGAAAGCGGGTCAGAGCAAGAACCCAAAGAAACTGAATCCGGTGAAGACGAGGATAGTGCTTTCATGGCATTCTGGTCCACTTTCACTCAACCTCCTCCGAAGCCAGTGGAAATTTCTCATGGTCAGAATCTGCATCGTGCTCCTACCTTTGATAGAAGTAATTACTTGTACTGGAAGATCAGAATGAAGGCATTTCTGAGAGCTTTCGACCCTAAAGGCTGGCAAGCCATTGAAGAGGATGTTGAAAGTACTGACAATTCGAGCAATCATAGAGGTCTAATTATTATTCTGAAGCAATTTCTGATGAAGAAAAACAACGGGTTGCTTATTGCACAAAGGCCAAAGATGCATGGGACATTCTGAGTCAATTTCATGAAAGATGAGAGTCATCTTCACCACCATCTATCACCTTTCCTGCCTTAGTTGCTCGACTGGATGAGGTCTATGAGAAAGAGGAGCAAAAAGAAGATGATGAAATATCAGAAGACAATGATGAGATTGATGATGATGATCTACAACAAGCTTATAAAAAGTTTTACGATGAATCTCTGAATTTGTCCAAGATCAATGACAAACTCACTCTCAACCTCAAAGCATGTGAAAGAGAGAATATCAAGCTAAAATGAGAAATTACAACAGCAAAGCAAAATGTCATCAAGATCTCTAATGACAAGCAAGACCTATATGGGAAACTTCTATCTTGTGAGACCGAAAGGAATGAACTTCTAAAAATATATGCCACATATGAAGTGAAGATTGAAAGCCTTGAGATGTCATAAGCTACATTGGAAGAGATGGTTTGTCATAAAGATGAAGAACTCAGAATTGCTAGAGCCACAATTACCATGTGGAACAAAGGTTCCAAGTCATTAGTCAGGCCTCAACAAATGGGTTGTAACAAAAGTGGGCTCGGCTATGGTAATGTGATAGCTCACAAGGGATAGGCATCTACATCTCATGACTTGAAGACTCAAGCAAAGGGAAAGCTGAAGGTGAACCAGGGTGATCCCTCTCTTCATCTGCCTAACAGGGGTAAGATCAACAAAATGGAGGTAAAACCTGTTTTTGTTTGTCATCATTGTGGTAGGTTTGGCCACATTCGTCCTTATTGCTTTGAATTGTTTGGTAAGGTGTCTCAAAAGGGTATAAATTCTAATACTTTTTGGGTTAGGAGACAACCTTACATGTCTAGGAGGAACACCAAGATACATGAGGGTGTTCACAACGCTGAGACATTTACCAAGACCGCCAGTCCTGATTTTGTTAAGACCAAATAGATATGGATGAGAAAAGATGACTTGACTTGTTTAGTCGTTCACACTGCTCTAAAAGCACGTGACTCACACATGTGGTACCTTGATAGTGGGTGCTCTCGTCACATATTAGGTGACAAATCCTACTTCACCTCCCTTGAAAAATATGAAGGTGAAATTGTTACCTTTGGAGATGGTGGCACCTATAAAGTCATTGGTAAGGGCTCTATAAGTGTGGTTGGTCTTCCCAAGCTTGAAAATGCATTACTTGTTGAAGGCCTTAAAGCAAATCTTTTGAGCATTAGTCAAATGTGTGATTCCTACCATGAAGTATTATTTTTAAAAAATAAACGTGAAATTTCAGATAAAAAGAGAAATACTATCATGCATGGGGTTCGCACATCTGATGACTACAACGAGATTGTTACTGTAACATGCCCGGGGGGTGCCCACGCGCGTTAAACAGTTCGGACCCCCGAGATCTCTTTGATCTATTCTCACGAGTGCAATGTGAAACGTAGATGAGAGTCCAGATTTGGCAACTTTTATTGAAAATCCATTTTATTGCAATTTTGTGAAAAATAGACTGCGTCATCAGATCTCAGAGTCGCCACCTAATATTTATTTTGGGAAAATTAGGAAACCCATAACTCGTGCCAAGGCCACTGTTCGTCGTAACCAAGGATGCTTGGCTCGGAACCTTAGGTATGAGAGGGGAAGGTCAATAATGAGCACCCCCACCCACCCGATCAAAGATCGGCCTTTACTAACCATGATATGAATTTTATTTTATTTATATGTTCATGTTCTGATTAGTTAATAAATCCTAAAATTTACTATGTGAAGCATACAAGTATAGACTATGCCATTCATTTTGGAGCAATTTGATATCATGCATTTTGAAAGAGTTTTGATGATGTACAACCCAAATAAATTGAGTTTACAAGCATGAAAAATCAACATCATTCCAAATTAAGCGACACAACCTCCATCCACCGGTATTCATAGAGTTATATCACATAAGCAACTAGCCTCATGGTAGAATGCTAGACATAGTAAGAAAAACACACACACAGAGGATGCTAAAGCATAAAAACTCACATGTTTGATGTCCCACGAACAAGCTGCAAAACAAAGTTAGTAAAATATGCATGATCTTATATACAAAACCCTAATGCAATTCACTCATGAGATGCAACTAAAGATTCGGCTTCTAAAATATGATATGTGAATCATCTCAAGAACATGAGGTAGCGCACATAATCACATAGGAATTGATTAAATCCACAAATGCAAACTTAGCCGAATCAAGATGCATGAAACATGGATGCAAAGCATAACTATGATGAAAAATAAATATGATGTTTATGTACAAATAAAGAAAGCAAGTAAAAGAACGGGATAGAAAGAAGCGGGGCGGGGAATTATTACAACATTTTAAAGAATAATTACAAACCAAATTAGAGAGGGATGAGGAGAATATTACAACAAAATAAAAACCTCACAATACACTCAAAATAAAATAAATAAATAAAATAAAAGCTTCATGTTCTTTAGAACCGCCGGCGGAAATTAGTCAATATTGGGAGATTACGCCATCTTGTTCGGAAGAAGCTAACCGACCGGCCAAATAGGTCGGCCGGCGAACTAGGCCAAGCAAAACCTATCTTGTTGCGAAACCAAGAAAAGGAACAAACAAAAAATATGTAGGTGGCTCAACTAACCACTACAGGTTAGATTAAAAAAAAGAAAATAAATATAAAATAAAATAAAAAAGTGCAAACTCACAACATAAACCTAAAGCAATAAAACAAATATAAGATAGAACATGCAAAATTACAACAAAACTAATATGAGACTAATAAACGAAAAAAATAAATATGAGGTAAAACATGCAAGATTACAACAAAACTAATATGAAATTAAAGTATGCGAATAAAAATAAATAAATAAATAATTACGAGCTAAACAAACCGCTAGGATTATAACAACACACTATGAAATATAAAGTAAGAAAATAAATATGAGATAAATAAACCACTTGGATTATAACAAAACACAATGAAATAAGAAGTAAGAATATAAATATAAGATATAAAATATAAGAAAATGAAAGATTAAAAATTCACCTTCCAAAGAAAGATTGAACTTCTTGATTTCCAAACTTTCTCTTGATCACCCTCAAGTGTAGGAAGTGTGTTCTCAAATCCTCAATTCGAAATTATGGAGTTTATGGAGTTTGTGGTATGGAAAGTGGCTAACTCTCTAGTTTTCCTCACTTTCAATCACTAAACATTCTTCCTTATGATCGAGGCGATTGATCTTTGGCTATATCAGAATTTTTGGAGTGGTTTTGGTGTATGGAAATGAGGAATTTCAGTAGCTATGGAAGGTATGGGGTGTATATGGAAGATAGGAATATTTTTGGCTCAAAAACTCAAATTTTCTCTATTTTTTCACTCTTTTCTCACTCCTTTCTCTTCAATTTCGTGGTCCTTTTCCTCTCTTACAATATGATCATTCTATATAGGCAATGAGGGAGAGTAAAGGTCAAAAAGAAGGTGGGAGACAAGAATGTGATAGGAGGGCAAATTTTCAAGGTGGTTGCATGGGATACTCCTTTATGGATGCAAACAAAATATCTTTTTGACTATGGAGGATGATTAGGTATAATGGAGGATGAGTGGATGCACTTGAATGGCTCAAAAAATGGGTAAATGGGTTGTCCCAACCGAACCAAAACCAAGAAAAATGGGCTATTGTTGTTTTGGGTCGAATCAACAAAATCTGCTTTTAAGCCCAACTTCAAATGGGCATATCTCCCCCATATGTACTTGGTTTTAGGCAGTTATTTGGTCCAAATTGAAGCCCCAGAAGTCTTCTTTCCAATGGTGGTGGCCTCACATTTAAATTCCAAGTGTAAAAAGAGATATGCCTAATTTAGTGAAGGCTGTCTCGGGCTGGGTCAACAAAATCTGCTCTTAAGCTTAGCTTCAAATGGGCATATCTCCCTTATTTAGACTTGGTCTAAGGTGGTTCTTGGGTCTAAATTGAATCCCCAGAAGTCTACTTTCCAATGGTGGTTGCCTCATATTTAAATTCCAAGTGTACAAAGAGAAATGCCTGATTTAGTGAAGGCTGCTCATTTCCTTCTTAATGATTTGATACTCATCCTTTTCCTAAACCAGCTTTCTTTCATCCCCTCCTATTTCCTTCAACTCCAAACCTATAAAGAAGATATTTTTAAATATTTTTCAAAAAGTTCACCTCCCTTCCATTTATTTTCACTTTGCCCTTACTCGGTTTACTGAAAAGTGCAATATTTTAATCGAAATGGGAGCCTCGGGACATCGTAGAAACATTTAAAAAAACATATTTTGAAAAGAGGGTTTTAAGGTCTAAAATAGTTTGGCCAAAAAAATGGGTGAAGGTTGGGATTAAAACTTAAATTCCATCTTTCTTACTGAGAATTTTGTGAGAAACACATTCAAATTGTCATCATCGGGTAATCAAAAGAAAGCGCCCGAGTCTTAGGGCCGGTCAAAATGGGGTGTCTACAGTTACCACTAATGATCTCATATGCCACTCAGCCATCATAAGTAACATTGAACTGTGGCATCAAAGATTAGGTCACATGAATTTCAAAGACCTAACTAAAATAGCCAACAAAGAGCTTGTGAGAGGAGCTCCTAAACTGGGTAAGAATCTGAACCATGTGTGTGGACCATGTCAACTTGAAAAGGAAACCCGTGCCCCTCATAAAAAGGTGAACAGCGTTACAACCAAATGTCCACTTGAATTGGTTCATATGGATCTAATGGGACTTACTCGCACTGAAAGCATTGGAGGTAAAAGATACATTTTTTTAACCATTGATGATTTTACTCGTTTTTCGTGGGTAAATTTTTTAAGAGAAAAATCTAATACGTATGATGCTTTCTAGACCTTAGTCCTTAAAATCCAAAATGAACAGGGTGTTTCTATTGGGCGTATCATAAGAATCTGAACTGATCATGGTCGTGAGTTTGAAAATAGTTCGTTTTCGGATTTTTGTGATATGCATGGAATTAAGCATGAATTTTCAGCACCAATTACTCCACAACAAAATGGAGTTGTTGAAAGGAAGAATAGAGTTGTTCAAGAGATGGCTAGGGTCATGCTCCTTAGTAAGAAAATTCCTCCAAAGTTTGAAGCCCTAAATATTGTTGTTTATGTCATAAATCGTGTGTATTTAAGGCACGACACTTTACAAACTCCATATGAATTGTGGAAGGGATTGAAACCTAATGTAAAATACTTCAAAACTTTTGGGAGTAAGTGTTACATTTTCAAAGAGAGCCTTTGGGCAAATTTGACTCCCGAAGTGATGAAGGTATTTTTCTAGGGTATTCAACACTAGTAGAGCTTTTCGTGTCTATAACCTGCGAACTTCATCTTTAATGGAATCAATCAATGTGGTTATAGATGACACAGGTTCTCCTACTTCAGAGATAAATGAGGAAGAAAATGGTGAGTCTCCAATCCTGGATACTGATTCACAAAGTCAAAGAGAAGCTGAGGTCCAAGCACAAGAAGTTGAGACAGCACTAACGTCTCAGGTAAGTCAGAGTCCAAAAAGTGCATAGAGAGACACCACTTCTGATGCTTCTGTCACCACCAGTCCAGTGTTTAAACCATCAGCAAGGGTAAAACTGAATCATCCAGCTCAACAGGTGATTGGAAGTGTCTCGGATCAAATGAAAACCCGAAGACAAATTCGGGATGAGGTATCTCATATGTGTTATGTTTCATTAATTGAACCTAAGAATATAAAAGAGGCCTTACTAGATGATAGTTAGGTCAATGCTATGCATGAAAAATTAGGTCAATTTGAACGTAACAATGTTTGGACTCTTGTTCCCAGACCTAGAGACATGACTATGATACGTACCAAGTAGATCTTTAAGAATAAATCTGATGAGAATGTTACTGTGGTTAGAAATAAAGCTAGGTTGGTTGCTCAAGGCTACACACAAGTAGAGGGTGTTGACTATGATGAGATGTTTGCCCCAGTTGCACGTCTCGAATCTATTCGTATTTTACTTGGTGTTGCATGCTTTCTTGGTTTCAAATGGATATGAAAAGTGTCTTTCTGAATGGGTCCTTGAGAGAAGAGGCTTATGTTGAGCAACCAAAAGGGTTTGAGGACCCTAAATGTCCAAACCATGTCTACAAGTTAAACAAGGCTTTGTATGGGTTGAAACAAGCCCCTCGGGCTTGGTATGATAGACTTACTACCTTTCTTCTTGATAATGATTTTCAAAGGAGTAGTGTGGACAAGACTTTATTTGTGAAACATACTAAGTCTCATATACTTGTTGCACAAATTTATGTTGATGATATTGTGTTTGGATCCACTGCTGATCATCTTGTTAAATACTTTTCGGATTACATGACACATGAGTTTGAGATGAGCATGATGGGAGAGTTGTCATATTTCTTAGGTCTTCAAATTAAACAGTCTCCTTCGGGTACGTTTGTTTCTCAGACTAAGTATGCCCAAAACCTTGTGTGTCTAAGTTTGGTCTTGAGTCAACCAAACATGCACGCACCCTATGAGCACCCGTCTTCACCTTTTTAAAGATTCCTCTGGTACTAACGTTGATCCTACCCTTTATAGGAGTATGATAGGGAGTCTCTTGTACCTCACAGCTAGTCGCCCTGACATTGCATTTAGTGTAGGTATTTGTGCCCGTTACCAAGCCTGTCCTAAAGAGTCTCATCTGATTGCTGTCAAACGCATCATTAAGTATGTAAATGGGACATTGGGTTATGGGATTTGGTTCTCGACCGACACTACAGCTGAAATCACTAGTTTTTCTGATGCCGACTGGGCAGGGCGTACAGATGATCGTAAGAGCACATCTGGGGGGTGTTTTTACCTTGGGAATAATTTGGTCGCTTGGTATAGAAAAAAGCAAAATGCCATTTCTCTTTTGACAGCTGAGGCTAAGTACATTAGCGTAGGGAGTTGTTGTGCACAAATGTTGTGGATGAAGCAAATGCTTCATGATTATGGAATTGATCAGAACACTCTCACTCTTTTCTGTGATGGCACAAGTGCTATTAACATTTCTAAAAATCCTATCCAACACTCTTGCACTAAATATATTGACATTCGTTATCATTTTATCCGAGAGTTAGTGGGAAAAGGCCTTGTTGTTCTTTAACATGTACCTACTTAGCATCAAAAAGCTGATATTTTTACAAAACCCTTTGATCTTCTTAGGTTTGAGTTCCTTAGAAAGACCTTGGGTGTAGTGCTTAGTTACTAGGGTGTTACCTGTTACTGGAGGGGGTGTGAGTGATTGCTTTTATGTGTACTTGAATGCTATAATCTCATTCTCATTTATTCCTGTTATCCTTGCATTTAGAAAAATATGAACACCTCTTATGCTGCTTGATATATTTCATTTTTCATTGTTCATAGCTCATTCTGAATGCCCATGCTCATTGACTTCATGATCTCATTCTGTACACATTCTTGAGATAAACTGTTGCAGGGGTTTCCGCACAAGTGATCAAAGTTCTCGATGGACCATTAACAGTGTATCTTTTACATTATTGGAGGAATTGACCTACACTGGTATATCATGGGTGATGTTAAGTCTCTTAACCATCTACCATCATTTTTCACTTTCATGGTTCCTCCCTCAGTTCATTGAAGTCTGGGTATTAGGAAAAGGCTACCTCAGAGACACCAACCAGGTCATCCTTTCTGATTTCATGCTTCTCTAGTTTGATCTCCATACTCTTGAGCGTACAAGCCACCAACGAGTGCCCACAAAAAAGAAAAGTCTCATAATAAATATAAAAAAAAAGGAACTCATTGATTGAGGGGGAGCCTCCATGCTTACTCAACAAATAGCCCTTAATTCCTAGTGGTTTGACTTTTCTCCGTACTGTTTCGCTACTCTTGCCTGAGGTCCAGCCATCCGATCACTTCAAGGATTAACTCTAGCTCTGTGGCCTCTCAAGGATTGCACACACAAACTTTCTTTTTGTGAGCTCTCATGTTTGTTTTTGAGTTCTGTATTCTTATGTAGCTTATGATCATTGATTAAATTTTATCTGATTTGCTCATAATTTTTGTGGTTCATAATTTCAAAATTTGCAAGTTTGCAGGCTTCATGGTTTATGGATTATCTCATCTTAATATCACAGTCTTGCGGTTATGCTCACCTCTGTTTTGTTACAGGTCACACTCCTCAGTACGAGTTGGTTTTATTTGCTCAAAAAAGGTGTTTTCGTTTTTAGAGTTCTTTTGTCCCTGCTCGAGCGAAAACTCTCACGCTCGAGCATAGTTTTCATCCCTCCAGCACTTTTTGTAGAGTTTTTCAAACTTCTGAGAAGTTGTTTTTGGCGCTCAAACATCCAATTCCTTGCTCGAGCGTAGCCACGCGTGTTTTGGTGCACGCTCAAGCGTTAAAACCCACGCTCGAGTGGACTGGTTTGTTATAAAAATCCTTCCCTCGTCTCTTCAGTTCAATTTCTTTCCCAAATTCGAGCTCTCTCTCACCTAGGGCTCCTTGGCGACTCTGTGATCGTTCCCCCTGGACTGTTGATTGGTGTGCTTCTTTCAGTACCTTGGTTCTCGTATTTCTTGGTCGTCTCAGGTATGTATCTCTCAGATTTTGTTTATTTCCTTCTCTTTATTTGTTTTTTTGGTTGTCTCTTGTTCTTCTCATTTTCATTATCCATACTTGTTCGTATTGGTTGAGTTTTGTGTGTCTTGTCTACTTCTGTTTATGGTCTGATTGGTTTGGGTATTTTTGGTTGCAATGTGATTTGAGTTATGGAATATTGAGTTGTGCCTTTGGTATGATCACTGCCTTATGTTCTAGTGTTTTTTTTATTTTATCTATCTAGTTATTTGGTTATGGTCACTATGTTCTCATTGGCTATTCTAATCTACATTATGCTATATTGTGATCACATTGAGGGTTGGTCATATTGATTCATACTGCTCTTGGCTGTTTAATGTTGATAGATTTGACTTTGCTACTGCTGGCTTGTTTCTGTGTTGTATGGTTTTAATTCTTGTCTTGGGTTAGGGGGATTTGTGGTTGTTTCATTTGGGTAATTCTTGGTTTAATCATGTCCACTTCTAAGCGTAAGAAGTCCACTACCTCTCACCCCTCTTTTAATACAGACCGGTTTCCCTCAGCTGACAAAGCCAAGTTGTTTAGAGAGTCCTATCCTTCACGGACTGCTCATCTTGAACGCAATGTCCAACCAAACACTTTTGAATCCATCCACATTTGTCCATTGTTTGATCCTTTGGGTGGGGAGTTGGTTCTTTCCTTCTCGGGCCGTCAAAATCTTGATTTGGTGTGGGAATTTTACTGTAATATGGAGGGGCTTGACGATGTTGGTCCTTCGTTCAAAACATAGGTCAGGTCTAAGTCTATAACTGCTACTCCTGACCTTATTCGTGAGCTGTTGGGTATTAGTAAAGTCTTTCCTATTTTCTATCCTTTCCCTGTTCAATCCACATGTGATTTCAACGAGGTGGCCACTGCTTTATGTGGTACATCTCGTTCGTGGCTCCCGAGCTCTTTGATCAAGTAAAATGAGCTCCTTCCCCAATTTTGCTTACTCAATCTTATTGTGTGTGTCAATATCATTGTGACCACCCACAGCTCCGAGATAAATGAAGAACAAGGTTTTGCCCTTTATTGCATTGCTCACTACCGCTCTATTGACCTTGCCACCTTGATCATTCAAAAAATGGTTGCTGCTTTTGAGCACAATAACCTTGGTCTTCCTTAAGGTTGCCTCATTAACCGGCTTCTTGCCAAGTTTAAGGTTCCCTCTTTTGATAAGGATGACTTTGTTTCTCCTTCCCGGCCTTTCAGCAAAAAGACTATCTCGCAGAGTTAGTCTCATGTCAGGGGGGTCCCTTCTGGTTTGAGTAGTTCAGGTGCAGGTACAGGGGATACTGCTATGGCCGAGGAGGCAGAGTATGATGCGGCTACTGCAGGTGAGGCCGCCGGTGAGGGGGAGCAGCTTCCTCCAGTTCGTACTATCCGAGGCCAGCTCCGTTAGTTCGAGCAGTCCATGGTCTCTTATTTTGATCATCTAGAGGGCCGTATGGATATCTTCAAGACCAAGCTCACTGATCTTGAGACTACTGCCAATGCTCAGCTCACAGCATTGGAGGCCTCATCTCGGCACATTGAGGAGTCAGTTGCTCAGTCCTCTTCTCATCTATCCCAGATTTTGTCTCTTCCACAGTTGCAGTCACCTCCACAGCCACCAGCTCAGTGATCACTGTTTTATTGGCTTCTATTCTTTTTGCACAGTGATATCTCTTAATTTTTGTTGCACAGTTTTCTCTCTTGATTCTTTCTTATGTTTTCCTCCAGGACAAAAAAGGGGAGTGAATGTTAGAGATAATTGATGATGTTAGAGATAATTGATGATACTTGATGCATGCATGGTTATTATTTTTGGATGGTTAGCATTCTTTAGATATTGAGATATTAGTGTTTCATGGATATTGGGATATTTTTGTTTAGATATATATATATATATATATATATATTGGCTATTTATCCAGTTCCACAGTTTTGGTTTGTATGGTTATTTCCACAGGTGGTTTGTTCAAGGATTGAGTGTTTCATGTTCGTAGCATTCAGCTCTTTTGTGTTCATAGCATTCAACTCTTGTGGTTTTTGTGTAATGGTTTTGTTTTTTTTTTTTTTTTTTAAATGTTGAGGTTGTTGATTGTGTTAGTTAGTATGTTTTTGGGTTTGTTTGTTAGGAAAATTATTTAGAACAGTTTTGTCCGGGATTTGACAAATGGGGAGATTGTTAGGACCCTACTTGTTGTCGAATTTCGTGGACAAACTTAGGTTTAAATTGAGTTGTAATTTTCTTGTTTTTGGTCTTCCTGCTCGAGCGGGGAAAGTGGCGCTCGAGCGGAGATTCCACCCTCACAGTATTTTGCTCGTTTGCAAAATAT
Source organism: Camellia sinensis (assembly GCF_055761805.1). Taxonomy (NCBI): domain Eukaryota; kingdom Viridiplantae; phylum Streptophyta; class Magnoliopsida; order Ericales; family Theaceae; genus Camellia; species Camellia sinensis. The sequence goes on from NC_138968.1 coordinate 125,683,286, forward strand.
ACTGAGTGGTGTGTTTTTACACTCGAGCATGGGATCTTATGCTCCACGCTCGAGCGTGAACCCTGATTTGGAACACGCGATATAGAGTCCCCGCTCGAGCATTCATTCCCACACTCAAGCGGACCTCTCGATCTCTGCCTCTATAAAACCTCAAGATGCTCCAAATCTAAGGTTACGTTTTCTAGATCTTCTTTAAGGGTTTTAGGGTTTTCTTTTGGGGATATTTTTCCAGTTTTCCTTGATGTTTAATTGAGTTTGAACTCATGTTCTTATAAGTACACACCAAGGAGCTTGATTGATCTTCTTTGAGAGTATTCCTCTTCGGTAGAATCCGAAGATTCAAGCACAGGATAATCAAAGGAGTTTGATACTGTGTGAAGTCGTTGATTCGACAGTAGATGTTGTAGATTCAACATCAATCTAATCAATTCCGAGACGAAGGTTGCGGTGAAAGATATACAAAAGATTTGAAGACAAATTGGAAGCGTTTGGGTAATTTGTTTAGTATCTTTGTAATCTTTCTTTCTTCAGTAGTGAATTGATTTGTGGCGTTTCGCCCGCGGTTTTTTTGTCACAATTGAAGGTGCTTCAATTATGGTTTTTCTACGTAAAAATTGTTTGTGTCGATTTATTGTTTTCTGAAACAACAATCTAAATCACTTTCACACGTGCTTGATGATTTAGATTATGAGTTTTAATTAGTTGGGAATTGGAATAATTAAATCTTGATCTAGTCACGAATTACTTAGGTTTTTTGAAAATGATTTTGGGTTGAATGTAATATTTTGTCTTATTAGTTATTTTAGCTTATTTTGTCTTTTAATACTATTTTAGTGCCAAAAGTCAAAAGAGCCTTAGCCTCTTTTGGATAAAAGGTTAAAAGTCACTTTTTGACTTTTAACGGTCAAACCACATTTTTCTTTTTTTACACTTTTTTTTTAAAAAAAATAATTTTTGAATTACTTCTCAAAACAATCCAAAATGTCATATCAAACTCATAATTATATAACTTTTTTTTCTCACAAACATCACATTCAACTACAAAAAAAATCAATCATATTGCCAAAAACAACTATTTTAACTTACTAAAATAGTCAACTTTCCAAACACCCCACTATAGGATTTTTTTGAAACTCCGAATATATTTTTTTTTTGTTTTTTACCAAGAAAATGAAAGCACCATCACTTGAGTTTCTTCAACAAAAAAATAAAAATAAAATGTGTTTTGTATTTTTTAACAAAAAAACAAAAACAAAGAAACGTGTCTTTTATCTTACATGTTTATGCGGAGAATTTCCCAAATATAAATAATAGGACAATGCTTTTAATTTTGGCTTTTAGTATGAGCGTGATTGGAGATTATTTGATTTCAGTGGCACAACTTTTGGCTAGAACTCGCCGATTAAAAGATTTTGATTAATATAAGAACACAAAAAAAAAAATAAAATAAAATAAAATCTTAATTCAACTCCTCTGAAATTTTAGAGGCTTTTTAAAACCAAAATATTCTCAAGAGTACATTGTTTAGTTTTGCAATCATTTAAAAGCTTTAAAATTTTATTTTTAGTAAATTTTGTATTTTTAAAATTATCTAGTTGAGATCTTCGACCCCAATCAAATAGAGTGAAATTTACTCTTTCCAAAACAATGAACTTTTTAATTAAGAATTATCGATTGCAAAATTGAAAACTAATTACAAAATTTGAAGCATGAGTGTGTTTAAAGCCACTTTGAATTAAGGAGAATTTGTTGCCTATCTTGGAAGTTAAAAATGTTCAAATCTTCCAAAGCCACACCAAAATTGGACCATTTATTCTTATCTTGGTCAGGTTTCTCTTTACTTCGTGATTAGATTGGAGCATGCTTTTGGGTCCATGGGTGCTCATCATAGGTTTTGTTTCGATAATCTAAATTGTTAATGTATAGAACTCGTTGAGTAATTTATCCTTATAAAAAATCACGTTAATCAGATGTCGATAGCTACTTGATCAAATCATATATCTGTCAATTGCAAATATAATTTTTATAATAAATTGTTAACAAAAACTTAATTTGATCAAGTAGTTATTGATATCTAATTAACGTAAGTTTTTTACAGAAACAAAGTACTTGATGAGCTCTACATATTAAACGGTTCAGATTATCGAAATAAAACTCGTGATAAATCCCATGGATCTAATAACACCATCCAATCCACTTTGTGGATGGGAGCAGCCCTTTTATTTTCACCCACGTTTTCCTTCATGTTTTGTGGACCTAGAAGTTTCAATTAAGAACTACCAATTGCAAGTAAGGCTTTGTTTAGGAAGTGGATTAGTTTTTCTATTTTTTAATTTTTTTGATTATTTTAGTTTGAGTTAAAAAAGTCTCTTTTAAGTTAGATTTTTTATATGACATTTAGTCTTATTGACTTTTTAATTTTTTTTTTGTCTTTTTATAACTATTTTATCCTTTTAACCTCCTAACTTTGAATGCCAAATGAGGGCTAATTACAAAATTTGAATAGTTAATTTCAAATTTGCAGTGTGAGTGTGATTTTAACAAATGTTCAAATATTCCAAAGCCACACCAAAATTGAACCATTTTTTTTTTTTATTTTCATCAACATTTTTCTTTTTCTTTTGTGGACCTGAAAGTTCCAGCATGTGATAATTTGATTTTTACGAACGAGACAATACAGCCTCGTAAGAGACAAGACTTAAGCAACCAGATGATAATGAGTTTGTTCGGTGTATATATATTTTAAAGTTGTCTATACTATATATTAAGTAAAATGAGTTTTTTAACTCTTAAGATCTGTGGGAGATTCAATATCTCAATCTGAATTTTTTAAATTTTTTATTAAAAAAAAAAAACTCAGTATTCATTGATTTGGTCAAAATTTCCTGATCAACATTTATTAACTTTTTTCAATCTACATGTCTTTCGACATGCTTGCATTTATTGATTTAGTCAAAATCTTCTAATCAGCATTTAAAATCCCCTCATATAAATAATTATAGCTACAATCTGTGTATAGTTAATGCAGTACCCTTTTCAACTTCTCTCATACACTATGGTTAGTAATAAAATTATTAAATTATTTTTATAAAAAATCTTTAAAAACATAATTTATATATTAAAAAAATTTAAAATAAATATAAATATTTATAATTATCCTATGCATAACACGAGTGATAGGCTAGTAAATTATAATTAAAAAGTATATAATATACACTTTTCTGTACTTGTGAAGAATTAGGCTTTTTAGTTTATTTATTAGTGGGTGTTTGGAACCTACTTTTCATAAAAAAAAAAAATTCTAAATTTTCTAATTTTTAGTGATCCTTTTTTTTAAAATTATGTTAAATTTTTTTTAATTTTTTGGCCTATCCTGTGTAGACAAATCTAAAATGTAAAATATATAAATAAATAAAAATCCAAGAAAAATAAATAAATAAATAACCTTTTTTTTTTCGTCTTTCTATTTTTTTTTTTAACTTTTTCGGTTCGTCTAATTGAGTAAAACTCAAAAATCTAAAGTTTTTTTTGAATTTTTTTTTAAAAATTACTAAAAATAAAATTTAAAAAAAAAAAACTACAATAAAAACAAATCACAAACACCCACTTAAATTATTTCTACCTAGCAAACACAAATTACACTTAATCATTTAACACAAAGTTTCAAAATTTTAAAAATATATCTCTACTATTATTAAGTGAAGGCCTAAATTGATTTAATGAAACATTCTTCTCCTTATGTTACGTGACAACTTTATATATGCTAAAATAAAAAAATTATTATACACAACGTATACAAGTTTTGAATCTAAGACTTTGGGTTTCATTAAAAACATACTTATCACTTAAGTAATATACATATTATAATATTAAATTCTTTTTTTTATCATTAGTTATCTGAATTACACACGCATCACGTGTACCACCCTCTAATATTATTATAAACAATGTCGCAAAGTTCACCATATAGGTCTAATATACGCAATTTGCCGAACCACTTTAGATAACAAATGAAGAAGCAAAACACTTGGGCAAGAAAAAAAATGTTATAAGAGTCTAAATGCATTATTAAATATTTTACACAATATTTATATATATGATTATTATATAAAATATTTGATAATTTTTTTTTTTTTTTTTTTGAAATCCTTAGCATTGCTCAAATAAAAATGAATGATGTGACAAAATCTTGAGTAGAAGAAGTTATTTTGTGATTTTAAAATAGGGTAAAACACCAATAAATCCTAAATCAAGATCTTATAATCCATTTAGTCCAATCTTTTTTTTTTTTTTTTTTTTTTTTTGTAAACTAATAAATCTCATTTCAATGTTAATGACACATGTACAAGTTTGCAACGTGTGTTTCCCTGTATGTGAGGGGGTAAAAAGCGGATTTCAATGATGTTAGAATTAATGTAGAGTTTTTTGGTTTTCCTTTTATGGAGAAAAACAGAAATGACGAAGATGGAATGTTTTGGGTTGGCAATATTAATGCGATGAAGAATCATTGGTTTGTGTAAATTTCGTTTTTGGTCATGTTAAATCATCATTTTGCCTTGCCCCAATTAACATCTTGTTTCTCCCCCCCCCCCCCCAAACCCTAGAAATTCGAAAACCCTCTTTTAGGATGTAACTTAGTCACCGATTAGCATCGGAACTGAAGCATTTTGTGAACGTGGTTGATGTTAACGACGTCACTCTAATGAGTTGGCATCCTCCCTTTGTCGGTGCCTGTGATTATGGTGGTTAACCATGGCATTAGGTATGTGGTTGCCAGTGTTGCTTTGCTTGTGTTTATGGTTGAATCCATTTGTGTATCTAATGTTAGATTGTGTATTTGTCTTTGATGATAGTTTAGTAATGTTAGGCACTCGTTTGTGATATTATCAAGTGTTAATGGTTGGGTGGGTTTTGCATTCCATTGGGGGTATGGTTATGTAATGGTTTTTTTATGTTCTGGTTTTAATTCATCAACTGTAACTTTATGTTTGTGGTGTATGTGGGCTTAGTTTAATGATAGTGGTATCTGTTATGTTTGTTGTGTTGTTAAGATGTAATGTAGCAATGACTCATCTATTTTTCAAGTTTATATATGTTGTAATGTCTCACTAATTCCATGTTTTGCATGATCCATGGTAGGTTAAGTGGAATGTTGATGATGTATATGTTAATGACGTGCAATGATTTCGATTTGTATTGAGTCAGTTTACGTTTGTGTTAGTTTGTTACAGAACTACAACAGTGTTGGGTTACATGTCATGGTGTCAATTTCCATATTAGTAAAATATTCCACGTAATGGTATGTCGAGTGTTGAAATGACATTGATAAACATGATGAAATTGATGTTTTCATTACGTAATGGTGTGTGTTTGGGTGAAAGGGTGGAACAAGAAATACACTAATCCTAGCACCATGCTATGAAACTTTCCGCACACACCATCAACCAATTGTGCAAATGTAAAGGCTTGATGAAGACGAACAACCGCATAAGTCTATCCATAAGTACATAACAGCAACACTACAAACTCCATACCTGTAGCAGCAGCAACAACATCATCAACAACAACAACAACAACAACAAAAACATGACTTGACTCTACCATTATTAACCCCACACCATTCAAACAATGAAACAAAGCATCCCCACACAGTGACAATCAAATAACATCATAAAATGACATCGTAACATTAGTACCTTAAACATCAGACTCCCTCGATGCACACACCAAAACAAAACCACAACCAAAACACAATGAATCAACACCGGAAAACATATAAAATGACTTGTAAGTTGCCACACATGTCAACAACATAGCCTCAAAAAAATCAACAGAACAAATCAACCACCTAACACTCCTTCAAACAACACTAATGATTCAACATCAATATACCAACATCAACCGGGTAACATCATCATCCCCACAAATCACTCCACGCAATCCTCCAAAAAAATGTTGTACCAATTGTGTACTTAAATAAAATAAATAGATTCATATTGAATAACCACTTTGAATTTCAGAACAAGAACATGCTAGAATTTACAAAAATTCATAATAAAATAAAACTAGTAAAAGGAAGCAAACTGAAACCTTTGTGATACCACGATTTTCTTAAAACAGATTCACCGCCTCCCGATGGATGCTGAAGGTCTGTCAGCGTATATCTCCCAAGATACGACGGTCGAAACTAACTAATGTAGAAGTACCTTCTGAATAGCTTCGGGAAACTTGATAATGGTTGCACTTTCTCTAACAAGAACCAAAGAAGGAACTGGCAAAAGAAAATAGGAAATTTTTCTTTAGTGTAAAAACTATCTCCAACTTTTTTTATCTCAAAACAATATCTCCATTTTCCATCAAAAATCTCTTTTAAACTCTTCTTCTAAATTGGAGGGGAAAGGCCCTTTTTATACTTATGGAGAAGAGGTCTAAGCCATGAAGGCTACCATAAAACCTAGCATCAATGGCCATCAACAAAACTCCCATGTGCATAATGATCAACTCTATCATCAAAAGATGAGAGTTACAAAGGTTGAATAAATAAATATATATATATATATATATAATGCTATTTAAATAATCCAACTAAATGGGTCGCAAAATGGATACGTGTATTGGGTCATAACCCGAGCCATACCCAGTCTAAAACATATGCACAAGACAAGTCCAGTCCAGCGTAGCACAATCTAGCACATGCCCAAGACTAAGTTTAAGTCCAACACATGCACATGCACATGCACATGCACATACACAAGCCTAGGTCAGTTCAGACCAAGACTAAACCTAAGCCCACTTTATGAGACAATTCTCATTCACAATTCAATGGTTTTGGCCCATCATTTTTATATTGTAATCTTCTCACTTGAGAGAGTACAAAACCACTCAAACCCACCTCAGCCGACAGTTGGGTCCCACTTTAATTTTGAATTAAAGTTGCTGAAAAATCATTATTCTCCAACAAAAAATAGAAAAGTAATAACATACCTAAACAAACCCCCCCTAATATCAAGAAAAAATCAAAAGAAAAGCATATACAAGGGCAAGCATGTAAACACCACAACTCCAAAATCAAATAAATACAACATACCATAAAGAAAAAGGACTAATTGGTTTGAAAAAAAACTTCTAGAATTAACTGGAATATCATTTCTCCAAATAGGATTTTTGAGTAATTTTTCTTCTAAGTATTACTCTAAATCATTTATTATTTGACACATGTTAAATTATTTTTTAAAACTGAACAAGAAAAAAATTTAAATACCAAGATTTTAATTAATAAATATTAAAATAAACACCACATAAATTTAGCACCAATCACCAAATAATTTTCCTAGTAGACTCAAGTTGTGCTTTTTTGCACTCAAATCTTAATCATATCACATAACAGTTAAGATTCCTCGTTTTTTTTTATTCAACATTACGTACTAAGGTCGGATTAATTGACTTTGACAAGAACGACTTATACTAAAAAAAAAAACTACTTTGTAGACAGAGAAAGGGAGAGTTTAGAGAGAGAAAGAAGGAAGCTGCAGGGTATCTAGGAGTGTAAAAATGGCCCGCAGCCCGTGGGCAGCCCGAAACCCGCCCGCAGTCCGCGATGGGCCCTACCCATTTAGGCCCGTGCCCAACCCGAGCCCTTGGGCCTGGGCCATCATTTTGAAGCCTAGCCTGGCCCGGCCCGGCCCGTGGCCGCTTAAGGCCCACTCAAGGCCCGACCCGCCCGAGGCCCAATGTCTTTTTAGTGGAAAATAATAAAATTTTGGTAGAAAAAATTTTTAAAAAAAAAACAAAAACAAAATGATCAGGCCCGCTCAAACCTGACCAAAGCTTAAGGCCAGGCCAGCCCAAGGCCCAACCCAACTGCCTGCCCAAGGCCCTGAATACCCCTGGGCCTAAGACTGAGCCTGGGCGTAATTTTTTGGCCTGTGGGCCGGCCCAACCAGGCCCGAATTTTGGCAAAAGCCCGCGAAGCCCGACATGGGCCGGACCGGGCCAAATTTACATGCCTAGGGGCATCCTAGAACTTGTTGCGGTATTTTAGGAAATAGGGGAATTGTAGCAGAAAAAATAATAATAATAAATTTTAGGGTAAAAGTTTAAATTTCAATTTTATTTGTTCAAAAGTTCAGACGTTGAAATATTTTATCTAAAAAGACCAGCTCAAATAAAATGACCAAATACCCTTCCTTATATATATTATATATATGACCAAACCTAACAAATCACACTCATCTTTCTCTCTTCCCTCTACTCTCTCTCATTCTATTTCTCACCTCCGCCTTCCACAGTGACATAATCATCATCACCTCCTCCTTCGCACCATCACTACTGCCATGATGCTGGAGTTATCAAACTCTAATACTTGAGTGCTGATTCCCTCCTCCACGGCAGATTTGAACAAACGTTGTCAACGCCTCTTAAAATCGACCATACGTAGAGCCTTCGCCGCCTCTCTTTCTCTCTCTCCATCGTTGTCGATTGTTACTTTAAACAGATCTCTCATTGCTGGAAATGGAGTTGTCTCATCATTAGTGAGTCCTTAAAAGACAACGGCAACGGCAATGGCGGCTGTAGACATCCTCGAACATCCTGGGGGAGATCCCCGTTCTGTTCATTTTGGGCTCACTACAGTTCAAGACTCTCAAATTGTCACGGTTCTTAATCTGAACCAAAGAGTCCAAATCCGGCAAATCGTTTTGAAAAACAGATTTTTGGAAAAGAAGTGTCAAACATGGATTACTTTGCCAGATACAGAATCGCCACCTAAATATTTTATTTCGGAAAATTTAGGAAACCCTGACTCGGTGCCAAAGGCCACGTGTCCGTCATCACCAAAGTTGCCTCGGCTCGGGAACCTGGGTACGATTGGGGAAGGTCAGCTATGAGCACCCCCTCTCGCCTGATCAAAGACCGGCCTCTACTAACCGTGATATCTTGTTTTGAAAGCATTATGTGTTCTTATTCCGGTTATTAGCCTAGAATTACTATGTTATGCGCACAGCAAACAAGTATAGACCAAATCGCCTAAATTGGAACAAAACATTGCATGTTTGTTTTGAAAATGGTTTGCTAATCGCAAGTAGGCTAAAATGCAGGTTTTGCCACCCTCAAGTGGGCTTAGAAAACATGGTTTTGCCACTATCTAGTGGGCTTAAAACTCACAGTTTTAATGCATTATTCTAATTCAGGTAATTCAACCTCCACCCACAGGCATCCAAGCAGTTATATCATATAAGCAAATAGCCTCATGGTAAGCATGCTGTCATGGCAACACTCACACGCATGCAAGGATGCTAAAGCGAAAAGAATTACAGAGTACTCCAAGCCAAAACAGAAACTAGTTAGTAATCATATGCATGATCCTAGTTCATGTTAAGATGGCTAATGCAACACATGCAAAATGCAACTAAGATAGGCTCGGCTAATCTATAATGACATGTGAAATGCTACAACTAACACGTATTCAATTTGGAATTGAAATACAAATGCAGTTAGAATGATGCGCCGAGCTCAGTGCATGCAAAACGAATGAATGGATGCAAACATGCTATCGTACTGTATGCTAATTGAAACATGCCCTAGACTAACCATCAAAAGCTAGTAAATAAAAGGGAAGAAAGACGTGGGGTTGGGAGACATACACACACTCACGCACACTTATTACACAATTGCCCTCATTCGGAGGGTCTGAATAAATATTACACAACCAAATGAATACCGCTAAATTAATTATTATAGAATTCCTAACTAATTAACAAATTAAATGCAGAAGGAAGGTGGCCGCAGCCCTGCCTCGGAATGTGTGAATGATGCATGCTTGACTTGTCTTGCCCGGAAACTCGCTACCATAGCACTGCTACCTCTGTTTTCACTGCCTTGCTCCTCTAAAAATTCTGAAAGTCTCCAGACCCCTTTTGAATCATCCTCTGAGTGCTCTGGGATGTCACCGGCCAGAATTAAAGTTCACCGACCATAGTAATGGGCTTATCGGCCAACTGTTGTACCACCGGCTAGCCACTGATGGTCGGTCGGCACTGTAGGTGGCCGGCCGGCCATTGCTTCCTGCAGAATCCTGCAATTGACAGCAGCAGAGGGCAAGCAGTGTATGGCATGGAATTTTCAAGCAAATGTGAGCATGGCCACACTCCCTATCATGCAATGGACTCAAGGGAGCATAGCCCTCAACCCTCGGGCCATCAACTACGCAATTCGATGCATGATGGCCTAAGAAGCCAAGTTAGCAACTTAATGTAGATGCATGCAACAAACAAATGAGTGCTAACACCCTATCATGTTGAGATCAAGGGTGTTGGCGACCGAGGGTTGAGACGTGTTTCGTCACTTCGAATACGAACACACCTCTCCCCTCATGCTTGGTTTGACACCCCAAACTAAGCGATGACATGCATATATGCCATATACAATGCAAAGTGATGCAACTCATGCAAGGCTACACTAATGCAATATGAACATGTCAAGCATACAACAAGACTATATAATGCAACTTAGCTAAGTAACATGCAAACATGCAATCATGATGCAATATAAGCATGCAACCAATGCAATGCAACATGTCAAACATGCAAAGTATGCAAGGATGGACTTATACTGAAATGAGAAGGCCTCAGCCCACCCCAAAACAGTGGCCAAAAATGCCCAAAAATGGAGGTGCCTACATGTAAAACAAATATGCAAACCAAAAGGCCTAAAGCTAAGGCATGGAAGGCAATTTTCAAGAGCACCCAAGAAAGGGTAAGCATGGATATCAAGACCAACAAAATCAGAGATATGGTATGGTAGAATAAGCCCCAAAGCCCACATAAATGGCATCCCAAGTGACTCAAGCAAAGAGACATACACCAAAGCCAAAACATGGAGCATAAGACTACACCTCTTTAAGGCATTAAAAGGAGAACAAATCCAAGTATGCAAGCATCAAACATGGACTGAAATGGCATGGCAAATGATTCCAAATCACCGAAAATAGACCAAATGAGGCATGCTTATGGCTTACACACTCAAGGCTCACAAGCCAAAACACATAGAAACTATACCAAACATGGCAAACATGGTCGAATCAGCACCTAACAGTCCTTGATCATGGAAAAATAATGCTAAACCCTTCATGAAGTTAAGCTAGAACATGCAAGCATCATGGCTTAAATGCAAGGCACATTTCTAGGCAAAATGGGGGAATGCAAGGCAAGTACAATATGCATGTAAAGGGCCATAAATCTGACCAAAGACAGAGGCAACATATGACCAAATAATATCCAAGAACCTCTGAAATGGGGCCAAAAACAACCTAGCACATATGCTACCTTTATGGGCCAAAACATGGACAAATGAGACACAAATGGGAGAGGGGTGTCCCTCCCCTATGCAAGACTTCAAACCCCCTTCTTCACCACTGAAAATCCACTGGATTTCAGTGGTGAGAAGGTCAATACACCAAAGTAACCAAAGCTTAACAATGGAAGCACAAAAAGGGCCAAACAAGGCCTTAGAGGGGGAGGTCGACCCCCAACACCAAAACAACCTTAATGAAGTATCTTAAGCATGCAAATACAAGACTTTTTTTAGTTATACACAAAGTCTAAATCAGTAAGCAAGATAGGTTAAAGACTAGTGCAAGATTGGAAAATCTAAAGCAAAAGTGTTACCCTAGAAGAACACTTCAAGAACAGCAAGCTCAGCCTCTTCCTTATGATCAAAACCACCTCAAAACTTCAAGAACAAACCCTCAAGACCTCCCAAGTCGAAGTATGGTGTGATGGTGTGTGTTTTAGTGCAAAAGTAAGAACAAATCACCCTTTTAGGCCCTTAGACACACACAAATGAAGAGAGAGAGGGAGATATAGAGAGAGAAGACGTATATCAGATATATATATGTATTTTGCTCTGGTTTTTGCTGAACCCATCAAAGGAGAAGAGGGGTCTCTTATATAGACAATGCAAAGACTAAGCTTCCAAGGGAAGCTATTCAAAAAGGGTCAAGGCTTCTAAGGGAAGCTAACCTAAGGGTGCAAGGCTTCCTTAGGAAGCTGGGACAGGTGTCCAAGCTTCTTGAGGAAGCTAAAACAAAGGTCCAAGCTTCCTCAAGAAGCTAAACCAAAGAGGTGCAAAAGGGGCAAAACAGCCACACTCGTGCATGGGGAGGAGGGTCCGTGCATTCCAGCTGGCACAGCTGGCTTACACCATGCCTGAAAAAGGCAAAAATATGGCACCGGCCAGAAAAGGAGGCCATCGGCCAAACAGATGATCGGCCGACCACACTAAGTGCCGACCGGCCAATGGTATATTTCACCAAAGGCCGGTAGCAAGAATACACGGCTGATGGCCTCAATCCAAGGCTGGTGGGTGTCAGGGGTAGCTAACAAGCTACTCTCTACCCTCAGGTACAAAACACACAAGTCCTCGGTGTAAAACCAAGCACAGAACAAGCAAGTCGAGAGATCCTGAGGCAAGGCGCGTTGCCGAGACCTCCGGGAACTCAAAACAAACACGAACATAGATGATCACTGAATGTTCAAACAGTGACGTCCAAGTCTTGAGGACGGTCAAAAATGGGGTGTCTACAGCGGCGATAATTGTGGTTTTGAGATCAAAATCTCTATCTCTCATTTAGATCTCACACATCATGTCATCCTCTTCTGTTGTCCATCGTTGTCGACCACACCACATAATCTCTTCCCTCAGATCTCTCTCTCTCTCTCTCTCTCTCTCTCTCTGACACACACTCAGATCTCAAATCTATTGATGATACACAAGTATTTAGCTTCGAAGGTTCTTCCAATGTATGATATGTGTATGTATGTCTCTGTCTCTATCTCTATATCTGTGCAGTTTTTTTTTTTTTTTTGTAGTTGATTTGTTGTTTATGTGTATGTGTATGTAGTTGTAGTTATTTTCGTTATTGATGTTGATATTGATGAAAATAAAACAAATCGCACCATTTTTTTTCTTGTCTTTGTGTTGTGTTGTGTTGAACAAATGAGATAAGGAGATATTTGAACAAATAGAAAAATAATAATTTTTTAACAGATAGGTTTTGGCTTGGTATTATAATAGATAACTCTCTCATCACCCTCTAGCAATTGCAACAGATAGATACAAAACTTCAACAGATAGAAAAGATTTTGACATTAGATAGAGTTGGTTTGAAAGATAGAAACAAAATTTGAACTGAAAAAAAAATTTGAACAAATAAGGGGAAAATTAAATAGATAAACAAAAAATTAGATAGATAGAATTTTATTTGGAAAAATATTTAAATGTATAAGGAAAATTTGAATAGAAAAGATTAAGAAATTAAATAAATAGGGTAAAAAATTTAAACAAATAAGAAAAAAATTGAACAAATAGGAAAAAAAATTAAAATAGATAGTCAACGAAAGTCAACAGATAAATTAAGGATTAAAATTGGAAATCAAATGTCCTTCAAAACAATAAAAATGACTACTCACCAAACTATTTCACAAAAGGTGGATCTATCACTAACAAAAAATATTCACTAGATCAAGTGCCTTAGGCACCCTTCGAATTGGATTTATCACCAATTTTTTCTAAATTTTTTATATTTTTATAATTAAAATATTATATTTTTTTTAATGTTTTTAAAGTTTTTTTCACTATCTCTTACGAAATTATAGGCACAAATTAGTTACAAAAACTGCTTTAAAAATATAGAATGTGAATTTTGTTTTGAAAAATGTTTCATTCTTCTAATTTTTTTCTCCTCACACTCTCCTTAATGATGTGACAAATAATATCAACTAATCAACTCTCTTCAAACTCTTCTCTCTCTTTTTCAAACTCTTCTCCTTTCTTTCAAAATTGTTTGTCACATCATTAAAGGGAGTTTGGCGGAAAAAAATTAAGGAGGTATAATGTTGCTCTCTTGTTTAGTAAACTTCTAAAATAGCTATGTTACAGCCCCTTAATTGAGACCTTCCGATTTCATCCCTAATGACGTGACTAAAACCTATGTGAAGCAATCTCTCTCTCTATCTCTCTCTCATCTTTAACTTCTCCTAATTCCATATCATTGAAGTCTACATTTTGGGGGATACTGGGGGTAGCAGAAGCTGCGGTGCCATCAAACAGCACAGATTTGACAATTTTTTTTCTTTTTTTTAATTTTATTTTTAAACCAAAGATGGAGGAGTCCAGATCCCCTCCTTGAGCCCCCTCCTTCATTCCCTCCTTGCAGGGGCCTTCGAGTCCACTTTGAGGCCCAGTTTTGATAATCCGAACCGTTCATATTTTTAGATTTATTCAGTATATTATACCTGTAAAAAATCAAGTTGATCGGATATCAGAAAGTATGCGTTCAGAAAATTGGGACTACAAACTATTTTTTAATAAACAGTTTTCCGAACACATACTTTATGATATTCGATCAACTTGATTTTTTACAGGTATGATATACTGAATAAATCTAAAAATATGAACGGTTCGGATTATCAAAATTGGGCCTCAAAGTGGGCCTGAAGGCCCTGCAAGGAGGGAATGAAGGACCGAAATGAAGGGGAGGATCCCAATTCAAGATGGAGAGCTATACATTCAGATAGAGAACAAAACTAATATTTACTTGTAGAGAATATTTAAAAAAAAAATATTTACTTATAATTCTCAATACCAAAAAGTGTTTCACAATTTACCCAATTACTAAGGTATTAATATTATTTAATTACTTGGTTTCAATATTCTAGATTTATTTTTTTAATTTGCATAATAAAATGTTTAAAATTTTATGATTGATATTGTAAAATTTTTTGACTTAGGCTTTGTTTAGAATGCAACACTTTTAGCCTAAAAATCAAAAAGTTGCTAAAAAAGTCAAAAAGCATATAACCTATACAAAAAAGTTAAAATTTCATTTTCTTTCTACTTTTTGCACATCTTTTCGTAAAAAATTAAAAATTCATTCTAAACATACTAATTTTTTTTACTCCATATTTTAGGCAGAAAACCAAAAAATTACTAAAATAACATGTTCCCAAACGGGGCCTTAGTTATGACGTTTGAGAAAATAAAGTTGTCACTTGTGAATAAGTTAGTGAGTAGGCATACTTAAAATAATACATGAAAGGAATATTATACCCATAATTCATCATTTCTGACCAATAAAGTATCTCAATATCATAATAATTTATAAAATATTGTTACAAGTAAATACACTATATTATAATTTCACACATGCACAATATATAGAATTCTATACATTTAGGGCATGTTGATTACAAGGATTATAGCATAGGATTGAAATTGTTAGTCCATGGACTCACAATCTCATGTTTCATTGCAAATTTTATTAACCAAATTACATGTACGCTAAATATTCAATCCGAAGAAATTGACGAATTTTTAATATTGAGAAGGATTAAAGATCATAATTTTAAGTATGAAAAAAAAATTAATACATAATAAATAGTTATCTCATTAATTTATGAAATTATTAATCTTGCACTAATTTATGAAATTATTAATTCTTTCACTAGAGTAAAATAGAACGAATAGTTGAATTACTATTCTTTTACAATAATTTTATTTATAATATATTTATAATTATTCTTATAATGAATCAAGAATG
Source organism: Camellia sinensis (assembly GCF_055761805.1). Taxonomy (NCBI): domain Eukaryota; kingdom Viridiplantae; phylum Streptophyta; class Magnoliopsida; order Ericales; family Theaceae; genus Camellia; species Camellia sinensis. The sequence goes on from NC_138968.1 coordinate 125,698,881, forward strand.
AATGGTCAGGGTGTAAACAATATGCACCCTATCCTATCACAAAATTCCGTATTAATCATAAAATATATAATCTCGTCATAAATTAACGTAACAAAAAATTACAATATCAATTATAAAATTTTAAATATTTTATTATGCTAATTTTAAAAATAAATATAAAAAAATTTGAAATTAAGTAATTAAATAATATTTAATACCTTAATAAGTGGGTAAATTGTGAAACACTTTTTGGTATTGAGAATTATATAAATACTGTATATACATATTTTAAATTCTCTACAAGTAATGCACAAAACCCAAAAAGTTATGTGTAATTAACAAAGTGATGCCTTGTGACTGAACGCCTAAGTGAGAAAAAAATAAAAAATAAAAAAAGTGTCAAAACTGTGCCGTTTGGAGGCATCGCAGTTCCTGCTGTCCTTTTGGGGCAGCAGTATTCCCACACTCCATTGAAGTCTATATTATTGGGAGTGAAATTGGGAGGACAAAATTAGGAGGATGAATTATTTTTCTTTCAAAAAATATTTGGAACTTAAGTTTAAAATATCTTTTGCTTTAGATCCAAAGTTTTACTTTAAAAAAAAATAGTTGGTTTTAGCTTATATATGTGAACTTATTTATTTATTTATTTTAAACTAACGAATAAATAAGTTAAATTTTTTAAAAGTAAAATGATAATGGAAATAAACAAAATAATTTACTTTGTGCGATTGCTTTAGTGAGGACTTGAGGAAAGATGGATTTTATTTTTATTTATTTATTTAATTGGTAAGAAATTATTAATTATAAATATGACAAAAATGAGAGGGAGAGAGAAACTCATTCATACTAAGGAGAGAAGGAATTTAGCGAGTTTTTTTTTAATTGGATGATTTAATTCATTTTTTTAAAAGCTTTATACTTTTTGTCATTTAACTAGTCAAATCTTAAAATTTCATTTATTTTCCTTCGAGAAGGTTTTAATATTTATACAAAAATTACATAATACGAGCAAAACCTAAAAGAATTTAGGTTTTAAAAAAATAATGTTTTTAACTTTACAAAAAATATAAGAAATTGCTTTTCGTTTTTTATTTAAAAAAAAAATAGAAAACTTGTTTGGTTTATAAAAATACTTTGAAAATACACACAAAAAAAAAGGGGGTAAGTTACACTGACACTCCCTTAAGGTTTGGTCCAATTACATTCCACTCCTGACGTTTTGGAAATTACATTCTCACTCCTGTGGTTAATAGTCTCATTTCACAAACCCTCCTGTTTATATAAAAAGTAACAACTCTTAGTAGAAACATAGAGAAAATTACATTTAAAAAAAAAAAGTAAAGCAAAGCAAAGCAAAGCAAAGGAAAGAAAAAAAAATAGAGGAAGTAAACCAAAGCAAAAAAAAAGAGAGTGCATGAGTTCAATGTCTGCATTCTGTTTAAATAATTACAATGACAGGGGGGTTAGTGTGATTTTCCAAATGTTAGGGATGATATTTATTAAACCAAAATCCCAGGGGGTGTAAGTGTAATTTACCCAAAAAAAAATAGAGAAATTTATTTAACGAGTTGCCAGAAATAGAAGGTGGATAGAGGTGGGGACAGATAATGGTCAGTGACCAGAGGTGTCCACTAGAGTTAGTGATCGGATGTTACCAGAGATCACGAGGTGGCCGAAGATTATTACGGTGCTCAACCACCCACTGGAGAGTCGCCAGAGGTTGCCTAAAGCTCGCTACCCACAAATAGTAGGTGGTTGAGGTTAGTAGCCAATGGTTGTGGTCAAGAACAAATCCAAGATTGTTACTATAGGGGTGCGAAAACATATTTGGTGGTGCAAATCCTTATAATTTTAAATTATTTTAAATTTTTAGTATAATATACGATATTTTTCAAGTTTTGGGGGGTGCAATCGCCCCCTTCTGCACTTACTTAGATCCATCCTTGGTTGTGGTGGCCAAAAGTGGTGGTGAGAGGAAAAAGTGAAAACTTGTTTTAAAAACAAGTGAAAAGACATTTTTTATGTTTTTAAAAATTTTAAAATCAATTTTATATTGTTAAAAACAAAAACAATATATTAAACAAGTTTTCATTTTTAATTTTCAAAAAAAAAATGAAAGTGAAAATAGAAAGCAAGAAACAAAAATGTTAGGGCAAAGCACCAATAAATCCCAAAATTTAATTGGTTGAACCATTTGGTCCTACCTTTTATTTTGTAGACTGATAAGTCCTGTTTGAACTTTAATTACGTATATACTCATTCATTTAACATGTAATTTTTTTTGGTGGAGGGCAATGTAAGTTTTTACTGATGTTTTAATGACAAAAATGCCCAAAAGCTTAATATAGGCTTTTTTTATGATATCACTCCTTTTCGAACAAAACAATCGAGATATTATGGAAGATTTTGGGTTTGTATCCCAACGTTAGTGATTGGGATCCTCATTTTTGTGATTGAAAAATCACATTTGGCGATGTTGACCCTCCAATATTAAATGACACAATAACATAGCACATAACCCACAAAAAACCCTATAAACCCAATAAGGTATACGCGTTGTTCACATTACCAGAAGCTATTTGCCTTGAGTACTAAGGATTCTTGAACTCTGCTTGTCAATGATACCGTAACGTCAGCAAACTAACGTCGGCAGTGATTCGGTGTCTTGATGATGTTGATGATGTCACTGATGTGGATGATGTTGATGATGTAGTTGATGTTGCTGATGTTGCTGATATTGATGATGCTGATGTTGCTGATGTTGATGATGTCGTTGATGTTGATAATGTTGATGATGTTGATGATGTCGCTGATGTAGATGATGTTGATGATGTGGATGATGTTACTGATGTTGATGATGTAGTTGATGTAGTTGACGTTGATGATGTAGTTGATGTCGCTGATGATGTTGAGAACTGAGCTTTCAATTCCTTTGCGGTTGAAAATCCAATAAGACTTATTGGATGAAACAGTAGGGATAATGGCGTGAATTGGTCTAGGGTTTTGGCAAGTGATTGGGTTTGGGGACAATCCATTGCATTTGATTGGGGATTTGAGGGTTATGGTGTGGTGATGCATTCAAAGAACAGTGTTGAGAGAGCCAACAAGAGAGAGAGAGAGAGAGAGGGAGAGGGGAAAGAGAGAGAGAGAGAGAGAGATAATATGCGCACACCATGACAAAATCAAAATAAAATCACAATATGGGCAAAAATGTAAACTCTATACACAATATATCAAAAACATATATTATACCAAAAATAAAAAGGACTAAATGGTTTAAGAAAAAATACTCAAGACTAACTAGAGCAACATTTACCAAAATGGGATTTATGAGTTTTTTCAGTAAGTATAAAATTAAAAGTAAAAAACAATCTTTCTATTTTAAAATATATTATAAATAAATTATAGAATTCGTTTGTGAATTGATTATTTTAATTATTTTTTGATTTTTTATAAATATATATATATATATATATATAATATAATAATTTTAAATTTTTAGCTATTTTAACCACTTCTAAGAGCATCTCCAATAGCATAGCATTGGAGCTGCTATTACCATAATTTGGCAGCAGTTCACAAAAAGCTTGCTCTAATGGCAAGTTATTGCAGTTGCCATAACTGCCAACTCATAATAAAAACTTCTCTCCCTCCCTCCATCTTAGCAAAACATCCCTCCCTCCCTCAGGTCCGCCATTTTTGCAAAACGACAGCTGAAAACTAGTGTGTGTGGGACGTCCAGCCAGACAATGACCCAACAACCGGCCGAACGTCACACACACACTAGATTTTGTGCCAAAACAACAAAAATGGCAATCCTCCATTGGAGCACTATTGCTATAATTTGTGCCAAATGCAACTATTCATTGCCATAATTTGGCAATGGCATTGATATTATAGGATTTGGCATTGGAGATATTCTAAGGTCTTAATATTAAATAATGTCCCACTAGCAATTGACCCGTGCAATGCACGGGTTAATTTTTAAAAAAAATATATATTTTATAAAATTAAGTTAAATTATTTATATATGTCTATATATAAATTATTTCTAGAAATATTTTGCAATCTATGCATTACAAAAGAATAATATTAATTTTATCATAATATAAAATATAACATTAATAAATATATATAATAATTTTAGTTGAATTATTTATGTATATATCTATGTGTATATATATATAAAATTATTAAAAACCTATATAATAAAGAATGATGATTTTTAAATTTGTCTTACACACATTTGTCCTACTAGGACATTTGGATGACTTAGATCTATTTAAATTATAAAACAACAGCTGAGATATATTTTCTAAAAAATATCATACATGTACATTTTCTATTTTCCCGCTTCTCTCTCTTATTTTTTTCATTTCTCACCCATCCTTCTATGATCCCATGATCCCACATTCCTCTCTCTTTTCTTTTATTTTTTTTTCACTTTCTCCCATTTTTATTTTTTGTCTCTATTTATTTTATTTTATTTTCTCCTTTTTGTTCACTTATTTTTTTTCATACTATATGAAAAGTCTACGATCCCAAAATTAGGAGCCAGATTTTACTGTGTGTAATAGAGATTAAATTAATAAATTTTATAGTCCACAAATTAAATGAATCTGAAAAATTAATTATTATTTTTAAATATATTGAATACTAAATAGACTTCATAAATTTAGACCTTATATGAATCTTCAACATCTATATAATGAAGCATGATGGTTTTTGAATTTGTCTTATATACATTTGTCCTACTACGACATTTGGACGGCTTAGATCTATTCAAATTATAAAACGACAGCTGAGATATATTTTTTTTTAAATATCCTACATGTACATTTTCTATTTTCCTGCTTCTCTCTCTCTTACTTTTTCCTTTTCTCACCCATTGTAACACCCGCATCCTTTAATCCATTGGAGCGTGTATTTAATTCCCTTATTTTCATTTTGGGAGTCTTTGGAGTTGTTGAATGTTGGTTTTGGAGGAGTATGATCCGATTTAAACTCGTTGGGTTTGTTTGTTTGCACTTGTTCTAGTCAAAAAGTTGTTTGGGAACTTAGAAATTCTATTTTGGGGTCGACACCAGCCTTCCTAAGGGCCGAGCCTTACATGTTGCTGAACTTTCTGGAAGTGTTGCTGGAATATAGGGTCGACACCAGTCTGGGAAGGGTCGACCCTCTTATATTGCAGAATATGTGTGTTAGTTGCTAGAAAATAGGGTCGATCCCCTCCTGTCTAAGGGTTGACCCCCTTGCTTGTGCCAGATTGTCTTTTCTACCTGAAGGGTCAACCCCTCTGCTCAAAAGGTCTACCCCTGCGTGTTTTTTTTTTTTTTTCAAATTTTGGGGTTCAAATGGACCCTACCTTTGGGGGGTTTTGGGCCTATTATTTTATTGACCTTATAGCTACTTTTCTACTACTATAAATTGGCTTCAAACATATTTCATTTCACTTTTTCTCCTCTTTCCTCTCTCTCAAACCGTGAGTTCTCTTCTTTCTCTCTAAAACTCATGTTTTTGGCACTAAAACCTCTAGATCTACTCACCTAAAGTGATCTTTTCACCATGGTCCTTTGAGAAAAAGTGTAAATCTCGTCAAGGGCTTCTTTTTGGTCCGATAGGTTTGTGGTTTCGTCGCCATTGATTTTTGGGTCGTCATCTCTTGGCTTCAAGAGGTAGGGGTTTCTAGTTCTCTTTCAATATCCTTGTTTATGGATAGATTTGTGGTATTTTCTTTATATAAATGCAAAAATTTATATTTTTATGCAAATTGTAATGAATCACGAGTTTAAGGGTTAGGGTTTGAAGAGAGTTGGGTTTATTTGTTGGGTTATGACCTTGGGTCATGAGTTTGGGTGTAAAAATAATAGAAGGGTTGGAATAAGATGTGTTTTTGTGAAAAGCTTTAATTTCTCTTAAAAATCCTAGTTTGACTAATGAAAATGGTTAATGGTTTTGCTTCAATTAACAGTGGAATCATGAAATTAAGGTATTAAATTACACATGTACAAGTTTAATTGAAATTTTAAAGAATTTGAGAAATTTATGTAAAAGTTGCGATTGAACTCATAATGTTGATATTTTAAATTATGTTATAATATGAAACCAAACTTAGGGGAAAAGAAATTACTAATGGTATGGATGATATGAGCTTTGTGTTGAATCTTGTTGTATGTTATTTGAATTGTATTAGGTTATGTTGTGTTGAGTTGGTTGAATTGTGTTGTGTGGAATTGAGATGTATTGGGTTGAGTTGAGTTGAGTTGAGTTGAGTTATGTTGGGTTGTGTTGTGGTTGGTACCCGCGCAGGAAGTTGAAAAATGATTTTTCGATGCCCACAACCGTCCGTATAATAACCGATAAATGTGGGGGATGGTTTTAAAAATTGAAAAATAGTTTTTTTTTCGGTGCCCACGACCATCCGCATAATTGCCAGTAAATGTGGGGGTGGTTTGAATTCAAGGTACCCAATTGCCCTGTCTAGGCTTATCGCTAGACGAATGTGGGAAAAATATTTTTGGGTGTCCACACAGTCTTGCCGTATTGTAGCCGGCGAAAGTGGAAAAATGTTTTTAGGTGTCCACACAATCCTTTCGTATTGTAGCCGGCAAAAGTGAAAAAATTGATGATTTTCGAAAATGTTTTGGGTGCCCACGTCCTGCCGTATAATAGCCGAAAAATGTGAGGGATGGTTTTAAAAATTTGAAAATGGTTTTCGGGAAAGATATGGTTTTTGAGAAAATAATTTTTGGGAGTTCTCTTCCCGCCGTATAATAGCCGGCAAAAGGTGGAATGTGCCATGAATTTGGTGCCTGCTATCCCGCCGTATCAAGCCTGCAAAAACTGGAATGTGTTGTGAAGTGTGTTGAGGTCAGTGATGATATATGTGACTTGTGATGAACTTGTGAAATTACCATTTAATGTGTAAATTGGTATGGAATGGAAATGCATATAGAAATTATTTGAAAAGAATGGATAATGAAATAGTAATTGGATAAGGGGTTAGTGATAAAGAACTCACCGGGTTTTTGTATCTATAAGGAAAGATTAAGAGTTTTACTTTGTGATTAATTGAGAAATTGAATTAAAAAGGATTTATTATCCTTGTGATGTGTTGAGTTATAACTGATAATTCAAATGTGAATGTGATGTAATTGTTCTTGGATTTCTACGTTAAAGAGTTATAGCAATAAAAAAATTGATAGGTGGAAATGGAGTGTATGAGGGTTGTTTTGAGTATTAAGGGAACATGAAAGTGAGGTATGGAGTTATAATAAATGTAACTAGTAAAATGGAAGAATGGGAATAAAAAGGAGGAATGTTAAGATGGAAATTTAATAAGGAATATTTTGGAATGAGTTAATAAATACAAAATGATGTGGTTCCTTAAACATGTTTGTTTCCAAAAGGATTTTTGGTTTTCTGATAAAAGGGATAGTTTTGATGGTCGAAGGTTTTCCTAAATGTTCAAATATATTTCGAGAAAAAGATACTCTACGTATGATATTTTGAAATTACAAAACGTCACCTACTATATGGTATCACCCTGCATGCATGATCATTTCTATCTATAGGATGGTTATTGTTTTAGAACTATGAGATTCTTACTGGGCAATTGTGCTCATCCCTTGTTGTTTCATTTTTTTTTTTTTTTTACAGGAAAAGAATACGGATTGATTGGTTGAAGGATTAGGAAGTTCATGTATCTCTTATGTGTAATCTCATTGTGCTTTGATGTTTGTAATCATTTATTTGTAACTCCGTAGCGGGAGCTTAGCATGTATTATTATTATTGTTGTACTCATCATGAAAGAGAACATGTACTATTATGTTTCTATTACTCAAGGGTAATAGATATTTTTAATTAAAAAAAAATGGACCTAAATTTCAGACTCTTGGTAAGTTTTCGAGTAATTAAAATTTGGGGCGTGACACCCATCCTTCCATGATCCCATGATCCCACATTCTTCTCTCTTTTCTTTTTATTTTTTTTATTTTCTCCTTTTTGTTCACTTTATTTTACACATATTTCCATAAAATGTATGTATGCCCGTAATACACTAGGACATTATGAGCATACATACAATTTGCATATAATTATATAAGCAAAAGCAATATTATATGTATGCCCGTAGAAATTATATGTATGCCAAGCACATCTATCTATCTAGCTATTTATTATATAAGCAAAAATGAGTTTTCGTGAGGAGTTTTGTGAGAACTCTAAAATTTTATAATAAATTTGTGATTTTGTCAAATTAAAAAATAAATTTAAATAGTATTAAGACTACAATTGTATTCTAATTTTAACATTATTTACACCGTACTTTCAGGTACGGACATACGCTAGTATATATATTACGAAATATGCAATATAATTTCGCTCGGTTGAACTACGAAAGTGTATTTTAAATATATATATATATATGCACACATATGACAATAAAATAAATATTAATTTTAATATTAAAAATAGTAATTAAATTAGATTTTTTTTAAAAAAAAAGTCATTTAAAATTAAAGAATAATTTTAATTATTTATTTTGATAATTTTAATCGTATCATTATATAAAAGTGTTACTTAGATATATATATAATTTTATTTTAATTATTTATATGTATTTTAATAATCGTAACTCTATCGTGTTATATAACTGAAATAAATATATATATATAATGATTTTATATGATATTAAATTATAACATAATAAAATAAACACTCATTTAGACATTAATAATAATAGTTAAATTGAAAGAAAAATTAATAACATAAAATTAAAAATGATTCTAATTTTTTAATTTTTTTATTCATTTGAAAATAAAAATATGTAGAAATGAAAATTATATCAAATTTATTTTAGAAAATTGAATATAAGTATGTTGTGGTTGGATTAAAAAAAAATAATAACTAGATTAATTAATTATGTTGAGCATTGATATTTAAGAAAATTAGGCCTCGTTCGGGAGTAGGATATTTTAGTAACTTTTTGATTTTTTGGCTAAAATGTGAGATAAAAAAAACTAGTATGTTTAAAATGACTTTTTAATTTTTTACGAAAAGATTTTGCAAAAAGTATAGAGAAAATGTAATATTTAACTTTTTGGTATAGGTGATAGGTTTTTTGGTTTTTTTGACAACTTTTTGACTTTTTGGGTAAAATACTTGCTTGCCAAACGAGGCCTTAGTCCAAGGTCACTCTCTCATTTTTAGTAATGGAAGAAATCTATAATATTATTTTGTGATGTCTAAGATCACTTGTCCACCCCCATATATCTCACCCACCCAAAATGAGTCCCGCTGAAAAGTCCAAGTACTATCCTATCCTCCTCTCCCTTCAACAATACTCACTCACCCACTCGCCATCTTCGAATATTCTGAATCCAATTCCTAGAAAATTACAAATCCAAACTCCAATTTCTTCTAATTTCAATTTTATTTGACTTTCTTTGATTTTAATGGCAATGGAAGACAAAGAAATTCATTCTCCTAATTCCCTCCTGTTTGGTTTCCCTGAAAAAGACTACAAAATTAAAATAATTGGATTACCTTTTCATGTTTGCGATTTCAATGCTTCAAATCAAATCATGCATGTTTATTTCAAATTGATTTGATCATAATCCTATGCATCTAGGTGACGAGTTTGATTAATTGGTGATATGTAGATATGCATTGGATGTGAACATGGAAAGAGCTGAAGATGTGCTCACGCACGAGACTACTTCATCTGGCGGAAGACCCTGCTACTTGACCTGTATTTGAAGTTCGTCTTGTGCAGGTAATCAGAATTTAGATTTGTTTCTTTGTCAATCTAGACCCCTTTTGCCGTAAATTCATTAAATGATGGTCCTTGTATTTTCCTTCGTCGACTGAAACAAATTGTGTCATGTTGTGTGGTGGAATAGAGGTGAAAACAAAGCCTGAGAAATTAGTGAACAAACCAGAGAAATTTTAATTTTCTCTGGATTTTTCTAGTTTGAACTCAGAGAAATTTCAATTTTCTTTAGATACAGAATTTTCTATAAATTTATGTTGAGGGACCTTAAATATTATGAAAATATTAGATGTCTTTTGTGCTATAAAATCTTAATACTATGGGACTTTAAAAAAAAATCTCCTTGATTTCTCTTTAATATCCTTTTTATACTGTTTCTACATATTGTATATGAATTTTATATAGTTATATAAAATTTAAATTAAATATAAATCTTTCCTAATAAACAATTTCATGCTAAATAGGAAACTTAGTATAAATTAATAATAAAATATGAATAAGGTAGATGAAAAAATAGGAAATATATTTAATTTTAATATAAAATTTAAATTCTTGAATAAAAGTGAGAAAAATAAAAGAAAATTAATTCGTAAAGTATTTTTTTATACATATAAGTTTATTAACTTTTGTTTATGGGTAGTTTAAATTAATTAATATGAGGGTATGTTACATGATATTTTTAAAATAAAAAAGAAAAAAATATAAAGAAATATGCGCCACATGAGACAAAAAAAATTTTAGGGTAAACACGATTTATATATATATATTATATGATTAGAGCGATTGGACGTTTACTATTTGCTTTCTAGATTATTTGATCACAAATATAGATAAAGATCACACTTTTTTGGTGTGATGTATGTTTTTTAATCACACCTTTTAAGTTTTATTAAAGTGTGGTCTTTAGGAGTGTGATTAAAAATGGTCATTTTTAATCACACTTTTTAAGTGTCATTAAAAAATGCTTTCATCACATCTTTTAAGTGTGATTAATAATATTTAGATCACACCTTTTAAATGTGATTAAAAACATTTAGATCACACCTTTTAAGTGTGGTTAAAAATATTTAGATCACACCTTTTAAGTGTGATTAAAAACATTTAGATCACACCTTTTAAGTGTGATTAAAAACTTTAGTTCACACCTTTTAAGTGTGATTAAAAACTTTAGATCACACATTTTAAGTGTGATTAAAAACATTTAGATCACACCTTTTAAGTGTGGTTAAAAACTTTTAGATCACACCTTTTAAGTGTGATTAAAAACATTTAGATCACATCTTTTAAGTGTGATTAATAACTAATAAAATCTGTGATAAAAAAAAATTGACATATTTAAAGAATAATCAATATTATTTTTGCACGCGCATTTGAATAATGTAATACACACTATATACTATATTTTGAATCACAACCATATATTGAATGAAATAATATCATATATTTCATAAATGAAAGTTAAATGTTTAAAAGTATATACAAAGAAATTAATAATAAAAAAATTAACTGTGATTACATACATTAAAAAATAAAAAATAAAAAACTTAAAAAAAAGTAAGTTCTTGAATTCTTTGACCATATTTTGCATCTCTCCAAGAAATTTCTGACCTGAAAAATAAAAAAACAAATTAATTTAAAAACCGCCAGAAGCATATGAATAAACTTACTAATTAATTTATAAACTTACATTCAGATCACACCAAAAATAATGTAATTTATCCAGTTGTTAAATTGCCCCAATCCTTTCCCCACAGCCACCAAAAATGACATAATTATTTTGATTCTCCACACATAGTATAAAGCTACAAAACATATTGATACCCTTGTAGAAGCCAAAATAAATCATCAAGGCATGAATGATTTCAAACTTTCTTAAGCTAGAATAATTTAATAATAAAACAAAAAAGTGATCTAAAACTCAAGATATGCACTTGTAGAAAATGACAATATTATTTGAGAAACAAGACATTTAATAAAAGATTAGATACTAAGCACGACATAACAAAGAGAGTAGGGGTAATATGTATACATCCACTCACTTATAGATCAATGTATTGTGCTAGTCTAAAACAATACAGTCTACACCATTCAAGTTTTTTCGGTGTCACTTATAGATCCACTCACTTCTCTCAAATTATTTCCCAGCAAAATACACATTAAACTCCCCTTGCTATTTTTTTGCTTCTTCAGAATCTTTGCTAATTGAATCTAGGTGTGAAATGATATACATAAAACTATGACAAACTCTAGTTCTATCAAACCTTATGAACAAAGTTTCCTTATATATGCCTAAAACACAAAATTATGAAACACCAAACATAAGCAAAATTAAAGCAATTATAGCAATTATAGCAATTATAGTCCATTTCATTCCATATTACACCAAACATAAGCAAAATTATGAAAATCAGATTCCAAAGTAGCAAAACCAAACAATACCAAACAATGTCATTGAAATCTCAAGTTCATTTTATTTGATACAAGACACCAAAAACACTAGTCGAAATTGTAAAATGAAGATCTCTCTTTTATGACCAAACTTGTGGAACAAAAGTGAAAAATAAACAAGTAACATAACAGAGCAAAATTAAAGCAATTATAGCAATTATAGTCCATTTCTAAACCTTTTTTTCTCCTATTTTGTCAATCTTTATTTTGGACATTTTTAATAAAATATTGAATTCCTTTAAACAGATTCAGATTAATAAAATATTAATAAAATATAAAATACAGTCACAGATTCATGTTAACAACACAAAGATTGATGATTTCCCTTGCATTTCTACCCATTTTTATAGATGTTAAAAGTATCCCAATTTTTACCCATTTTTATAGATGTTAAAAGTATCTTATGATACACAATATGATACAATACTCAACTCAGAAAAATAGAAAAACAATACTCAATTCGTATCCCAATTTGACAACTATGGAAATGATATTTACAACTAAGATTTTTTCCTACATACTTTCATCATATTCTTTTCCTCATTGTTTTCCATGTTAACAACACAAAGATTGATGATTTCCCTTGCATTTCCTTTTCCTTTTCCTCAAAAAATTGATGAGCCAAACAGAGGATTAGTAATCGTATCCGAGGACGGACAATCACGAATAATTTTGCAGATTGGCAAAATTATTCCAAAGCATGATTTTACTAAAGAAGAAAAATAGCACAGAATTTTGTAATAGGTCATGAAACATAAGCAATCTTGAGTAATTGATAGAGAAGCTTATGGCTACCTTACAGAACCGATATTTCTTTTCTCCTGGGCCAAAAATGATATCTTTCACAACTTTATTCCCATCAGATTCCTATTCATGTCATACAATCAATTCCAACGATATGAGATACAAAGATAATGAGAAAAGTACACAGTCTAATGTCAAATAAAAATAATAAAAACAGTAATGATAAGCAAATATATAAAATATCAAAACAAAATATGTACCAGTACTAGATTATACAAGCCCAACAGAAACAAACCAAACCCCTATTTTGACCATCCACTAGTTCTTTTGATCACCAGTGGTCTGAATGAACTTGATGTGGAAATGTAGTAATTTTCCTCATCAATGAAATTTCATTTGGTTTAGTGTCATAGGCCTGCCAATTTAAACTGGAAATTTTCCTCTTATCAAATAATGTCACTAACTGCAATAAAATGATATTACTTTCTCTGCAATAGGAATGATTAGGCAAGGGCTCAAATTTCTACTATGTACAAAACGAAGAAAACAAAACTTTCATAATGTACAGCAATTCGTGTTACATAAAACAAAATCATACATTTAAGATTGCAGCAATCTGACCCCAAAACAAAGGTACCTCACAATGCTGAGGGATAAAATCAACTAATCTTGTTTCTTAGGCATTTGAGTTTCTAGCATTTCTTTCTTCAATATCCCTGCTAGTTCATCATTCCCTTGTTTTGAGTTTCTAGCATTTTCTTAGGCATTACATGAAGATTGGCTTTAGAAACAGTTAATCATTGGGGGGGAGGGGGGGAATTTGGGGAAATCCTCTCTAATAATAGCGGGGTAGGGTGGGTTTCCATTGGGTACGGATTTAATTGCCATCCATAATTCTACCCAAAAGATTCCACCAATGAATCTCCTTCATCAACAAAATCAACAAAAAATAACTATCTACTATGTAGACAATTCAACAACAAAAAAGTAGCATGATTTAAAGACGACTGATTAAGTTGCCATTTCTTTGTAGACAACATGTGCATGACTGGGGATTATTCGATATCAAACCAATAACCCATCTTGTGCAAGTCACTATCTCGAGTACAAATGCAATGTATGTTTTTAGTAATTTCTCTAAGAACGTAATGAAAATGAACTCTTATGATTAGATGGATTAAAAAAATGATGCATTATTGTTAGAACTTACATCGTTCCTGCCACACGGGTACTGACATGAGTCATGTTGGCTGGGATAAGATTTGGTAGACCAAAATCTGAAATTTTGGGTGTCAAGTCTTTGTCGAGGAGAATATTGCTAGTTTTGATATCTCGATGAACGATATGTGGTCGCACTTCCTCATGAAGAATAGCAAACTTACCAACAACATAGCACACCAGAGACCATCATAGCAGCAACCATGCTCAGACCACCCTCAACCATTGACACAGATTCTAGTGAACACTGCTTCCATATGAAGAATACATCTAATTAAACAAGCTGACATATGCATAGCTCAGCTCCCATTCCTAATGCAATATTGAACCTGCTGCCATGTCATGATCCTTGCTCCATTTAGCAGCAACTAAAAGTGATAACTCAGAGCCCACCCAGCAACGGGGCAGCCTCCTTATAAGCCCAGAGAACTCGAGGCCAATCCACAGCAATAGACAACAATATCACCAACCTCAAGGCCACACTCCAAAACAGCATGTCAATTTAGTATCAGTTAGGTAAAACAGCATGTAAATCCAAATCTTTCAGAAGAAAAATTCCAATAAATATTAGAAAATATAAAGTAATTAGTTTGTAGTTAATAACATTTCTATAAGGGAGAAAAAAGAAAAATTTTAGACTTAAATTCATATACAACAAATTAGATATTAGCATATTCCTATCAATGTGTATTTTTAATAGAAGCCACTGAAGTCAAGGAGCATTTAACCAAAAAATAACATGATATGCAAAACTTCTGCACCTGCTTTCACTTTTTCTCCCCCCCCCCCAAGGTTAGGCTCCAAACCTTCAACCCAATGCTTTTTGAAAAGGCAGAAGGATAACAATTTCTCATTTGCAAAATTCAAGAATAGGAACATTGTTACAGTTGAAAGTCAATCATGTCACATAACAAACAGAGGCCTGGTTTCAAAAAATTAAGCCTTAACATGCCTAAGAAAGTTAATCAAAACTAAAAAGTAAATGACAACAACATACTGACAGTCTAGCAAGCGCAATGATTTCAGCTTATGGATGACATATAAGTGGTAATTTGGCTTCTTTGTGATATTATTATCAAGAAGACTAAGAAACTGCAGCTTAGGGAGTGATGCAAGAGGATCAATCTCAACCAAATTCGTTAGTTGATTGTTAGTGAGAACCAAAGTATGCAACTTGGGCAAGAACTCTGCAAATCCACAAAACAGAACATATCAAGCTTATGTTTGCTGAATAAGCATTATATTTTGTGATTTATTCACATTTTTATTTCACCAAACTTTTCATCTCCTTGGTGATTTCTCATATATAACATGATAAGCTTCAAATATAGCCATTTTCTTTATATATATATCTATACACAAGATCCATAGGATTGCACCAGCCCATTGATAGTGAGTATCCTGTGGAGGCCAAATGGACCATTTCACTAGCATAGAAAATGAAGGTAGAAACATTATCAGTTATGTACAACTATTTAGATTTTTTAATAATGTTTTCATTTTTCCATTTCAAAATTATGAGTCATTCAGATAATGGCATCTAATTTAATAACTATTCATTTTGTTTTTTGCTATTTATGAAATAAAGAAGTCCATGTTACTCAAGGAGAAACAAAACAGAGCTGAAGCCAGCCATACATGAACAATTGATGCTATCACATCTTAAGTCTAAATGGCCCATTAATTCCACTCCCACAGGTCAACTACCCCTAGACCACACACAAAAAGCACTAAAAAAATGTACAATTCATAGCTCTAAACCCCACCAATTCATAGCCCTCGTATAACTACTATTTTTTCCCGTTTGCATAGAGAAATTGAAACTCGACGCAAGGAGAGAAAGGAATTCATAGAAATTAAGTGAGGTGTTCACTTGTAATAATAGTATAGAGATATAGATAGATATGTATTAAAATAACACCCACAAGAAAACAATATAAAAGCATAGGAAGAGCCAGCCATTCTTAGTGGCATTTTATCAAGCTCCTAGGAGGCATAAATAACATATATATAGTTTTCTTCTCTGCTAGACAGTAGAAATAAAATAGAGATACATAGAGATACCTAAGAAAACATAGATTCACAAACATACCCAGCCAAAAACAACAAAGAGAAACAGAGAAGTAATCATCGTACACATAACACAAATCATCTTGATATGGAGAGTCACGATTTTGGTATATGTTAATATTTAGATACATACAAACATATGCAAACGTCACACAAAGACAAGGAAGAGAATCACCTCATACGAATTTTCTTTCCAGCAAATACCTAGCACAAATCTTGAATAAAGAGAGAATGGTGAAAGTAAAATAGGAACCATTAGAAGTAAAAATCAAAATTACCTGAAAAATTGGCAATGACAACGAAACCTTAATTTTTCAATCAAAACCCCCCAAATATAGAATCTAGAGAGAGAGAGAGAGAGAGAGATACCTCAGTCAGTAATGTAGAATCTAGATCGATCGCCGACGACGCCGTGTAGATCGATCACCGACGCCGTGTAGATGATCGCCGGCGCCGTGTATGTAGATCGTCCGACGATGGGTAGGGTAGTAGAGAGAGACAGAAAGAGAGAGTTGAGAGAGAGAGACATGTTGAAGAACCTAGGGCTACAAAACGTGAAATGAAAAAAAAAATGAGGCAACACAGGGGGAAAAGGGGGAAAATAAGTGAGGGCGCGGGCGGGTTGGGTGAACAGATTAAATTGACGGATTGCCCGCGACCCGACCCGAATCCGAGAAAATGGAAAATATGGACCCGTATCTATCCGCCACATGTCACGCATCCACCCAAAACTCAGCGGGTCGGGTCGGTCCGGGCGGGTGTGGCAGCCCGAGCCATCCGCTGCACACCCCTAGTTTCCATCCATAAAAGCTATTAAAAAGTCACACTAAAATGTGTGATTAAAAAAATATATATAATTACATTTAATTAAAAAGTAATATAAAAAATAAATATTATCACACTCAATCAAATTAAATATGATTAATATATATCAATCTAATTTTTTTATCATATTTCTAATAAAAGTAAGATATTTTAATTTGTTAGTGCGGGAATGGAAAACAAAAAAACAGACGGGAATAAAAAATATTTTTTTTTTGTCATAAATGAAATTTAAATAACAAAATAATGTCGTTTAACTTTTTTTTTTTTTTTTTTTTGCGACGGGAGTTGCCGCCGTAAAAAAAAATATTTTTTGTTAAAATATATATTTTTTTGTAATTAATGAATTTTTTTTTTTTTTTTGTAGAGGGTAAAAAGTGGCAGTAGTGGTGAAGGTGGTGGATAAGAGATGATGGTGGTGGTGGTGGTGGTGGTAGCGGCGAAGGAGATTAATGGTGATGTTGTGGTAGTGGTAGAGTAGATGAAGTGGCAAGGATGAATGAGAGGTAATGGTAGTAGTAGTGGCAGTAGTAGTGAAGGTGGTGGATAGGAGATGATGGTGGTGGTGGTGGTGGCGAAGGAGAGTAGTGGTGAAGTTGTGGTAGTGGTAGAGTAGATGAAGTGGCAAGGGTGAATGAGAGGTAATGGTAGTAATAGTGGCAGTAGTGGTAGTGGTGGCAATGGTAGTAGCAATGGTAGTCGTAGAGGTGAAGTGGCGACAATGGTAGTAATGGTGGTAGTGGAATGGCGTTTGCAGTAATGGTGAAGGTGGTAAAGGAGATGGGTGGTGAGAGAGAGAAAAATGAGTGAGAGGCAGATAGAGGAGAGAAAGAGAGAGAGAGAGAGAGAGACAAAGACAGAGTGATGAGCAAGAGAGAGACAAAGTGGTCGCTAAAAGTGCATTTTCTTGTAGTGGATAGATAAATCGAGAGGGAGCTCAGTAAATAGAGAAGACAAAAGGGAGAGAGTGGGCAACGTGAACATAGTGGAAGAGAAAGAGAGAGAGAAAGAGAAGAGAGAGAGAGGGACAAAAAGATAGAGAGTGAGAGACAGAAAAAAGATAGAGAGAGAAGAGAGATGAACGAGAGAGAGATAGAGAGAAGAGAGATTAGCGAGAGAGACATAGAGAGAAGAGAGATGAACAAGAGAGAGAGAGAGAAGAGAGATGAGCGAGAGAGACAGAGAAATATGAGAGAGATAGAGAGAAGAGAGATGAACGAAAGAGACAGAGAGAGAAAAGAGATGAGAGAAGAGATAGATGAGTGAGAGACACAGAGAGAGAGAGAGAGAGAGAAAGACAGATAGACAGAAAGAAAAGAGTGATGAGTGAGAGAGAGAAAGAGAAGAGAGAGAGGAAGATGAAAAAAAAAGGTGAAAAGATATAGACAAAGAGAGAGGGAGAGAAAAAAAGAGCGAAAAGAGATAAACGAGAGAGAGATGAGCGAGAGAGATAACGAGAAGAGGGATAAAGAAGAGAGGCAGAGAGAGATAGACAGAGAGAAAGAGAGAGAGACAGACAGACAGACAGACAGACAGAGAAGGGTGATGAGTGAGAGTGAGAGTGAAAGAGAGAGAGAGAGAGAGAGAGAAGAGAGACAGAGACAGAGAGATAGAAAGATGAAAAAATGGGTGAAAAAGTTCCGTGTCTAAAGCCTCATTTTCTAGTAGTGAGTCATCTCTATCATTCATGGGTAGAATAGAGGCGCGGATTTGGGAATTGTATATTTTATATAAAAATCAAATTGAAATATTTTATACAATCACATCTATTTAGGGAGTGTGATTAAAAAGTAGTAATGTATATATAATCACACTTTAATTAAAATGTGTGATTAAAAAATATATATATATAATCACACTTATTTAAAAAGTGTGATTAAAAAGTAGTAGTGTATATATAATCACACTTTAATTAGAATGTGTGATTAAAAAATATATAAATAATCACACTTTAATTAGAATGTGTGGTTAAAAAATATCTATATAATCACACCTATTTAAAAAGTGTGATTAAAAAGTAGTAGTGTATATATAATCACACTTTAATTAGAAGGTGTGATTAAAAAATATATAAATAATCACACTTTAATTAGAATGTGTGGTTAAAAAATATATATATAATCACACTTATTTAAAAAGTGTGATTAAAAAGTAGTAGTGTATATATAATCACACTTTAATTAGAAGGTGTGATTAAAAAATATATAAATAATCACACTTTAATTAGAATGTGTGGTTAAAAAATATCTATATAATCACACCTATTTAAAAAGTGTGATTAAAAAGTAGTAGTATATATATAATCACACTTTAATTAGAATGTGTGATTAAAAAATATATAAATAATCACACTTTAATTAGAATGTGTGATTAAAAAATATATATATAATCACACTTGTTTAAAAAGTGTGATTAAAAAGTAGTAGTGTATATATAATCACACTTTAATTAGAAGGTGTGATTAAAAATATATATATATAATCACACTTAATTGAAAAGTGACATAAAAAATAAATATTATCACACTCAATCAAATTAAGTGTGATTAAAATATCAATCTAATTTTTTTATCACACTTCCAATAAAAGTGAGATCTTTTTTTTTGTCAAAGTGTGATCTTTAACTATTTTTGTAGTGTCACTAGTGATCGTCATTTTTTGTTTTGAAAAATGCTATAATTCTCATCTTAAGTGTCTCAAATTTATTTTGAATGAGTGGTGTGGTTGAAATTGCATTTATGTAATGTGGAGTTTATGTATAAAACAAATTTAAATAATAAAATAATATTTTTAAATAATTTTTAAATAATTAAATTTAAATTTGTAGTATTACTGTTTTATTTTGAATGGGTAGTATTCCTGTTTTGTTTTTTTGTTTTTTTTCTTTTCTTTCTTTTTTTTCCTGACCGTGATGCCTATTGAGCAATACCTGAGCTTGTTCTTCCGAACTATTCCATTCAACAAATCAAATCATCATCGTCTCATATACTAACTAATATTTATTTAATTTATTTGCTTAAAAAAATTGATTAGTGTTGTGTTTAGTTATAACCTTAGGCCTCATTTGTTTTGGGAGATAGAATGGAGGGGATTGATAGTGAAAGGATTAATAGTGAGGGGATTGTTAGTAAGGGGATTAATAGTGAGGGGATTGATAGTGAGGGGATTAATAATGAAGAATTGTTAAATTATTTTTATATAAAATAATAAAAAAAATATAAAAATATAAAAAATTAAACATTATATTTTAAAAAAAATCCCAATATATAAAAAATAAAAAAATTTCTAATTCCCTCACTATTTTCTAATACCATCTCTACCTCCTCCTTACCAATCCCCCTTCCAAGGGTATTAGTAATACCAAGGGAGTAATAGTCCCAAGGCTATCTCTGCAAACAACCAAGGGCATTAGTAATACCTTAGTATTACTAGTCTCAATACCCTCCCTATAGCCTAAAACAAACGGGGCCTTAAGGATTGGGATTAGTAATACCAAGGTATTACTAATGCCCTTGTTTGTTTGCAGAGATAGCCTTGGAACTATTAGTCCATTGGTATTACTAATACCCTTGGAAGGGGGATTGGTAAGGAGGAGGTAGAGATGGTATTAGAAAATAGTGAGGGGATTAGAAATTTTTTTATTTTTTATATATTGGGAATTTTTTTTTAAATATAATGTTTAATTTTTTATATTTTTTTATTATTTTATATAAAAATAATTTAACAATTCCTCATTATTAATCCCCTCACTATCAATCCCCTTACTATCAATCCTCTCACTATTAATCCCCTCACTATCAATCCCCTCACTATCAATCCCCTCCATTCTATCTCCCAAAACAAACGGGGCCTAAGGGAAAATTAGTCTAAGGTCCCTCTCCCAATTTTAGTAATAGAAGAGATCCACAATTTTATTTTATAATGTCTAAGGTCCCTCAACCCCACACCCATCTATTACAGAGAAATTTGGTATAAGCTTCAAACCTTCACCCCTCTTTTTCTCAGACTCACGCCTCACCTCTTCCAAGCCCACCACCCAATTCACAAATCCGATCCCACATTTCATTCGGAACCGGCACAACGGCCAATAGCACGAGAGCTTATCAAATACTATAAAACTATTGTACAGTAGGTTTCTTCACCATAACAGAGTGAGAGAAGTGAAGAAGGTTCAATGGCTAGTCAAACCAAACCCAAACCAGCCCTTCCATGGAACGCCTACACCTTCTCCGTCAACACCTCTCGCCGCCCCAACGGCACCGTCAACCGCCGCCTCACCGCTCTCCTCGACCTCAAATCTCCTCCCTTCACCACCAAACCCATCCACGGCGTCACTATTTTATACATGAAGTTCATGATTGCTAATTGTAATTTGTGACTTCTATTAATTAGATTTAAATAATTAAAAAAAATTGTTGCATGCTACTGTTTGTTTTCCGAAGCACTGGAGCACCGAACCACCTGTAGCATATATGATATAGCCCACTGTTTCAATAGTATATGATTAGGGATTTACATTCATTTAAATATTAATATTTGATTTTGCATGTTGTTTGGTTCCAAAGAAATTTGAATTTTCTCTAGTTTATAAATGAACCCAAAGAAATTTGAATTTGAATTTGAATTTAAATCCAAAGAAAATTGGTTAAAATGAACCCAGAGAAATTTGAATTTTCTCTGGGTTGAACCCAGAGAAATTCTTTGGAGAGAAATTCTTTAGGAAGTCCAGAATTTCTCTGGATGAAATTTCAAATGAGCAATTCATTGAAAACAATGCCCACCAAGTGTTTTCAGAAAAGTACCAAAGCTGTGTTATCTGAAATTATGTCTTTAATTTTCTTTCAATGGACTGTTTGGCTTCTGAGAAAATCAGAATTTCTCTAGGAAGAGAATTTCTCTGGTGATGGATCCAAAATTTCTCGGGTGATGGCTTCTGAGAAAATCAAAATTTCTCTGGGAAGAGAATTTCTCTAGGATGTATCCAGAATTTCTCTGGGAACAAAATTTCTCTAAGATGGATCTAGAATTTCTATTTATTACAAATATGTGACGTATTCTCAACTGTGAATATGGATTGCTATGAGCGCTTGCCTTTTGGAAGTGCTTGAGCTCGTAGATTGGAAGGAAACTTTCTTTTGCATGCTAAGGTGGCTGCTTAGAGTGTAATTTGTGCTCTGCTATTGATATATCTACAAATAGGTTGCTGGAGTTGTGTCAAGTAACTCCTGCTGTTGTTGCTGTCAATGGTAGCCCAATTTTGAAGGTAATTAGGTTCCTGTCATTTTGTTTTGTAACCCAGTAGATAGGTGGCCCTCAAGACAACCTTGAATAGCTTGGGGTTTGCCCTTGTAGATTGTACTTTTTTTTCAACAAAATCGAAATTTCTCTGGAGAAAAACAGAGAATTTCTCTAGGTTGAAGAGAATTTTTCTGGACAGAATTTCTCTGGATAAAATTTCTCTGGACCAGAATTTCTCTGGATCAAATTGATGGACCTTAGACATTATAAAAATATTAGATGTCTTTTATACTATAAAGTCTTAATATCAGGGACCCTAAAACAAAAACCCCTAACCTTAAATCATAGTTTATTTGAAACTTTTCAGCTATTCAATTTAAAAATGAGCTTTTTATAAATTATAATTTCTATATATATATATATATTGCTAATTTGAGATCCTTAATTACCTCTCAATAAAAAAGTCTCATCTCATATTAACTTCGCAACCAAAGGAATTGCATTCCAGATCCTTCTCTCAGCTTTGTTAAAATTGTTTCCAACCCACCATTGCAGTAAACACTCCACTGAACCCGGCACAACCCATAATATAGCCCACCACTACAATAAACCAGCCCAAACCTTTCAAACCAATGGACAAGAAGTGAGAACATGCTCAACAAACTCATCCTCCGATTTACAAAAAACACACAAAGCAGATGCATTCTCTTCAAGAACTTCAATATTTTTTTGAAAGACAGAAGTTTTAACTTTATGTTTACAAGCTAGCCACCCAAAGAATTGGACTTTAGGTGGCAGATATTCAATCCACACCAATCTACTGGAACTAACACAATCCCCAAAATCCAATTCACACTGTCTGTATAGAGTTACAACAAATAACCGACCTGTTTGGGATGCTAACCACTTTGGTTTATCCTTGACACCCACTCTTAATGCTGGAGTTGCTCTTAACACATCTATGATTCTACTCTGCTCTTCAACCTCCCACTGGTGCAATGGCCTTCTAGACTTGAGATCCCATAACTCAGAATTCTCTTTAAAAGCAACATAAAACCTCAGTGTTCCATTTTTTATAGTAGAGAGTGAAAAGAGTCTAGGAAATTCATCTTTGAGACAAATATCACCACACCATTTATCATGCCAAAGGCTCACTCTACTTCCATCACCCACTTTAATCTACAGATTATTAGCATAAAATTGTAGCAGATTGTTTCTTTGCTCTGCCACGGTTAAAATATCACACCATATCTTAGAACATCTTATACCTGTAGTTAAATTTGGACCCAATGACCATCTTCCATTTTGTACTTATTGCATAATACCTTTTTCCACAATGCATCCTCTTCATTAGCAAACCTCCACCTCCACTTCATCAATAGGCAAGCATTTACCTCTCTAATTCTCCTAATCCCCAGCCCTCCTTGCTTAATACTCTTTGTTACCTCTTTTCATTACACTAAATGATTTTTTCTCTTTAAATCTGAGCCTCCCCACAAAAAGGAAGCTTGTAATATATCAATTTCCTTTGCTACTCCTTCTGGCATCCTGAATAGTGATAAATAATACACAAGTAAACAAGCTAGCACAGACTTAATTAATGTTAGTCTACCAGCAAAGGAAAGGAACCTCCTTTTCCACCCAGCAATCTGGAGTTTTAACTTATCAATGACAGGTTTCCAGGTCTTCTTTCTACTTGGAGAAGCTCCCAATGGCAGCCCAAGGTATTTCAATGGTAATTTTTGAGTTTTACAATTGAGCACGACAGCAAAATCCTTCAATGCAGCCTCAGAAATACCAATCCCACACACCATACTCTTATGGAAATTAATTTTAAGCCCTGATACCATTTCAAAGCATCTTAAGATTCTTTTCATATTCATCACCTCCACCCCCATCAACTTCACAAAAGAGCAATGAATCATCTGCAATTGAAGATGTGATACCACCATCCCACTGGTGCCAATTTTTCCCTTTGATCAATCCCATCTCCCTTGCTCTGAGCAATAGAACATTCAATCCTTCAGCAGCCAAAATAAATAGAAAAGGTGATACTGGGTCACCTTGTCTGAGCCCTTTTTGTGGACTAAATTCTTTAGTTGGCTATTCGTTCACTAGAACTGATAATCTAGCTGTTGAAATACACTTTTTTGTCCGAGAAATCCATTTTGGGCCAAAACCAAAATTTGATAGCATAGAAAACTAATAATCCCAGTTAATGGAGTCATATGCTTTCTCTAAATCAATTTTAAACAATGACCCCTTCTTCTTGGTTTTTTTTCCACCCATCCACTACTTCATTTGCAATCAAAACTCCATCCAATATATTTCTACCACCCAAGAAAGCTGATTATGTTTCACTAATTACTCCTAGGATCACTGACTTGAGCCTACTTACAAGGACCTTAGATAGAATCTTGTGCATTGACCCTATCAAGCTTATTGGCCTATACTCATTAAGATTGATTGCATTATCCTTCTTAGGGATTAGTGTGATAAAGGAACTATTCAACCTACTGGCCAGTTTGCCCAATCTATGAAACTCCATCATGAAGTTGATCACATCTTCTTTTAAGACCTTCCAGTTCTTTTGGAAGCACATAAAATTGAATCCATTTGGGCCTGGTGCCTTGTTCCCATTGCATTCTTTTACTACAGCCTCTATCTGTGCCTCAGAGAACTTTCCTTCCAACAGTTCAAAACTACTACTATATCTTACACTCTTGAATTCACCAATTAACACAGATCTATTCCTCTATTTTTTTCAAAAATGCCTTTTAAAATATGCCCATACCTCTTGCTTCACTAATTCTGGATCCTCCACCACCACCTCTCCAATTGAAATAGAGTTTATTGCATTCCTATTCTACCTACTGCTTGCCATGACATGAAAGAATCTGTTGTTCCTGTCCCCTTTTAGATTCCAATCCAACCTTGAATTTTGTAACCATGACCATTCTAACATTCTACTAAGTCTCCACAATACACAATTGGCCTCCCTTTTTAGCTTCAATTCTGCCTCCAGCAGTGGTCTATCTTCAGCCAATAAATCCAAAGAATTTAGTTCACTCTAAGCTTTTTTAATCTTTTCTGGAACATTTCCAAACACCTTCTTGTTCCATTTCTTTATTTCCATTTTCAATGCATGTAATTTCCTTTGCAATATGAAACTAGCCTTGCCATTTATTTGTGTCTATTTTCATACTTTCTCCAGGAAAGGGGCAAAGCTAGGATGCAGGAGCCAAGCATTTATAAACTTAAAAGGTTTGGGGCCCCAATCCCTTTCATCCTCCATCAAGACTAGTAGACAATGATCAAAGATGATTCTTGGTAGTCCGCAAAGTTTTAACTTAAACCTTTCAATCCACTCAGGGCTAATAAGAAATCTATCAATTTTACTCCATTTATTTCCATCCAAGGCATTACACCAGGTATACTTCCTACCCAGCATTTGTAATTCAGTCACCTCACATCTATCTATGAAGTCATTGAATTCTTTCATACCCTTTTCTCTTCTTGTGCGCCCAGCTCTTTCCCTCACATTTCTGATCTTATTGAAATCTCCACCTAAACACCAAGGCTTAGGAAAGTTTGCTTTCAACTTCAAAAGATTCTCCCATAATTTACCTCTCCTTCCAGTATCATTGGGAGCATATACATTAAGAATAACACAATCAAAAGATTTAAGAGCAGTACCTGATAGTAGAATGAATCCTCTATTACTACAGCATTCTGAGATCTAGAACACATTAGGATCCCATATGCAAAGCAACCCCCCTGCCCTTCCCTCAGCATCCACAACCATGAATTCCATGTTGTCTATGTACCAAAGACTTCGCACCTCCAAACTTGAGATACTTGCTTTTTTTGTTTCTTGAAATAGTGCCAGATCAATTTTTCTATCCAGCAAAACCTTCCTTATCTTTCTCTTTTTCTCAGGCTTACCAATTCCTCTGATATTCCAGCTTAATAATTTCATAACAACATCTTTTTAACTCTTTGATCCACCCTAGAGTAAGTACACATTATACTTCTCTACCTACCTGTGACAACCCAAACTTGTTAATCGTGATTTTAATTAATTAATCATGTGTTAATTCTAATTGAAATAAGTGCCTAGGAATTTAATTTGTGCATATATGTCCAAATTGAAAAATTACCTGTTAAGGTTACAACTTTGAAACTGAAATCGACAATCTTATTGGGTGCACAAATTGAAATTGAGTGCATGGATGGGCTCATGGGAATTTTTAAAGCCATTTGGAAAGTTTAATTTAAAATTGATTCAGTTTACTGAAATTGTCTGTGATTGAATTAATTGAGCCTTAATTGGAACTACTAATTATGTTCTTACATGTTAATTATGTGATTAAGTGCTATTGATTGTTATGAGATTTATTGACTTGCATTGTTTGAACAGATAGGTTAGAATGGAAATTAAACATGTCTGATTTGCTAATTTTAACAAGTTAAAATTAAATAATTTGATGGGAATTAACACCTAATTCACATCAGTATAATTTAATATAGTGTAATTGAGATTATAAGATGATGAGATTAATATAATTTGAGTTAATCGAATACAATTTAACCTAGGAAATGTATTATTATTAAATTAGAGTTGTTCTATTCATCTATCTAATAGGAAACAAAAGGAAGTAATGGATTTTGGTGAACATTAAAAAGACACACGTAGAGAGAGAAAAAGAGGAAGAGAGTTCTTGAGAGTTGAGTTCAAGAAGGAAAAAGAAAAGTAGGAGCTTGAGCTATATGTCAACAAATCACCAAATTAAGGTAAATTTCATCTCAAATTCATGAAATTGAAATGATACACTCCTAATTCCTTAGCATCTAAGTTCAAATAGAAAGGATTTATGGGTAATTAGGAGTTCTCACAGAAGAAATAAAGTTGAGAATCCATATATGATCATAAAAGTGGAAAATTGAAAGAGATAGTGTAATATATTCACATGCATGGCATAATTTTAGTGCAAACACCTATTAGTTTGCATGATCCTTACATGCATGTCATGTTTTCAAGAATCCATGAACAAAACAATTGTTTTCTTGCATAGTTTATGAACTTTAAGGAGGAAATCTCAAAATTTTTGAAAAAGAACATAATTTGTATATATATTGGTGATTTTATATTTGAATATGCTTGAGTCCAAGAAATTTGATCATCTCATGGACAAATTAATTTCATACACATGATCTCTTACTTGGTCTCTCATAATCTCAAAGAAATTCTCATTTAAAAGCTTGAATTGAAGCTTGAACTGAAGCTTGAACGTACATTTTATGATTTATAATTACTTTAAATATTTTCGGTAAATTGAACAATTGAATTTGGTTATAAACTTATGGTTTTTATTTGATGATTGAAAATTAAAATTCAAGATTGTTTTTGTGGATTTTGGGATTGAATTATACAAAGTAAAGAATGAAAGTTAGATTGAACGAGAGAAACCGAATAGAAATCAAGTAATCGAATTGAATAGAATTGTAAGAGTATGATTGTAATTGTGTTGTGCTTGACTTTATTTCTTTAGGTCGAATGCCTAACTATTCGCACGTGTTTCGAGGAGCCCACTGCGAGTAACACTGTTGTAAAGATATGTTCAATCGTATTTATTTTCTGATTGATAAATTATATTGTTTTCTGAAATGATATTTTTTATCGATTGAATGATGATCCTATTTTCTAAACTATATTCGTGGCATCCTTAGCATATTACTATTGTTATTGATATTGTTATCGCTGTTATTACAGAGATCTCTGTCAGTTCCAATTCTTGGAACGATTGTCTATTGTTTGATGGCCATCAACTGATTGCTCGGTCTTTAAGACCTATTGTATTGTTGCTATTGAATGTACCACGTATGACCTGTATGAATCTGATTGATTGAATTGAACGATTGATTGACAAAAAGATATTGATTAAAAATGTTCTATTGATAATCGATTGTTTCAAATACTGTAAGGACATCATTTTTAACCTCTTTACACAGTTGTTATTCATTGGACTCTAGCTCATTGTTTATTATATGTATGTAGGTGATCAAGCACCGGATCAGAGTTAGCGACGGTGACCCGAAACATGTTTTTGTCAAACCAACTATTGTGCCTCACTGCGAGATTCTGAGCTATTGCATGTCAGGGTTTTTTTTTTGGGGGAGGGGGGGATGATTCAGGTTCACCCTTTTGAGATAAGAATGTTTATTGAGTTTGGTTAACCATTTTTGGCAATGAGATTTAATTCCCTAACTTATGTTTTGTTTTGTGTGTAAGTGTTTTATGGACTTAAGTGTTTGTGTATATATATAAACATATGAGAGTTATTTTGTTCATTTAAATCCTCACAGCTCATTAGCTCATTGGACATTATTTTCTATTAGTGATTAGCTTTCACCAGCCCCCTATTATTGTGTTATTGCCATTATTGTTAAGCAAGCCCTCGGTAATTACAGATTACTGGCCGGTTACGATACTAAACCTATTGGGTCAGGTTTGGGTCGTGACACTACCCCTCATCCATCCTCTCTTTATCCAACTCCTCCATTTGGATCAGTTTCTAAAGCACTTCCTCATCTTGGCCCTTGTAATCAATCCCCAAGCTCTTACCCAATTGAAGTGTTATCTGTGCCTCTTGAAGTTTCCCTTTTCCGCAATTAGAATGTACTTTACCAGAAGATGCTTTTGACAGAGCAGCTACTGCAGATCTGAGCACTACCCTTTTGTAGTTACTTTTGCTTGCTCTAGCTCCTACTTGCCCTAATCTTCTAGTAAACCCAGAAAATCCACCTAATATCATATGATTTTTAGCTATCTCTTTTCTCTTCCATTTCTTTTTTCCTTTCTTGGTCTGAATGTTAACAGATTCACTGATAGATACACTAATAGTGTCACTGTCTTTTGACTCAAAGCCCACCACAATAGGCTCATGGTTAGCCCACATGTTGGGCTGAGATTTCCTTAGCCCATTGCTCTGAGTGGTGATGTGATCTTGGCCCAAGATGACTTCGAAATTTATGCCTGGCCTACCCTTTGGGGGATCCACTTAAAAAACCTGGTGTGAGAATCTGCCCATCTACTTTTTTTAGCCTCTTCATTACACAGCTACTACATGCTGCCTTTTTCCTTCATCGTTGTCTCTACCACGCATGTTTCTCTTCTATTTGATTTTCCAATGTTGTCTTCAGTCTCTTCGACTTCTGAGACCTCCTCCCAACTGCCAACTGCCTCCACCTCACCTCTCCCCAGCCTCCTAGCCGCCACTTCTCCTACTGCCAACTCATTTTTATCTTCCACATCATCAACCACCACATCTGCCATGTCATCCTCTTCTACCTCTGGTCTGGGATTATCAATGGGCTAAGAAACACCATTGGCATTGGAGCTAACATACTCCTCATCACTTGTGTTTGTGATACATTTATAGTCAGCTTTAACCTCATTCACAATCTGCTCTTCACAGACTCTTATTGGATATGATCTTCCTTTGCACTCTAGGATTAGGTTTGTGTTAATTAGCTACATAACTTTTGTGGAAATTTTCAACTCTCCACATTGAAATGATGCTGGATCACAGATAGGGGTGAGCAGCGGATATATCGATCCGCCAAAACCGACCGAACCGAACCGATCCGCCGCATTTTGGACGGATGCGTGATGACGAGCGGATGGTTGCGGATTGATTTTCTCCAATCCGCCAATCTGGCGGACGGATGACAGATTTGAGATTCCTTTGGCCGCAACTGAACCGCCAAACCGCGAACACCCCTAGTAATTTATAAGACTTTGTGTTTTCAGTTTGTTTAAATATTCTGTTTGTATTTTCAATTAAAAAAGAGTTTAAATATTCTGTTGAAAAAAAGTTTTCAACTTGAATATCTTTTTTGAATTGAAAAAACTGAATGTATTATTTATCTATATTTTTTTGTTTTTAAATCTATCTCTAAAAATAATAAATAGAAAATATGATATATGCTGGTTGGTTTTTGTTTTCAAAAACAGATATAGATGTAACAATGCAGAGACATACAATTTTTACTACTGCTCTGTTAATGGTTTTGATGGTTTGAATTGTTTTTATATTTTAAGAACCACAGATTGTAATACTTTGTGTGAATGAGGCATGCTGTGATTGTAGTATGTGGATGAAGCATGCAATGATTGTGATATTTTAAAATTTTAAATTTTCTTGCTTTGGATGAGACATGCAGTGATTGTAATATTTTTTTAAGTCATTAACTGTAATGTTTTTTTTTTTTTTGAGGAAGTGCACAAGTTAAATTATGTTAAAAATTTATAAAATTTCAAACCGCCAAACTGATTCGCATCCACCCGCCAAACCGCCAATCCGCTCAATCCACATCCGCCGGATTGGCGGACGGATGCGGATTGAAATCAATCCGCCAATCTGGCGGACGGATGGCGGATTGGAGGTTTCGTGGCTGCAACCGACCCGCGCCCACCCCTAATCACCATCGAAACAAATCACCTCCCCCCGTAATCTTCCACTCTTTCTGAAAGTATCAGTGTTGCATAAGTTTAGTGGTATTTCATAACAACTCAGCCACACAAACCTTTCTTTACTCAAAATAGAGGCCGGTTGACCATTCCTTTATATACTCACTCCCTTCCTGAAACCAATCATTAATCTTACTTCTACTGCGGATCTGAGCACTACCCTTTTGTAGTTACTCTCATACAACCAGCCATTACCTACCTCTTCCACATTAATAGTAGTATTTGACTTACCGACTAATTCCACACCCTTCGTGACCTCTGCAAACGTTCTTCTATCAATTCTTTGGTCCCAGCATTTTTGCTTAGCTCCTTCTATTTGGTTTTTATCCACAACTTTCTCCCTTTGTGCTGACTTAACCCAATTGATGTCCCCATAGTCCTTCCCATAGTTTGCACTTTTCACTGCCAATGCTCTATCATCTACCCATAAACCATTTGCTTTTTGTACAGCCACGTTTGCTGCATCCTTGCAATCAAAACTCACAAAGCCAAATCTTGTGTTTGTTGATTTCCTCCTCTTTTATGGAATGAACACATCCTTGACCACTCCAAACTTTATGAATAACTCATACAAACTTCTAGCCTCCATTGCTTCAGGTATATTGTCCACAAATAAACTGTACATACCCGATCTCCTTCCTGCATTCCAAACTCCTCAAATCCTAAATCTTCCTCTCTGCTTTAGTACTGGGATCCATCTTCTCGGCTGCCTTTGTTTAGTACTGGAATCCATCCTCTCTTTAGGATACTCAAATACCTTATGCTAGGTTATAACTAGTACATAAATAAATAAATAAAAAATAATCATGTGACAGCTTGTTTAATCGACAGTTCAACTTTCTTTTCATAAATTATCACCAAACAAAATCTTGAAGGATTATTTGATTAAACGGATTATAGCGTAAAATTTGAATTTATAATTTCACATTAAAATTTTATTGAACAAAATTAACTGATTTTTTAATTTTACAACCAATAATATAGAATGAATATATAATTGAAGTTAAATATTTTTACATATATATTTTAATATAAACGTGAATCATCTCATTATTAATTCTGTTAATCAAATAGGACCTAAGTTTAGACATTCTCCGCTCAAGGTAAATGTCTTCAAACATGAAGAGGAGAAATTACAAACACTTTTGCTGAAGTTTCTGATAGATACATTTGAATTCTAGCAAAATTAAATTCCAGAGTGTTTTTAGATATGCAATGTACTGAAGGTTTATGACCATATTAAAATCCATCAACAAATTTCAGGCACATGCCACACATATTCAAACAATTAGCAAACTCTTTTCTAAGGTTTCTTTCTATCTTTTTTTTCTTTTTAAATCGGAAAAATAAAATATTTATTGATGAAAAAAAGGCAGTACAAGTAATACAACAAAATTACATCAACAAAGATTCAAAGATAAAAGAAAAAATGCTTAAAAAGGCAAAAGCAACAAGCGAAATATAAGCAAATTTTGAACCAAGCCATGCAAGCCAAATTGGCAAACTGAAGGCATACTACATTCTCATCCTTTGCTTTGCAAGAACCAAATCTCAACTTCCTTCCTTCAAAGCCACCGCCTCCTTCACGACGGACTCTATAATCCAAAACACTGTTTTCCGAACTCTCTAAACCACAAAAATCCAAAGACAGCAACTTCTATGTTTAACCAGTTTGACCAAACAATAGCTGATTATTTTATTTGCTCTCATTAGCATACTCTTCTTGACTTTTTAAGGTTTCTAGCTATGTACTGTGCATGTATCTTAACTTAAACCTTCTCTGCCATATATGGTTGACGGAAAATTCTCTTAGTTACATATTTTTGTTGTATATATTATTTATTTTTATGATAAATATCACTTACTTTTTTAAGGGAGTAACAACAATTTAGGATTCAAAAATAAAATTAAATATTTTTGTGATAATAATATTACATTTTTTGTGATTAGAAAATATTTTGATGAAAAATCGTAGCATTATTAAAAAAAATAATGAAATACAAATTATCATAATTTTATTAAAATATTACGTAACATTACTATAAAAATACATAATTTCCCCCAAACAAGTACATACCAGAGTATACACCCTAACCTGACCAATATTTGACGAGTCCAAATAAACACCACCTAATTATTTGTTTTCATTAGTATACTGAAGCAGTAGATATATGATTCAATCGAAGACCGCTGTGAATGGTCCCCTTCGAAGTCTTGTGGAGGCACTACAGGAAATTGCACTTTTGCCGACCAAAAATTTAGTCAGCAAAAGTCCATTTTTAGTCGACAAAAGTTTTTCGTGACTAAATTTTTTGGTGGCCACTTTGGTCGCCAATGGAGGGTCGAGAAAAGTAATTAGCGATATAAAAAATTTTTAGTCAGGAAAATGTTCTATTTGCCGACTAAATTTTTAATCGCTAAATATATATTTGCTGCAACTAAATCATTTTGTAGCTAAAACACTTTAGTCGTCAAAAGTGATATTTTCCCAACTAAATATGTCAGTCGCTATTTGTACCATTCCCCGAACAAACATGTTAGTCGCCAAAAGTAATGTTTGCACGACTAAAACTTTAGTCGAAAATAGACCTATTTGCGACCAAACCCTTTGGTCGCCAAAATTAATAATTTTACTGACTAATTATTTAGTTGCCAAATGTACCCTTTTGCCTACTAACATTTTGGTCGCCAAATGTGAGTGGTCATACACCGACTAACAACTTTATTCAGCAAAAGTATTACTTACCTTTCCCAACTAATCACTTGGTCGCCAAAAGAGGAAAAACAAAACCAATTTTTGGTTGCCAATTCAATTCTTTTTGTTTATCAAAATATAATAATCCATCAAATCTATTCAATATAACCTATAATTCGCAAGAATCATTCAAACCAACATAATCAACTGAATCACGAACATCCAACAAAATACATAAATCATCAAATCCTTAACCTGTTTAATTGAAGTCATCAACTATTATAAGTTTTCATCCATAAGTAATTCCAAACTACATAATCGTCCAATTAAAAGTCATGTAATCTATATAATCATCCAAAATATAACTAGTAGTCTATCCAAATATTTTTCGTATACATCTATCCAAAAATATATAATCCTTCAAAAAATTTAACAAGTGCCAACTAGTCCTGTACAATTCAACTTCATGCACGAATTCATCCATCTGTAGCAAAGAAAAAGAGATAGTCAAGTAATTTTTTTATGAAAATATTTACACATCAAATGATTATTAAATTGGACAAAAAATGAAAAATGCTAATGGAAAGTAAAGGTAACATGAACAAATTAAATGACTATCAATACCATTTTGTAAATAAAACAACATTCATATGTATATATCCAATCAACATTACAATTTTATCAATATTTTTGGTAAATAAGCAACCTTTATTAGAAAGCATCAAGACGATGCAAAGAATATAGAATTAAGACCTACAAAAGGCCAAAAAAACTAACAAATCAAATCCTCCACAAAATCAACAAAAACCAAAACATTTGGATCGACTGTACCCTTAACCCAACTATGTAACACCAACAATAATCTACTTTCTAACCATAAAACAGAATGACACTCATCTTGAAACACGCGCCTATTCCGTTCCAACCAAAGCAAACAATGGAAAGAAAGCACCCAAGCCTTTCTGCGCCTCTTTCCCACCTGAGGCCCCCCTAACTTTGTAATACGCCTAACACCGAGGCCGGTTGCACCCACACCAAACCAAACAAAGCAACAACAAAATTCCAAAGCCTAGACACAAACGGACAATGAAGAAGCAAG
Organism: Camellia sinensis; assembly: GCF_055761805.1. Classification (NCBI taxonomy): domain Eukaryota; kingdom Viridiplantae; phylum Streptophyta; class Magnoliopsida; order Ericales; family Theaceae; genus Camellia; species Camellia sinensis. The sequence goes on from NC_138968.1 coordinate 125,733,502, forward strand.
TGATCCACCGTTTCCGCATCCCTACAACACATACAACACCAATTAATCAACACGTGTTGTCATTGAATCAAATTATCAATAATAAGAATACGACCCAAAGCCGCTGTCCAAACGAAAAAAGCCACCTTCATTGGAGAGCCCGACACCCAGACCTCCTGCCAAGGAAACCCACCAATAGTATCCCCTACAAGCGCAGTATAAAATGAAAACACAGAGAAAATGCCTTTAGACTTTCGAACATCCCACACTACAGAATCCACCCCTTCCCACCCCTGCGGCAACCCATATAAGAAGCCCATATTACAATTCTATCAATATCATCATTTCCAATGTTGTTTGGCGTCTAGTTTTAATACCTTCCACATTGGCCTCATCCCCGGACTTTTTCATTTGTGGTCTTTACTCAAATAAGGCTTCTTTTTATTATTCTTTATAGAAATGTCTATTTTTGTTACTATTTCAAGAACTATTTCAAAAAGGTGGTGTTTTGTTGCTCTCACAAGTTTATTTAATCTAGGCCGATGTGACCGTGATGATCTCAGGATTGTTTGGGAGCTGTTTCAAATTTTCGCCCCCACACAGCCCGTTTTTGCCATTTTCTCACATTTTTTTTGTCTAAATCTCTAACCGTGTGTCCTATCAATGCGCCGCTTGCTCTCACAAGTTTTTTAATCGAGGCCGAGGTGATCGTTATGATCTCAGTACGGTTTGAGGGCTGTTTCCAATTTTCACCCCCAAACAGCCCATTTTCTCTTTTTTCTCACATATTTTTTTTTCTAAATCTCTAACCGTGTGTCCTATCGATGCGCCGCTTGCTCTCACAGGTTTGTTTTGTAACGCCCTCAAAATAATACATAAAACCCATCACTTTAGACATGCATTGATATAAAAGAAACCAACCATTTCTATTTATCAGAGTAGTTCTTACAACAGTATTACATGTTAACAACAAAAGCAAATGCCCTAAGGGCTTACAGCTTTCCAAGTCAACACTTGGTTACACAAAAGAAGAGTATTAACTCTATACAAATAAGCCCTTGGCTTGATATACATGTAATACAATCAAAATAAACAAAAGAGTCTTCAACTCTCATCATCACCCAAGCTATGTCCTTGGAGGTGGCATACTACCTGTACCTGAAAAATAATGTCTCATATAGGGTGAGCCAACGCCCAGTAGAGATATGCTAAACACAATATGAGCAGTAACTAAGACATTAGCAATTGATAAATGTTTAATTTCCATAAATCAATTCTTAATCTATTACCATACATGACCACTATGTTCATGTTTCATTTCATTTTCCATTTCTTATCAATTTCACAATTTACATCAACGGCTCAGAACCTGGCCAACCATTTACATGAGATAAAGACTCATAATAAACTTCTCCCATTTCACATTAGATAAGCATACCAGCTATATTAACATTTCATCCGATAAACATATAAGCTACATCAACATCTCAATAGATAAGCATACAAGCTGTATCAGCATTTCAATAGATAAGCATATGAGCTATATCAACACTTCCATAGATAAGCATATAAGCTATATCAACACATTAACTGACAAACATATGAGCTGTATCAGCGGAGTCCATCCCCTATCTCCTCCCAAACAACATCTGGTTTAGAGGTCCATCCCCTATCTTCCCTTAAACTGTGGAGTATGTCCCCTATCTCCTCCCACACACACAACGTATATACACTTAGGTCATATACACAATCAATCAATACATAACATTAATGTATTCTATTAACCGTCATACTCTATGACATATCTAATTGATTAGTTTTAGTTTGCCTAATCATCATGCATTGTCTACAACAATCAAAACTACCCTCCACCGGTAGCCCAAGCAATTATTTCTAAACAGATAATAAAAGCTCCAACAGATAAAATATCAATGTTTCCAAAAATAAGCGATTAATAAATCCAACTTCACTAATCCATCCCATAATGAGCCAATTTCATTATTTCCAACTCAATCCCATATAGCCACAATTTTTCTAAATTAATTATACCAATTAATTTATACAACTGATTAGGGTTTTCTACCCCATTTCTCAATATTAACCCAATGGTTCAAATATCAACAACCAACAACAATAACACCATTTTGAAACCCAAAATACATATTTAAGAATCAAAATGACAAAACCCCCATTTATACTTTTTGAAAGCCTAAGTCCCAAAATCATTTCATCTAACAAAATGCCCAATAATCTAGGTTAAAACCCATAAGAGTGAGTAGGAATCCCTACCTCAAAAGTTGACACCCAACGAAGAAGATGAAGAAAACGGAAATGCTCCAAATCCCGAGATTCTTGGATCAAAAGATAGCCCTCGACGATCAACAACTTTTTTTGTAAAGGCCAAAGGTGAGGAGACAACTCCTACTAGATCAATACCTAGAGAGAATGCAAGGTTCTAGAGAGAGAGGCTCTAAAATGAAGTTTTTGGAAAAGTAAGAGAGAGAGTGAGGATGTAAAAGTGACTTAAAAATGCCAAACTGCCTTCTGATATACGACAGGTCCGCTCGAGCAGAAAACACAACGCTCGAGCGCCAAGAACAAAATGCTGAATTCGCTCGAGCGCAAGAAGTCCCGCTCGAGCTCCAAGACACAAGAATAAAGTACATCCGCTCGAGCGCAAAAACCAATCCACTCGAGCGTAGATTTCCCCCTCCCAGAACTTACACCAAAAATGTACTACCCGCTCGAGCGCCAACAAGCCCGCTCGAGCGCGACCTGCTCGAGCGCAGGAAATCCGCTCGAGCATAGAAATCAATCTCCGCTCGAGCGCTAGACGACCCGCTCGAGCGGAAAGACTGAAAACCTGGCAACAAGAAATTAGACCAAGGCTCAACCCACCTGCTCGAAACATGCCCAACACATCCTAAAACTCAATCAAATGGAATTAAAGGACGACAACAAGGTAGATATAACTACCAACTCCACGAAACCGAGTCTGGAATGCAACAAAACAGTAAAGGGAATACCAGAATCGCTATATGTTTAATCTAGGCTGAGATGGCCATAATGATCTCGAGACGATTTTGGGGCAGTTTACAATTTTCTTCCCCAAACGGCCGTTTTCGCCCTTTTCTCGCATTTTTTTTGTCTAAATCTCTAACCGTGTGTCCTATCGATGTGCCGCTTGCTCTCACAAGTTTTTTTAATCTAGGCCAAGGTCACCGTTATGATCTCTGGGCTGTTTGGGGGCTGTTTCCAATGTTCGCCCCCAAACGGTCCGTTTTTGCCTTTTTCTCTTACATTTATTTGTCTAAATCTCTAACCGTGCGTCCTATCGACATGCCACTTGCTCTTACAAGTTTGTTTAATCTAGGCTGAGGTGACCATGATAATCTCAGGACAATTTTGGGGCAGTTTCCAATTAACGGCCCGTTTTTGCCTTTTTCTCTCACATTTTTTTTGGTCTAAATCTCTAACCGTGTGCCTTATTGATGCGCCGCTTGCTCTCACAAGTTTTTTTAATCTAGGCCGAGGTAACCATTATGATCTCGGGGCTGTTTGGGGGCTGTTTCCAATGTTCGCCCCCAAACGGTCCGTTTTCGCCTTTTTCTCTCACATTTGTTTGTCTAAATCTCTAACCGTGCGTCCTATCGACATGTCACTTGCTCTCACAAGTTTGTTTAATCTATTTCAAGGTGACTTTGATGATCTCGGAACTGTTTCCAATTTTTGCCCCCAAACAGCATGTGTTCGCCTTTTTCTCACATTTTTTTGTCCAAATCTCTAGTTGTTGAATTTCTATTTGATTAATCAATGTGTGGTGTTCCAAATCCTCAAAAAAAATCAGGTGAACTAAGCCACCCTAAAAGGAAATATGAAATAATTAGTAGGTTATTTTTGTAATTGACTATTTTAGTTTGGCTAAATTAGTTGTGTTTGAAAAAATGATTGATTTTTTTGTAATTGGATGTGATATTTGTGAGAAAAAATGAAATAATTATGAATTTGATATAACATTTTATTTTATTAACTATTGTAACCTATTTTATCTTTTAATGCTATTTTAACCCAAAAAAACCAAAAAAAAAAAATCATCCCAAACACCCCTAAAATATCCAACTTCCCAACCAAAGCCACTATAAGCACACCCACACAGGATAACCAGAGTCCGATTTGGCATTTGCATAAGCAGCACAGAGAGACGTCCAGAGAGAAGCAACCATATCTACTAAAATTCTTCTTCCATTTTATTCCCACCCACCTTATACATACATATCTCATCAATACTAGTTTCTCGATAGTTTGATAGTTTTTAGAGAGAGAAAGTGGGTTTACTTCAATTTTGTGGTGGGTTTGGTAATGTTTAGAGAGAGAAAGTAAAAGAAGAAGAGGAAGTTGAAGAGAAAGGAGGTTTTGGTTTTTTTTTTTCATTTCTTTCTTTTTTATGGAGATTCAACACTCCAAACAAACTTCGGCATCTTCCCATTCGGCCAGCGAAGTGTAGCTCGACTTTTTCATGCCCCCTTTCGGGAGACGAATAAGCCCTATAGTATTGGACTCCCACAGTTCTGAATCTGATCTCACAAGTGCAATGTGAAATAGATAAACACAAAAGAGTCCCAATTCGGCAAATCTTTTGAAAAATTGATTTTGAATAAAAAAAAGGCCAAAAATTGACTGCTTTGCTAGATACAAAGTCGCTACCTAAATATTTTTGAAAAATTTAGGAAACCCATGATTCGTGCCAAAGGCCACGTATCTGTCTTCACCAAAATTGTCTCGGCTAGGGAACTTAGGTACAAGAGGGAAAGGTCATGAATTGAGCAACCCCGCTCGCCGGATCAAAGATCGGCATCTACTAATCATGATATGAATCTTATGTACATTATATGCTCTTGTTCCGGTTTATTAGGCTAACATTACTATGTGATGCGCACACACACAAGTATAGACTAACTTGCTAGAATTGGAACACTTGATTCATGTTTTTTTTTAAAAAAAATTGTTTCGAAATATGTACCACTTAAAAAAAGTGATCACATATAAACATTGCTCAAATTATTCCAATTCAAGAAATTAGCCTTCATCCACAGGCATTCAAAACAATTTATCATTTAAGCATTTATCCTCATGGCAAGCATACTAGACATGGCAACAATCACACATATGCGATATGCTAAAGCGAGTAAAGGCTCACCTAGTACTCCAAGCCAAAAAAGAAGAGAGAGTTAGAACAATGCATGATCCTAACTTATGCAATATGACTAATGCAACACATGCGATATGCAATTAATAGACTCGGCTACTTAACATGACATATGAATCAATTTGATAGCATGCAGTATAAGCATGTATTCAAAGAATGTTAAACTAACAATGCAAGTTAGAATGATGAATCGAACCTCGGTGCATGCAAGACAAGTGGATGCAAACATGAAGTATGCTAAACAAAACATGATGCTTTAATCTAACCATCATAAGCTGGTAAATAAAAGGGAGAAAGACGTGGGGTTAGAAGACATACACGTTATTACAACATTACGCCCTCACACAGGAGGGTCCAAATGAATAAACTAGCTAACTAGCTAACTAATTAAAGCTAAGCTAATTATTACAAAACAAATTAAATTAGCTAAACTACTTAACTAATTATTACAAACCGAATGGACTAATTACTTAACTAACTATTCTAGCTAATTAAAATAATTACAACACGGACAAATTAGCAATTCTAACTAATTAATTACAAAATCACTATGTTAAGCACAACACTAATATATACAACACGGATCCCGAGGATCGATTGAGGGCTCATTCATAAATGCAGTTTCCACCCGAAAAAGCTACTGTTTCTGCTGCTGAATGTCTCTGTTGCACAGTAGAACACTTGCATTGATTTCCACCTCCAGACCAACTTTGTTCTGCTTCAAAAGAACATTGTTGAATTTTGCACTGGTGGCCGGCAGAGGGCCTGCTATCCACTGATGATGGCCTGCCGGCCACTGTTGGCTAGGCTTTCTTGCTGCAACAGTAAGCAAATAGAGCAGAGACAGTGTATTCTCAAGGGTTTGTTTGCACAATTTACCCCTTCTTATCATTTGAACAGCTCAAAGGGGTAGTAAACTTGGTTCACAAACCATCAATCTATGCAATTTCATTGCATGATGGCCTATGAACGAAGGTGTGCAAGTTTAATAAGTGTAATGAAATAAGGCTCTCAAAACACCTTCCTATCATGAAAGATCAAGGGAAGTAGTTGACAATGAATCTTGAACTGTTTTCATCACTAATGAGTATGAAACGACTCAAGACTCAAGGGTTCAATTAACGTCTGATTGAACCCAAACAAGTTATTATCTTGCACCTTTTTTAGTCCTCATTTTATTACTTCTTTTAGATTACCATCCATTCTTTAATCAATTGAGTCCAAAAGGTAAATTTAAGTCTTCTAATGGAAAAAAGGCTCAAACCAAGTGTTGTGTTGGGCATGAAAGAGACATCATACCATTGGTAATGAACCCCCAAAGGGATTAAACCATTAAGCATGACATCTCAGTCTCATGCTTAAACAAACAAGTAGTTTGAAATCATTTTCAATGCAAAACAAAAGCCAAGAAAGAAGAGAGGTTGCAGAGGTGATAAAGAGTGATCACAAATATGGAAAGCCATAAATAAACACAATCAACTCAAATAAGATGGTGTCTAAGGCCTAAAACACCAAACTCATGAGGACAATTACACTACAAGCATGCAAAACAAAGCTCACATGCAACAAACACTTAGAGACAGCCTTAAACAGTCTAAAAATAGTCCTAAAACATGTTGAAATTAAGACAAAAATAGCTAGACTAATAAGCTAAAACATGGATCATGCTAGACTAGTAAGCAAGACACAATGAGGGGAGGCTAACCCCTCCAATTTTGGACTTCAAACCATGATTTTAGCCACTGAAATAACTCTGAAAATTAGTGTTTAAAAGCTCAAAAAAAAGATAGCGCAAAGGTGGGAAACACAATGGGAAAGGCCTTGAGAGCAAGGTGTAAACAAGGGTGAGCCACCCCTCAACCTTTATTGACCTTAAAACCCAAGTTTCAGTCCAAAAATACAGAGTTTTTACTACCCCAAAACAGTTGGAAAATAGCAAGAAAAAGAGTGAATAAAGCAAGTAAAGAGGCAAAGCTTTATTCCTCTGTAAGAGAAGACCAATTCTAGGCACCAAATCAAGACAAGCACACCCTTCTAGAGCTCAAACCAAGCTCAAAAATACCTCAACTCAAAGATGAGAAGGTTTGGTTTAGAGTGTATAGGCAAAGGTGATGAGTGTATAGGCAAAGGTTGAGAAATTTGTAAGAGAGAGAGGAAAAATTTTGCTCCAAAATTTTTTCTAACCCCAAAGCAATAAGGAAGGCTCTCTATATATAGAAAACATAAAATTCCCTCAAAAACATCCAACCATGCACGTGGGAGCAGATGCATGCATCTGTGCAAACAGCTGGCACAGCTATCACAAAATATCTGCAAAATACATTGGTGGCCGACAGGCCACATCAGTGACTGGCAACCAAGAGTGATGGCCAGCAGCCCAAAGAAGTGGCCAGCAGCCCACTAGGGGTTACAGGCTTGAAAATCCAAGGTTTGGTCCAAAAACAAGGTAACAAGGGTGCAAGGTTTGAAAGACTCAAAGTTGTGGCATTCCGCTGAGAACTTCAAGCACTTAACAAGCATATGCACTCATCATTGGGTATGCAAGCGATGATATCCAAGTCGTAAGAGCCGCCAAAAATGGGGTGTCTACATGAAGCCATCTTTAACGTCCTCTCTTCCTTTTCCTCCTTTGTTTCTCCTTCTCCTCTCTTTCTCTCGCCATCGCCTCGCCTCTCTGTTTGTTAGAGTTTGGTTCTCAAATGTTTGAGAGAGCAAAGAGAGGTAGAAGGAAAAAGAAAAGAAAAAAAAAGGGGGGGGTACCAAAACGACATCGTTTTGGCACCACTACTGGAATCATTACAAGGAATCACGATAGAGGATCCAGACTCCATTGATGCCAACACATTCGTGCCATTTGAGGCAACCAATTTCGAGCTATCCAGTAGAACTCTAAATAAAAAAAGCTGGCCTTGCTTAGGAAGAAGGTTGGGCTAAGACGAATTATCACATCCAATTTATAATAATTTATTTTTTCTCTCACAACCATCAAACCAATTATATAAATAAAATAAAATAAAAAGCTAACTAACTTCCCAAATACAAATTTTTTAGTCAGGCTAAAATTAGCTATTTTACTAAGTTATTTTTGTAGTTGACTATTTTAGCTTGGCTAAAATAGTTGTGTTTAGAAATATGACTGATTTTTTTGTAATTAGATGCGATATTTGTGAGAAAAAATAAAATAATTATGAATTTGATATGACATTTTATTTTGTTAATTATTTTAACCTATTTTATCTTTTAATGCTATCTTAACCTCAAAAAAAAAAAAAAAAAAAAATTCATCCCAAACACTCCTAAAATAGCCAACTTCCCAACCAAAGCCACTATAAGCACACCCAAACAGGATAGCCAGAGTCTGATTTGGCATTTGCATAAGCAGCATAGAGAGAGACGCCCAGAGAGAAGCAACCATATCTACTAAAATTCTTCTTCCATTTTACTCCCACCTACCTTATATATACATATCTCATTAACCCTAGTTTATTGATAGTTTTATAGTTTTTAGAGAGAGAGAAAATGGGTTTACTTCAATTTTGTGGTGGATTTGGTAGTTTTTAGATAAAGAAAGTAGAGGAAAAAGAAGAGAAAGCTGAAAAGAAAGGAGGTTCTAGTTTTTTCATTTCTTTCTTTTCTATGGAGATTCAACCCTGCAAACCTACTTCGGCATTTTCCCATTTGGCCGGTGAAGCCATCTCTAACATCCTCTCTTCCTCTTCCTCTTCTGTTGCTCCTTCTCCTCTCTTTCTTTCGCTGTCGCCTCTCCTTTCTGTTTGTTAGAGTTTGGTTCTCAAATGTTTGAGAGAGAAAAAAGAGGGAGAAGGCAAAAAAAGAAGAAAAAAAATGCACCAAAACGACGTCGTTTTGGCACCATTGCTAGAACCTTTGCGGGGAATCACGGCAAAGAATCCGGACCCCATTGATACCAACACATTCAAGCCATTCGGGGCAACCAATTTTCGAGCTACCCAGTAGAACTCTAAATAAAAAAACTGGCCTTGTTTGGGAAGAAGGTTGGGCTAAGCTAAAATAATCAATAAGACAAAATATTACATCCAATTTATAATAATTTATTTTTTCTCTCACAATTATCAAACCAATTACAAAAAAAGCCAACCAATTTTCCAAATATAACTTTTTTAATCAGGCTAAAATTAGGTATTTTAGTAGTTGACTATTTTAGCTTGGCTAAAATAGTTATGTTTGGAAAGATGATTGATTTTTTTATAATTGGATATGATATTTGTGAGAAAAAATGAAATAATTATGAATTTGATATAACATTTTATTTTATTAACTATTTTAACCTATTTTATCTTTTAAAACTATTTTAACCACAAAAAAAAAAAATCATCCCAAACACCCCTAAAATAGCCAACTTCCTAACCAAAGCCACTATAAGCGCACCCAAACAGGATAGCTAGATTCCGATTTGGCATCTGCATAAGTAGCATGGAGAGAGATGCCCAAAGAGAAGCAACCATATCTACTAAAATTTTTCTTTCATTTTATTCCCACCCACCTTATACATACATATCTCATCAACCCTAGTTTATCGATAGTTTGATAGTTTTTAGAGAGAGAAAGTGGGTTTACTTCAATTTTTTGGTGGATTTAGTAGTTTTTAGAGAGAGAAAGTAAAGGAAGAAAAAGAGGAAGTTGAAGAGAAAGGAAGTTCTGGTTTTTTCATTTCTTTCTTTTTTATGAGATTCAACACTGCTGTCACAACCCAAATCCGCCCCCATAGACTTAGCGTCATAACCGGCCAGTAATCCTAGGATTACCAAAGGCCTCTGACCTGAAAATCATATAAAAGAGGGACTGCGGAAGCAAATATACAAAATACAACGTCTATTGAGCTGTGTAGACATACATGAGACAAATAATAGTAAAACTTATATATAGACATATGACGCCAAAAATACACAAGTCATGCACCACCATACAGATATTATCAAAAGGGACTTAGCCTAGTGTACGGATAAATAAAAACAAAACAAAAACATCCTTAACATGATTCACAAAACTTGACTTCTTCAAACGGGAACCTCCCCGGGAGGCACGGTGATTGGTTGACCCAAACTCTCCATGCAGCAGTTTAGGCTTGGTCACGCGCCTACTCACCTACATACATAATATAAATAGTGAGCGAAAGCCTAGTGAATAATAACAGAATAAAGGGTTTAATGAACGATGTCCCATATCATATTCAAAAAGCAAAAATAGATTCATATTCTTATTAAAAGTTCATAAGCATGTACTTATTCAATTTCACAGAAGATCATATGTGGTATACCTATTAGCGCTAATAGATCAGATACAGAGCATTAAGGGTCACACTTGACCAGTTCCATAAAGGAACCTCCGGTACCGGGAACAGATAACATACTTAAGCCACGATATTGTTACCCCTAGGCGAAGGCCATAAGACCACTGTATTATTACCCCCAGGCAACGGCCTTGTGCTCATAGACCACAGTGTTGTTACCCTAGGGCAAAGGCCTTGTGCTACGGATGCCACAAATACTTTTCAATACATGGACAATCATTCATTGATACAGAACATAGCATTTCAATAAACAAATCATTTCTTGTCATATCAGATAGGAAAATACTTAAATGTAAACATAGCTTTACAAAGTTATTACTCAAAGTTGACTCTAAAAGCAGACAGATAGAGCAGACAAATCAAATAGCTTATAGCGTGAGACCTATACAAACATAGCAAATACACATATTGAAACACACACTTAGATAGTACTTAACTTATATCATTTCGTTCTTACTGTGTTTTAGTCCTGATCCTCATTATTATGTCTTAATCATGGCCTAAGAATGCCTAGAATGCAATGAGGATGCCAACACATGATGTTCAACACTTGGTCAAATTTGTTGAAAACAAGGTCCTCGCTCGAGCGTAGCTTCCTTTGCTCAAGCGGAGGGTTAAAAATAAGGGTGGTCACTCGAGTGCAACTTCCGTCGCTTGAGCAATCTATAACCTCTGCAAAAGTACTAGTTGCTTGATTTTTTCGCTCGATGCATGCTCGACGGTGGCTCGAGCGTAAGACTGAGGTTTTCGCTTAAGCGTAACTCTGTTCACTCGAGCGGTCTACAAAACTTATAAACTTCGGGGAGCATGCAGTTTACGCTCGAGCCAACTTTTGGTCGCTCAAGTGAAAGTGCCAAATAAAGAGTGGTCGCTCGAGTGTAGAAGTTGAATTCTGGAATTTTCAGATTTGCTTCCAAGCTTTAAAACTCGAATTCAAACCAACAAATCATGTTCTTTTGGGCCAAAAGCTTAAGGAAACATGTGTAAACTTGGAAAACATTGGGAATTCAAAATCATTTCGCAAAATCAAAGCCTAAAAGCATACCTATTGTTTAAAATCAAACTTGAAACTTGGAAACCACAACATGCATGCAATGGTATGAACTCCAACCTTCTAAAACATGATCAAATGACGTGAATTGATGGAAAACACGATAAATTCTCAAAACTAAGGTAGAATTGGGACATGCATATGAGAACTCTTAACAATTAAACTCAAAATGTAAGAAAATATGCATGTATGCATAGAATGTTCTTCCTTCTTACTTCATAAGCTCAATTCTTGCATTATTCCACTAAATTATTAGAATTCATGTCCTAGATATCATAATTATATTGTTTAAATTTTGAATCCTTACCTCTACTTCTCAACTATACTATAGGTGATGAATTCACTAAGATTCCAAGCCAAATCTTTGAATTCCCAAGCTAATTCCTTTGTTTAAACTCAATTCTCTCTTAGTCCCTCTCTCTACACGTTTGGAGTCTCAAAGATGGTAAATTGAGAATGTGAGTGATGCTTTACAATCAACTTAAGCCTTATATAGGCTTGGTTAGTGGTGATTAGTTAAAGCTAATCAAATAGACATTAATTATTATTCTAATTATTTCATTTCGAATCGAATTTCAATTAAACCTACCATAAAATTCTAAAAATTTCAAATAACACATAGATCAAATCAATTTCATGATCGGATGTCAATAAGGCTTTCAATTCGCAAAACAAAATAGAAACACAAATAGATCTTTCTACGATAAACAGATAAAAACACAAATAATGCAACACACATGCAATTAATTCAAAATTTCATCCTAATTACTTATTAGGCATCCTTAATCATGGTTTAACAGTTAATCATAGGTTGGGGTTGTTACAATTGTAAAACCACTTCGGCGTCTTTCCATTCGGCCAGTGAATCCATCTCTGACGTCACCTCTTCCTCCTCTGTTGCTCCTTCTCCTCTCTTTTTGTCACTGTCACCTCTCCCATCTGTTTGTTAGAGTTTGGTTCTCAAACGTTTGAGAGAGAAAAGAAAAGGGAAAGGAAAAAAAAAAAATGGGGCATTTCAAAATGATATCGTTTTGGCACCACTGCCAGAACCATTGCAGGGAATCACGGCAGAGGATGCGGACTCCATTGATGCCAACACATTCGAGCCATTCAAGGCAGCCAATTTTCTGCTAGCCAGCAAAACTCTAAGTAAAAAAAACTAGCCTTGATTGGGAATAAGGTTGGGTTAAGCTAAAATAATCAATATGACAAAATATCACATCAAATTTATAATTATTTTACATTTTTTCTCACAACTATCAAACCAATTACAAAAAAAAGCTAATAAATTTTCCAAATACAACATTTTTAGTCAAACTAAAATTAGCTATTTTAGTAAGTTATTTTTGTAGTTGACTATTTTAGCTTGACTAAAATAATTATGATTAGAAAGATGATTGAATTTTTTATAATTAAATATGATATTTGTGGAGAAAAAAAATTATTGATATGATATTTTATTTGTTTTTTTAATTATTTTAACTTATTTTAATTCCAAAAAATAAAAATCATTCCAAACACGTCTAAAATAACCACCTTTCCAACCTTGTTTGGCAAGAAGAGTTTTAACATGTTTTAGGCTAAAATTCACACACACACACACACACAAAAAAAAAAAAACGACTAAAATAGCTAATAACACAAGATATTATATCAAATTTATAATCATTTCACTTTTTCTTTCAAAAATATCACATTAAATTATAAAAAAATCCAATCATCTTCTCAAACATAAAGCCTGCGTTTGGTTGTATTTTGTAATTATTATTTGAGAGTATGAGTTGTATTTTGAGTTTGTGGGATTTGGAATTATGATTTGAGTGTAGAAAATTTGTTTGGTAAAGAGTTTTGAAAAGAGTTTTGATTTGAGTGGAGAATTATTGATGTGACATTTGATATTTAATCCAAAAATTTACAACTAACTAAACATACAACTCAAAATTATTTTAAAGCACGTAAAAAATTTTAAAAATTTCAAAAAATATTTTTTTCGATTATATAAAATTAACATATCAATTGCAAAAAAAAAAAAAAAAAATCATTATGCCGGTTAACCGGCCGGACATCCCGTCAGGTAAAATTTTCAAAAAAAAAATTTTGAAAAGTGCAACTGAGAAAGTGGTTAAGACAGAACTCTCCGCAGAACTTTCGAAACGTGATTTTAAAATATTAAACAACCATCATATTCAAATTGTGGTGTAAAAAACTAGTGTGAAAACATAAACAAACATAACTCACTAAAATAACTAAAAACTAACATACTCTACTAAAATAACAGTTTCCAAACACGCACACTAAGCGCACCCAAACAGGATAGCCAGAGTCCGATTTGGCTTTTGCATAAGCAGCGCGGAGAGAGACGCCCAGAGAGAAGCAGCCATATCTGCTAAAATTCTTCTTCCATTTCATTACCACCCACCTTATACATACATATCTCATCAACCCTAGTTTATCGATACATATATATATATACAGAGAGGGGGTGCAATGTTTTGAGAGGGTTTCGCGCAAACCCTAGACCACCAAAAGAAGGAGAAGGCGGATCCTCTTCAGAGGGGACAAACCAAATCTAAGCGAAGATGAGGATTATGATAAAGGGTGGGGTGTGGAAGAACACCGAAGATGAGATCCTGAAGGCGGCTGTCATGAAGTATGGCAAGAATCAGTGGGCTCGAATCTCTTCCCTCCTCGTTCGCAAGTCCGCCAAGCAGTGCAAGGCTCGCTGGTACGAGTGGCTCGATCCTTCTATCAAAAAGGTATGTCTTTCTTCTCTTTCTTTCCCCAATTCCACTTGTGTTACTTGTTATCGATCTGTTTGTTTGGTTGCTCAGAAAATGGAAAATTAGTGAACGAAATATAGATTTAAATCTCATATTTGTGTGAGAAAAAAAAAATACTTAATAGTATGCCATTAACATTGTTGCTGCTGGACCTTTTTGTTGATTATCACTTCTTGTTGTTTGTGTTAAATTTGTGGGTTTACTGTTCCAATTTTGTTGGCGTGCTGCTGGAAATTTGAAGATTTTGCTTATGTGATTGCAATAATGCTCTGCTTAGTGGTGTGTCATGTGTACGAGAGTAATGAGGAGTCCTTGGATCACTTGTTTTAGCAGTGCCATTTGGGTTCAATTGGAAGATATTTATTGGGTGATTCTGGCCTAAGAAGCACGGATATTTCTAAGGCAGTGGCTTGTTCGTGTGACGTGACACTCATCACACGCGTATTTTTAAATTTTGTAATTCAAACATGCTTTGAACATTTGGGGATATCTATGTCCATTGCTTAAATACATGAAACACATTAAAAGTTTGAATAAAATGACTGAAAAAGGATACTCTGATAAAACAAAAACAATCACTCTGTTTGGTTTTTGGTTTTTAAAAACAACTTTTGAGTTTTCAACTTGTATTTTTTGCATTTATTAAAATTTTAAAGATTTTTCACCAATATTTACTTTTTAAGTGTACTTAGATTAAGTGGATCTAAAAAGCTAAAAAAAATGATTAAAATATTAAAAAGATTCACTAAATACAAAAAAATAAAGATTGAAAACTCAAACTATTTTTGAAAACTATAAAACCAGAGTGAATATTCTTTAAACTTTGGGAATTAGTACTATGTTATATTTTAAATTTTAATTGCCTTTGAATGAAATATTCATAAATGACATAATAAATTCATGAAACTATATATTCTGTGTGTATATCACATGGTAGTGTCTTGTATTTTTTGCAATTTTTTGTGTTGGCTTGTCCATGTTGCAACTGTGTCGTGTCATGCCATATGTTAGTGCTTCTTAGGTTCTGGCTACTTGATCCCAAATGTTTTTCATTGTTTTTTTTGGGGAATGGTTACAAAAGCTTTGCGGACTTGTGCTAATTTTTTCCCCTTCACTTTTTGGGTTAGGCTGGACTGAAATGCAATGATTTTTTAGGATAAGTATGTTTAGAGGATAAGTTTGAGGACATTGACTCTCTATGAGGATATAGTGGTATTTATTTATT
Source organism: Camellia sinensis (assembly GCF_055761805.1). Taxonomy (NCBI): domain Eukaryota; kingdom Viridiplantae; phylum Streptophyta; class Magnoliopsida; order Ericales; family Theaceae; genus Camellia; species Camellia sinensis. Next base: position 125,749,072 of record NC_138968.1, read on the forward strand.
TTTATTCTTTTTGGGCTTTTGTTCTAATTTTTTTTAGGAGTATTCCATTATTTGTGGTTTCTGGAGATTAGAGGTGGTGTGTGATATGTAGTTTTGAATATGTTTTCTTTTGTATTTTTCCTTGGTGGGCTTCTGGTCCTCCGATCTTCTTGTCCTCTGTTTCTTTTGTAATTATATTTCTTTTGTTGCTGATCAAAAAATAAAGAACTGTATAATCAAAGAAAAGAAAGTGAAGTTTTATAACTACTATTTCAGTGTGTTGCATTAAATTACTAGTAGGCATTGTTGCACACTTGATGTGTGTGTGTGTGTGTGTGTGTGAGAGAGAGAGTGAGAGTGAGAGAGTACAAAACTGAATTAGTTTTGGGTTCATTAGGTATTGTGTTTGTGTAAGGTTCAGCTTTTGCCCTTTTAGTTATTGAAAGCAAAACTGTACTGATGATGGGTTGGGGGTTGGGTTTTTAAGTAGCTTTTTGGCCTTGTTAGTTAATGCATTTGGGAAGTTGCTAAAAAAAATCATTTTTCGTGAGTGAAAAAGTTGATGTAACTGTTAACATTTGGAATTTTTAGCTGATGGCAAACGATTTTGGTGGCATTTGGCTTTTTTAGTATGTTTCACTGAGTTGTGAAATTGTGTCTTTGTTTTGAGCAATTTTGGAATGTAAAAAATGTTGTACAACTTCAGTTTTTGTTCACACCAAATTGAATGCTCACATTATATAGCAGTATAGATAATACTAGCCGTCATCCTTGCTTACAAGCTCTATAAACCACACTTATCATAGTTGTTGGCCTTTCTATCAATCTGTGATTATCACTTGTTTTGTTTTGTTTTGTTTCTTTCTTCTTCTTCTTCTTCTTCTTGGGTTTAATGTTGCCAATCTTGTTGGGATATTTCTAGAAAATGTGAGCTTTTGCTTAAGAGACTTCAGTACAGTAGTTTGTTGGTTGCTGAGAAATATTGAAAAAAGGAAAAGAAAGTAAACCTTTGAATGTATTGTTTGAGAGAATAAGCCATAGTTTTGAATAGTTCATTATCATATTTGATCTTGTCTAGGAAGCACGGGTGCAGGCAGTGTTTTTAAAGGCGAAAGCGCAAGGCAAGGCATTTTACCCTTGTTGAGGCGAGGCGTAAGGCTCGAGGAGTAAGCTTTTTGAATTTTGATTTTTTTTATTTTTATAAAATACAAAATTAATTAAATATAGTATAAAAAGAGTAAAAAAAAAAAAGAATTACCAAATAAAATTCTTAAAAGCCATTCTAATCATAAAACCAAAATTAATTAATAATTTCAAGTATTATAAGAGCTTTCTAAGTCATTCTCATTAATACTATAATAAAAAAATAACTTAAGTGATGGTCAAAATAAGTGAAACTCTAATTGTTCAATAAACAAAATAATTTAAACTCTAATACTCTATAAATAAAGAAATAAATAAATAATAGGTCACTCTAAGTCATCCTCATTAATATTGTCATCATCTTCATCTGCTATATCTATAATGGAATAGGTTCCATCATCTATTCCACCAAGTTCTTCCAACTCCGTATCTTCATCCACAAGGGTGCATCTTGCTGCCTTGCCTTTTCCTCTATCATTTCCTATACAAGAAATAGGATTTCAAGTTAATTAAATAGGCACATATAATAATATATATGCAACTAATCCATAATTGTTTAACAACTTACTTGAACCTTCACCAACTTTTCTTTTCTTTGCATTCAAAGATGAGTCAACATTAATCGTAGTCGTAGTTGATCGATTCTCCACACTTCTATCATAGGTAGGGATAGGCACAGCCCTAATTGCTTCAACATCGAACAATTCTTCTTCATCAAGTCAAGAAGCATCAAGGGGAAGGACATGATCTTCTTTTTCAGCAATCCATTCATCATCCGAATCAATTTCATCAATTAGTATGGAATTGATGTTTTGTCTTCTTCTAATACTCCTCTCTCTTAGTTTAAAGCATTCAAATGCTTGTGCTCAAGCCTATTCCTCTTTTTTATATGAATCTAATATAATAATATAAGAAACGAAATATAACAAGTTGGAAACATGTATATTTTATTTTATGCATAAGAAAGTTTAGGAAAGAAAGATATATTACTGACTCAAAAGTGCTCCAATTTCTCTCACATCCCGAAGCACTACAAGTTAGACTAAGTATTCGAATAGCAAATTTTGTTAACTCTGGTGTTTTGCTCCCAAAACGAATCCACCAATTAGCTACATAATTTGAAAAATGCACAAATGATTTCAATCTCGTATTTTAATTTTAAAGAATGTAATTGGAAAATTATTTTCATATTAGTTTCTTACCGGGAGAGCGTATCGCTCTAGAATCAATTGCAACACGACTTCCAAATTCCCCTTTTGCTTGATCATAATAGTCCAATTGGATATTAGCCTTGAGACACTCATCATAACTCAACATTCTATCCATGCACTGATACAATCCTTGCCTCACCTCCTCAACATTGGAGAAGATATCTCGATAGCGCAACTGAGAGTTTAGATAATAACAGCAGCATGTAAAGGTCTATGAAGTTGTGGTGTCCACCTTGCATTTATCTTATTCTAAATTGGTCCGTACTTCCTAACATTTCCTCCATAATTGAAAGCAATATTTTCTTTAGCCGAATCCATCAACTCATAAATGTAACCTATAGCAAGCCTCTCCTCTGAATCAACTTCTCGCAAAGCACTAACTGAAGATATTGTGCTTTTGATACAAAAAGTAACATTAGGCCAAAATTTTGGATCAAACAACACAGTTGCACGAGCCTTTACCCCTTCAACCTTTCTTGCCTAACTACTAGAAGCCCACTTTTTTAAAGAAAACATAGCTTGGAGTGGTTGCTTTTGTTTGTAAAGACTTTGGAGAGTAAGATAAGCAGTGGCAAACTGTGTTACTGTTGGACGGAGTAGTTCACTGTTTTTTGTAAATGATCTCATCATTGAAAGAACCCAACAATGTCTATATATAAACTTGACCACTTGCCTAGCTAACGAGAAAGTTTGGTCGTAGACTTTCAATTTCCCAATGTCCTCCAACATTAAATCAATGCAATTTGCAGCACATGGAGTCCAATACAACTTCTTCCTCTTCTCCGTATGTCTCGACCCGGCATTGACATAGTTTGAAGCATTATCAGTAATAACCTGAACAACATTATCTTCCCCAATTTCATCTACGACACTATCAAAATAGTTAAACATCAACACCCATTTTTTATAGTATCAGATTCATCAATTGATTTTAAAAACCAAGTTCTAACAGGGCTATTCCCAAGAAAATTAATAATAACTCTACTTTTCCCATCTGTCCAGCCATCAGACTTAATTGAACATCCATATTGTTGCCATGCTTTCTTATGTTCCTCCATCATGACATTTATATCTTCTACTTCTACTTTAAGAATCCAAGTCCTCAATTTATGCATAGAAGGGGGTTTGAAACCAGGTCCATAATTTGCAATTCCATCAACTGCAGTTACCCAATATGGATCATTCACTAAATTAAATGGTAGAGCTTTACAATATATAAAACGCTCAATCTTTCGGCACACATCTTTTCTTTCTTCTGGTTTCTATTTGGAGTTAAGTGTAGATTGTCGTGCTTGAGAAGTAGCAAATTTATCCATTGGACCCCTCGGTTTTGGTGGTTGTGTCATACCACAAGTATCGCCTTCAATAGATTGAGAAGCATCACTCTCACCTTTTGCTCCAGCACCCATCCCAATTTCATATAATATCTCATTACGGGTACTTTTTTGCTCAAAGAATTTTTTATTGCGTGTTGGCATTCCAACTTTACATCTTCAGGAACTTTTAAACACGGTTTAATGCCTTTATACGTGCCGGTTAGATGATTTTTAAATTGACTTACAGTACTACTACAAGTTTGATCACAAAATTTACATCTAAAATACTTTTTCCCATCAACTTCTTTTACATACTTCTAAACAAAATCTTTTCTTTGGCCTATGGGTTCAGTCATCGTTTTTTTTTTCCGCAAACTTATCAACAATAGCACTGTATAAAAATAAACAAATAAAAACAAAAAAGATACTGGTTAGGTGGGATTGCAAAAAAAAAGAATAGAATATTAACAATAATAATAATAAATTAAAGTCTATCATAATAATTGTAATAATAATAAATGAAAGATGGAGAAACTAAGTTATAATAATAATAATTATATATTTTTCTACAATGTAGATAAGTACAACAGAGTTGTTTGTACAGGAAACAGAGAGATAGATATATTATATTATATATACATCACAGTCGGATAGATATATTATATATACATCATAGTCAGAGTCAAAGAACCAACGCGATAAGAGAGATAGAGAAGTGATGCAGAAAACAAAACGAGAGAGAGAGACGACGCAGAGACGATGCAGAAAACAGGAAGAGAGAGAGAGAGACTCAACTTGAGTACCTTGAAAACCCTAGTTCGTTGAAGAAGATTAGAAGACTGATTCGAAGTTGTTTGGACTCTGATTTGAAGAAGGTCAACTTACATAGTATTTATATCTTCTTCTTGAGCAATTTATGTTTCAATCGAAGTCGTTTATAGCAATTTTCCATCAACGACTCTATCATTTCCCTTTTTTGATTTTTGAAATCGAACTCCTCAAAGGCTTGCGCCTCGCTGTCGAAAGCGTGAAAAGCGCATAAAGCGCGACAGATGCTTACGCCTCTGCTTGTGACACGTACGCATAGCTGGTGTCTTGCCCGAAAAAGAACGCATCTGTGCGTTTTCTGTACGCCTCGCCTTAAGTCGCGCCTCGTACACGCCTTTGAAAACCTTGGGTGCAGGTATGCCGATATGGAAAAACTAAAAAAAGTAGGGTAGAGGTGTGGTCCGCTACGTTTATAAAAAATATACTATAATTTGCACTAGTACATGACATATAATAATTAAAAAATCAAATGTAAAAAATAATTAAAATATTTTTGTAACAGCCAAAAAAAAAAATTCTAAGTATTTTTTATATTTTTGATAATCATAAAAATACTCTATATTTTAAAGTTTTTAACAATAAGCATGTCAGATACGTATTTTGCATACATGGTTCGTGTGCAGCTGTACTAGGACACATACCCATACCGCCAGATAAGTACCCGGTACTCGAACAATAACATTTTTGGAGTACCCGTGCTTCATAGGATCTTGTCTTAATTGTTGTTGTTGTTGTTTGGGTTTTTGGGAGTGGGTTTGGGGGGCGGGTTTAGTATTTGGGCCCAAATTTGTTTGTTTTGTCGATTGCTTTGTTCTTTGCTGAAAGATGTTGAACTTTTAGGACTGCAACCATGCTGTTTCTGGTTTTTGAGCTTATGAAAGGGAAAAAAAAAAAAAAAAGTTTTGAATGTTTACCTTTGACAGATTAATAAACATGTCCTTACAGCCTGAACACTAGTGTTTTCAGTTCATTTAATTATATTTCTTTGTTGTTTGGTTGTTGTTCAGTTTTTTGTTTGATGTTAAATAGTTCTGCCTTTTGGGCTTCCTGGAAAACAGTTTTCTTGGTTCTTTGGGGGGATTTCAGGGTGCTGTTGTTGTGACAGCCAGCATACCATATCTATACGGCGAGGAACATGAGGAAAAGGATAAAATTCAATGTGGCTTTTTAAAAGATAAAAAAATAAAAAATTGATTTGCGTTTTGTCTTTTGATGTAGAGTAGGCAATTTAGCTTTAGTACTTATTTATCTTTATTTTATGGCATGAACCTAGACAGATTATTCTAGTTGTTTGATCTTAGTGTTTTATGCTTTGTCTTTGTGGTTTATCATGAAATATTTTTTTGAGGGGATCTTTTTCTTGGTTTCTTGTTGAGAAATGTAAGGTTGTCCGTAAGACTGCAATGATGGTGTGATAAGTTTTATACCTCTCTCTAAAAGAAATATTTTGTTTCAAATGCAATATAAATACTTTTAGTATGCTATCAATGCCCAATGTTTTTTTGTTGTTCCAACGTGTGGATACATGAGAAACTCATCTAAAACAAGCTTAAGGTTTGATGTGCTAATTTCTTTGCTTATCCTTAATTTTAAGCTATCCCTTCAATTTATTGTTTGGTTTGTAACGTATAAGCATTTTTATTAAGGTAAATGAGTTTTTTGATTGACTTTGTTCAAGGGCCTAGCTTTTCCTAAATTTAAATATATACATTCACTTTATTGAGAGTAATTGGGCATTCCTGTGTATGTTGCTTTGATTTAAATTTAAATTACCTGCAATTGACTGCTACAAACTTTGTCTTAGAGGTGAGGAGTTTTGATTGTTTTCTTGTTTTAGTTTTCATATATTGAAAAACTTAAAGAAACCGGACTAATAACATTTCATGGAGCACATCCCCATGGTTCCTCAGTCAGTTGATTTATCAGAAAAAATATGAGATTCAAAATTATATTTATTTTCTTCCCACATTCTTTTGTCCACAAATATTTTACTTTTCCATATTGCATTGAGAAAGAAAGTTGGCGGTTTTAAAGTATTAGCTTGCTATATTATTTCTTTTCCTTTCTCCTATTTTTTTGCTGCTATGCACTAAAGGATGTCAGTTGACTCTTCTGACATTTTATTTGTCTTATTAAGTTCTGGTCTATGTCACTATGCAGTCAACTTTTTGTACATGAGAAAAATAAAATTAAGTTGTACTTATTGTAGACTGAGTGGACCAGAGAAGAAGATGAGAAATTGCTTCATCTTGCTAAGCTTATGCCTACACAATGGAGGACAATTGCCCCGATCGTGGGTCGTACTCCATCTCAATGCCTTGAGCGTTATGAGAAACTCCTTGATGCAGCCTGTGCTAAGGATGATAACTATGAAGCGGGTGATGATCCACGGAAATTGCGTCCTGGAGAGATTGATCCCAACCCAGAATCAAAGCCTGCACGTCCAGATCCTGTTGATATGGATGAGGATGAGAAGGAAATGCTTTCAGAAGCACGAGCTCGGTTAGCCAACACCAGGGGCAAGAAAGCAAAAAGGAAAGCCAGGGAGAAGCAGCTTGAAGAGGCTAGGAGGCTTGCTTCTTTGCAGAAAAGGAGAGAACTGAAGGCAGCTGGAATTCAAACCAGGCAAAGGAAGAGGAAGAGGAAGGGGATTGACTATAATGCTGAAATCCCTTTTGAGAAGAAGCCTCCTCCAGGCTTTTTTGATGTCACTGATGAAGATCAAACAGTGGAACAGCCTAAGTTCCCTACTACCATTGAAGAACTTGAGGGTGAAAAAAGAACTGATAAGGAAGCACGATTGAGAAAGCAGGATATTGCAAGGAATAAAATTGCACAGAGGCAGGATGCCCCATCAGCAATACTGCAAGCGAACAAACTTAATGATCCAGAAACAGTTCGGAAGAGGTCAAAACTGATGCTTCCTTCACCACAGATTTCGGACCATGAATTGGAGGAAATTGCAAAGATGGGTTATGCTAGTGATCTACTTGCAGGGAGTGACGAACTCACAGAAGGGAGTGGTGCAACACGTGCCCTTCTTGCAAATTATTCCCAGACACCACGGCAAGGAATGACCCCGCTGCGAACTCCTCAGAGAACACCTGCAGGTAAGGGTGATGCTATTATGATGGAAGCAGAAAACCTGGCCAGGATGAGAGAATCCCAGACACCATTACTAGGAGGAGAAAATCCAGAATTGCATCCTTCAGATTTTTCTGGGGTCACTCCTAAGAAAAAGGAGATCCAAACACCAAACCCGATGTTGACTCCTTCAGCAACTCCTGGAGGTGCTGCAGGCATGACACCAAAACTTGGCATGACCCCAAGACTTGGCATGACCCCATCAAGGGATGGCTATTCTTTTAGTATGACTCCAAAAGGAACTCCTGTAAGGGATGAGCTTCACATTAATGAGGAAATGGAAATGCATGATAGTGCTAAACTTGAGCTCCGAAGGCAAGCTGATTTGAGAAGGAACTTGCGCTCTGGTTTGAGCAACCTTCCTCAGCCCAAGAACGAGTACCAGGTAGTTATCCAACCAGTCCCTGAAGATAATGAAGAACCAGAGGAGAAGATTGAGGAAGACATGTCTGACAGGATAGCTAGAGAAAGAGCTGAGGAAGAAGCGAGGCTACAAGCATTACTTAAGAAGAGATCAAAAGTGCTGCAGAGGGAGCTCCCTAGACCTCCTGCCGCGTCACTGGAACTTATTAAAGATTCTTTGATAAGAGCTGATGAAGACAAAAGCTCCTTTGTTCCTCCCACTTTGATTGAGCAGGCTGATGAAATGATAAGGAAAGAGCTTGTATCCCTACTAGACCATGATAATGCAAAATATCCACTCGAAGAAAAAATGGAGAAGCAGAAAAAGAAAGCAAATGGAAAATCTGGTTTTGTCCCTGAGATTGAAGACTTTGAAGAAGATGAGCTGAAGGAGGTATGCTTTTGCTACATCTCTGTTCCATTACTGCCATTACTTGTTCTTACTGTCATGAAATCTTCGTTTCTGCATTTTGTTATGTTGGTTTAATATCTAAGCAGCTTTGTTCAGTCCATGGTACTAAATTTATATTGCAAATTTTGCTTTCTGATCAGAGTTGGGCATATTTGTGATATATCCATAAAACTTCACAATAAGTTATTATTTTAACTTCACAAAGTGTTTCAAATTATAAAAAATTAGTGATGCTACTCGCATGATGCCACAATTTCATTATCTAAATTATGAAATTTCATATAAATAATCTAATTTCCTTATTGTGAAAGTTCATTCAGTTCTGAAAATGCCAGCTAGTTTAGCTGGTAAATGATGCTGGTGATATCACATGATTGGATTTGAATCTCCTAAAGAGTTTGACTACGGTCTTCACCCCTTTGCTTGCCACTTTCAAAGGAATTTTTTCAGTTACAGAAATTATCAGCAGTGTATTAAAATCAATATTTAGATGCAAGGTTCTGCATGCCGTCACAAATTCACGTGGGCAATTGGTTGTTGCCTTACGTTATCTGTGGATGTTGAGTTTCATCATGATATGCCATTTTGTTTAATTCTTGTTACTCTTTGGATCTCTATCCTTTGTAGCTGACAAGTTCTTGATTCTTTAGTCATTTTCATGTTGGTGATTCTTTTACCGGATGGGATGTAAGTTATTTAGGAAGAAGTAAGATGACTATGAAGCAATTAAAATAGTATTTTCTTTGTTACTTTCTACATATATTTCACACCTTTTCCATCTTATTTGAAGTTTCTTTAAAAATTCCATGTTACAATTTTCAAATACATGGACAGTTCATTTGTATCCTTGTGTCCTGAGTTTTTGAGATGAGATGGGTTGACATGGAAATGTACACGTGCAACCGATATTCCTACTACTTGTGTCTATGTCACATAGTCCTCAAGTATTATTCTACAACTGTGTAGGATACGATAAGTTTGGAACATTGAAGCAAGAATAAAATTTGGCAATTCCTTCTCTCTTCAGGAGATTTAAGAATCTGTAGGCTATTGGATTTAGGTGTCTGCAGTTTGAATTCCAGGTTTTGTGCATTAAGAAAACTATTTAAAGTGGAATCCCATAATTTATGAAATTCTGCAACAGAAATCTCTACCTAGAGGATATCTGCATACTCTCCTGAATTTCTGATGGTTAGTCATCAATGGATTAATCACCTGGGAAGAGAGAGCATGGTGGCTATTGATGGCAGAAATTCAATTACTTTTGATATCTTGGGATTAAAATAAACCTCAGCAGGAAAGGCCCTGCCTTGAACTATCCATTCCTAGAGTGATATGATGGGGTTTGTAATTAAAAAAAAAAAAAAAAAAAAGAGAGAGAGAGAGAGAGTGATAGGATGGGGTGTAGCTCTTGGGATTATTGTCAAATTGCAATTCGAATCGCAAAGTCACTTTATTTAGCATAATATATAATTTGATATGTATATACATGTAAAAAATTGTATATATGTATATACATATAAAATCATGTATATCAATATAATTAGGGGTGAGCATGGTCCGGATTGGGGTAAAATCAGGACCAATCTATTATGTACGGTTTCTAAAAAATTGGAGTTAATCCAATCCGTTTAAATCGTGAAACAAATCCGAACCAATCAATTTAAATACGAATTGGATCGGTTTAAGATCACGGATTCACATAACTAAATAACAAAAAAAAAAAAAATTATAGAACATTTTAATTTTATAAATTTATAAACGTAGCATCATATTAGTTTTAGAATAACATGTTTTTTCATAATAACGACATACTGTTTTAGAATTTAAACAACCATAAGAAAACTGGTTCCACCATAAGTATTTAGACCATTACAAATTAAAATTAAAAATCAACAAACAAAAGTAATAAAAGAAGATACTACGTGAATTTAGGTTGGGTTTAGGTTTTGTATGGAATAAGAGAAGATACTATGCAAGAGGGTGTATAATATAAATATAGGCTATTTGTATAGGTCCGGATCAGTTCCAATCTGGAACCGTGAGGTTCAATCCGGAACCGATTCGTGGACTACGGTTTTTTAATTTTTTAATCTGGAACCGAACTACGAATTTAAAAAATCAATCCAAACCTACCGGATTGGACTAGACCGGATCGGATTACGGATTTCACAGATTCCTTACTTTGCCATAAATATAATTAGTTGATTTTTTTATATTTATATATTGTGAAAATGACGTCGTTTCATGCATTATGCAAACATAACCGAATCACTTGAATCGCGTATCGTAGTGGATAGCAATTTTTGGATCAACCAATCTTGTAACCCAATTATATAACATCATAAGCAACCGTCTCTCCAACTAAGGAACTGAATGAGACACCGCTTGAAAAACCCACCTATTGCGCTCCAACCAAAGAAGCCATATTAAACAATGAGAAGCTATCATCCATGCTTTCCGACGCCTCCGCGTAACCCTATCCCCAGCCTGACTTTGTAAAACCACCAACATAGTGCGTTGCTATACCCATTCCAAGCCAAAAGTCGTAACAAGAAGCATCCACTGCCTAGAAGCAACTGGGTAGTGAATAAGCAAATAATCTACCGACTCGGCATCGCCATGACATAAACAGCACCAATTTACTATAATATGTCCACGCCGCCTTAAATTATCAATGGTCAGAATATGGCCTAAAGTCGCCGTCTAGACAAAAGAAAGCTACCTTGGAAGGCGTGCCAGAGACCTACACGCATTTCTAAGGGAAGAGATCCGTGTCAACATGTAGAAAATTTAATATATAAAGAGAAATAGAGAATTGTATTATTGATTGATTTATATTGATATCTATTACAATGATTCATGATTTCTATATATAGAAGAGGGTGAGTGTGTAGTAGGTAAGGAGTAGGTGAAGTGGAGGTGGTAGTGGTGTAGTGGGTTAGGTTTAGTGGAGTAGGTGAGGTGGTAGTGGTGTAGTGGGTTAGGTTTAGTGGAGTAGGTTTAAGTGGGTGAAGTAGGTGGAGAGTGGGTGAAGTAGTGGGTTAGGTTTAGTGGAGTAGGTTTAAGTGGGTGAAGTAGGTGGAGAGTAGGTGAATTTTAACAGCCCCCCGCAAACTCAAGGGGGATAGGAACTAACCAACTTGAGTTTGGAGAGAGTAACAAAACAAGAAAATACATAAAAATAAAAGAGGATAAGAGACACTGTATGGTCGTGGCAGACCATTGGTGAAGACACTGGATGGTGGTGTCATAACGTTGTAGAGGACACTGTATGGGGGTGTCATAACCATGTAGAGGACACTGTATGGTGGTGTCATAACGGTGTAGAAGACACTGGATGATTGTGTCAGACCAATGTAGAAGACAGTTTATGGGGTCATGTCGGACCGTTGTAGCAGACAATGTTGTGACAGTTTACAGAGTCTTGTTGGACCCTTGTAGAAACTAACCGGAATCAATGTCGGGACAGTTTACAGAGTCTTGTCGGACCCATAAAGGAGCTAACCGGAATCAATGTCGGGACAGTTTACAGAGTCTTGTCGGACCCATAAAGGAGCTAACCGGAATTAATGTCGGGACAGTTTACAGAGTCTTGTCGGACCCATAAAGGAGCTAACCGGAATCAATGTCGAGACAGTTTACAGAGTCTTGTCGGACCCATGAAGGAGCTAACCGGAATCAATGTCGGAACAGTTTACAGAGTCTTGTTGGACCCCTCATAAAGTCGCACCCTCAAAAGGTGTGCCCAATCTTTCAAAAGGCGTGCCCAATCCATAAAAAGGCGTGCCATCAAAAGGCGTGCCCAATCCATAAAAAGGCGTGCCATCAAAAGGTGCGCCAGACACGCGGCGATGCACGTGATCGACAGAACGCGTGTCGGCCTCTTTGTCATGGTCTTTATAAACCGAAGCGGAGGCTGAGGCTTGGAAGCAGAGACAAAAACCTGCTAGAAAAACTCTGAAAAACTCTTCGTTTTCTGAGAGAGATTTCTGAGAGAGATACTCTGTAACACTCTGTTTTCTGAGAGAGATTTCTGAGAGAGATACTCTGTAACACTCTGTTGTCTGAGAGAGATTTCTGAGAGAGATACTCTGTAACACTCTGTTTTTTGAGAGAGATTTCTGAGAGAGACACTCTGTAACACTCTGTTGTCCAGAAAATGGCTTCGTCTTCCCGTGGTCTGCTCACTCTCTTTCCAGACCTTAATGAGTCAACAAGAGAGATAACTGGTGCGAGGGCCAGTGAACCTCAACCAAGCGCCCCAGGGTTTGCTCCGTTGAACTTTCCTATGCGGTCTGTGGAGCAAAAAATGGCAGTGCAAACTGACATTGAAGCCAATCAGTATACTTTGAAGTCCTGTGTGGAGACGATGACGGCAGTCACAAACTTGTCGCACCGGCTGCAGAGTAGGACAAATGAGGTGCAGCATTTAAACGGCCAATTGGCTCTGCTTCAGCGCATGTATAAGGATGCGCGAGCAGAGATAAGTGTGCTGAAGGCGGAAAACAAGGAGCTGAAGCGGAAGGCTACCGTGATGTTCCGATTTGGAGGTCTACCATATGCTGTAGTGGAGGAGCAGGGTGGAGTGAACGTGCTCGGTGGAGTGGGTAGTATGGAGGCAGCGCCGGTAAGGGACACCCAAGAGAAAAGCAAGAAGAAGAGACCTGCAGCAGAGTAGAGAAGAAAAATCCCACTGTGGGTGCGGGTGTGTTGTGGTGGTTTGTTTGTTTGTTGGTTTTTCTTTTTTTTTTTTTTTTTTTTTTTTGTGTGTGTGTAAAATTGTGATCGGGGTTGATCCCTGAGATGAATAAAATATGATTTGGTGTGCAAAGGTATATGGTATGAAGGGAATTGGAAAAAGATTAAAAAGAATGTGAAAGAAAAATAAAGAAAAAATAATAAAAATATATTTGAAATCAAAAAATGAAAGATGGAGGAAATGAGGAAAGTGGTTTGGAGAAAATAAATAAAAATAAAAATAATGGAGTTGGAAATCAAACGGAGGAGAGATGAAGATTTTTTTTTTTTTTTTAATATAATATAATAAAAAGAGATATATATATATATATATATATAATAAAGAAAGTGGGGAACAAGAGTGTAAAGAAAAGAAAAAGTATAGGTTGCATCGTGGGTCACATGGGTGAGTAAAAGAAAACAATAAAGAAATGAGTGGGTGCCCCCCATGTGCAAGGATAGTGCTGGCACTTCAATAGGTGGTACAGCCTGCTGAGCATCAGCTTTGACAGGAGCTGCCTTTGGACCTTTTCTCTAATAAATGCGTCAAACTGTTGTTGTTGGTGTTATCAAGAATGTGGAGAAGAGGAGGCTTGTCTGATGGCCTCTTGGGCTGTGTAATCATATCGAGGTTGGTGGACCTCTCAATCATGTTGTCACCCTCAAAACCAGAGATGGGGACAAAAGGAATTTTGTCAGGGTTGTAACCAACCTTCTTCAGATAGGAAGAGACTTCCTGCACAATTTCATCATACCTTGCTTTTGAGTACTTAGGAGTGGTAGCATCCATCTTGTTACAGCAGCAAATCATCTGCCTCACTCCAAGAGTAAAAGGAAGGAGAACATGTTCACGGAAGAACTTGGGCTCCTTCTCAATCTCCTTGCCAGATCGACGATCAATCTCAGCAAACTTGACAGCAATGTGGGAGGTGTGGCAGTCAAGAACTGGAGCATACCCATTACCAATCTGACCCGGGTGATTCATAATAATAACCTGGGAGGTGAAATTTGCAGCTTCCTTGGCTGGATCATCCTTTGAGTTGGATGCAACAAAACCACGCTTGAGATCCTTCACTGCAACATTGTAGATGAAGACGATCGAGACGGTGGTGTATGGGAGGACAACAGTGAGAGGAGAGGCAGTGGTGGTGGACTCGAAGAAATTTCAAGGTATGTGTAGAAAATTCTAGCAGATTAGGTTGAGGTCCGGCGGGCGGCCAAGGCGAGGTTGCCGCCCGCCGGTGAAGCGAAAAATACTAAGTGCTTAACCTTGCTCTGATACCATGTAGAAAATTTAATGTATAAAGAGAAATAGAGAATTGTATTATTGATTGATTTATATTGATATCTATTACAATGATTCATGATTTCTATATATAGAAGAGGGTGAGTGTGTAGTAGGTAAGGAGTAGGTGAAGTGGAGGTGGTAGTGGTGTAGTGGGTTAGGTTTAGTGGAGTAGGTGAGGTGGTAGTGGTGTAGTGGGTTAGGTTTAGTGGAGTAGGTGAGGTGGTAGTGGTGTAGTGGGTTAGGTTTAGTGGAGTAGGTTTAAGTGGGTGAAGTAGGTGGAGAGTGGGTGAAGTAGTGGGTTAGGTTTAGTGGAGTAGGTTTAAGTGGGTGAAGTAGGTGGAGAGTAGGTGGATTTTAACACAACATGAACAAGCGCACCATAGATTGAAGACACAGAAAATAGTCCTTTGGAACTTGGGCAAGTCCAAGCCATCGAATCCTTCGCTACACCCCTATCGCGCAACCCATATAACAGCTCCACTAACTGATCCTTTGCCCAATCTTGAACAGAACGGTACAACCGTACATTCCAAACAATCTCCTATACCTGGCCAATCCGAACATCCCCCACCATGACCTCACAATCCTCTGCAATCCCAAAAATCAACGGGAACAGCTGGTCTAATGGAATGTCACCACACCACCTGTCACACCAAAAAGTGCACTCTATCCCCCACTCCGATCTTCAACCGAACCCGCCACTAAAACTCCTCCCAACCCAACCAAATACCTTTCCAAACACCCCGACCATGAGTCAGTCCCACCATTCCTGAACACCACCCTCCTCTACCCAATCCATACTTGCCACGACCACCTTCCTCCATAAATGCTCCCTCTCTCTCACAAAACGCCACAACCACTTACCCAACAAAGCCAAGTTAAATAAGACCAACCGCCTAATCTCCAAACACCCTATCTCCTTTAGAACACACACCCGATCCCAAACCACCAAATGGGAATAAGAAACCACCCCCTCATTACTCCATAAAAAGTCTCACTGCAGCTTTTCAATCCTCTTTGCCATTGCCACCGGAATCACATGAATAGACATAAAATAAGTCAGGATATTCGATAAGAGACTCTTAATTAAGGTAAGCCGCCCTTCTTTTGACAAGTATTGTCGCTTCCATCCCGTTAACTTCTGTTGCACCCGTTCTACCACTCCATCCCATACCCCTCGTGCCTTGAAAGAAGCTCCCAATGGAAGACCAAGATATGACACTGGCAGTGAAACCACTTTACACTCCAGAATTGCTGCCAAAACTGGCAACCGTGTCACCTTCCTAACCAGGATCAATGCAAACATTGAAAGATTAACCCTCAATCCTAACACAGCCTCAAAACACAGCAATACACATCGAAAATGTCCAATCTGGTCTACATCCGCATCACAAAATATAAGAGCATCATCTGCATAGAAAATATGTGAAACCAGTAATGACGAAGGGCCCGAACCCACCTTAAAGCCCTGCAACGAACCTCCATGTGCCGTCTTGGACAACAAACGTCTCAAAGCCTCTATAACCAGAATGAACAACAGCAAGGATAAAGGATCACCATGCCGCAAACCTCGATAAGTAGGAAAGAATCCTGTTGGAGAACCATTGACTAAAACAGACATCTGCACAGTCGAAATACAATAATGAATCCACCGTCTCCAAGTAACCCCAAAACCCATTGTATCCAACACATAAAGCAAGAAACCCCAGTTAACATTGTCACATGCCTTCTCAATATCTAATTTGCAAATGACCCCCTCCTCTTGCCTCAGCCTCAAATCCATACACTCGTTGGCTACCAAGACCAAATCCAAGATATGCCTGCCACCTACAAAAGCATTCTGAGACTCTGAAATCACCCGTCCAACACCCCTCAAAGTCGATTTGCTAGTACCTTCATCAACAACTTATACATACTCCCCAAAAGACTTATAGGTCGAAAGTTTCGAATATCCTCTGCCCCACCCTTCTTTGGGATCAACGCTATAAAAGTGGCATTCAAACTCTTCTCTAATTGTCCCGTCTGATGCAATTGCTCAAAAATAGCCATAATATCCTCTTTGACCACACCCTAACAATGCTGGAAAAAAGATATGGAGAAACTGTCTGGACTATGCGCCTTATCTCTAGGCATACTCTGCAACGCTGCAAACACCTTTTCTTCTGTGAATGCCCTCTCCAGCACAGTGCAATCCACCTCAGAGATGGCGTCAAACACAACTCCATCCAACCGCGGCCTCCAAACTTCCCTATCCAATCGAAAGAGATGCTCATAGAAGCCCATTATAGCCCCTCTGATCTCCTCTTACGATGAAAACTCCACCTTATTTACCCGTATCTTCCTCACATGATTCACCCGTCGATGCGCATTAGCCATACGGTGAAAGAATCTCGTGTTTCAATCTCCATCCCTCAGCCACAAGCATCTAGACTTTTGGCGATAGCTGATCTCCTCGA
This sequence comes from Camellia sinensis, assembly GCF_055761805.1. NCBI lineage: Eukaryota > Viridiplantae > Streptophyta > Magnoliopsida > Ericales > Theaceae > Camellia > Camellia sinensis. Next base: position 125,765,991 of record NC_138968.1, read on the forward strand.
TACGAGCCACCTACCCAAAGTCCTTGCAAGCCACAACCTGACGAGCCATATCCTCTCCTGACAAGAAACCCACTTGTACTTTCGCATCCAGTCCCTGTATAACTGCTAAGGCGTTTGCTTTCTGAGTCTCCAGCCACCCAAACACCTCCCTGTTCCACTGTTTCAAATTGGACTTCAGGAGCTTCAACTTCTGTGCAAGGCGGGAACTAGGATCTCCAAGCACCTTATAACTGCTCCACCACCGTCAGACTTTCTTGCCAAACCCTTCTGCCTCAAGCCACATTTTCTCAAATCAAAACGGCGTCGGATCACTCCTAATCCCTTCACTATCCAATAAAACTGGCCGGTGATCTGAAACAAGCCGATGCATCCTCGATTGTGTCACCAGTGAGAAATGCTCCTCCCAATCTCCAGTAACCAAGAATTTATCTATATGTGACATTGCCCTTCCCCTAGACCAAGTATAACCATCCCACTGTAACGGTAAATCCACCAAATCCAACTCATCAACAAACGAAGAGAAAGTCTATATGGAGCCTGAAACTGATGTAGCCCCCTTCTTCTCCGCCATAAAGTGAACTGCATTAAAATCACCCCCTACACACCAATAAACCCCCCTATCGAAAAGCAACACATTGCAACTCCAAAAAACTAGCCCGTTCCACCCCCCTTACAGGCCCATATACCTCGATGAAGGCCCGACGGTAATCATCCGCAACACTACGAAACAAACAAGATATCGAAAAAGCCCCCATCTCCTCATCCTCCTCTTCTACCACCCGCCGATCCTAGCAGAGAAGAACACCCCTAGCCACCCCCACCGCTGGCAAGAAAGTTCAATCCATGAAATGCCCCTCCCCCCCCCCCCATAGCTCCCTGACAGTCTCGCCCCCAATGCACTCCAACTTTGTTTCTTGAATACACATCACATCCGCCTTAGTACTTCTCAATAGAGCTTGAACCAAAACCCTCTTCTCCCTATCATTCAAACCACGCACATTCCATGATAAGATTTTTAACCGCATGGCAACAACAATTGATCTCCTTGAATCTTTTTGACACCACAAATGTCCCATCCTTTGTGCCGATCATAATTTATCGAACACTCTAATTTACGCAGCTCCCTAGAATTCTTTATTTTTTGTCCTCCCGATGGCATCTCCGTTTTCAATGGAGCACCCCCTCTCCAAGATTCCTTTATGGCCGAAAATAGTTTTAGAGCCTCATTTTCATAACCCTCAAAGGAAACACCCAAGAGTTGACTAACCTCATTGATGCGAGATAACACCCAGGCTGAGACCTCCTCAAGCTACGGAAGAACATCACCCTGAAAATCCACCTCTATCTCAAGGTCATCAAATTCATCCCCAGCATACACTGTATCTGTCTCAATAATCTCTACCTCTGGCCGAACCACCAGTGCCAACTCCTTTGTCAAACATGCCTAACAAGTTGTCTTCCACTTCTATTGCGGTATCCTTCTCTCGACAATCCGGCACCTCCAGAAGGTGCTTGCCCACTGTCGGCGACCCATATCGCGGCAAACCCCCCAAATCAGTAGTGTCGTTGGCTTGTCGGAGATCAGACGAAGACCACCCTGCACACCCCGCCAGTTCTCGCATTGCCGACGTGGATCTTACCCCTCGATCAATCGACTGTCGAAGCCCAGACCCGTCGTTCCGCACCACTGACACAAAAGGGTCCGCTGAGCTGTTATGGTTCTTGTCGGAATGACTAGACCCACTGCTTGACCCACCAACCTGGCCTAGATGGCCCAAAACATTAAGCCCACTGTTCACCACTTTATTTCCTTTTGTGATAGCCCAACATTGTTGACCCACATTTTGGCCCACAACAGTTTGGGCCAATGGTTGGCCAGAAAACCAGCAATCTCCCAACTAGGCCCCTCTCGGGTTGGCTTGCCCTCACCCTTAAATTCTTGCCCAAATCTTTGAAGATAATCACTCACCCTCAATTTTCGCACTCTATCCCCCTGATATCACCTCAAATCACGGGGTCCCAAACCAGACCCGTCGCCCTCATGCAACTCTACCGACAACACCACACTCCACCGACGACTTGACCTCCACCCACACTGGTAGAGTGAACTGCCACGATCTCCACCGAACCAAAATTTGTGGTGTTGTAGATGCAGAGCTCCATACTCGTAGCCGAATACAACCTAGATCAGTCGTTGACTCATCAACTGCCACAAAGCCACCACACCGGTCGCCAATATCACGGTACACCTTTTTGCTGCGAAGATGTACAGGTAGGCCCATCGCACGAAGCTAGACACTCTTCTTCGAAGCCGGCGTTTGACTAGAAGCGCGAAGAGCCAAAGGCGACCACCACTTCAAATTCAAATCGCTTCCCTCAATAGTCCACCATTGCCTCATCAGTCTTTGCCTCACGCCTTGTTGAGAGCACAAACAAGAAAGCCTGGTTCCCTAACGATTGTACCTCCACCTTGCCTAAAGACTTCCACCTCCGATTGACCCATGCACACATAGCCCTCAAACCCACTCGTCCCTCCACCGTACCCACCAAAGATCTATCGAGCAACCGGAACCACCCCACTTTCGTATAAGGTTTCGCGAAGTCCTCGTCAGAAACGACCTTACCAAGTGGAGCTTCCAACTGTGCCTCCTTCACCATCGCTATCTTGCCCTTCAAACCAGCAGATCATTTCACCCATCCATCCCCCATTTTGAAGCCCTCCAGAACCAAGGCCAATCCCTCGCAACCATCCCCATAAGCTGACATAGGAAGGAAGACTTGCTCCCTTCGAACCCCCACAGTCACGACTATTTGGACAGAAGACCCTTCTCCGGCCTCCCCACAAACCCACACTGCTAAGCTCCGTCTACCTCCACTAAGGTGACCCAGATACTTCAAATGACCTGGTTCTTGCGATACCATCCTTAGTTTCGTCACAATCCAACATATTTCAAAACTGACTAGAACAACAGCCCAGCAGAGCCCCTGTCCTCCCTCCACAATCAACAAGCTTCAGCAGCCTATGGAATCCACCGACGACTCCTCTAACTCGAACGTGTGACCACTGAGGAAGAGGATCCGCTGGCGCAAGCCGGTTTCTCTCGCCGCACAGAACATCAGGTGAAACCTTAAAGCCTAGAACTTGCTATCTTCATCATAGTGGATAGCAATTGAATCATAAGGTTCACTCAATTTAATATTCAACTGTGCAATTGAATTGTTTTTCTTGAAGCTTGTATCGAACCGTATGACAATCATGAATTGTAAGATTCTAACTACCATGGCTCCCGGTTAATCAGCATTCCAGGGAAAATAAAAGAGATTTTTTGCCCCTTTATCACCACCCTCCAAATAGTGTTTGTTGTTTGTCATATAACTTTCCTTGTGAGTGCTTTCATTATTATACTATTAACTAGTGATTTATTACCTAAGCCCTCTTCTTTTTTGAAAGAGAGGCAGTTTGCCGATCTACCTAGTGATGTGACTTGATTGATCTTATATTTGGCGGAAATTCCCCTGCATTCTTCTGACCTTGTAGTATACACACATTACTTTTGTAAACAAAGGGTGTAAAGCACCTTTGGTTCTTCAAATAGGTTTTTGAAGCATACTTGATATCAGTTTTCTCTTGTATATTGCACCACGTTGGTGCCTCTTTATTAAAATATTTTGCTTACCAAGAGAAATCAAAGGCTAAGTGACTTGTGGAGATCAGACAAAAAAATATTTCTGCTAAGCTACTTTTCCCTGTTGGGATATGTATAAATTCTTCTAGGATTGCAATTCCTTGACAATAGTCCCACCTTTACCTTTACAAGGGAGTGTGTGTAATCTTATTTTCCAGTGAATGTGTGATTGTGGAGTTTAAAAAGAACAAGGTATTTTTGGAGGGAAGCCAAACGTGTAAATTATTCTTTTATTTTTCTGTTTCAAATGACATAAAATGATGTTTACATGCACTAGAAAGAAGTAACCATGAGACTTAACATATGTGGATTATTAACGCAATTTCTAACTTCTTCCGGTTGAAGTGTTACTCTGGAAAGGTATCTTTCCAGTCTTCATGGTGAGCTTGCCGTACAAATTCTAACTTCTTCCTCCCCACATCCTTCAGATAGATCATATGTGTTCCACCTGACTATTGGATTTTCTGAGACCATTGTTCTGTGTTATCATAAGATGTGGGCACTTTGATAACCATTCTTTGATGCATTGGTAGAACCTCAAGATTATTCTATTCAATGAATCCATCCCAAATGATTTTTTGCCGTTATTGGGGGCAAAATGAAAATTCCACCCTTTGTCACATGGTTTGTATTTGGACAACTCCATCCTGGGGAAAAGGAATCTGACACATGGTCTGTATTTGGACTGCTCCACCCTTTGTCACTCCTGAAGTGCTGTTGTATTCTTTTGCTGAATCTGAGCCTAATGAGTGTGGTCTTGGTGGTCATTTGAAGTTTGTCGTCCATTTATAGATGTATGCTAAAGGGAAATGATATTTACACACCACTTTCACACTCCCCTTTTGGGAGGCTAAAAGACAAAAAAAAAAAAATTTGGAGTGTGGGTGGCTTAAAGTGGAGTGCAAATATTATTCCCCCAAAGCAAAATCCCCTTTTCAATTATCAAATGTGCACAATGTGCCATTGTAACATGCATTTATAATGACCGAGTGGTAAAGACTTGAGGATAAATCCAATGTCTCGAGTTCGAATCTCCTAAGGGGCCACTGGAGGTTTATCTAGCCGTTAACTTCAGGGCCTCTAGGGATTAGTTCTTGGCTGTCCAGATACGAGATAACTCAGACCAATTGGGCTGGGCTGGGTGGGACACCTGGATTATCACAAAAAATATATATATAACAAACATATGGCTCAAGTTGCCCTTGATAATGAATGTTGGAACATGGTTTAATGGAGGCTAGAATAATTGCTATACCTTTGGGCTTGTGAAACGAAGGCAAGTGGTGCTAAATGACATAGAATTAGAAGCAGTTTATGGTTTTTAGTTTTTTTTGGTGCTAAATTGACACTCGCAAACCTAAAAGTAGGGTCTTAAATGTCTGGTAAGCAAAAAGAAATAACCAGCTTCTTGTGTTTTTGCAGGCTGATTATTTGATTGAGGAAGAATGTCAGTTTCTTCGTGTGACAATGGGGCATGAGAATGAGTCCCTTGATGAATTTGTTGAAGCACATAAAACATGTTTAAATGATATCATGTACTTCCCTACACGTAATGGTTACGGTCTATCTAGTGTTGCTGGAAACATGGAAAAGCTTGCTGCCTTGCAGAATGAATTTGAGAATGTAAAGAAAAGGATGGATGATGATACTAAGAAGGCACAACGCCTTGAGCAGAAGATAAAACTTCTTACTAATGGATATCAGGTATGCAGAGAAATTCTTGGTTGGCTTTTAATTAACAATATTAGTATTATTAGCTCTCTTTATGTTATAACTTAAAACATAATAGTAAATTTGCACGCATTGACATTTTCTTTTTGTATTTAAGTGGTATTTGTGTGTTACATCCACAGCTTTGCAGCACATTAATTTGTTCTCTCTCTCTCTCTCTCTCTCTCTCTCTGATTTTCAAAGAGCTGTATGTTGTTTCTTTTGTTTTTTTTTTCCCCCATTCGTTGAAGTACTATTTTGCTTTTCATTTCTTTGTTCAGCAGACACATTAGGGTTTTAAGTTTGCACAATTTTCACAGGTGATTTAATAAAGTTTTGTTGCATGTTCTGACTACTGTAGGTTAAGTGAGTAGGTATCAAGTTTGATTGTATGCAATGAAGCTATTATAATTAACAAGCATGCCAAGGAAACTCTCTCTCTCTCTCTCTCTCATTACATCCAAGTGCACAGGGAAAAACACACATGCGCACTCATACACACAAAATTAAATCAAATTAAATCCGTGTATTTTATACAAACAAATTTGAAATCCCTCTATAGCTGTGTCATAGCTGTTTGTTAGTTTGATTAAGATTCAAACTGTACTAGTTTCTAATTGATGGACATGGTGAATGATCAGATGCGAGCTGGAAAGCTTTGGTCACAAATCGAGGCAACCTTCAAGCAGACAGACACTGCGGGAACAGAACTTGAGTGCTTCCAAGCCTTACAAAAACAAGAGCAGCTAGCTGCATCGCACAGGATCAATGGCCTCTGGGAAGAAGTTCAAAAGCAGAAGGTGCTTGAGCAAACCTTGCAGAAACGCTATGGAGATCTTACATCAGAGCAAGAAAGAATCCAAAGCCTCATGGATGCTTACAGACTACAAGAAGAGGTTGCAGCAAAAAATCGTGCTCTTGAGTTGGCCAATGCTGCAACAAACGAAACTGTTCCAATCTCTAAAACTCCTGAGCCTGTTGTTGCAGATGAGCTTGGGAACTCAATGATGGTTGACCAATCTTGTGACGAAATTCGAAGCCAAGAAATGGATACTGATAAAATGCAAACTCATGCCAGCCCAAAACATGTCAATTCATCTGACGACATTCCTGCTACTGCCGAGTTTGCAAGAGCAGAAGGTAATAGCTATGAAGGTTCTGTTTCTGCTGATACTACTGGGCTTAACAGTGTGGATGAAAATCACTCTAGTGATACTCCAGTTCAGAATTCTCCTGTCAAATTTGATTCTAACTGTGTCCTTGCTGATGGAGAAGATATTAAGATGGTTGATGACGACTCTGTCAATGCCACCGTTAGTGAGAATTTAGTTGGTGTAGAAGTTGCTAAGGAGGATTTAGTAACTAAGAGCCAGCAGAATGTCCTAGAAGACAAAACGGAGGATGATACTGTCCGAGAAACAGGTGAAGATGGCCGTCCTAATGAGAAGGATATGCAAGATTCTAGCAATGTGGAGGATGGTGTAAACTTGCAAGATGCATAAAAATCTTGATGTCAATAATCACAGTAACCTTTGGGAGCCCTGATGAAACCACCTTGTCTAAGTGTGCTTGCTTCTTGTTGACGTGCTGATTGAGGAGGCGGTTTGGAATTACCATTTATAATCTGTTTGCACTCTGTTTATTTTTGCCAATTACGTAATACAAGAATGAGGAAGGACGCCTTTGCTGATCTAGTTTGGAGATACATTTCTTCACTTGTATTTCTGGAAAAAAAGAGAAGAAACACCCACCCCCCCCCCCCCCCCCATCTGATAGACCCCAAATCATGTTGTGTACGGTATAAATGTCATTTCATTGAGGAACTGTAATAGTATGTTCTTTTTTTAAGGAGAACAGTGTTGAGTTACTATTTTCAATTTCATGAGATTAAAGTTCTGGATTGTATTTGTTGGTTTTCTAGTGGTACCAATTGGTGTTCTGGGTCGGTTGTGACTCATGTGATTTCTCTTCATGTTTTCCATTCTATATGCTTAGGCCTTGTTTGGGATGTTATTAAATTAGCCAATTAGTCAAAAAGTTACTAAATTAGCCAATTAGTCATACCAAAAAGTCAACAATTACGGCCTCTCTCTACTTTTTGCCCAGCTTTTCGTAATTAATCAAAAAGTCATCACAAACATACAAGTTTTTTGCTTACTTTTTTAGCCAATTAGCTAAAAAGTTACTAAATTAGCCTGTTTCCAAACGAGGTTTTAATGCCCTGGACAACGGTAGTAGTAGTATGTGTTCTTTCTGAATGGGTTTATTCTTGTTGGAGATTGTGACTAATATGCCAAAGGAATTAAGAGACTTGAAGTATTTAATGAGAAGCTCAATGCTTTGCCATTGCTGGTGGTGCATTGCTATCACTACCTCTTCTCTGTGAATTATATGTTTCTCTTTTTCAGTCTTGGTGTGATTCATTCTCTGTGGCTCTCTCTCACACACACGCTAACACAGCCACCTCTACTCCCAACTGTGAAGTTTTTTAGGGAATTGTCCAAAATGCAGTGTTTGTAACTCACATTCCATAACGATGAATTGGCACTATATTACCATGATGAATTTCATCATTGTATTTTGTGTATTTCTTTATTATGCAAAAATAAATAAAAAATTATGTTTGTAGTATTATTGGTTCAAATTTCCATTTGTCTAGAGTTTCACTCCCATAGTCTCTAATAGTGATAAATAAGAACCTCTCTAACAATGTTCTTTAATTTTTTTAATTATTTTGTATAATAAGGAGAATATCTTATTTTTAAAAAAAAAGGAGTTATTTTTTTGAATTGAGAAATCTAACAATGCTAAATATAATTTGTAAGAAAGAAATTGAACACATTGAAGTGAATTTTGAAGATTTTGGCTCTCTGCAAGCAAGGTGGGACAACAGAGAGACTCATAATTGGTTCAGTTTCACTACCTTTAGAAGGAGTTCATTATATGGCTTTTTATTGTTGATGGGTATAAATGTAAGATTTTAAAATTGACAAGAGTAAGTTGATATTTAGTGAGAGTTATGGGGGGTGAAGTAATTAACTCTAAAAATTATTGTCGCAGTGTCTATTAGGACATATAATTTATATGAAATGCTAAACACTACTTATTGAGCGTGATTGATGTTGATATATGTGTTAAAAATGTATTAAAAATATAAAAAATGTAGGGTAAATTACATTTACCTCTCCTGAGGTTTCTGACAAATACAGGGACCTCCCCTGTGGTTTGAATAATTACAGTAACACCCCCTACTTTACCTGACAATGTCAAGTTTCCCCCAAAAGTTGACAGCCGTTTAAACCCCTAACAGACCCTGCCTATGTCATCAAATGTAAACAATAAAATGCCCATAATACCCTCAACCCATCTATATATAGCAAATGCTAGAGTCTCTCCAGCTTCACTTCAGTAAATCCAAGTGGAAGAGAAAAATTTAGAGAGGCAACCAAAACTAAAGAACAACAAAAAGAAGAAAGGGCCAAGCACAAACACAGGTATGTTCCCAGTCACATTAACTATTTAAAAAAAAAAAAATTGCATATGAAAATGCATTATAACTATGCCCATTATTGAGAAATGAAGCACAAGCACAACACATATGTTCCCAGTCACATTAACTATTTAAAAAAAAAAATTGCATCTGAAAATGCATTATAACTATGATCCATTGTTGAGAAATGAAGCACAAACACAAGTATGTCCCATGAATATATGTCCTGAAAATGCATTATAACTATGATCCATTATTGAGAAATGAAACACAAACACAGGTATGTCCCATCAATATATGTCCTGGAAATGCATTAAAACTCTCACATTTCATGAATGTAGGTTCACTGGATGGATATATCATCATCAAGTAATGGAGGAGGGGTGATGAAATATGGAAGCAAGATCTGTTACTGTGGGAGCAAAGCAACAATTAAAGTCACTGAATCTGAAAAAAACAGAGGCAAATTGTATTATTTATGCCCAAATGGGAAATGCGGATTCTGGGAGTGGTGCAAACCAGTAAACTCATCTATTGGAGGAGAAATGATGATGGAAGACACTCAAACAACTGTTAACAGACACACTTTATCCTATGAAGAAGAAAGTCCTGCAACGAATTTAATGAACCAAATGGGGGCTATGCAAACAAGGATGCAAGTACTTGAAGCAAACATGGGGTTTATAAAGATGATAATGATCATGAATTTTGTGATGTGTTTGATTTCCCTAATGGTTGCTCTAAAAATGTAATGGTAATGATTCACCTACTGTTTTGTAATGGCCCTGTAATGGCCCTTTTGTAATGGCCCTTATGTAAGGTTTTGTAATATTTGGTAATAGACGTTATGTTTGTAATGCAATATGTTTTGTAATGGACCATATATAAATATGATGAAGTTATTTCAGCATTATGTAAATATGCACATCTCATTTGAATAACATAATGACCTGTAAACATAATCTAAACAGCAAGTAAAACCATTCCATAAATATGCACCTGTTTATTTACATCATGATTGTTGTAAAATATGTTCAAGTAGTTTACTTACATCATTCCTATCAGATATGTTCAGTTACATCATCAGTTATAAAATACTTCATGGCCACATCATCATATTGCTATTCTTAGCATTGCATGTCCACTACAAAAATACAAAAAAGTGGAACATAATCCTCACTAACTATACAGTCAAGCAACATATATTTTATACCTTCAACCTATGTTAATCCTTGTACCCAAAATATCAACAACTTAGCTAAGTCATCTGCAAAAAAAGTCAAACAAACAAGCAAACAAATAAATTGATGTTGTCTGACCTGTGTCACAAACAAACAAATATCAACAACTTAGCTAATTTCATTGTAACTTCATAAGTAAGTTCATAACTAACATGATGTTGTGTGACCTGTGTCACACATTCAGCAGGCATTGGGGGGGTCCCTCTTGGAATATCCTAAATTGAAAACCAAAGTAAGGTAATAAATATGCATATCAATATCATAAATTGATAGAAAACAAATAAAAATCACAAATGAAAAGGCAAAACAAATACAAAAAACTTACTTGTGCATGGTTGGCCTTGCCCTTGCCTCTCACTTGTGCATGGTTGGCCTTGCCCTTGCCTCTCCCACTTGAACTTCCCTTCCCAGCTGAACTTCCTCTTGTAGTTGTATTTCCCCTCCCAGCTGAACTGTCCCCCCCACTTGAGTTGCCTCTACCACTTGCATTGTCCCTCTTAGCTGAACTACCTCTCCCACTTGAATTGTCTCTACCTCTGCCCCTATTCACAGATCTGCCACTGCCCCTACCAGCAGTTTTGGCACTGCCTCTACCACTGGATGTGCCATCAGTTTTGCCACTGCCTCTACCACTGGATGTGCCACTGCCCCTACCAGCAGCAGATGCTTCACCTCTGACTGGACCTCTTTGGCAAGTTCTCTTGTTGTGTCCAAATTGCATGCACCATTTGCATCTCAAGGTACTAGACCTTTTGGTCCGACTTGTTCCAGCTGGTGGCTCATGAGCAGCTCTCTTTCTTGAAGTCCTTGGCCTTCCTGGCAATCTTTTCAGTGGTGGGGGTTGTAAAGGGTCCCCAGGTATAAGTGTCCACATGCTATGGTGTAAGATGGGATGTATCATTCCACCATTGGCTCTCAAGTAAGTTGCCTTAGAATAGTAGGGGTGGACAAAATCTTCTATGTTTAACCTACTGTGAGAAATTGCAGCCACAGCATGCTTACATGGAAGACCAGATATTTCCCACTGTCTACATACACAAGTCATTGCCCCAATATGGACAATGTGATTAACCCCCTCATTATCCTTCACCTCATACTCATTGCCTCCTACATACTCCACTGTGCAAGTCCTTGACCATTTCTGTGTGACCTCAAGCTGTTTCTTCACATTCAATGTGACATTAGATTTCCATTGCATTGCCTTTTGGTACCTCATCTGAAACTTACCCATCAACTTGCACCTTATGCCCTCTAACATAGTTAAAATTGGCTGAGTTCTCAAATTTCCTAACCAATTGTTGAAGGACTCTGTCATGTTATTTGTGATGTGATCACTTCTAATCCTACCATCAAATGCATGCCTAGACCTTCCTTCAACTGGAACCTTCTGCAACCAAATGCAAGCATCATTGTTCAGGTCCTTAATGGCTTGCATAGCCTTATCATACTCCATCTGATTGTAAGCCCTTGCTGCTCTCCAAAATTGCTTCCTCGGAATTAAACCCGGAAATTTGGCTCTGAAATTGTTATATAGGTGCATGCAACATCTTCTATGAGTTGCCTCCGGTATAATGTCACTCACAATCTTATCAAGGCCCTGCATATAAAAACAATGAAACATTACTAAGCATTACAAGTTTAAAATTAGAGAATCATTTGTAATTATGTAAGTAAAGTAGTTGTTGAATATGTCAGTAAAGTACCTTTTGTTGATCAGACATGATGGTCCATGGTCTAGAAGGTAGTGCATCTTCTATGATTGTTCTCAAGTTGTGCAAGAAAAAAGACCAACTGTCCTTGCATTCACCCTCTACTATTGCTAATGCCAATGGAAACAAGCCATTATTTCCATCCAAGGCAACTGCTGAAATTAAAACACAACCATAGGGACCCTTCAAGTGACACCTATCTACCCCTATGAATGGCCTACATCCATTAATGAACCCTGCTTTCATTGCATCAAATGATATGAAAATTCTTTGGAACAATGGATATTGAGGAATGGTAGGGTCTGGTTGTTCTCCATCTTCTGAGACTGGGGTAGAGGGTGTGTCATAATTTATGACAACCAAGCTACCAGGGTTTGTTTTGTTGATTTGACTAGCATATGTTGGCAACAACACATATTGGCTCCCATGATCACCCTCCAGCTCCTCCTTGCACCTCCTTTTGGCTCTATACAGTTGCATTCTTGAAGCCTCAATCCCAAACATTTTATTCAGTTTCATTTGCATGGTATCTAAGCCCATGTGTGGATTGTCCTTAAAACTTTCAACCATTTTTTTAGCAATCCAAGCTGATGTAGCTTCAGTGTTTGTGTTCATCCTGCTACATGTGTGAGTAGGTACTAAGGTTTTAATCTTGTAGGTGATCCCATCGGAAGTGGAGATGCATGAATTCTTTAAGGGCAGCCCTCAGCAGCACAATGGGCTGTTACTCTAGACTTCTCATTTTTGTCTCTTACTATCTTGAAACCAGTTTGCACTGTATAGTCCCTTAATGTAGCCCTAAAAGTATTCACTTCTGGAAAAATCATCCCTTCTTCCAACACAACTTCTCCATCTTGATTCATATATGGCTCCTTCCCATTGTAGGTACCATCATACTTCATGCCTGGAAACCTCATCTCTTCATCATCTAGACAGTCTGCTTCATCATCATAATCATCATCAGTAGTAGAATATGGCACTTCATCATCACCAGATTGGTAATCACTAAGTTCAGCATCATCACTTGAGCACTCATTATCATCATCACTCAAAATCTCATTGGCATCTGATTGGTTTTCATCCTCAGCAGTTGCATTCCAATCCCTATCCTCATCACTAAACCCATAAACATTGTCCTGATGGTACTCTTCATCTACATCTACAGTATGGTAGTCTTGCTCTACATCTACAGCATCTACTCCATGATTTTCATTTCCAACATTACTTTTATGTCCACCATCACTCATTCCAATGGAATATTCTATGTTTACATACAAGTTAATTGTTTTACTCCTTCCTTGCACATAAAACATGTCTAGCACATCAAGATCATTTTCTACTAATCTCCTTCTGTCAGTACCAAGCATATCACAATGCAATGTGATTGCTATTGCTTCACTATAAGAAATGTGAGGCAGGACTGTTGCAGTTACATCCTTCAAGGCATCAATGTAGCAATACATATTTGGGTCCACATCAAACACTCTTCCCACTTTTCCTTTGTAGTTGATGATTAAATCAAAATAAGGAAATGCAGCCATACTGTAATCATAATGATGTACCAATTATAAAATAAAATAAGCAAGCCCATACAATGACAATATGCAAACATGAAGAAATCCGTAAATTACACTATAATTATACTAATATTAAACAATCATAAGTAAAACCCAACAAATCAGAAATTCATTCTAAACATACATCTCCTGAATAACACCCAGAAAATCATAAATTCATAAATTTTCAACAAATTCCCTGTATTCGAATCAGAAATTTTGCAAATCAAATAAAAGCCCTCAACATTGCAAATCAAATAAAAGCCCTAAACATTGCAAATCAAATAAAAGCCCTAAACATACATCTCATAAATAAAATAAAAAAAATCAGAAATTTATATTAAATCCCTACATTACACTATTATTATAGTAATATTCAACAAATTCCTTTTTTCCAGTCAGAAATTTTGCAAATAAAATATAAACTCTAAATATATATTTTCGAAGAAAACCATTTTCACATACATTTCATCAAATCAAACACAGAATACAGACAAATTTGTAAGAAAAAAGATGGAAAAAAATATTCGAAAATCATCAACACACATTTTAAAACACTATTCGAAGCTTACAGAGTTCGAAATCTTACCTGGAAGCCGTAACAGCAACTTCTCACCGATGAAACTCTTTTACATTGTGTACTGGCAACGACGATCGGTTCAAAACCTCAAGCTTTTTCGTCTTCTTCACAATCGACGATCAGTTCACGACGATCGCCTCCCTCTCTCTTTTCTTTCTCTGAACAATTCGATTTGTATTGTGAGTGTATTGATTAGGGATTTTGTGAACAAAGGGCTTTTTGGTCTTTTTGCAAGAAAAAGCAAGGGTCACATGGTCATTTTCTATTGGATACTAACGTCGTTTGGGCAAAATAGACGGAATGGGGGAAACTTGACTTTGTCAGGTAAAGTAGGGAGTGTTACTGTAATTATTCAAACCACAGGGGAGGTCCCTGTATTTGTCAGAAATCTCAGGGGAGGTAAATATAATTTACCCAAAAATGTATGAAAATATGTGTACATGTGTACTGAAATTTAAATTTTTTTGACATTATTTAGTTGTTAACATTACCCAATGGGTTGTCATTAGTAGGTTCCATATTTTATTATAATTTTTTTTTTTTGTTAATTAGTGACCTGAGGATACTTGTTTGATATTAAAAATAATTCTATATTCTTTATAAAAATAGGAGTCATAAAAAGTGCACATTTAAAACAAAATCAATCAAAATTCTTAGAGCACTTGTAGTAAAAATTAGAGGGAATTTCAAAAAAAAAGGAGGGTAATCAAAATAATTTCAAAATGATGAAGTACAAGTGGTTTATGCATAAATTTATGCAATAAAAACTTTTCCTATCATTACTTTGAAACTATTTTTTTTTCTACCCTCAACTTTTTTGATATTCCTCCAAAAAATAATGACCGGCCTTGAAAGGGATCCAAAACCATTTTTCATGGAAATTACAACAAAGCAATTCTCTGACTGTAAATTGAAGGCCCTTTAAATTGGAATTTTTTCCCAGCAATTTAAAGCCCTTTTAATTTTTGGAACATTTATACACAACTTCTAATTTATAAACTTATACTCCATTAAATTTTAATTAAGATTTTTGGACCTTCGAGTCTCAATTAAATTTTTAATAGTTGATTTGCCCTTCAAACAATGATATTTGTTCATCATTTATAATTATCTATAAAAAGACATGATGATTTGACATTTATTTGATTCAAAACTTTAAAATATCAACTTTCAAATTAAAAAAACTAAAAAAAATTATGTGCAAAAAAAAAAAAATTGAAAAAACTGAATTTTGTTTTCGTGCAAAACTGAAAATTGTGTCTATAAAGAAGCATGATGATGGAACATTGATGTAAAAAATAATAATAATAATTTAAAATGGTAAAAAAATGATAATGTTTTTAGTTTTAAAATTAGAAAAAACTAATAATTTTCTCGGTTTTATTAGATAGTTGAATCAAACCAATAAGTAAAAGGGCAAAAAGGTCTAATCTCATACTTTGTTTTCTTTTTCATCAGTTAGTGAAATAATTATCTAGAATATTATTATGCAAAATTAATAATGTTCGTAGTTTTAAAAATTGGAAAAAACTAATCAGTGTGTTTAGTCGGAGTTTTCTGGATTACGTTTTTTAAAAACTGAATTTTTTGGTTTTCGTGTTTTTTGGTTTTTAGTGAACATTTTTTAAATTTTAAACATTTTTTTTAACTTTTTTAGATGCACCTTACTTAGATGTATCTAAAAAGTAAAAAAATTGTGAAAAAATATTTTAAAAAATTAATAAATACATAAAAATATAAAAAAAATGTACTAAATTCTTGTTTTTTTTTTATATATTTTTGGTATTTAGTGAATTTTTTAAAAAAAAATTACAATTTTTTTACTTTTTAGGTGTATTTATGTTAGGTGTGTTTAAAAACTAAAAAAATTGTTTAAAATATTAAAAAAATTCAGTAAAAACAAAAAAAAAACAAAGAAAATAAGAAAGTAGAATTTTCTGAAAAGTGTTTTTGGAACAATGGAACCGAGCAATCTGAATAATATTCTTAGTTTTACTAAATATGACTTATTGGTTGAAAAAAATCTTCAATTAGACCTGAGCGATCATAATATTTGTAAATAGGACTTTTATGTAATTAACTATTAATTTGTAACCTTTTAATGTTAGAAGGCCCTTTCATAATTTTAGCCGGGGGATTCTATTTACACCAAAAAAATATTTAAGTAAGTTCAATTTTTCAGTACACCTTACTAAATTATTTAAGGTTATAATTTATTCTTAGTACACTATTTTTCCCAAATTATCCTTTTGAGGTACACCCAAATAAAACAAATTAAAAAAATTCAAATTACTTTTGAAAAACCTTTCTCTTGTTTACGTACATACATGAAATCCAATAAAAAAACCCGGCATTGGCGAAGAAGGACGACGAAGGAGAAGGAGAACGGCGAAGGATGATAACGAATATTTAGCCTGTTTTTCGTTATTATTGTTCGGACTTTGATTTTTGAAAGTTCGAACAATAATAACGAAAAACAGGCTGAATATTCGCCTTTATGTATAAAAAAAGAGATAGAAATCAATAATTGTATTTTAATATTTATATAAATACTTATCTCTTCTTTGATGGGTTGTTTCAAAAAATTATTTTGATTATTACTCCCATCCATTATTTAATTTTGTTCAAACTTTCTTTTATTTGCAAGTAATAAAAAATAATAATGTTGATGATAATAGTAAGTTTTAGTAGGGTGGATTAGAGTTTTGGAGTGAGGAAGAAGAAGAGAAAATAATTAAAACTTGGAAAAGGTAATGAAGAGATTTGAATATGAAAAATACGTATAATTGATTAGGGTGTACCATGAGGGAAAAAAATATTTTATTTTAATATTTAATATGTTGTCCTTTTTAGTAAATTCACAATAAGGTATAATAAGAATTAAAATTTAAAAATTTGAGTCATATGTAGTGCGATAATTTTTAGGTTCAAATAAAATGACCATTTTTAGCCTTTTAAGTGTAAATTGAAGGCCCTTTCATTTTATGCTTTATTAGTATTTTTCTTTTAAAAAATTATAGTATTTTTACAAAATAATTACATGTTTATAGAAAAATTTAAGACTAATTATTTATATTTATAAAAGTTATCACTAATTTAAAATTATTTTTAAAAACCTACAATGAATTATAAATTTCATTTTTCCTTTACCCTTTGTAGGGAAGTATTTTAAGAATGACACCACGTGGCCAATGTGTCTTCAAGATGTTGGCCGAGGTGCCATGTGGGCGAGTCATGTTTGCTAAGGTGATTATAGCATTGCTGAGGTTCACTGTGGTAATGTCGAAATCTGAGATATTCAGATAAAGGACAAGAGTCCTAGATAACATCAAGCTACCTATTTAGATAGAAATGGAACTCTTGAGAAAGTTCATCTTAATCTAAATAGTGTGAGTTATGATAGATGTTATCTTTATAAAGGATAAAGTCACGTGAAGTAAGATTTATAGGAGAAGTTGGATATTGATCATTATAAAAGTAAGACACCCCTGTGGGTCTAAGGTATGCTTTTATTGGTGATACTTTTGATTGTGAATTGTGTACTTGTGTGATATCTTTGAGAGATTATTTGACCGACTTGATCGTCGGAGTGCTCCCAAGTGAATGAACCACCGCGATATTCTCATTTTCTTGTTGGTAGGTGGTTGGCTTAATCTATTTTACCACGTGCGCTCCAGCTAAGTTTCTTATTTGGTTGTGTGGTCAAAAATCGTCTATGAGAATTTAGTTAGAATAGATGGCCATCATCATGCAAGATCAACGTGTCGGCAACAACGAGTTCAGCAAAGATAGAGAATATGTCAACATTGACGGAATGTAGACCCTTCTAGAAGGGATGAATGCAAAAATAAGGGGGCATGAGCTCTCCCAAGGATATGAAAACGACCTTCAAGTAGAAAAGACATTAGCCTAGGTGAAGCAGATCCAAAATGGAAAAGCATGGCTTAGGTGGAGCAAATCCCAGATGGAAAAGCATGGCCTAGATGAAGCAGATCCGAAATCTAGAAGACAAGAGCTTAGCCTAAGTGAATAGGTCCTGGATCTTAGATCCCAGAAGACAAGATCTCAGCCTAGATGAGTAGGTCCGAGAAGACAAGAACTCAACCTATATAAGCAGATCCTAGATCCGATAAGGCAAGATCTCAGCCTAGATGAGTAGGTCTGAGAAGACAAGAGCTTAGCCTAAGTGAGCAAATTCTAGATTCCAGAAGACAAGATCTCGCCCTAGATGAGTAGGTCCAAGAAGACAAGAGCTCAACCTAAGTGAGTAGATTCCAGATCCCAAAAGACGAGATCTCAATCTAGATGAATAGGTCTGAAAAGACAAGAGCTTGGCCTAAGTGAGCAGATCACAGATTCCAGAAGACATGATCTCGACCTAGATGAGTAGGTCTGAGAAAATAAGAGCTCAACCTAAGTGAGCAAATCCCAGATCCAGAAGACAAGATCTCGGTCTAGATGAGTAGGTCCGAAAAGATAAGAGCTCAGCCTAAGTGAGCAGAACCCAGATCCTAGGAGACAAGATCTCGCCTAGATGAATAGGTCCAAAAAGCCAAGAGCTTAGCCTAAGTGAGTAGATCCCAAATCCCAAAAGACAAGATTTCAACCTAGATTATTAGGTCCGAGAAGACAAAAGCTCAGTCTAAGTGAGCAGATCCCAGATACAGAAGACAAGATCTCGGCCTAGATGAGTAAGTCCGAGAATATAAGAGTTCGACCTAGGTGAACAATTTTGAAAAGATCAGAACTTACCAAAGGTGAACAGAGTTGAGATAAAACAAAGCTTACTTGAGATTAGAAGATCTTGACGGTAAGAGATTGTTGAGGCCTTGGAATATGGCTTGACGAAATTTGGAGCTCGGCTCTAATGGTGTCAATAACCTCAGCCGAAGTATTAATAAAATACTAGTATCGACTTTGTTCATTACAAAATGTTGTGTATGATTGTGAGATAAGACTGAAAAAGTCTTAAGGCGATGTTCCCGTGGTGAACAAGGTGATTAACTTAGACTTTCCATGATGGTAAAGTTGAACTAAGTATCAGGCGATGTTCCTGTGATGAACAAGGCGATTAACTTAGACTTGCCATGATGGCAGAGTTGAACTAAGTATCAAGCGATGTTCTTGTGGTGAACATGACGATTAATTTAGACTTGCCATGACAATTGAGTTAAACTAAGTACAAGGCGATGTTCC
Source organism: Camellia sinensis (assembly GCF_055761805.1). Classification (NCBI taxonomy): domain Eukaryota; kingdom Viridiplantae; phylum Streptophyta; class Magnoliopsida; order Ericales; family Theaceae; genus Camellia; species Camellia sinensis. The sequence goes on from NC_138968.1 coordinate 125,785,159, forward strand.
TGACGATTAACTTAGACTTGTTATGATAGCAGAGTTAAACTAAGTGTAAGATGATGTTTCAAAATGGAACAAGGCGAAACTATCCATGTTTTGGTCGGTTTGTACGAAAAGCTGAAGTAGATAGTAATCTCGGTACACTAAGGTCAAACCTTAAGTGTTTAGTTTGGGCGAGCCAAACACGATGACCTCGGTCATGGATGCCTAAGTTAGACTTAGGCAAGAATCAGGCGATGCGTCCTTACTGTGAACATAAGGGACACTTAGGTTCACATCAGGGGGCATGAAGCATGAATGAATATAACACTTGTGAAATTTTTTTGAAAAACGTAACAAGTTGAAGTTATCTGAGATGATAAACAGAAGTTCTATTAGAGGCATGATAATCCGAGATGATTAATTATCCGAAGTGTTCTGATCTGAAATGATTCATTACTATCTGAAGTGTTTCAGCCCGAGACGAATGTTCAAATTATGCTACTTAGAAAGACGAGAAAAAGTCCAAGTATGGAAAACATACAAGGCATAAAGAAAAGGCAGTAAGCATACAGAAGTAGCATTCAACACTCAGACAAAAAGAGGAATTGCATTAAAGGAAGAACTTGTTCCATTACAAAAGAAGGCACATCGGCCCGACATGTCAAAAATTGTTCTACAGAAAGGATTATAACTGTTCAAAGGAAAAAAAAAAAAAAAGTACAAATGGAAAGAAAAAAAAAATCCTAAGTATCAGGAGCATTATTCTCTGATTGATCGACTTACGCATTTGGCGTTATGTCTGTTATGGCAATCAATGCATTCTTTTCAGCCGCTATCTCAGCGTCAATTTCTAGCATGTTGACCCTTGAGTGGGAAACGACCCCTGAGCAAGTTAACTTGGGCTTGCCAAGAAAGTAGAGCGGAAACTAAGTTAAAGTGATGTTCTAACAAGGAACTGTGCATTTAACTTAAGCTAGTCGGGAAGACAGAGTTGCACTAAGTTAAAGAGATGTTTCAAAAAGAAACAAAGTGAAACCAGCCATGATCTTGCTAGTTTGTACGACAAGCTAAAGGGGCAGAGAACAGAGATGAGTGAAGATTGAGTCAATGATTTGAAAGTGATACTTGGTGAAATTTTCAAAAAACTTTGAGTCTTGGCCTTCTTGATAGGCCTTAGCGTCTTCTCCTTGTTGGTTAGTGCCTTTGCTAGTTTCTTCTCAACTTCTACAACTTTCTTTTTAGCAGCCTTAGCAATGGCCTCGGCTTTGGTAGCAGTAACTTGGTCCTTTTGTTTCATGTGCTTTTCTTTCGAGATGTTGAATTGCTGGAGGCATAAGAATGTTGGATTGACTATAAAGAGATAGAGGTGATTGCACAGTTGTGACATCAAAGGTGTCAACAAGAAGGTCTTCTACGACAAGAGTTCGATGAGACATGTCATCATTGGTTACGATGATGGTTACTCGCAGATAGGGTGATTAGAGGATTATCAAGGTCTGAGACAGGGAGCTTCGGACCTCGGTCTTTCCTATTCCTGGTCCTAGTTACAAGATTGTCGTTATGTCGGTATTTGCACTGCCATTAAGACGGTGGGTTGATGCGTGGAACAGCTGATGAAGTGCTTGGCTGCTAGTCTGGTTCAGCTAGTAGAGTTTGAACCTTAGGCACGAATGGAGTATTCATAGTAATGATTGAAGAACATCGATGATGGTTTGCAGAGGCCAAGAGAGAGAGAGAGAGAGAGTTTGGGGACACAAAGAAAGATGAAATGGGAAAGGGGAAAGGTTTTGCTAGAATGAAATTCAAGTTTCTTAGGAGACGTGTGATGGTTGTGATGACCGGGAGCGCTACTAGTTTTGTTTTCCTTGTTAACTAATTGGGTTTGTTGCATTCCGAAGTTTTCCTCAAAATTTTTTGCTCTTGTTTATTCCAGGGTTGAATTTCATTCATTTCGGAGGGTACTCAGTCGAGTCCAGAATGTTGGGAATCGAACCAGAAAAATTCTGGGCTGGAGGATCAGGGCCGCACGTGCGGGGGATGAGGCCGCATGTACAGGAAAGTGTGTCTTTTTCAGCTTGCACACTTCATAAAAGGTAGGTGCGAAGTGAGGTGTGGGGAGGGGCCACCGCACGTGCGGGGATGAAGGCCGCACGTGCGGGAAGATACTCCACACGTGCGGGAGTGGGCGCCGCACATGAGAGCCTCTGGGCAGTCCGAAATCTCTATTTGTTTTTCTCTTTTGAGCTGTGTGTGTATCACTTTTAGCTCATCTCTCTCTCTCTAAAAATCATTTCCTCTCCCTTCTCTCTACTTTTCCTACACCAGAGCTTCTAAAACATTTGATATCTTGCAATCCATTAGAATCTTGACTCAACATTCTTTACAAATATTGGAAAGCTAAGCTAGAAATCCTCTTTGTGCAGTGGAGATCGAAGTTCTACACTTTTGAATCCTAGGGTTTCATCTCATCTCTTCAACAAGATTGAGGTAGGGATTTCTTTGAGTTATATATATATGTTTTGCAAGTTTGATGTGGGTTTTGGGTTTTTTTTGGGGGGGAGGGGGGTATTATGAAGGTTTGATTGGCTCAAGAATGTAGGGATTCTCAAAAGTGGGTTTTAAAATCTCAAATCTTTCTAAGATCATATCTTGAGGGTTGAAATCATCTTGGCCAAGGAAATGGTGTCTTCTTTAGGGTTTCTTTCAAGTGTTTAGGGTGTGTGTGTTATTGTAAAGAAGAAATCTAGAAATTTAGGGTTTTCCTTAAATGAATATGAGGGTTCATGGTTGATATTATATATATATATATATATATATATATGTATATGTATATACATACATTGTTGTGTGGCATGATAAGTAAAGAAAATGGAGAATTTCTTGTTTTTATGCAAATGCATATATATTGATGATGGGTTGCTTAACATATGAGAATTGTTGTGATTGGAAGTTGTTGTCCAAATATTGCTGTAGCTTTGAAATGATTAAAATGATGGAAGTGCACGAATTGTGGACATATTGTTATATATTGATAATCGGTAGCAAACGTTTGGCTATTTGTTGGAATGGCATTGAAAAGAGAAAATGGGAATTTTGATCTTTATGGAATATTTGTTGGAGTTATGTTGAAAGTGGAGAAACATGATGTAGTATAGATAACTGTTGCATTGGCTTTTCTAAAACCTTACGTGTCATGAACATTAAATTGGGAATTGGAACTTTCACTAGGAATGAACTATTGTGAAATGAAATCATGGAAATGTTTATGGGATAAATACGTTGGTAAGTCCGAATAGGAGGTGTAGATGGAATTGATAAGTTGGCCTAAGTGTCCGGGGTGAAAGACCGAAAACAAGCGCGGAGGAGGTACCACTTCCCTTCCGGTTAGCATCCGGTAAAGTGGGGTTTTTGGTAGTGCTTGTTAAGCCTACTGGCAGACACCAACCTAAGGATTACCTGAGTCGTATTTACCGCCCCCATTGAATAAAATGGTAAATTTCGAATTTGTTAAGATTTCAAACTGTTGTTGAACATGGTGACTTTTTTAAAGGCATGTAAATGAAATACTCTTTTAATTGGCATTGCATGGCATTTGCATTTTATATTGGAAATCTTACATAACTATATATATACTTTGTTAAGGATTCTCTACTGAGCTTTATGCTCACCCCTATGGGATTTTGATATACGAAAAGATGTGGTGATCCCGCCGAGTTGACGGCATTAACATATTTTGTGAAGAGTAAATGACTCTATTTTTGTTGTGATTTATTTTGCTAGCCAAGTGCTATAAATGTATGGTTTCGTGAAGCCATTTTGTGTAACCAGGCTCAAGCCTTGGAATATGTAAGTCCTTGAGGGCATTTTATTTATTTTTGGAATTTGATGTTCTACATGCTATAGATTCAAGTATTTCTATATCATTGAATGTATAATTCGCATGTGGAACTTTTGTACAAACCTTATTGATTAATGAATGTTGGTTAATGTACTTAATTGGTGTTGGGTTATTTTGGGGCGTTACAGCTGATGTTAGGTGACGTCTAATGATGAGGTGTGTGTCAATTATGGGATGTATTGGGAACTAATGAAGAGGTGACACGTCACGATATTGGTATGACGGTTGAGACGACAAATTTCGAATCTTGATGTTATTGAACTAGAGAGTTATGACCTCAGCTAGTAATACGATCTCGATTGAGATGATGATCTTAGTTGAGAAGTGCGATCTCGGTTGAGATGATGATCTTCGTTGAGAAGTACAATCTCAATTGAGATGTTGATCTTGATAGCGATGACGATCTCGGTTAAGATGGTGATCTCGGTTGAGATGTTGATCTTGGTTGAGATGATAATTTCAGTTGAGATGTTGAATTTGAATGGGATGAAACTTGTGTGTTCTTAGTTCCTGATGAGTTGATATTAGGATCTTGATGTTTTGAACTAGCAAGTCATGATCTCTGCTAGTAGTATGATCTCTATCGAGATGTTGGACCTAGATGAGATAGAACATGATAGTTCTTGGTTCTTAATTCTTGATTCTTGATTCTTGACTCTTGACGAATGGACATTTGAGTCCTTGTTTCTTTATGCTGGCGAGTCATGATCTCGGTCGAAGGAGTATTTCTAGCATGTTGTCTAGCTGACATGTTGGAAGATCAGACGATATAGGTTCCATCACTTTAAGTTGCCGAGGTAATAGAATCTAAGGGGCAGTTTTTGATAATGACGCCACGTGGCCAAAGTGCCTTCAAGATGTCAGCCGAGGTGCCATGTGAGCGAGTCATGTTTGCTGAGGTGATTGCGGCGTTGCTGAGATTTGGTGCAGTAATGCCAGAATCTGAGATATTCGAATAGAGGACAAGAGTCTTATATGACATCAAACTACCTATTTAGATAGAGATGAGACTCTTGAGGAAGTTCATCTTAATCTGAATAGTGTGAGATGTGATAAATGTTATCCTTGTAAATGATCGAGTCCCATGAAATAAGACTTATAGGAGAAGTTGGACATTGATCATTATAAAAGTAAGGCACCCTCGTGGGTCTAAGGTATGCTTTTATTGGTGATGTTTTTTATTGTGAATTGTGTACTTGTATGATATCTTTGAGAGATTATTTGACTGACTTGATCGTCTAGGTGCCCCCGGGTGAATGAATCACCGCGGTATTTTCATCTTCTTGTTGGCAGGTGGTTGACTTAATCTATTCTACCGCGTGCTCTTTACCTAAGTTCTCTATATAATTGCATGGTCAAAAATCAACACCCACAACCTTTAATTATTTTTATCAGTTTTCAAAATCAATTTGAAATGCAATAAACAAAATCAACTTTTTCTTCATCCAACTATGATTATACATATGGTTCTCAAAAAATACTATGATATACATATATAATATTCGGGTAATTTTAGAATACATACTCTCAGTATATATCATTTATAAGTTATGATATTTATAGTATTGATTATCACAAATATTATAATTAAATCTTTTTTAATTATAACTAAAAAAAATAACGAGTCATAATCAAACATTGCATAAAGTATAATCAATTTTTATTATTATTATTATAACTAAAGTAATAATCATAATAGATTATAAGCAATTTCGCAATGAGTCGTAACTAATTTATAATTAATATCATAATAGATCATAATCAAATACTACAAACATCATAACTTAGGACATATGGGCAATGCGATTCTAACTAAAAAATATGATTCACTTTTCAAATTTAATGATGTGACTGACTAGTAAAATATTTATATCTTTCTTAATCATCAACCAATTATACGTTAAGGCCCATTTTGGAAAGGTTAGTTTTTTTAATTTTTTTGTCTTTTTTGCTTTTTTGGGTCACATTATCTCTCTATTTTATTGCACATTTTTTCAAAAAAAAACTAAAAGAAACCAAAAAAACTAACTTCCTAGAATATTCCTAAATCTAAAAAATAAATTTAAGAAGTGAACTTTTAAATCATTTTACTTCCTCTAATATTCAAGCCGTCATGGAATTTCTGCAACCCTCCTTTCCTGGAAACAAACTCAAAATTGGGCTTGAATCAACATCCATTTACACACATGTGACACCAAAATGCAATATAAAACAGCCTTTACCTAACCCACAACTTTAGTTTATGTGTTGAGTTTGCCGTGGGTGCCAAGTTAACTACAGTTAGCTGTTTTGTAAAACACAATTTGTCTACGTGTTGTCTACAAATATTCCATACATAGCTATCCCCTGTTTGGCTTCTTCTTGTAGAAGATAGTCATACCACGTCAATTTGATCAACTCAGTTTCATAATTGACAAGTAACTATTTATTCTTAAATAATTTTGTCTCCGTTTGAGAAGTGGGTTGACTTTTTGACTTTTTAATTTTTTTAGCTATTTTAGCCTGGGCTTAAAAGCTTGGTTTGAGAAGGGCTTTTTGGTTTTTTTGAGTTTTTTTATGAGAGAAGAATGTAATGATTATGGGTTGGGTGTGATGTTTTGTTTGTTATTGCTAAAATAGCCTATTTTATTTTTTGTGGCTAAAATAGCCAAAAAAGCCCAAACCATGGCTTCCCAAACGAACTTTACACACATGTATAATGGGTTGGTCAAACTTATATGATATTTGTTATTGAATGAAAAATTAATATGATGACGTGATATTATTGTAAAAAAAATATATAAATTTAGTTTTGTTCATTTTTAAGTTTTTTTTGGATAATTATAGGAATCTTTTCTTAATTTCCTCCCTTCTAAATATGCTATTATCTTGTTTAGTTAATTATTAATTTTATAATTGACAAGAGAGGATTAGGAGAAAGGAAAGCTATATAAGGTAAACGATTTAGTTTTTTTCAAATTCAAATATGAATTTAATTGTCATGTTCGAGTTCGTAGGATCTACTATGGGTCATATTTCAATAATTCAAACTGTTCATTTTGTAAAACTCTTTATGTATATTATTTATAAAAAAAAATAGTTCGATATGATAACGGCGATATTTTTATTTTATCATGCCTTCGAAAAATAGATGATCTATTTTTAAAAAGGCACTTACTATCTATTTTTTTAAATCCAAAGTTTTCCACCCTCATAAATTACAAAAACAATTGAGTTTAACCGAGACATACATGATTGAGAATATCTAAAATTTAATGTTGAGATTTTGTTAAATGATAGAGTAATCAATTGTTGTCTAAGGGAAATAAAGTTATGGACTAATTAGCAATAAATCTAAATTAAAATTTTCATGAAACTATATGGTTAAACAAATTCAAATTTATATTTGTGGCCAAACAACCCTCTCTCCCACCCCTCGACCATCATTGCTGCCAACCATAACCACCCATCACGGCAGCAGCAACCATCTCTCTCGTCATCTTTCTTCCTCCTCTCCTCTCCCCTCCCCTCCACAAAGTAATTTCTGCCACTACCATCACTTGAATTTAAATTGTGAAATCATATTTTTTTAAATTTTAAGATAATTTATTGTAATTTATATAATAAAAATAGAACATGAACGACAAAAAAAAGAAGGTTTGTGCCTCAATAAGAGCAATTCAAAATAATTAATTGGAAAAATTATTAAAAAAATCTAAGGATTTGATCATTGTAACAAAATAAATTATGAGATTTTAATTTTATCAATTTAAATTCTAATATTTTGATTTGTTTTTAATTTAAATCATTTGTCTATTTTTATAAGTAAAATCAACAAAAAAAAAAACTTTTAAAAAAAAATTTACTCATTAAACTCAACAAAAATAGTAATATTTTAGATGTTTTATGTATACCGCGACATTGAATTTAATAGCTAAAATACCATTTTTTTTCCATCGATTTCATTAAAAAAAATAGACAAATTATTTAAATTGAAAATAAATCAAAAAATTAGGATTAAATTAATAAAATTAAAATTTCAATATTTATTTTGTTACAAATGTCAAACTTTAGAGATTTTTTTTATTATAATTTTTTGAGATTAATATTTATAAAGGTGCAAATGGATTTGTGCTCTATGCAAGTGCAAGTAAAAGTTACGGTAACTTATACCCACTAGTTAGGGGTGTAAATCTGGCCTAGCCCGGCCCGGTCCAGTCGAGCCTATGTTTGGTCTCGAGTGCTCTCGTCAAAATTCGGATTGGGTCGGGGCCACAGGTCAAAAAATTAGGCCTAGGGGTATTTGGGCTTTGGGTGGGCCGGGCCTTAGATCGGCCCGGTAGGCCTGGGCCGGGCTTGGGCGGGCCTGATCATTTTTTTTGTTTTTATAAATTTTTTCCACTAAAATTTTATTATTATCTACTAAAAAAGGCATTGGGCCTCGGGCGGGCTGAATCTCAGGACACGCTTATGGACTGGGCCACAGGCAGGGCCGAGCTTCAAAATAATGGCCCAGGGGCTCGGGGTTAGGCTTGGACCCGAGCCTAAACAAGCCTAAACGGACCGGGCCTACTTCGGGTTGCCCACGGGCCGCGGGTAATTTTTACACTCCTACCACTAGTACATTCATAATAGGACAATGGAAAATATTACCTATTACTAGGGGCATAAAAATGGTCCGCTGTACGTGGGTAGCTAAAAATCCGCTCGCAACTCCAAGTGAGCTCGACCCCGAGCCCAAGCCTATGCTAGGACTATGGGTCTGGGTTTCAGCCGTCATTTTGAAGCCCGAACTAGCCCAACGGCCCACTCAAGACCCACTCAAAAAACGGCTTGAGGCTCGACCTGCCCAAGACATAGTGTCATTTTCAGTGGAAAAGAATAAAATTTTGATAGAAAAAATTAAAAAAATATATATCCAGGCCCGCCAGCTTATCCAAGGCCTAAATACCCCATAGGTCTGGCCTAATTTTCTGACCCATGAGCCGGCCCAACCTTGACCCAATTTTCACCCCCTACCTATTACGAATGTTTAAAAAATTATTCTAGTGGGGAGTATAGTACATATTTAAAATTTGTGAAAGGTTAACCACGTCCAAAATTTGTGGCTTCTGAATATATTTTTTATGAGTGTTTTTTGAATAATTTTGTTGAGTATGTAATATTATTAAAATATAATTATTTCAAATTATTTTCACACACAAATGTAATTATAAAAAAAAAAATCAAATTTTGGTCTGATTTTTCAAAAGCTGTTTTTAGATCAATTTTTGTTTTTTTTTTAATTATTATTTTTTATATATTTTAGTCATTCTTTATACATTTCACATATACTCAATCAAAATGTAACTAACAAGTAAAATAAATTGATTAAAATATTAAAATTATACAAAAATTCAAACAAAAATTTGTGAATATTTTTATTTGAGTTTTCGTTTATTTTAGTGATTTTTTTTTCATATTTTTGTTAAATTTTTTTACACATCAAAACTTAATGCATCTGTAAAATAAAATAAAAAAAATTAACTAATATATATATATATATATAAAAAGAAGGAAAAATAAAGAAAAATTTGTTTAAAAATAATTCTGAGAGTTATAACCAAACACTAACAAGAATCTTATTTTCTCAATTAAAAAAAAAAAAAAAAAAAAAAAAAAAGGTCAAGAAGAATCTTGCGTTAGGATTAGAAAGGAAAGGTGGATCTTTGGAATGGACCACACACCACGGGCTATGCATGCAAGTATGTGTTTTGTGGTCATTTTAAACTCCGTTTGGGAAGAAAAAAGTCAGATTTTTTTAGTTAAAATAGTTAAAAAAATAAAATAAGTTATTTTAAATACAAAAAATAAAATATCAAATTCAATCCATAATCATTACAATCTTCTCTTATAAAAAAAATCAAAAAAAATCAAAAAAATTCTTCCAAACCAAACTAAAATAGTTTAAATTAAAATAACTAAAAAACGAAAAAAAAAACAAAAAAGCAACCCGCTTCCAAAGGGAGGCAGCTTAAGAGGTTGCCACTCGTAAAATATGTGTGTGCTGTGATGTGATGGGTATATATTTGCATTTATGTGACATGATACGTGTGTATTTTAATTTCAACTTTTTGTCGATTCTGTAACCCGTTGCAAGAGTATTGCTAGGGATCTCAAATATTCTATCAAAAATTTTATCAAAGGTCTCACAGGGGCGTGAGACACACACAATGTGGGTCCCATGTAGGTCTTATCAAAAATTTTACAAAGGTCTCACCTGGGCGTGGGACACACACAATATGGATCCCATGTGGATCCCACACCTATGTGAGACATTTGATAGAATTTTTAGCGCCTCTAGTATTTTTGATGACAATTCATAGGCCCCTTTTCCCTTTCTTGTTGTGATGGTGGGGTTAGGTTTCTGGGTTCTTTCTGGGATTGTTCGTCCACCAACACCACTCATATAAATCCCCCAGATTTGTACACCACCCACAAATCATTTCTATTATCCAAAACTTGGGTTGATCTTGTAATTGATTTTGAGTTTTGTTCATGTTTTCAAAACTCTCTCTTTTGATTTTCTTTTCTTGTTTCTTTGCTTTTGGATGTAATTTGCTCTGATCTTGTTGAAATTTTTTGTGGGTTGTGTGTGCAGTTGTGTGAGATTGGGTTAGTTTCTTGCATTTCTGCGTAAAATTCAGGCAAGAGAAGAGAGCAATTTTGCTTATTTGAAGACTGTGAACAAGAAGTGCTTGTAATTTGTAAAGAGACTCAGAGGTATGTTTATGAATCAGAAATTTAGTTGTGATTGTTTGGTTAACTCTAATGAAATAGAATTGTGCAACATTGATTCCATTTGTAACACACATTTTCATATTTTTTATAAACCAACAGAATATCATTCACGTGAACGAAACAGAGCATTAAGAGTTTACATAATCTATTTTTGGATAATTTTTAACTGTGAATATTATACAAACCCCCCTGTTTTCATTGAATATGCAAACAGATTTTGTATCTCAATGTTATTTTCCAACTCCCAAAACTGACAAACTTTAGTCTGAAATTTTATTTGGCGTTTCACTATTCACTAATTGTTTCACGTGAATATCATCAAAAATGGTTGTGGAAAGACACAATCGTGAGCCTTAATACCTCTGCTTTTTTTTCTTTGGATTTACTATTTGAAATTTATTTTTCTTACATGTTTTAGCAGTTGAAGTTTTGCTTTTAATTGAATAGTTACATTGATGTGTTATTATTATGATTATTTGGTTTATTTTCAGAAAAATGGTGACTAGAACGGTGGATCTCCGCTCGGACACAGTGACCAAACCGAGCGAATCAATGCGGGTTGCAATGGCCAAAGCTGAAGTTGATGATGATGTACTCGGCCATGACCCGACGGCCTTTCGCCTCGAAACAGAGATGGCAAGAATCACGGGCAAGGAAGCCGCCCTATTTGTCCCTTCAGGGACTATGGGTAACCTTATTAGTGTGCTTGTTCATTGTGATGTTAGGGGTAGTGAAGTCATTCTTGGAGACAATTCGCATATCCACATATATGAGAACGGAGGCATTTCCACAATTGGAGGTGTACATCCAAGGACCGTGAAGAATAACAAAGACGGGACAATGGATATTGATCTCATTGAAGCTGCCATCCGAGACCCTAGGATGGCGATTTGTTATCCGATTACTCGGCTTATCTGCTTGGAAAATACACATGCTAAGTACGTACTCATGGTTCGTGAATGCATTTGAAATTCTGATGGAAAATTAGGATTGTCGAATCATTTGATCATATTCACTTCTGATTTGATTCTAGAAAGTACTCATGTTTCGTGAATGCATTTGAAATTATGATGGAAAATTTGATTATTTGAATCATTTGATCATATTCGCTTTGATTCAATTATTTGCAAGGGAAAAAGAAAATACAAGAAATGATAGAATATTCTTCCTCTTGTTTGGATAGTAATGCGAGAAAGAACGGATAAGGATGGTGAGAGATGACAATCTGTCTCATGTATGGAAAATGTTTGGGGGGAAAACAAAAGAAAAGGGTTTTTTAGGCCGACTTATTTTGTTTTTGCTAGCTTTTTTCACTTTTTAAAGAATGCAGATTCCTTTTAACTTACTAGTAAGTAGATCTTTAATGAATCTAATGATATAATAATTGATTATTTGGTAGGATCCCACTTGTATTTGGTTAAATTGTATTTTGCTTGTTCTTGTGGGGTTAGGGGGGTCATTGGCTAAGGAGGGGATATGCCTTTTTAATTTCCTGATGACTACTCTCCCACTTGCTTGTGGGGTCAACTCTGTCCTATCCTTCATTTTTGTTGGGAACCTTCGAGATGGACTGAGCATGCTTGTGGACCTGAAAAGTTTTCTTTCAATTTCCCTTTGAATCTTTGATTGTACAGGAAATGGGGCAGTCATTTCAGGTCACTGTCCTGATTATGCATGGTGATTTGATAACTTCTGTTTTAAAATATATTTAATTTTGCTGGTCTTTGTTTCATAATTGTCCGCTTTTTCGTTGTTGTGCTAGAGACCCAGGATCAAACCTTTCACCATTAGCACGATGTAGAACTTTCATAATAGTCTCGGGGCAATTACTTTGTGTACTATTCCAAATGTTAGGTGTGTACCCAATATTTTTCCTCCCAAACACACATTAATGTGTACTAATTGGGCATTGTTTTGTTTATGTAATGGTCCTCTTTCAGGATGTAGGATTGGAAAATGCATATTCGAGCATAATGAATATCAGTCTAAGTCTAATGATTGCAATTGTTTTTTTAACATTTTGAAGATCAATTTTGCTAATAATTTAAAATTTTCTATGAAAAGTCAGTACTGATATTTTAGTAAATGCAGCACTGGCGGTAGATGCCTTCCAGTAGAGTATATAGACAAAGTTGGAGAGCTAGCAAAGAAGCATGGGCTGAAACTTCACATTGATGGCGCTCGTATATTTAATGCATCTGTGGTGAGTTTTCTTTTGCTTTTTTCCCCATTTTGTCTCTATGCATTTGTATCCTACAATGTTATGGTGTGCAATCTTCTGTAGTGGGAGATAGATATTCAGGAGAATACTTCCTTCGGAATCATTTTTACTGTATTTTGGTTACTGACAGCTAGAGGACCATTTAGTTTGGAGAATTTTATTTGGATTGACTATTGGTGATGAGGAGGTTGAATGGATAACTGTTTTTTTTTTCAGAACAAAAATATTTATTCCATTTTTCCTTTATAAGATAATATACACAGAAGCATTTGAAATGTAGTTTTAGGATTACTTCTTGTCCAGTGCTAGATAGCATGTGATGGCTCACCCTATAATCAAACACACAGACATGCCAACATGGCGATTTTCAAAAAATGTAGCCTGGACATGTAAAAAAATTATATATTTAAAAACTTATTATATGCCAAACATATGAATAGTTTTATTCAAAAGTAAAACAAAATTAAAAAAGCTACACAATACTAATTAAAATTAAAAAGTCATACACCATTATTACAATTACATCTTGTGTCCCAATATTGAAGGGCTTTATCATAGTTACATGGCAAAGGAGGTTGAGATTGGTTGTTGTAAACTTTTAACTGAAAGCCACGATAAAAGACGGGAATGACAGGGTAACCTGAAGTTGATGTCATAGCATCAATGGCGGTGATTGCTTACATGGCAATGATGGCTTATATTTCTATGACCACCTCTTGATGGAATCCCCTTCAAATGATAAGTCAAATAAATTGTTGTCTTTCAATTTTTTCTCGAGTGACGTTTAAGGTTTAGTGTGCTCTAAAACTTGCATATTTTTAAAGTAGTAGTCACGAAACATATGTCGCTCTATTGAACAAGACCGGGAAATGAAGTTATTTCATTCCACTTTCACATGTCTTGTCATTCTAAATAATGATTTGGTGTGAGGTTTCTCTAGGATTCCATAAATGAATTAACATCTTTATTCCACTGCCACATTGGTAATATTGGGTAAGACTCTGTTTCACACAATCCACTTGTATGTGAAAAATACGGTTTGAGTTGAATTTCATTTCCTTCCCATATCTATGCAACTTATAAATTTTTTAGATCCAGAGGAAAGTTAGACCATATCTAGTGCATAATTATTTTAGTTGAAATACCCGATATTTTTATTGTTAAACACATATATGAACAACCACCCAAGTTCTTGACTTGATAAAATTTGTCCTCCAGGCACTTGGAGTTCCTGTTCACAGACTGGTGCAAGCTGCTGATTCTGTTTCGGTAGGTTTACATCGTGTCTGGCATTCTAAGTTATCTCTGCCTTGCTGGTTTTTTGGGTTTTTCTTTTTGTTTATACTTTAGTTCTTTTTTTTTTTTTTTTGAAGAAGAAAGTGTGTAGAATCAATCCTGAAACTTATAAAATTAGCCCAAATAATTGGACACATTAATTTTTATCTAGGTTATTATGATTTTATTATTTCACATAATTTATTCAATGTCTCTTCTGCTTTTTTTTTTCCCCCCATTCTTTTTTCTGTCCAAATTATGTAATCCAGGTATGCCTGTCAAAAGGTCTGGGTGCTCCCGTTGGAACTGCCATTGTTGGTTCAAAAGACTTCATTGCACGGGTATTACGGATAGTTTTGCAACAAGTGAGAATTCCATTTTTCCTTAGGCTGTGTTTGGATCAACGATTTGAGTGAATTTGTGGAGTGAAAGGAAAAGGGAAAGGAAAAGGGAAGGGAAAATTTATAAATATAAAAAAAGAGATCTCTATTTCATTCACTTTTCCTTTTCCTTTTTCTTTTTCTCCACAAATGCTCCTCAAATCCTTAATTCAAACACAACCTAACTGTAAAAACTTGGTACCTAGATCTTTTTTATATGGTATTGTAGGCCAAGAGGCTTAGGAAGACCTTAGGTGGTGGGATGAGACAAGTTGGTGTATTGTGCGCTGCAGCTTTAGTTGCATTGAAAGAGAACGTTGGAAAGCTTGATGGTGATCACAAAAAGGCCAAGACTTTAGCAGGTAAACTACTCTCCTGATTAGTACATAATTGAGTTTTTTTGTGTTTTTGGATACACGACTTCAATTAGTTTATTGTAAAAATTATTAGAATCATGTTTTTAAAATCAACAATGATTCATCCCACTAAAAATATCACCACTAATAGCACTAATGCATTAAAAAAGTAAAAAAAAAAAAAAAAAAAATACAACTCCAAGACCAAAACATCACATCATTAATGGCGGGACCCACTGCCACCTAATTAGTGGGAGCACTAATTAGTGCTCCCAAGCATTTTTCTTTTAAAATAAGATTTTAGACTTTAAGTTGTGTTTTTAAAATAAGACTTCATAAAACAACATGAGTTTTGGGAAATGAGTTCAAAACAACTTGATTTTAGGAAATATGTTTGGGAAAAACATGGGTTTAGTAAAAAACTCGCACATAATTAATTATATTGAACTTCTTTGCTTGGAAAGCAAACCAAACCAAGCCTTGGTGTCGGAATCAAATGGTGTCGGCTTAATTGCACTGCTTCGTGGTTGTGTTAAGTATATGTTACTCTCAATCCACTATATTCCACCATAACTGAAGATTATGTTTCGAAGTATCCATACACAATATGTGAAGGTGGTCCATCAACAAACAATTTGATTGGCCAACTATAGAGACACACACACACACACACACACATATATATATATATGCAGATGTCATGGCTGATGTTTCTCTTTCACAATTTTATGAATCTGGTTTTTCAGAAGGACTGAGTAAAATCAAAGGACTAAAAGCTGATGTCACTTCAGTCGAGACCAACATAGTAAGTAGCCTAGTTATTAACGTATAAAATATAGAATAAGTTGGAGTTTATATTTGCCCCTTTCGTACATGAGTTGCACAGATCAAATCCCATTCAGGTTGCTGCAATGTGTAGCCTATATGTTTAGTTTTTGCTCAATTAGTAAATCATGAAGATTTCCATAGTATCTGTCTGTACCCAAGGAGTTGAGTTTTCAGAACTCATTTTTTGAAAAATTAGAAACTAGTTTGATAAACACCAACAAAAATATTTTTTTGAATTTGCAAAAATTACTTCTGTCCCAAAAAAGAGAGAACCATATGAAAAAAATGGTGTTTTTGATTTTTTCATTATTTTCATCAAACTAGTTCTTGAAAAAAATTCAGAAAACAAATTCTAAGAACTCAACCAAACAAAACTGCCCAAACAATGAGAGAGAGAGAGAGAGAGAAAAAAAGATCTCCAATACCAACCGTTAGCTTTGCTTTTTTGCCTCTCTGAATTATTGACTTTTGAATCATTTCCATACTTTATCTGCACATACATGTGTGAATATGTGAGGATTCTTATTCTCATGGGATCTGTTTTATATTATTTCTATATGTCTTATATACTTAAATTATTCATGCTTTTTCAACTTGTTCAAATTTTAGAGCTCCTTTCTTAGAACATAAACAACTTTTGAATTCACTTTGCTTTTCTTATGACCAGGTATATTTTGATATTTTAGAGGGCGCAAATATTACAACCCAAAAACTCCGCAAGAATTTGGAAGAACACGGCATACTTGTGATGCCCGAGAGCTCGACCAGGTGTGCTTCGGCGCTTGAACATCATTTAAAATCCTAAGTTGTTTATCCAATCTTGTTTCCTCATTGTCATTCTGTAGGAACCACTGCTTATTTTGAGTTTGCATACAACTTAAAGTAGGATGTACAACCTGAAATCATCCATCTTAGTTGGGAGTTTCTATTTGCACATCATCCTTTTTCTCAGTTCACACCATATTTTCCATTCACATATCAACTACCGAACAAAAATTAATTGTTCGGATATCCACTATGAGCAAAACCTAATTGTTTTGATATCAAGTACCAAACTGGGTTTTTGTTTTGGCAGTTGATATCTAAACAAAAAAAAACGTGTGAATTGAGTATTTCTGTGGTGTGCAAATAGAAGCTCCCATCATAGTTACCTAAGATGTTATGTAAATTACACTTCATAGCCGAATGACAATATAGAAATTGACCACACTACTATCAGGTTTCAGTATTGTGTTACATGTTGTCCATGCTTCTTAGTCTGAGATTTTAGAGTCATGGAATCGGAAGTCTTAGTTGGAAATTGGATGTTCAATAGCACAGGACACTTTGGTTGATACAACTTTGTTACTTTAGTTAGGTCTAACATCCATGAATTATCATGAACACTTGGTATGTGTACGAAAATTTAATGTTAGTACTATATGGTTGCAGAGTTAGGCTTGTTGTTCACTACCAAATATCAGCAAGCGATGTGCAATACACCTTGTCATGCATTCAGGTAAGGAATTATGAAACCCATTTCCATCTTTATTCATAATTTTCTTCATTCAAATGAGCACTCAAATTCATGTTATTCAAATATTGCAGCAAGCTGTAACTGGAGTCCCAGCTGAAAATGGTGGCACTAAAATATTTCAGCAAGCTGTAACCGAAGTCCCTGCTGAAAATGGTGGCAAGTGAGATAAATGACCGTTGCATCATTTCCATTCATAGTAAAGATGTTCAAGCTTTAGTATCGACATTAAAATCTTCCATTCATCTTGGAAGTGTTGCATGTGACATGTTAGGTTTAAACCTCATCAATCTTACTGTTCCTGTTTCCGATTACTATTCAATTGTTCCTTTCTTCTTAGGGCTTTTTGTTGTTTCTTGTACCACCTAACGAAAGAAAGGTGAAAAGATGCAGCGGTAACATGTATTCAGGAATTAGTCGGGCAAAATCCATGACACCCTGCATGAAAAAAGAAAAAGAAAAAAGGGCACATTAGATTTAACTTTTTACCCAATGAAAAAATGAGGGTTTGAGGATAACAAATGCAAATTTATTATTATATAAGTATCATTCTTAAGCATGCTACATGTACATGCAATTCATAAGAAAATATGTTGAGATAATTAGAACTCATAGCATAATAATATTGTTGCATGAATGAGTAAAAACCAAAGACACCAACCAGAAACAGATGCATTACAAAACACAATACAAGGGCACAGTTTAAAATGGGAAGAGCTACACTGTCAAGTCAGTTATGTTCTAACATTTGTGCTATAATTATCGGATCAATTTAATTATTTTTTATGGATAACATACAGAGAGAACCCTTCATTTGGATTGATGGTTTAGGAGGAGAAGTGAGGGATTTGAAGGAGTAAAGTTAGTTAAATCATGTTTGGATTCTTTTAAAGGAGGAAAAGTGAAGTGCATCGAGGGATTTTGAGAGGCGAGTGTACAAACATTTTAAACACTTCACTTTCTCTCCAAAATTGGGACGAAACAGGGAAGTGAACTATTTCTTATAGTTAAACACATGTTAAGAGAGTTTAAAAGTATTGTACTTTATTTATTACATTCACTTTTATACATAATATATGACATTCAAATTTTTCAACATATATTTTAAAAATTGTGCAAATGATATATATTCATTTTATAAAATTTATATATTATTTTTTTGTCAAATAATATTACAACTGACTCGAAGCACAAGAATATGGGTCAGTTGACCAGTCAAATTGAAAATATTTAACTAGCTATATATGTGTTTGTAAGTTTGTATTGAGTTAATCTAGTCTTTTTGTGTATTAATAAAAGTCAATTTAGTATGAAATTTAAACAATAGTTTAGGTTATATTCACCTCTCTTAAGAGCGTCCTTATCAAAGTAGCAAAATGTTTAGTCAAATTGTAGCTAAAAACCTACTTTTCTATTTTAGCTAACCTTATTTTTCTTGTCATTCTCCAACAAACTCTCCATTTCTTTCTCCATTCAACTTAAATATTCCTTATCTATTGTTATTATTTTTTCAAAAAAAACATATTTTTCAAATGGACACTTTAAGGGTCACATTTTTTAAATAGAAACTTTTGCAACGGTCATATTCTTTACAATGTATTTTTATTATTTTTTTAATCAACTAAACAAGAGAATGAACATTTTGATTAAAAAAAATAATTATTCTATTATGTTTTATTACAATGAACCAAATACTACCTAAGAACTTCTCAAATTCGCAAATTATTGTGGCCTACCGTTAACTATGTACGACTAATGTTAACAAAGGAAAAAAAAAAAGAAAAAAAAAAACAAAAGCCCCGATCTAGCTTATCAAGGTTTCTCCTTTGACAAGAACATTGTAAAATTCATCATCCCATTTAATTTAAGACCAAATTGTAAATAATTCACGCATGAAGATACCTTTGAAGAATAAATGTAAGAAAATTAATGGAGTACTCTGTTGCTACTTGATGACCTTGATGAAATATAAAAGCTGAGTAGAGAAGTCATTGAGTCTAATATCAAAAAGTGTTCACCAACACAGACAAGCTCCACCTTTGGTCATTGCTATTTTGAAAAACAATGCATTACAATAAATTATCCAAAAATATTTTATAGTGTTGTGCAAAATCTATCCAAAGTAATATGCATAAAGCTTGAAATTCAATCCTACACAACAGCAGATTCATTGCGGCAATTCAACGAACATCATGTAAGCAATTAAGAAAATATTCATAACTCCTCTACATTCGTAGCAACATTGCATAAAGTTTGAAACTCAGTCCTGCATAGCGACATATTCATTGTTGCAATTCAACAAACATCATGCAAGCAATTAAAAAAAATTCATAACTCTTGAAACTCTACATTCAATATTCAGTTTAAACCCTTCAAATGTATCATCTCTCAACATTCAAAATCCAATTCAAACCCTTGATCCAACAATCAAATCATTGAAACATTGATTCAATATTAAGTTAGGAGAACAAAAAAAAAAAAAAGAGGAGGACAAGGAGAGAAATTGTACCGTTGTTCAATAGTTTTTTATTTCAGTCTAGTAGCCGAGTCTTTGTCATTGGTTATTTGTGCCAATGGATTTGGGTTTAATAGAAATTGCCGATTATGTTGCCGAGGATTTTGTGTTTTTTCCTGATTTTTCAGTATAAAATAATTAAGATATGGTTTTGACTAGTTTGATACGAATACTTTACGAAACGTAATAACTTTTATAAATTTGACATAATTATATTGTAATTTGTTAATTTTTAAATTAACATAACATTTTGTTTTCTTACCATCAATCATCCCTTAATCATATGAATGGCAATATATAGTTTTTTTTTCCCTCACTGAAATGTATATATATTTTTTCTTTAATTATCTATGTGCCCATACACTACTTGCCTTGGTCTCATTTGTTATTCTTACTAAAAAAACAAAAATAAGGATACAAACGAGCAAAGGCGACCGAACTTTGGGATGTTTGAATTTCAAGTCAGTTCTCCAAGTATTTGAGAAACTCAAACTAAAATCAAGTCAGCTAAATTTTATAAACAAGCAAAGCTTGACTTAGAAAGGAAAATCAAACTTATATTAATTTACATCTTAAGAGAAATAAAAGAAAATTATAAGCAACATATAAAAAAGTTGCTCATATTAATAATAAATTTTATCAAAAAAAATATGTAAATTTATGAAAATACTAAATATGAATAAATAAAATAATAAAAATATATTTTATATCTCATTAAAAATAAACATGAATTTATATTACCCTGTTCATAAATTTTATCAAGCTGAATTTAAATTTACCTAAGCTTGACTTAATTACTAAATGAGTCTAAAAATTAAATTTAAGTACGTTTATCTAACAAACGAGTTGAGCTCAAATTAGATGAGTTCAGATCATAAATAACTTGGCTTGTTTCTAGCATTAGGCCTTGTTTGGGAATAAGTTAAATTAGTCAAAATATCAAAAAAAAATTAATATAAAAAGTAAATCTATTATTTTTATTTTTTTATCCATTTTTTTATATAAAATTTTAAAAAAATTAATAAAGGGGATTTTTTTTAAGGTCCCTACTATTAAGATTTGATAGCATAAAGGACAACAAATATTTTCATAATGTCTAAGGTCCCTCAAATTAATCTAGAGAAAATTCGACTTTATAGAGAAAATCTCACCAAAGGACTTTCCCGAGAAATTCACTTAAACCCAGTGAAATTTTGTCAAAACCAGAGATATTCCCCTCTTCATTCTAGAGAAGTTCACTTAAAGCCAAAGAAAATCCTCTTCCAATCTAAAGAAATTCACTCGAACTCAGAGAAAATCCCCCTCCAATCCATAGAAATTCACTCAAACTAGAGAAATTCTTCTTATCCAACCCAGAGAAGTTCACTTAAACTCAGAGAAAATCCCCTTCCAACTTAGAGAAATTCACTCAATCTTAGAGAAAATCCCCCTCTCCTACCCAGAGAAATTCCCATCAAAAGATTACTGATTAATCCTTCAAATACATAAAAAGAAAACAATATCAAAATTTGACAAAAACCTAGATTTTGATTTGATGGTGATCAAAATCTGAGGTAGCTCTGTTTGTAAAGAGGAAAATGATCGAATACCTGGTGGGCAGTAACTTAATATGCAAAAGCAAGAACTACCTAGTTGAAATGGCAAAATGAATGCGAGATTTGGACGATTGACTGAGGTTTTTTGCGAGAGAAATTGAATGGGTAAAACTCAGTGGACAGTAAAATAGAAAATATGGAAGCAAAACAACCGAGGAAGATAATGAATGAAATTGGCTGTTGACTTTTCAAATCTAAATATATCATACTCAATATAAACACAGGTATGAAAATGAAATTCTTTCATGGTGTTTTGTTGAGTTGGACCACCAAGTTCTCTCCAGTGACGATCTCTTCAATGGCGGACTTGGTGATGACGACGGTCGGCGGCAGACTGCCTCCTCCGATCCTAAACTCTCATGCATAATCGAGAGGATTTCGCGATTACGGTGCCAGCGACGAAGCTCCAGCCTTCATCTAATCTTCATTTGATCCAGCATTACCGTCGATCTCTCTTTTTCTCTATGTTCGTTGCTTGCAAATATGTCTCTTTCTCTCTCTAGAAAAAACGATGAAGATTTCCTAGTGTGGAGTTAGGAGACCTACATATCATAAAATAAAATATTGTGAATCTCTTCTTTTATTAAAAATGGAAATACTAATTTTCCCAAAAATAAATTCTCAAATGAATCCTAACTAAAACAAGAATTCAATGTAATTAATAATTAAACTAACTCATTAGTTTTTTCTTGAACTTTTTCTAAATTTGAGGAGGTCAGTATAAATAATCTTAAACATTTTCTTGGCCAAATGAATCTCTTTTGTTATGGTTACAAAAGAAAGAAAACCCTAATTGAAAGACCAGTCAGTCACAGTCACTTGAATGTGTTCCACAAGTGACCAACAATGTTGAAGGAAAGCTAATTCCTTTATTTGATCTCTTATATCTCAAACCCCCAAAACCCATCTCTATTGTCTGCCAAAACCTCTATTTTTATGCCAACATATATACAGTAGTAGCACATGTGTATGTGTTACTTGTCATCTCTCATCACAGATCAATGACTCTCTGTGTGAGAGCTTCAAAATCCATAGCCCAATGTAGCAGTAGAAGAAACTTGGACTCTCTCAAGGTACGCCTCATCTTCTCTTCCCCTTGTCCCTCCGATTTCTCCGACTACAACAACAATAACAACAATAACTCCACTACTACTACGATTTCAAAAAAATTCTCAGAGACCCATTTTGGGAACCTAATTTTGAAAACAATCGAAGACAAGCCCTGGGCTTTTGCCAGTAAGTACTGGGTTGTCTCTGAACAATTACGAACTGTGATTCTTGATCCTGAGTTGTTTATACGGATACTCAATTCGGTTCGCGGGCGCCCCAGAGTGGCGCTTCGGTTGTTCCGGTGGGCCGAGGGGCAACCAGGGTTTAAGCGGTCAGAATTCATTTTTTGTACAATTCTTGAAATACTTGTTCAGAATAATTTGATGGGTTCGGCTTATTCGGTGATGGAGAGGGTTATTAGTGTGGATTTGCATGGGATTGTGGATGTTTTGATTGATGGGTATGTGAATGCGGAGGTTTCGATTAAGTTACTTGATCTTTTATTGTGGTTGTATACTAAGGAGTCGATGGTCGAGCAATGCTTGTTGATTTTTGATAAGATGGTGAGGAATGGGTTCTTGCCAGATGTGAAAAACTGCAATAGAATTCTTAGGATGCTTAGGGATAAGGATTTAGTTGGCAAAACAAGGGAAGTGTACCAATTGATGGGCATGTTTGGGATTAAGCCAAGCATCCTTACGTATAATACATTGTTGGATTCGTTTTGTAAAGATGGTGAAGTGCAGCAAGCGCTAGACCTATTATTGGAAATGCAGAGAAGAGGTTGTACTCCGAATGATGTTACATATAATGTGTTGATCAATGGGTTGTCAAAGAAAGGGGAATTTGACCAGGCCAAGGGGTTGATTGTGGAGATGCTGAACTTGGGGTTAAAGGTTTCAGCTTACACTTATAACCCTTTGATTTCTGGGTATTGTACAAAAGGAATGCTTGTTGAAGCATTGGCGCTTGGGGAAGAGATGGTAGTTCGAGGAGTTTCTTTTACTGTCTCGACTTATAATACATTAATGTATGGTCTCTGTAAGTGGGGAAAAGTGACTGATGCTAGACAAAAGTTCTGTGATATGTTGGGAAAGAATTTGACGCCTGATATAGTTTCATACAACACTTTGATATATGGTTACTGTCGGCTAGGGGACGTTACGGAGGCTTTTCTATTGTTATATGAATTAGAATGTACAAACCTCAATCCCACTGTTGTCACCTATAATACTATTGTAGATGGCCTTTGCAGATTGGGGGAGCTGGAGGATGCTAAGCGGCTTAAAGAAGAAATGATCAATCATGGGATTCTTCCTGATGTTTTTACTTATACCATTCTAGTAAATGGTTCTGTCAAGGTAGGAAATTTACAAATGGCTAACGAATTCTTTGATGAAATGTTGCATAAAGGATTGGAGCCGGACCACTTTGCATATACAACTCGAATAGCAGGGGAACTGAAGCTTGGGGATACATCCAAAGCATTTAGACTGCAGGAAGAAATGTTAGCAAAAGGGTTTCCACCTGACTTGATTACCTATAATGTTATTGTGGATGGATTGTGTAAAGTGGGCAATTTGGAAGAAGCATGTGGGTTGTTGCAAAAGATGGTTCGGGATGGTCTCATGCCTGATCATGTAACATATACCAGCATTATTCACACCGTTTTGGAAATTGGGCATCTCAAGAAGGCCAGGGAATTATTCTATGAGATGTTGAGTAAAGGCTTATCCCCTACAGTTGTTACGTACACACTGTTGATTCATGCTCATGTTGGCAAAGGGATGCTAGAACTGGCATTTATGTATTTCTATGAGATGAAAGAGAAGGGTGTTATGCCAAATGTGATCACCTATAATGTGCTGATAAATGGTCTTTGCAAATTGAGAAGAATGGATCAGGCTTACAGATATGTTGATGAGATGGAAGCAAAGGGAATACCCCCTAATAAATATACCTACACTATATTAATAAATGAGAACTGTAACTTGGGTAACTGGCACGAGGCCTTGAGATTGTATAAGGAAATGCTAGATAAAGGGATTCAGCCTGATTTTTGTACACACGGTGCATTGTTTAAGCAACTAGGCAAAGACTATAAATGGCATGCAGTTCAGTACCTTGAATATATATTAATAGATAGTGAAGAAAATGCTGGAACAAAGACTTAATAAGACCTATGACAGTATTCTGGTCATGTCAGAGATTGGTAAGGTAGTGACATATTTACTCTTTGAGAAATTTGTCTCATCCTAGCATTCTTACTCTGGACACTGCTGGGAACATTCCCTTGGATGACTTTTCTGGTAAGATTTAACTGTTAGGAAGCTGCAAATATTTAACTTGTACTTAACACCTTTTTGTTTTCTTTGACTGAATACATTTTGGGTTTTGTTGGACTTCCTCTTCTCCTTTTTATAGGATTGAGCTGCAAATTTATGAATTTTGGCAACTCAGAAGGTCAATAAGCCAATACATACCTCGTTTTTGAATCACTGCATGCCGAATCCAAGTAAAAGGGGAAAGCAGCCTTGGATTGGATTTTTTATTGTATATATGAGCCATATATTGGATTGAGCTGTGAATTTATGAATTTTGGCAACTCAGAAGGTCAATAAGCCAATACGTACCTCATTTTGAATCACTGCATGCCAAATCCAAGTAAAAGGGGAAAGCAGCCTTGGATTGGACCTTTGATGGTTTATATGAACCATATATTGCAAAGATTCAAAGACCGGGATGCAGATGAATTTGTGACTGTACAAGTTGATCCAAATAAATTGGTAACAGGATTATATTGTTATATTTCATTTCTTTGTTTTCTTTTTCATTATTATCCTTATTTTATTTATTTATTTGGGGAGTAGGGGTGGGTACTGGGATTGGGGAAGGTGGTTCTTGATGTATAATTGTAACAGATAATTCCATTAAGATCAGTGATTCCTTAGCAGCTTGGTGTACACTGTGCAATGCCTTAACAAATGAACTATGTTGTGATATTTTAAGCGCAATGTGCCTTTTGTATTTTAGCACTTGTCCCCTAAGCAGTGGCCTAAAAAAGGAAAGAAGAACCTTCTTTTTATGTATCAACTGTGTTTTAAAATGGGCAAAATTCATTTTACCCTCGTGTGGTTTACTCCATGTGCAATTCACCCCCTTGATATTTAGAAATCACATAATCCTCTATGGTTTGTGGACTAAAGTGTACTGCCTATACTGTTGATGACTTAGGTGAAAAGACTAAAATACCATTGTATATATAAGTAACTTAACATTGTGCAAATTAAGGACATTTTTGTCATCTTTTTGGGCAGAAAATGTGTTTTAATGGAGCCATTTATGTTCCAGGTGTGTGTTGACCAAATGTTTGATAGTACACTTTAGTCAACAAACCATAAGGGGTTATGTGCTTATTTATTAAAGTTAGGGGGTGTACCGCACATGGAGTAAAACCACAGGGTAAAGTGAAATTTGTCCTTTTAAAAATACGATGAAACTCCAATTATTGTTTTTTTACTTTTTGTTCTTTTTGGTTTTGGCTTTTTAAACTTTTTCTTAGTTTTCTTTTTCATTTTTTAACATTGTAATCCATACTTCTTTCTCTATTTTGGAACTTTGTCTTGCTTCCCAAACTTCCTCTCGTCTTCAATAGAACCGTAAAACCATCAATTTGTAGCATCTGAAGCTGATGAGGACAGAACCCACAATGACAGGATGATAATGATAAATATAATAAGAAAAAATGGCAGTAATAATTGTAGTAGAAGTGATAAATTGACTTCTTGTGAAAATTTCCATAATGAGTTTGTCTTTTTAATTTTCTGCAAGTTAAATTTTATGCTTTAGTGTTCAATCAATCACTGAGGTTGGTAACAACTCAAGTCCAGCTTCTTGAACCCTATTGTTCCGGAAAAATTGCGGTATATCATGCAATATCTTGACTAATCTGTTTCAGGATTTTAAAACTTAATGTGGGATTTCTTATTTGTGTTTAAGTTGTTACTTCAATGACTTATTTTGTTGCTTATTTCTCATTTGCTTTTTGGTGCTTTTAGGTGTTGGAGCTTGTTCTTGATGACTTGTTGAAAGAATATCATGACATGATGTCGGTGGTATGTTTTATCGCTCAGCTTCTGATTTGTAATTGAAAAAATTATTTCCGTACGTGCAGTTGTAAAGAATTATGTTATAGTAGGTCTCTGAACATTTAATGAATTGGTCACTAAGTATTTAAAATGTACGTCCAATTTTGTTCCCATTGGATGGGGAGTTTGGATGGGTAGATTGGGTACAAACGTAATCTTTGGCGTAATTTGCAATAAGTTGCTGCACTCGGGTTTGAACACACAACCCCAAGGTTTGTAGGCCGAGTTTTAACCACTGAATCAATGGTTCCCTGTAATTGATCACTTAATATTAGGGGTGAAAGATTAACCGCAGAAACCAAACCAACCGGCCGAATTGACCGGTTTTCAGTCTGCTTTTCCTGTCCAGTTTCGGTCTGTTGGCCTTGTTTTTTAATTTCTCAGTTCTTGCCTTCGGTTTTGGTTTTTCAAAATGCAGGGCTGAACTGCACCAAATAACCCTCCTCACCTTAGCCGTCCGTGTGGCACAATCACAGCCATTCATGTGCCTCACTCACTTTAATAATAAAAAAAAAACCCCTATTTTTTTCTCATAGACACCCGGTAAACAAACAGTCACTTTTCTCACCGCTTCAGTCTCTCTCTCTCTCTCTCTCTCTCTCTCTCTCTCTCTCTCTCTCTCTCTCTCTCTCTCCGTCTTCAACTTCTCACAGCCTTAGGGTTTCTCATTCATCACCACTGGATTTCTCATTCATCAACCCTTTCATCCATGACAATCCTGTCGCACTCCTCACTGTTACTCATCTGAAGCAAGGACGCAGTAGAAGAGCACTCCCTCTCACAGAGACTCCTTCACTTTCATTGCAAAGATCTTCTTGTTGGTGTAGCAATTTCAACTCAGAACTAAGGTAACTTTGAAGTCCTAATTTTTTATTTTGAAAACCCTAATCTTTTGAACTTTTTAGAAACCCTAATCTCTTGAACCTTTTTAAAAACCCTTTTGATTTTGCTAAATTCTGAACTGTTGAAGCAAAGCAACCATTGGATTGAATTAATGTTTCAGTTTATTGTTTACTGTTGTATGTCTGTTTTTTTTTTCCTTTCTTGAATTGGATGGATGTCGTGTACAACATAAATAGCTTCCATCACAAATAGCTACATTGCATTTAGCACATTGGGGGCCTTTTTTCAAACTTTTTTTAAATTTGCAAAAGGCCCAAAATTGTAACAACCTCACCAAACTGTATGAACCGGTTTTGCAGTTTATATATTTATCTCGGTCTGTTTGGTTCTCATAGGTACAAAACCGAGTGAACTGATTTGGCCCAAAAATTGAAAAAAAACCCGGCCGAACCACACTGATTTCAACCCTACTAGGTATTGTATAACTACTATGTTTCAAACCAATCCTTCAACGACAATGATGTCTTAATTTCCTCTTTCAATGCTAATCTTTTAAGTGTTACAAAACACATGTTAATCGGAATTAGACATGTTCTATTTTCAATAAGGATTAACTAGTGTTACCAGAAAATGCTAATACCCTAGCAAATTATTACATTTTCGTATACACATTACAAAACATGGTACATTTCCGTTCCAAAACGGTAAATTTAGTGATCCAAAGCATTCCAAAAGGTTTTTTTTTCCCAATATATTTCTTAAGGCTTCCTTAGGAGTTAAAAAAACCAAATATAATGAACTAAATTCGAAGGTGAGTGAAGTTTTGACTTGGCAAAACATAAAAAAATGAGTTATAATACTCATAGAAATGTGTTGCTATATGATTAATTGGGAGAAAGAAAAAAATTTATTGGATGTCTAATTGTTATTTATTTTTTAATCTAGACTAGAAGTACTTTAAATTCTTAAAGGTGTAAACTACACAAGTCTACTCCTATTGTACCACAATTTAGAGCATGTGGCTTTTAAGTTCCCGTTCCCGTGTCACATGCCTAAACGATCCATGTTCAAAGTAACATATTAACATATTCATGCTGTCATCTCATGCATTAAAATGAATCAAATTATATAAAATAAAGTGCAAGTAAAGAACACTAAGATGATCGACCATTCTGACACTGTGATCAACCACGATGACCAAGTTAATCAACCACACTACTAACATGATCTACCAAACTGTTGTTTGTTCTTTTGCTAGATACATGGACTTGGGTACGGGTCTTGTTCATTTAATTACCATATTCAAGGGCATGGGGACACGACAAAATATTCATAATTCTTATTTTTTATAGTGAACTTGAATTATTAAAATGTTTGCTAGGTGAATGTCCAACCACATGTGTTGGACATATGTTCCATACCCTTATTCAAGTGTCAAGTGTCCAACATAGGTACTTTATATATTTAGAAGAGTCCATGTAACATAGATCTCTAGGAGTCAGGGTAAATTAAGGTTTTTTGAACCTTTGCTTAGTCTCTCTACTTGATCCATGCCTTGTCGAGGGCTTTCTTCATGTCAGTGAAGCTTCTTCAACACTTCTCCCATGTGTATTCAAGCTCTCTTAAGACTCCATAGGTATCCATTGTGCTGTGCTCGTGATAGTGTCTTGGGTTTCTTCCTAGGTTGCATGTATAAAAAACAATGCCCAATTAGTACATATTAATGTGTATTTGGGAGGAGAAAGATTGGGTACACACCTAACCTTTGGCATAGTATACAAAGTGGTTGTCCCTAGATTTGAACCCATAACCTCAAGGTTATTAAGCCAAGATTTTACCATTGTCCTAGGTTGCATGTATATGTCATGAAATTGCCAACTACTTTAATGAAACATTACTTGGGTTGTCTGTTAAGGTTATTAGGCCAAGATTTTACCATTGTCCTAGGTTGCATGTATATGTCATGAAATTGCCAACTGCTTTAATGAACATTACTTGGGTTGTCTGTTATTGGGCACAAACCAAACTAGTTGCTCTAGTACGCACACTTGTGATTGATTGTTTTAGAGAGAAAAACTTAGGGAATGATTAGACAATCATCCCCTTTTATCTTGATAATAGGTAACTTACAATGGAAGCTTTGGAGGCACAAATAAGGAAATAACAGCTAATGAAATAATAGTTAATAGAATAATCAATACAGAATAACCAAAGATTATTATTCTAACAAGATATTATTCTGACACTCCCCTTCAAGTTAGGGCGAAGATGTCTCTCATATCCAGTTTGCCAAGCACATCATGGAATGATTTGCTTTCAATTCTCTTGGTGAGAATGTCTGTCAGTTGTTCTGCTGACTTCACAAAAGGAATACATATAGTGTTACTGGTGAGTTTCTCCTTAATGAAGTGTCGATCAATCTCCTCATGTTTTGTTCGCTCATGCTGAACTGGATTGTGAACTATGTTAATAGCAGCCTTATTATCACAGTAAAGTTGCATGGAGTCAGTATGACTAATCCCCAGATCACTTAGCAGCAACTTGATCCACAAGAGTTTATATACATCTTGTGTCATGGCTCTAAACTTGGCCTCTTTACTAGACCGGGTGACGACATTCTGTTTCTTGCTCCTTTAAGTAACCAAATTACCTCCAACAAAGGTACAATAACCAGATGTGGACTTTCTATCAGTTATTGATCCTGCCTAATCTGCATTTGTATAAGCTTCCACCCGAAGATGATCATGTTTGGAGAAATAGAGACCCTTTTCTTGAGAAGATTTCAAGTGCCTAAGGATGCGCATTATTGTAGCCAAGTGTGTCTCATGAGGAGCATGCATGAAGTGGCTAACCACACTAACTGCCATGGCAATCTTAGGACGAGAATGGAATAAGTAAATGAGCTTACCCACTAGTCTCTGATAACTCATCTTGTCAACAATAGCTCCCCCACTATCATCACTAAGCTTCTGGTTTGGCTCCAGTGGTGTGTCACAAGCTTTACTCCTAAACATCCCGATTTCTTTCAATAGGTCAAGAACATATTTCCTTTGATAGATGAAAATTCCATCCTTGGACCGGGCAACTTCAATACCTATTTCGAACTCGTTTGCCAAATATTTCTGTAACCGGGGTATTTCCTCACTATCATCTCCTGCAAGTACTATGTCATCCACATAAACAATGAGAATTGTAGTCTTACCATGTAAGGAATGCTTCGTAAACAAAGTGTGATTAGCCTGACTTTGTTTGAAGCAATATTTGAGCATAGCTTGGGTGAATCTCTTAAACCAAATCCTCGGAGACTGTTTGAGATCATATAATGACTTTTGAAGTCTGCATACTTTACTCTTTGCCTGATGGTCCTCAAAGCCATGAGGGATGTCCATAAACACCACTTTTTCTAGATTACCATGTAAGACAGCATTTTTTACATCAAACTAATGAAGTGGCTAATCTAGATTAGCTGCAAGAGAGAGAAGTATTCTGACTGAATTCATCTTAGCCACTGGTGCAAAGGTTTCTTGTAGTCTACTCCATAGGTTTGCGTAAAGCCCTTTGCCACTAGTCGAGCCTTGTAACACTCAATTGAACCATCTACTTTATGTTTCACAGTATACACTCATTTGCATCCCACAAGTCTTTTGCCCTTAGGTAACTCAGTTAATCTCCAAGCCACTCTTACGGAGTGCTTTCATTTTTCTATCATGGCATGTTTCCACTTAGGGGTAGCAAGAGCATCCTGAAAATGATTAGGTATACTAATAGAAGAAATTTTGGACGCAAAGGCTCTATATAAGGAGACAAATTAGAGTAGGACACAAAATTAGAAATGAGATGTTAAGTACAAGACCTCACACCCTTTCGTTGGGCAATAGGAATATCAAGATCAGTATACTCAGGAGGATAAGGACTTCAGAGTTACCTGGACTCTCATCAGAAGAAGAAGATAGTAGTGGATGAACAAAAGTGGTCTCTTGTATCTAAGTAACTTTCTGTCTGTCTTTGTCCCTCTGACATAGACTTTTCCCTCCTTCAATTCATTAGATTATGTATTTTCGCCACTAGTAATTAGTTCACCTTCTGTGTTTTCAACCACTAGTGATGAGCCAGGAATTGATACAGATCTAGGAATCCCTTCACACCAAGGCTCTCCCTGAAGGGAGAACTGGGACCTCGAGGAGGACTGTGACAAGAAATAAGACTCTGACTCAAAGAATGTTACATTCATGGAGACAAACCACTTACGAGATGGAGGATAATAATACTTATAACCCTTTTGAGTAGGAGAGTAACCCGGAAAGACACTTTAGAGAGCGGGGATCAAATTCTTGACGAGAAGAAGTATGATTGTGGACAAAACAGACACACCCAAAGACTTTGGAGGGAATAGAGAACACAGACTTAAAACTTGAGAAAACTTGGAGAGGAGATTTTTTGTGCAACACTTGGGTTGGGAGATGGTTGATGAGGTAGGCAGCAGTGAGAACTGGGTTCCCCCAATAAGGCTGAGGCACATGCATAGAAAAAGACATGCAACGAGCTATATCAAGAAGATGACGATTCTTGTTTTCCGCAATCCCATTTTGTTGAGGAGTGTTGGTGCAAGAAGTCTGATGAATAATGCCATGGGTGGAAAAATTGCTTGCTAGACCAAAATCAATATATTCACCCCCATTATCAGAACGCAATATTTTGACAATCGCCCCAAATTGAGTACATATCATTTTATGGAAATTACCAAACACAGAAAAGACCTCACTTTTGTCTTTCATATGATACACCAAAGTAGTACGAGAAAAATTATCGATAAAATAACAAACCATCTATGACCTTTTAAAGATATAACATGGGATGAGCCCCAAATGTCAGTGAATCAAGGAAAAAGGTACTAAACTTCTATTAAAGCTTGGAGCAAAAGAAGTTCTGTGTTGTTTTCCAAGTTGACAAGACTCACAATGAAACTCAGAAACATTATTGTTTGTAAAAACATAAAGAAATAAATGCTTAAATAATAGAAATGATAGGTGCCCAAGACGCTGATGCCACAGTCGCAGATCTTCCTTGGTGGTAGGAAATTTGATGGAATGAAGTGCCAACTTGTCTGCCTGATCCAGGATATAGAGACCATGTTTTACTTTACCACTACCAATCGTCTTCCTCGTGATAAGGTCCTGGAACAGACCATGATCAGGAAAGAAAAACACACTACAATTCAGGTCATGAGTAAGACGACTAAATGATAAAAGGTTAACAGAGAAATTGAGAACGTGCAAAACAAAAGATAATGGTAGAGAAGGAGTGGCATGGGTTAAATCTTTCCCAAAAACAGAAGAAACAGTACCATCAACGATCATAACTTTGTTTTGACCTGAAGAAGGTTTATATTCCAAGAACAAATCAGTAGACCTAGACATATGATCCGAGGCACCTAAATCAATAATCCAAGGTAAAGACTTATGAGATAGAAAAGTACTTGGAGAAGTGGCTAAGTTATCTGAGTGGGCAAAAGATGAGGAGGATGTACCAGATGGAGTAATAAAAGAGCAACGATCCAATAGGTGGCACAAAGCATCCTAACTCAGAAAAAGACATTCTAGATATATCACCACCAGGAGGAGCAACTGAAAAGGTGTTGGGAGTATCCATTGCACTGGTATGATGTGCACGTGGTTTAAACCCGCGTCCTCAAAATTGTCCAGAGCGACCCCTACGACTACCAGAACGGTCACCATGACCACCATAAGGAACCCTATGAAGCTTCTAACAAGTCTCACGGGTATGTCTCGGCTGGCGACAATAATCACAGAACAATGTATCATTCTTTGAAGGACTAGAGGAAGTATGAGGCGGACTAGTACTATCTATAGGAGGAGCAAAAAGTAAGTCTGAGCGTGCTGTAGAGGTAGGTGGCAACATAGAAAAACGATAGCTTTCTTCGTTCTGTACATAAGCAAAGGCCTCCTGAAGGGAAGGAAGAACATCCATACCAAGGACATGACTTCGAACAGGATCAGCTCTAAGTTGAGACCTTCCAAAAATTTGAAGACCTGTTCTTGTTCAATAAACTTCTGGTAACCCACTAAATCAGTTGTGCAAACAGACTTATAATCCTATAGATGATCAAGACGTTTCCAGTCATAGTTAAGAAAAGTGAAGTATTGAAGGATAGTCATCTCCCCCTGTACTGAGCGCTCAATAGAATGTCGCAACTCAAAAGTCTGTGAGAAATTCTCCTTTCGGAAATAGGTAGTGGCCACAACATCCCAAATATCTTGGGCAGTATCCATAGACAGTATCCTTCCCCTATATCAGGTACCATGGAATGAATGAGTCATCCCATAATTAAAGAATTACCATGATTGTTTTAGAGAGAAAAACTTAGGAAATGATTGGACAATCATCCCCCTTTATATTGATAATAGGTAACTTGCAATAGAAGCCTTGGAGGTACAAATAAGGAAATAACAGAATAAGAAAATAACAGTTAATAGAATAATCAATACACAATAACTAAAGATATTATTCTAACAGTGATACCACTTATTCTTTGAACTTTTTGTCTGGATGAAGTTCAACTAAAAAAGTTATAAGATTGCATTTCATATCTTCTTCTTCTTCTTCCTTTCTCTTTATTGTACAGTATCATTGATCATTAAGGAAATTGCTAGAGAGTTGTCTGGAGCATCAATTGCTATTCCTCAAAAATGGTAACATGCCTAATCTCAGTCAAATCTCACAATGCATTTTGTACCAAAATGATTGAAAATTTGTTATCGTAAAATGGTTTTTGCAGGAATTATCTGATGATAACTCCCAGTTCATGGTAGCCATGTTAAGGTGTGCGTACATTATGTGGTCAATGTAGTTTTTTGTCCTTCACTAGTTCAATTCAGCTCTTATTCATTTATTTGTGATTTTTATTTAAACATTCTCAGTTTCAAGGAAACATTATTTGGTTATGTCATGCATATACTGATTTGTGAACTGTTATACCTTTTTCCAAGGGAGTGTGGATTAGCATGTGAAACGATTACTTTTGTATTGGGTGAGTTTGACTCTTTGCACGTGTGTGTGTTACTTACATGCATATGATCATATATAATTGGCATAAATGATTGTCCTTGTAAAACTCCCTTCTTAAAGGCATAAGGGCCCAAATTGGGTCTTCAAATTTTATCATTAAACATTTCATGGTTTTTATATATGGCACTTAACAGGGTGAACAACGATTGCTCTAAATTGGGTGCACTTTTTTAGTCATACAATGAAACTTTGGGAGATAGTAGTTGAGCAGAGATTATGATATGAGATGACTTTGTCAAAAAATCAATTTGGTTTCCTACCATGGATGTTATTGTTTTATTAGGAAAAAAAAAATGACTTCCATATGGCGTTTATTGACTTGGAAAAATATATGATAGGGTTTCTAGGGAGATAATGTGGAGAGTTTTAGAGAGAAAAATAGTATCAATTCAAAATTAATGTAATTAAAGACATGCTAGATGGAGCCATGACTAATACTAATAAGTTGACATCTTAGAGCAACACTAAGTCCTTTTCTTTTTTTTTCTTTTTTTTGGGTGAATAAATTTTCTTTTTTTATTTTTATTTTTTAGGGGTGGCCATTGGTTCAATGGTAAAACCTTGGTCTAATAACCTTGAGATTATGGGTTCAAGTCATGGGACAACCAGTTTGTGCACTATGCCGAAGGTTAGGTGTGCACCCAATCTTTTCCCTCTCAAACACACATTGTGGGTGTTTGGGAAGTGGCTATTTTAGAAGCTTTTTGGCTATTTTAGTAGGCTATTTTAGTTTGTGTTTGGGAAGATGGGATGGATTTTTATTTGAGTTGGTGTATTGAAAAATGTGTTGAAATGATGTTTGAAGTTAAAATGACAAATTTGTCCCTAACCTCTCATTTTTCAAAATTAATCTAAAGGGGCAAAATTGTAATTTACCAACCTGTCATTGTGACAGCAGTAGGCTGTGCCTACATTGTCACAGTGACAGCCCACTGCCGGCTATTTTTTTGTTTTTCTTTTTTTTTAAACCATTGGTTTAGAGGCTTTCAGGCTTTTTTTTTTGTTTTTGAGGCTATTTTAGCCTTAAAGTTAGGTTCCCAAACACCCCCATTAATGTGTACCAATTGGGTATTTTTTTTTTTTAATAAATAAATTTCCTTTTTTTCGTTAGTTACAGATGGGACTTAATAGGAACATTCAAGATGATATGTCTTGGTGTATGTTCTTTGTTAGAAAATATTGTTTTAGTTGACAAAACGAGAGAATGATTAAACTATAAGATAGATTGTGGGGGGAGAGGCACTTTGGAATTTAAAGAGTTTAGCTTAAGCAGGGTTAAGATAGAATACGGAGTGTAACTTTGGCAAAAGTAAAAATATGATTGTAAAATTTGATGGATAAAAGATACCTAAGAGTGACTTTTTTGGAAATATTGGGTCAATTATTCACAAAGACGGAGAGATTGAGAAGGATGTGCCCATAAAATTAGAGTGAGATGGATGAAATAGAGGAGTTCATCAAGAGTATTGTATGATCGTAGTATTCCTATAAATTTGATGGGAAAATTTTGTAGGATAGCTATTACTTATAAGACTTGCTACGATCTATGGTATGCAATGTTAAGAAAAAAATATATACAAAAATTAAGTATAATTAAAATGAAAATGAAAATGCTGAAATGCAAAGTGTATATGTGAATTTTAGTGGGACCAAAAATTCTAGAGCGAGAAATTGAAAAACCCAAAGAGAGAATTTGAGAGAGAGAGAGAGCTTCTTTGTATTGCTTTGCTCTGTTTGTTGGTGGCGTTATAAATGCAAAGAGCTTATTTATAGGACAAGCTGCCACCCTTACAACCAATGGAAAGATGCCATGTAGATTATCTATATCTCCTACATCTCTATGTTCATGAACTGAAACAGCAAGTTGGCAACTTGCAACCTATATTACAAATTAATTATTTAATTTTAACATGTACTTGTATGTGTGGCTGAGAATGAGCCAAGATGTGTCTTATTTCCATTGGTTGCAAAGGGTGGCCATTAAGCCTATATAAAGGCATGTTTACTTCCTTTGAGAAATGAGCAAAGCAATACAAAGCACAGGACAACTCTATTTATCTAAGTCCCTCTCTCGGCTCTTTCTCTCTAAAATTCTCGCTATATTTTGGATCTTGCAAATTCTCTCTCTAGAATTTTTGGTCCCACTATAATTCACATATACACTATGCACCCAACATATTTTTGGTATCAGAGCCAAACCCTTTTTTTGTTCATACTCTTTACTCTAAACCTTGTCCATGGCAACAAATTCAAACAACGCCACCTTCAACTATACTTCAAATCAAATACCCATATTTGATGGGAAAAATTATGGTTATTGGAGTATTCAAATGAAGTCCCTCTTTGTTTCTCAACATCTATGGGAGATAGTGGGGGAAGTTTTCCCTGTTAGCATCATGGACACAAGGCAAACAAAAGGAATACAAAGAGAGTAAGAAAAAAGGTGGAAAGGTATCACTCAACATACAACATGGGGTAAGCAAATCTATTTTTCCTAGAATAATTGGTGCAAAATATTATAGAGATGCTTGGGAAATCTTAAAACAAGAATTACATGGTTCTAAAAAAGTTATCTCTATTAAACTTCAGTCTTTATGGCGTGATTTTGATAATCTAGCCATGAAAGAAAATGAGACCGTCCAATTTTTTTCCACAAGAGTGACAAAAATAATAAATTAGTTCAGAAGTTATGGAGATACTATCCAAGAGAGAATATTGTTTTAGTTGACAAAACAAGAGAATGAGTAAACTGTAAGGTAGAATTGTGGAGACACTTTAGAATCTAAAGAGTTTAGCTTAAGTAAGGGTAAGATAGAATATGGAGTGTAACTTTGGCAAAACTAAAAGTATGAATGTAAAATTTGATGGATAAAAGATACCTGAGAGTGACTGTTTTTGATATATTGGGTCAATTATTCACAAAGACGGAGAGAGTGAGAAAGATGTTCCCATAAAATTAGAGTGAGATGGATGAATTGGAGGAGTTCATCAAGAGTATTGTACGATCGTAGGATTCCTATAAATTTGAGGAAAATTTTATAGGATAGCTATAAGACTTTGCTATGATATATGGTACTCAATGTTAGGCAGTAAAGAAAAAAATATGTTCAAAAAATAAGTATAATGAAAATGAGAATGTTGAAAAGGATGAGTGGTGTTACAAGAAAAGAAAAAATAAGAAATGAACCCATTAAAAAGAAGTTAGAACTTAGAAGTGACACTAATTGAAGATAAAATGAGGAAATCCGTTTGAGATGGTATGACCATGTGCATGGTATCTTCTGGTATTTACATTTTGCATGATCATTTTCATTATTTTCTTTTTTAAATATATGTAGTGATCTTAAACATATTGTATTCTTGTTAGATTCTGAAACGATCAATATCCGTCTAATCACCCTTCTAAGTTAAATAGCTAAGGAGCAAAATCACACTGTGACCAAGGGCTACTTGTTTTTAGAGTTTGGACAAAAATTGTTTTTGAATCTTGATGCTCAGTCATCTGTTGTGGTTTTTATCCTATCTGTAGATGCATAGCTTTTAGTGTGAACCTTGTTGCTTTTGTCTTCAGTCCTAAAACTTACTATTGATAGTTGTGGACATCATGTTTTCTGCTGTTTGTTAAATGGATTTGGAATCTGGGTTCTTACTACTTGAGAACTTCAAAACTGCACTTTCAAGTATCCAAAGACAGCCAAAGCTGGGATGCTTAAAAAGTATGGGTATTTTTTTTTGATGACCGGGTGCCAGGGTCAGCTTAAGCACACCTCAACTAATCTCAAGACCCACGCAAACTCCACGTGGATCAGGTAAATCCCGGGCAGAGCCCACGGGTGTGGCCTCAAGGAGTTGATAACACTAGTGGGAGTTGAACCTAAGATTTAGAGGGAGCACACCCTCAGGCCCCAAGTTGCACCTACTAAGCCAACCCCTTCGGGGTAAAAAGTATGGGTATTTTAGTAGTTTATGTTTTCCATTTTGTCATGTGTTTCTTCCTTATGAGGACCTCCTTATTCTAACTACTAGATTTGTTCTCCATATCCATTGTTACTTCCTGTACAAGAACATTATATTCAACCGTTTCAATTCTCTTATATTTTTCCTCGGTTATTTCTTCGGAGTGGTTTGCAGTGGTGTCGTCTTTGCAATTTTCTGGGTCATTTGGTTGGAAAGAAATGTGCGGGTTTTCGAAGGAGTTGTCCGGGACATAGACTATTTATGGGATAGGGTGAGATACTTGGCGTCTTTTTGGGCCTCAGCGAGCTCAGTATTCCGAGGGACTCCGCTTTTTTTGATTGCTACCGATTGGGTGTCAGTTTGTACTGTGTAGTATTAGCTGTTTATCTTTTTATATTTTCTTTTGTCTCTTTTTGGTTCTATTTTTCCATCTTTCTTGTAGAGGATGCCTTATCCTCATTTTTTTTGGCCTTGAGCCTTAGGCCAAGTTTGGCATGATCTAAATAATACAAAAAGTTAAAAAATCACTATCCTATTTAAGTCACATCATCTTATTTAAATCACATCACTTCTCTAACACTTCACATCAAACCCAACTCAAACCTAACCCATATAAGCCAATAAGTCAAAAAGTGCACTTTTTGAGAACATCCCAAACCAACCCTTAATATATCTTTCTTTCTTTGTTGATGATAAAAAAAAAAAATTTCTTGGGAGTGGTTTATACTTTACCATATTTGTTGATACTAGATCCTGCACCTTGCTTTAGGGAGAATATGCAGTCCATTGTTTGTTGCTGTTTTTCCACTGAGTCCTATTTTCTTCAATATTTCGTTCTTCTTTTTGTTAAAATCCACCTACTCTCCACCTACTTCACCCACTTAAACCTACTCCACTAAACCTAACCCACTACACCACTACCACCTCCACCTACTCTCCACCTACTTCACCCACTTAAACCTACTCCACTAAACCTAACCCACTACACCACTACCACCTCACCTACTCCACTAAACCTAACCCACTACACCACTACACCACTACCACCTCCACTTCACCTACTCCTTACCTACTACACACTCACCCTCTTCTATATATAGGAATCATGAATCATTGTAATTTATATCAACAAATCAATAACATTACATCAATCAATAATACATACAATTTATTCTCTCTCTATTTCTCTTTATACATTAAATTTTACACTTTTGTATGTTCAAACTTTTTCTTTTCTTCTCTTCTTGGGGCAGTAAAATTAGTGGAAGGACGACGATAATTGTGAGACAATCAGTCTGGAGCTCAGTAGCATAAATAAAACCCAACACTTGAAGTAAAGAAAAATATCAAAATGCGCATTAATGACAGAAGGGAGTAGAATAGGATGTAGGTTTAAGGGTCATAATATCAATACTCACTTCAAGCTGTCTGCTTGGTTAAAGTGTAGATAGAGGCCGTCATGAAGATGGTTAGCTAATTTTGTCAAATTTTTAATAATTATTTGTGTGTAATTTGCATTCTTTTTTTCTTAGGTTTGCTATTGGCTACATATGACCCAGTAAAAAAAAAATGGTGCTTTAGTCTAAATCTTTTGAGGTACAACTCTCTAAAGTACATTTCCTCAGTTAAAAAAAAAGTGCATTTCCTCTAGAACAAGGTTATGAGATGGCCCTTTGGATTCCACAAAAATGAGAGAACCATTGTGAGCCATCACTTGATAGAGAAATCTCAACACAAATGCTGTCAGCATTGTAGCATAGACACAAATACAGGGCATGGGCAAATCTTAAAAAAAACATGACATGTCATGTCAAGTTTTAATATATTTATGCATCTTACGTAAGAAAAATATTTAATCCAATTTACTATCTATATATTTTTATTGCAAGTTGTTGAGATAGAGCTCTATAAATATCATGTATATAAGGCATAATCCTATTGCATGCTTTCTTTTTAATATTTTTTTTTGTTTCTAAAATCTTTTTCCTATGTTAAAGTTGGTCATGTCATGCACATGATTGAATTCATTTTAGAAATGTTTCAAAACATATTTGGGGTGTGTAAGTTGCGTTCCTAAGAATGCCAAACATTGTTACTATTAGAAGTTCCACCACATAGGCCCATAAGGACACTTTGAAGAAGTATTGGTGTCTGACACATGTTGTGTTCCTAAGGACACTTTGTAAGTTGTGTTGTCCAGGAGGATTTGAAAAGTGAAATTATGAACATTTATTCTTAAACTAGGACACTTTGAAGAAGTATTGGTGTCTGACACATGTTAGACACAGACACTGCTCCTTCTAGAAGTGTCCATGCTACTTAGGCCCGTAAGGCTTCATATGGGATGTGTACTCCTCTAGAATGTTGCTCGTGGAGAATAGTTTATGTATACAGTGGTTTGATAGATGTTTCTAATTCAAAATCATCGAGAGCATCGAGAGCCCTAATTGGCTAACTCATCTTAACAAGTTGACTTTTCTCGTCATAGCATACAGCTAATAAGATACTTAATGAAAGCATTGGCCTCAATTTTATGGGGAACCTGTTTAGCTATTTGGAATTTTCATGCTCATTCACAGTTCTTATGGTCTTAAATAATTTCAAAATATAGTTTCTTGTGTCATCTAGGTAAAATCAGATTTTGAGAACCTTGATCTACAATATCTGTGAAAAGTTCTTTCACAAATTGGCGGTCAGTGTATTATTCATTTTCATCGGTAGGCAATTCTTTAGAAATTAAT
This sequence comes from Camellia sinensis, assembly GCF_055761805.1. Classification (NCBI taxonomy): domain Eukaryota; kingdom Viridiplantae; phylum Streptophyta; class Magnoliopsida; order Ericales; family Theaceae; genus Camellia; species Camellia sinensis. The sequence goes on from NC_138968.1 coordinate 125,826,300, forward strand.
TGGTGAAAAGTTCTTTCAATGTTGTGTTGTGTGCAGTTATTAATTAGATTTTTCTTTTAGAAACTTACGAAGTCAATTAGGAATCAGATCTTTCATGGCTAATATTCTCAAGTAGATTGAACATCAAATTGGTCAATATTCTTGAATGTGAGATCGTAAAGCAGGTTATATGTATTCGGCAATATGCCACTTTCTAACGAGATAATTCTCTAAGGCGATTCAGGGAAAATCATCTGTATGCATATATATATATGTGTGTGTGTGTGTGCATGCTTAAAGAATAACTGCATGATCTCTACATGTATATGTTTGAATAGATAGATTATCAGAACTATTTTCCAAATCAGGTTTTGTGCCTTTTTATTTTTGAGTTTTTCTTTTTCTAATACCGATGCCTTTGGGAAGCAACAATTGTGACTGTTGGAATGCCAGAGTGAGTTTCTATTATGTTGGATATATTTATGGGAGAAATTGGGTTCAAATTCTATTTTCTCACAATTGTGATTGTTGGAATGCATGATCTCTATCTGTTTTTTTTTCTTCTTTTTCCTTTGAATAACAACAAATTAGATAGCTACGCCTGCTTTGATCTTACTAATGAGAGTGGTTTCCTATGAAAAATTGATCAAATTACTGAGTATTTTGTGTGTTTGATGTGTATGGGCTTTAAAGTTGTTTGTTATTGTAGTGGAATTTGCGAACAGGACGATTTGCTGATGATCTTGGAGGGGAATTCCCAATTAGTTACAAGTTAAAGCCATTGGATCCTCAAATTGTCTCAACTGTTATTCGACAATCAACAATGTCCATGACATGTCAGGGATATAAAGCAAATCATGAAACCAAGAGCAACTATCTTTTGTCACAATTAGCTGAATCTTTGTCAAGGCCTTTGTAAGTTTACTTGTGAGTTCATACTTGTTCTCTTAATGGAGTCAGAGATGGGAATCCTTTTGTTTTCTAAAAACAGTTTGTTCTGTTGCAGATGAGTTTGATAAGAGGCTGTTAAGGATGGATGGGTCATGGGATGATTGTGCTTTGAACATTCTACTGCTGGACCTCAGGTGGCTTTTGTAATTGTTATTATTATTATATACCCTATAGGATGAAGTTGGTTCAAAAATATTAATTAATTAATTGAGTTTATTAAATTGTAAAATATTGATTATAGAAGGGTTAGCTGTAAAGGCCACAATGCTGTAACACTTGGCCACTTGGATATTTTTAGTATTTGTATCGAGGGATGGCTCTATCTCAAGTGCACAAACACATGAACATTTTTAAGATATGAAATTATATTCTTACAATCTTTCTGATTGAGATGGGAATTGATAAAGAATTTTGGACAGAGTAGGGGGGGTATTATTGAGTCCGGATCCTCTGCCAGGTTAGTCTGCCATGCTTCCTGTGGGGCTACCAAAACCACATCGTTTTGGTAGGGCTTTTTTTTTTTTTATATATAAATCTTTTTCCTTTACGCCTCTTTTCTTTTCTCAGTTTGAGAGGCCACAACCACAACCCTAAGCACCTTAGGAACAGAGAGCCTCTTTTCTTTTCTCAGTTTGAGAGGCCACAACCACAACCCTAAGCACCTTAGGAACAGAGAGCGACAGTGGATGGCGAGGCGACGACATTGGCGACTTCATCAAGAGTGTAATGGATCCTCAACCTCCTCCTCCTCTCTCTCCTTGTCGCTGCTGTCGAAGAGGAAAGGCCTGGTTTTGTTTCCACATACTGATTTAGGCCGATTTGTTTTCTGGGTTTCTTCTATTCTTGTTTGCTTAGATTGTTGTTTGTGAAAAACCCTGAGAAATAATGTATAATAGCTGGGAAATTGTGGCTTTTGGAAGAGAATTGTTGTATGTAAGAGAGTTGAAATAGATTAATTTGTTAAATTGGGGGAAAACAAGAAAGGAGAGAACTACGATTTGGTTTCTGCTTTGCTAATCTTTGGGTTGAGATCTGGGTATAGATAAGGTTTGTTTGGACTCCTCCAAAACCTTAGATTCTCAATTGGTTGACCAAACAATCATCTTAGTTTCTTCATGGAGTGTGAATTGGAAGACATGTTTTGGACATGTTGAAGAACCCTCTTTTCTTGATTGGAGTCGCCGCTTCCGTCGCCGCGCCGCTGCCGATCCCTTGCCGTCCAATCGCCTATCTCCTCTTCGCCTCTCTGTTATGGTTTCTCAAACAAATGTTTGAGACCTTTGAGAGAAAGAAAGAAAGAAATAAATAAATAATAAAAACCACCAAAATGACGTCATATCTGGAAGATATCAGCCTCAAGTTCAGACAGATTACCTTCAATTATCTGTCGAGGACAAAGAATCAGTTATTGAATGGTTAGGAACATATCCCTCATCTGATTTATCTGTTGCTGTATCTTATTCGCATTCAAAGGCATCTGTTGTAATGCAGGACTTTCCTTGGGCATCTCGATCAATCCCTTTGCTCCTTATTCTTCGAGAATCAGAAAGATCCTTTTCAAGTTTGAATTTGTTCATTTGAAATCTGGGCTCTTCTACTTCATTTTTATTTACTTATTTTTTTTATTTAATATTTTTCTCTCTTTTTTTATATCATTCCTCAAGTCCCATAGGTTTGATCTTGTAGATTTTGACTCATTTTCTCATTGAGCAAGAGGTACAAAATAAATCAGATTGTTTTTTTGATCAAAAGTATTATGTGAAATCTTCGATTTTTTCTTCTTCCTCTATCCCTATTTCTCGAAGTATTGCATTTGTTGAAAATTTTGAGAATTTGGTTTTTTCGATGATAAGAAAATCGAGCATACTTTCCTTTTTAGAGTAGGAGAGGTCGAATTCCAAACCCCTTTTCTAGACGACTACTAGTTGTAATAGCAAGCTACTCTCTCCCACGTCATCTATTCGCTTTCTCTTCAACCTTTTTGTAGACCATAGGCAGGACTGAGACTGGGTTTGCCCTACTGTTGCTCCAACCAAATGCTGGTGAATGAGCTAGTCTTGGCTTTCTTGGGTTCACTAGAAATGCTAGAGGAAGAAAAAGCACCTTTCTTCATAGGGCTTGCAGGCAAGTAAATAGGACTTAAAATTCTTCCTTGGCTTGTTCCATTTACTATAGAAGTTTCCAAAGAATTCATTAGAAGAATGTTTCCAATAGAAATTGCTTGTTCTTGCATGTCCTACTCGTTTTCCATATTAATCCTGCGGATACAAATAATTCAGAAGAATATGTGAGTGATTCATATAGAGCACCAGTGAGGTACTAAACACTTAAAAGAGCTCACGTGCCTACCTAGGCTACTGGTGAAGAGGGGGTATTTTTACTTAACTAAAGCCATACCTGATTGACTTAGGAAGCGGCTTTGTCTTAGCCTTTCTACCTTTTGCTCGAGCCTTTCATGGAGGAAGGGTTCATACCGTACTCGAGCTTTGGATTAATGTCCCACCCTCTGCCCTTGGGCTTGTAACGAGGCCTCTCGGATTGCCCATTCATAAAATAAGGTGCGGGAGCTCTTTGCATCCGTAGAGGAGGCTCATCCATGAGATTGGAAATCGGAATGCAGGTACTTGACTGGATCCCTCCATAACAACCCATAGTTAAGAGGATACACACCTCTCATAGTCAGTCAAATCAGTCGAGATAGGGATGCACACCTAGCTCAGGAAGATAACCAGCGATATAGGGATGAAACCCGTGACTCGTGCTGCTATATCGCTGGTTATCTTCTCGAGCTAGGATGGATGATGGGCTTACTCATCCACAAGGTGCACATCCCTATCTCTTGACCGATTTGATTGACTATGAGAGGTGTGTATCCTCTTAACTATGGGCTGTTAAATTTTCATGCCGAGCTAGGTTCTCACTCTCAAATTTTCCTATCTCAACTACTGTATTGGTCTGAGTCTTGGTTCAGTTCGTTCCTCTCTCAAACTATCTTCTCATAATAAAAAAGGAGTTGATCCTACATTCCGTCTAGCAATCAATGTTTGAGGACATAGTCAACCTCCTACTACAGCTAATAGAATAGGCGAGGCACACTAAATCGAGCAAGTTCGTGGATTTGCTTGTGTTCCTTTGAGCCCATTTGTGGTTTGAGAGTCCATCAAAGGAAGAAAAAGCAGATGAGGAGAGTGCCTCAATACCCTTGGGCTCTTCGATCAAGATGCAATTTAAGGCCATGTTCTTTACTGATCCTTTGGGGGGGGGGGGGGGACTGTCTATGCTGGATCGATATAGATGAGTGTTATGTAAAAACCGGATGGATGGAATGGCGTTGTAGGAACCGGTTGGATTTGAACCACCGAAGAGAAGTTTTGCAAACTCATGCCACTTGGCTACGGTTCCCTCTATCAATTCCAAGTCAGTTTTGGTAGCCATGCAGGAAGCACAGCAGATAAACGCGGCAGAGGATCTAGACTGGAGTGTTATTTCCATAAGTTTCTTGGATTTGGTAAGTTTCTATTTTATTTTGAGTATTTGTTTGGCTTTGTGTTCGATTACTATTTTCTGAAAAACACAAACAAACTTACTTGGTGAACTATTTTCAACATCTATTTTCGGGTAAATTTCTTGAAAGCCCCTTTTTAAAAGAAACATCAAAAGGTTGTTTTCTAATCTTTGTAATCTGTTTTTACATACAAATGAAAACTTTATGGAAACAATGGTTGTTTTATTTTTAAAAACAAATATATATATATATATGTGTGTGTGTGTGTGGAAACATAAACAAATTTGTGTGTGAAGAAGAGTTTTTCAAAAATTCAAAAACAATTTATGGGTGTTTGTTAAGAAGTGGATTATTTTAAACAATTTTTAAGAACAGTTTGCCAAATAATTTTATGTGTTTTTTTTTCAAAATGAAAATATAAATAGAAAATAGAAAATGAAAACAATATCAAACACGCATTCAACAAGCTGTGATTAAATTATAGGGTCTGTATCTCATCTTGCTGTTTCAACCCAAAAAAAAAAAACCGTGCATGAAAAGATGTTTAGCACTTGTTAAAACACAAGGTATCAGGGAAAATGTGTTTGTATTACGTACTGTAATTTCATACAATCAGTAAAATTTACTTTCTCACAAAAAATGAGAAAGAAAATTAGAGAGAGAGAGAGAGGATTATTAGCACTTGTTAAACTTACGCTGTGTTTGGTTGGAGGATTTGTGAAGAGATTTGGAAAGGGAAAGAGAAAAGGTAGGTGAAATGAAAATAAAATATATCTGTATTTCACGTAATTTCACGCACTTTTTTCCTTTTCCTTTTCCTTTCCATTTCTAAATTCCTTCCTAAATTTTTCAACCAAACACAACATTAAGGTATCAGGGAAAGTGTTAGTTTAATTGTTATATTCAACCTCCAAAAACAAGATTCTTGTGCTTAGAGGGTGTTTAGAACATTTCTTGGGCTGTGATGCCAATTAATGTGGATACATTATTATTACCATGTCTTGTGTACATTCTTTATGTGGAGCCCAAGCTAAAAGCTACACGTAGTAGCTTTTCAAAAAGCAAGAAAAGCTGAAAGGTATCTCGAAATAAAGTTTCTGGGACAGATTTAAATTTTAATATAATCTTGTACATTATACTCAGAATAAATTTAGTTAGTACATTTTATTTTAAAGAGTACTTTCATGGATTCATAGTATTATGGTTTCAAAAACCCTCAACTAGGAACAAAATTATTCAATGTAATGTGCAACAATGCCACAAATAAATGGTGATAAATTCATTTGTAATAAATGGTGATAAATTCATTTGTAACATAACCACGCACTACATTGAATAATTTTTCTTTATCTATGAGAACCAACAATTGTTAATGGATAAATGTAGACAATGCTCAAATAGGAAAAATCAAAATTCACCATTTATTCACCTCTTATGCAAATCTACACAACAAACACCTCCATCCACAATTAACAGAATTGATCTCTTCATGCTTTTTGAGATTGCGTTTGGTTAGAGACTTCGAAGAGAGAAATGAACAGAAAAAAAGAAATGTAATCACATTTTGTTTGATTGTAATAGAAAATACATGAGAAAAGAATGTGAGAGAAAAATACAATCTCACTTTTTATCTTTTAAGTTTACTTAGATTCTTTTCTTTCTTCATTTTCCCAATTCAACAAAACATATAATTTAGAATTCGAATCTTATTAATTCTTTTTCCATTTCTTTTTATTTCTCTTTCCCTTTCTATGTCCCTCATTAAATTCTTCAACTAAATACAACCTAATACAACCTAAATTGGAAAGCAGAGAAGATAAAAAAAAAGCCCAATATAGAGCCTTCATATATTATATCATTGGTGAGCATGTGCTTCCTTATGCTTGTCATAGGACCAAGGAACTGAGAAGCAAAGAACAAATACAATGAATATAAAAAGTATATACACACAAGTTTTCAAGAAAAATATGAGATAGGAAGCTGAAGAAACTCACTGGATTTTACAATAAAGAATACAATAAATACAATGAATATAAAAACTAATATTCAAGTTTTCAAGAAAAATATAAGATAGGAAGCTCATGAAACTCACTAGATTTTATAATAAAGAATACAATATTACCTCTTGACATTCTTGGCAACAACAAAATTAATCATCTAAAGTACAGAAACACCACCTCATTAGAAGAGAAGTCAGAGCGACCTAGTGCACGAGGCTCTCGCTAAGGCAGGGTTGAGGAAAAAACATTACAAAGAATTACTATTGTACAAACAGAAGATAGAATAGAGCGCATGACAACCTTACAAAGTTCACAAGCCAGCAGAGACCAATCCATGCAGTGTAACAATACCAATTAAGATGTTCTGATGATTGATGACTGGCAAGAACTGAACCGGAGATGGAGGAGATTCCATCTTCTCCATTGCTTCAACTGCCATTGCATCTGGACCAACTGTCCTCGGGTTCCTGAAATGCCAGAAAAGTTGTAGAACAAGTGTTATAACACAAAAGAATTGCATTTACCCTAGTGGCATCAACCCCACACTCACCTCCTCTTACAGATGAGGCATTGATGCGACCAGCTTGACAGATCTATATCATACAATTACTACACTCTGTATGTTTTAGCAGAAAATATTTTCCTATGAAAAACAATTTTCAAATTTTTTTGTTTGTAGAAAATGTTTTCCTATGTCTGGTTGCGATCTACCACTAATGTGCTATAATGGTTGTATTAGTGATGGTGCTAGTGGTGAGTGGTAGAGGTGGTGGAGGGGGTAGTGGAGGTGACGGTGGGGTGGTAAAGGTGGTGGTGGCCCAGGGCCATCATGGGTAGTGTGACGGCATGGTAAGACTTTAGTCCGAAAATCATTTTTCACCTTTCAAAATTGAAAAAAAAAAATTGTTTTCCGTTGACCACAAAAAACATTATTTTGTTAACTTCCGTTTTTCTATCTTATTTTTTGAGAAAATGTTTTCGGGCCAAACAAATCGGAACGTTAGAATGATTGGAGAGTTTGAAACATCAGACTTTACCCAGCGGCCAGGCAAGTCCAAACTAGATGGTCTAGAAGCATCCAATCAAGTAAACAATTGCCATAATCGATTACTTTTCACCCAGTTAAGCTTTAAAACCTATATTTCCTCAAAAGATATTGACTCTGACAATTACCTGTTGCACATCTCCCCTACTGTGAGTTTGAAAATCCCCTCCCCACTAGCTTTCAGGGTGCGCCGCAGATCTCCATCAGTAAATGTGCCTATCAGGTGGTACTGATCGTCAATAACAAGAAGGCATCCACATCCTTTACTAGTTAGCTCTACTAGCTGATCCATAATCATATCTCCTTCCCGGCAGACAGGAAGCTCCTCTTGCTTTTTCATGACGTCCTTCACCTGCGAAACACAGAATTCAGTCCAACCAATTCAAACAATCGAAACATGAAATTGGATTTCAAGACAATTATTTCCTTGCAGTTTAATCCAACAGAATCGGAATTCAGCAGCAACTAGAATTTGGTTTTTTAGACAGCATAAGAAAAAACAACACAAAACCAGAATTCTGAGATACATAACATCACATCAAGATCCCATCTCCAAACTTTCTTCTAGTAAAAAGCCACAACGACGAACTAACAAAATTTGCGAAATTTCAGATGGCAAAAACTTTTCAATCACGGTTTTTCAAGTCCCTGAAATCAATCTCTTCCCCCCAAAAAAAATAGTTAAAATATTGAAGATGGAAAAGGACAGTCCATAAAAAAGTTGGAATGGGCAGGGGTTTTGGTTCATTATCAACTAAAAAAAGGCCAATAAATACGATTCCCAGATAGGAAACCCAGATCAGTTATTAGCAAAAAATGCCTAATGTGCGAAAGTTTAGCCCGTGAAACCTTACTCGTTTTAAGAATTTCAAGTCTTTCCATCTTTCCTTTGACCGCAGGCGCACTATCCTGCTTCGAGGAGGCAGATAAGTTCATCAAATAAAAGAGATTTCCAAAGAGATCTTTTTGAGAGCCCAAAAATCAAAGAAATCGGACATGAAGGACGCAAAAGCATCTCCCTTATTGAGTGAGAAGCGCTGGGAAGATCATATTGTCAACAATACGAGAAACAAATATCAACAACAAACCTAACTTATATTGCCCTAGTTTCATATTCAAGGCCTAGATCTAGAAAACAAAAAAGAACAGCTGTAATGCTAATTTCCCCCTCCAAACACAAAAACTTACGTCTGAGTTCTATTTTTAAAAAGATCAAAATAACACATTCCAACAAATCCAATCTCTCTCTCTCTCTCTCTCTCAAACAGAACTGAAAACAGACCCGGTTGGAACACCAGCAAAGGATCAAATAAAGCACATGATTGCAAACTGCATGGCTCTGAAAATGAAACAGAAACCGAATAGCTGCAATATGAAATACTATTACCATCAAAGGATTTCCCACAATAAATAAATAAACAAATAAAATTTATAAAAAAAAAAAACACAGAAATACTATCAAAGGATCATATGAATCATTCGATTAAGAAGATGAAGGCCTAGATCTATCAAATTTTCAAAATATCCAAATCTCCATTCCTACAAATTCCATTAACAAACGCCAAAAAATCTCAAAATGCCAACAAACAAACCAACCCTCACCTTGAAAATCAAGCTTTTCCCAATCCTCCCAGCCGGGTGATTCGCCGCATACTCATCCTTAGTCAAATTCCTGGCACCCATCAGCCCAATAGCCACCGTATCCCCGAAAACCATCTGAATCGCCGTCGAGGTCACAGGCGCCAAATCAAACGGGCACAATTCCCTCTCCAGAGGCAAATGCACATTCAAATCACACAAACCCATCAAGGAATTCGACTCCGAGGACGTCACAGAGATCAAGTACGCCCCTTTCGCCTTCGCACACGGCACAAGCCGCAATAGCTCCTCGGTGTTGCCGCTCTTGCTGAACATCACCAGAATGTCGGAATCGGAGAGAATGCCGATATCGCCATGGAGGGCATCGACAGGGGAGAGAAACCCAGATCGGATTCCGAGGGAAACGAGAGTTTGAGAGATTTTCCGGGCGACGAAGCCTGATTTTCCGACTCCGGAGAAGAAGATTGTGCCCTTGGCGTTCAAGAGGGTCTGAGTGAAGGCTAGGGTTTGGGAGAGATCGAGGTTTTGGAAGAAGAAATTGAGATACTTTTGCTGGGATTTGAAGAGGCTGAGGAGGTCGTTTGGGTCGATTAGGGTTTCTTTGGAAGAGGGGAGTGAGAGGTCTGGACATGGAGGGAGAGACCCCATTGTTGATTGAATGATTGTTTCTCTCTCCTCTGTCTCTGTTGTTTTCGAGAGAGAGAGAGAGAGAGAGGGACGGTGTTTTGAACGGTTGATTCTGTTACACTACGCGGGTGATAGCAAGTGGCAAGGCAGTGTTTGGTTTCCCCATATGAAATATGGTAAATGAACCCAGGGGTGAGCGGCAACCTGGTAAGGGCATAGGGTTTAAGCCCTTAGGTCCTGGGTTCAATTCCCTTCTGGGTCAATCTCTTGGGCGTAACACAGTTAGTTAGGAGGTTGACCTCAAGGATGCCTTATCAGCTACTTGGTGTGGGTTTAATTTTCCCCTGCTGTGCGAGTCCTGACTTAAGCGGAGCTTGCCTTGGGAGGTCGGGACAAGCTTCCAAGCGGAACTTGTCTTGGGAGGTCGGGACAAACTTCCAGATTATAGTCTCTTACTCGAAACGGATAACAGGACACTCGGGTGAGGGACGCTACCTTAAACCTGCAAGAGAGTGGGACGATTTTCTGTAACCAAAAAAAAAAAAAAAAAAAAAACAGAAATATGGTAAATGATTTTTTTTCCCTCTCAATCTACTATTTACGGTTTGATTTATAATTTTATCCTAACAATCACCCCCTACTTGTTAGCGAAACTGTATAATCAAAAAATAATTACACAAAATCATATCTAAAATAATACTAAAAAATATATTTTTTATTTGAAATGACAATGAGGCACACCATTTTCAATCTTACAAAAATTTTGTTTGTAAAATAATTATGATGTAAATATAAGAAAAATTGTGCTAATAAATTGCTAACAAAATATAACTTTTGCACACAAAAATTGTAAAAAAATATACATTTTAAAAATGATAAATCACATTGATCTTCTCTCTCATATTTAAATAATAATAAAAAATAAAGATAAACTATTAATAGATCCTAATAGTTAGACTTAATTTTTATCAAGTACTATTGCAAATAAGTCATAATAAAATCGTCGTTAAAATTAATTTTTTGCGACGATTTTTTGTGTGTGTGCATATGTTGCAAAAAAATTGACAATTTGTTATTTTTTTTGTCACGATTTTTATAAATTATAGTTAAAACTTACAATTAGTAACGCTCGTTGAAAATTGAAAATTAATACCTATGCTTGGTTACTAGTTTTCAAAAACACTTTTCAGAAAATTTTACTTTCTTATTTTTCGTGTTTTTTTGTTTTTATTGAATTTTTTTAATATTTTGAGTAATTTTTTTTTAATTTTTAGACATATCTAACATAAATATACCTAAAAAGTAAAAAAAAAAATGAAAAAAACCTTTTAAATATTCACTAAATACCAAAAATATAAAAAAAAATACGAGAATTTAATACATTTTTTATATTTTTATGTATTTATTAATTTTTAAAAATATTTTTTCACAAATTTTTTATTTTTTAGATACATCTAAGTGAGGTGCATTTAAAAAAGTAAAAAAATATTTAAAATTTTAAAAATCTTCACTAAAAACAAAAAAACCAAAAAACTCAATTTTTAAAAAACTTAACTTAAAAAACTCAAACCAAACACAGTGAATGATATTTTTTTGTGACGATTTTTTAAAATTATCGTTAAAACTTATAATTAATGATATTTTTTGTGACAATTTTCAAGCTGTCACTAAAAATTAACAATTAGTAACATTTTTTAATAATGTTTGATGAAAATAATCATTAATTATCATAGCATCTATTAGAAAATAAGTTTACTTATTAAGATTTACGAGTAAGTCTCCCAAAAAATAATGTAAGATTAAGTTGGAATGACATGAATTTGAGAGGGAATGAGAATGCAATTCTAAATCCATTCTCCTATTTGAAATATATGATTTATTTTTGCAGATGTGGTGAGCGTTTTTACCTCACGCTGATTAATTGAGAAATTAATGAAAAAAATGAATCGAAGAATTCCATAAATACAAAAAATAAACAATTAATGCCCCTCGACAACCAGTTGTCGGCGGAATGACACTCTGGTGATCAAATTAAATAATATATATATATATATATATATATATAATAGGGTGACTATTGTGCTGCTTATAAAGTCTATTTTAATAATTCTAACTGTTTATTTTTTAAATTATATTAAGTAAAAATACTTATAAAAAATTAAATTGATTGAATATCAATAACCCCTTTATCAAATTGGATTTGTATTCAATTTTATATTTTAAGTTTCATTACAAATTATTAATTTAATCTTTTACTTCTTATTCTATCTATATAATGGGTGGTCCACTTCACATGGGTGATTTTTGTCCACCACAGCAGAAATAATTTGATTCCCCCACTTTCCTAAAAATTTATTCATGAAGAAATGTTAATCATTTTAAAGTAAAAATAATAATAATAGAACCCCTAATATCTAAAATTTTATTATTTTTTCATAAAAAAATTAATTCTTAACAAAAACCAAACATATGAATAACATTGACACATAAATTTTACTACTACTAAAGTCTCATTATACCAACATCTTTTTATAGTAAGAGTAACTAATATAGATAATATATTAATACATTCATAATTAAAAATTAAAGATAAAATATATTTCAACTGTAAAAGATGAATGGTATAAGAAAAATATTGTGAGAATTATAATATTAAAAGTAAAGCATATGAAGAATTCTAAAATTTTAAAGGAAGTTCATCATCTTTTTGAAAATTATGAATGGAGTTTTAATTTTCAAGTAAATTTATCAAAATAAACCACATCACTCAGCCTCCGTTTGGAAAGTGGGTTGGTTTTTTGGCTTTTTGATTTTTTTGACTATTTTAGCTTGGGGCTAAAAAACCTGATTTGGGAAGGACTTTTTGACTTTTTTGACTTTTTGGCTTTTTGGTGAGGTGTCTTTATGGTATATTACCAAACTGCCCTTGACACATGATTCTCATGGCAACTCACACTCAAATGGTTCTCCACGTCAGCGCCATGTACAGGACCGAAATTGTTTGATTTTTTTTTTTTTTTTCAATTTGGATTTGGCGTATTTTCCTTTAAAAAAAATTTCATTTTTTTAAATTTATTTTGGCTTTGGATTTGGCGTATTTTGCTTAATTTTTTATTTTTTTTTATTTTGGATTTGGATTTGGCATTTTTTTTTATCTTTTTTATTTTTATTGGTATATAATAACTTTTTTTTATTTTTCAAAAATAAGTTTTCATGTGTTTTATTTATTTTTAAATTACGTCGCAAATGGTAATTTATGTTTTTATGTTTTTTTTAAAATATTTTTTAATGAGGCGTATTTTTCTCGTTATTTTTTTTAATTTACGTTTTTGTCATTTTTTAATTCATACACATTAATTTGTTTTTATATTTCAAAAATGGGTTTTCATGTGTTTTATTTATTTGTAAATTACATGGCAAATGGTAATTTCTATTTTTTTTTTTTTTTATCTTTTTGGATGAGGCGTATTTTTGTCGTTCTTTTTTTTTTTGAATTTACGTTTTTGTAATTTTTTAAATATTTTTGAATGAGGCGTATTTTTTAAAAATAATTTATATATTTTAATTTATTTTTTATTTATTTTTATTTTTTTGCAAATGGTTTTTTCATGTGTTTTTTATTTATTTATTTATTTTTTTTTCATTTTCTGTGAAATGATAAAAAGTGAGGTTTTATTTTATTGTCCTGTGTATTTTAAATAATTTAATTTTAATTTAATTTTAAATATTTAAATAATGTAAATAATGTAAATAATTTAATAAGTAAAAATTTAAAATAAATATTCAAAAAATTTAAATCATAAAAATTTAAATAATTTAAATATTCAAAAATTTTAAATAATTTAAAATGTTAATATTTTAAATTTAAAAACAACTCTACACTCAAATCGTAACCGAACACATAAAATAAAACTCAATTAATAAATTATTTTTATAACTCATAACCAAACACATAACTCGAAATTTCATACTACTTTCACTACTCTACACTCAAATCATAATCAAATACATAACAAAAAAAATTAAAATATTTTAAAAATATTTTTATAAAATAGAGTTTGAATTTATTTTTATAAAATATTTTAACAAAAAACAAAAAAAATGTTTTTAATTTTTTTTTTCAACTTTCTTTGTTTTTTCTGGGAAAATATGTTTTTTGGAAAAAGGTTTTTTTTTTTTTACTTTGAATATTTCTGACGCTGAGGCTAAATTAGCCCCTCTTTCATGTGGGGGTAGTTTCGTAAATTTACTTGTGAAATGGTTGTTGCCAAGTTCCTGCCATGCTTTTGTCTCCATGTGGCTGAATTAGCCACTTTTGTCCGTATGTGGCTAATTTAGCCTCAAACTACCTTCCTAAACACAGGCTCAATTCCCAATTCTCAAGTTGCTTCTTTCCACCACCGACACTAATTTTGAGAAGTGACTTTTTATTATTTATTTATTGGCTTATTATAAAAAAACGTACAAAAAAATTAAATAAATAGAAAGATAATATAATTTAAATAAACCAATAAATCAATAAATTGTCTTTTTTTTTTGCCTTTCCAAAGAGGCCTTATTAAATTGCCTCACTATTAATTATTTGCTTTGGTGTTCACATCCTATTTTTATTTTATTTTATTTTATTTTTAAAAATTGCATTTACAAAAAGATGAAAAGTAATTTAAAATAATTATATTTTTATAAAGGTGTAAATAGATGCTGATAGACAATCTTTATTGTATTTAAAAAATAAATTTTATTTGTGTACTTAACAACAAACGGAATAAAGAAAAAAAGAAAGTTCGTTTGATTACAAAAAGCAAACCAGAAAACAAACTAAAATAAATAAAACAGATTTTTATTTTGTTACAAAAACAAAATCAAAATTTGAAACAGAAAAAATAATAAAACAGAAAACTAAATTAATTACTTACCAAATTAATTTGTTGAACAAAATTTTCTGATCAAGTCCAGTGTTTAACAATGTATCCTTAAGACAGATTCGTCCTCTCCACGGTGTTTTCAGATTGTCGACGTCTATTTCTCAGGATAAAATGATCAACAATGAATAGTAACAGCACTAAACACTATTCACATAACGAATACACTTTGTGTATATACTCTATTTCACAGAAAATTAATTACACTCTTTCTCATAGAAAATTAATATAATTAATGTAGCAAAATGCAGAGATGAATTGCAGCAGAGAAGAACGAAAATTGGAGTCAAAAATCGAAATGAGGGACTGCCTTTATATAGGAAAATTTGTAGCTGTATGGTTTGAATTAAACAGGTGCAAAACCTGTTTGAATAGGTATGTTACCTGTTCAGTTTGAATAAACAGATGCAAATCTGTTGGGTTCAAATTTTAAACAGATAAAAACTGCATTGCACAGGTTTGAATCTGTCCGGATGGGGAAAATAAAACCGGAGCCAATTTTGAAATTAATTTTTGAAATTCAAATTTCAAAAAATTAGAATTTAATTTTAGAAAAATAAAATTCAAATGTTTTTTGCCCAAAAAGATACACGCACCCCTGCCGAATTGACAACAACGTGCGTGTTTATTTTGGGTTTAATAGGTCTAGCCCACTTTGCCTATAACCTCCCTCTCTACAAAACTTGGGTGCTCCTTGGGGCCTACCCCACGTTCCAAACTCAAGCCTTATAAACCCACTCAAAGTATGCCCACCAAATCAATGTGGGACAAGTTTTAAACCACACCTTTAAGAAATTTCCACCAAAACTCCATTTCCATAGAGCTCATTTTGGCTTCAATTTCTCATTCACCTGATAATGGTTTTGAGCAACCAAATATACTACGTGAATCACAACGTGACATAGAACGCATTACCACTTAGACCCGCCAACTTTGACGCATGGATCCCACCTAAAAAATAGACCAAAGTTTAGAAAAATTTTAATTTTCCAAAACTATTTCTAACAGATGTGAATGAGAGTTGTATCTCACATCATAAATTTCACTTACACTAGATACAAACTTATAGGAATAGTCACGAGTCAGGTTTGGACAGGTTTATAGTAATTCGCTCCCATCCTGTATTATATCGTGGGCACCACAAATCAGAGGTGGCAAGGAAGGGGTAGGAGTAGAGCGGGAGATGGGTTAATTTAGTAAGTTGAAGAATAAAATATTAATAAAAATTATAAATAATATGATATATTACAAATAATAATTTATACAAAATGAGAATTATAAGATATAAAATGAGAAATAAATGAGTAATATTTGGGACAATCTAAATAAGTGTACTTTTGATTTTTTATGAAAAAATTGTACAGAAAAGTAGAGAGATAATGTGACCCAAATAAGTGTATTTATCTAAATAAACGTACTTATATAGGTTATGTCAAACACCTTAGTATTTTTTTTTTATCATAATGAAAAATAAATAAATTCTATATATTATATATATAAGAAATACAATCGGAGTGGTTGTCCGGTTAAACGGGACGAGAAATGTAAAATCCGTCCCTATCCCACTTCTTTATCAGGCCATGAAAAACCACATGGGGCTGGGTGAGAGATGCGGGAGCAGAGCAAAGCGAGAAAAAATGACCATTCCTACAAATTTACTTATATTTTCATAAAAAATTATAATTTTTTTGTAAATTATATTGATTAAAATTCAATTAATTGATCTTATTGTACTTTCAAAAGAACTTACTTCTCTTGCTTTAGAGTTCATAAAGTTTCTTACGAGCTAAATTAGATTTAATAAACTAGTTTAGTACCCATTTCATGAGATATGAAACGAATAAATTAAATAGAGACTTAATGTTTAACATAATTTGCACAAAATTGGCACAATATTTGCACAAAATGTGATTACCTCAAATTCAAAACCACAACCCCCATTCAATAATTATGATATAGATACATATTTTGAACTTATGTATCCCTTGAAGTCCAAACCAAGACCACTAAAACCAAGTAGCTGGGAAAAAAATAAATTAAAATAAAAACATATAATAAGCATATATGGCAATCTTTTCATGTAAGAAGCATTGTTGTTTATTGTCGATACTTGCCTGAACTGCATACTTTTTTTTTTTAATCTATAGCTGTTGTACAAAAATAAAAATATATAAAAAAAAATTGAAACTATTTGTTATTCCCCTCTGCTGAAAATGGATGTACAAAAATTTATGCACATTGTGACCATAGAATTGGATGTCAACGTGTACAAAATTCTGGCACGTACGGTAGTCTCAACCCCACGAGACTTAAACATAAATCATCTCCAGCCTTTCTGAATCTCTCTGTTAAGAAGCCGAGTCATTAGGTTTTGATCTGCAGTGGACATGTTATCACTCACAATGCTGTGCAGTGCATGTAGTTCTTCTGGATTTGCCTACTCGAATAAGCCGCTAAGTATTGCATCAACTCCTTGGCTGTTGCTGGCTTCTTGAACATTTGCCACATTGGTTCTCAGAAAGAGTTTTTGGCCATTCTCTTGATATTGGAAATGTTGTGGAATCTGCATTTGGGGATGGGATTTCCAGTACTCTGTACAAACTCGATTTTGGTCCATTGCCTGGATAACCTATGCAAAATTCCCATGAAAAAAAAAATTAAGAAATAAAAGGATTGAAGATCAAATCAGTTGACATGAAAGAATAAGTCGTCATTTATGAAGAACTCGCGTTTTTTGACTACTTCTCAATTGGATGGTCACTAACAAGTTCCAATAAAATAAATAAATAAATATATATATATATATCATTTGGTTAAAATTTCGAACAAATGTCAGACTCAAAAAGGAGAATTGGCTTATAATAATTATGAGGATTCAACTCATAATATTTCTAATTAACTTAATTCAAACTTGCATAAACTTACCAAGGCATTTTTTTCATAACATAATTTTAAGGTCGACAGGGTTTTGAGTGTATCAAAAAGTACCCGGCAGATGGATAAACTAAATACTACAGAACCCAAAACTGGGAAAAAAATATATTTAAGTAAATTGCAAAGTATAATAAAACGTCGGAGCACAGAACTCATACAAGAGGTGATGTTCACACCATTGTTGTAACCAGGAAACAAATTCTAGCATCGAATTGAGTTTACCTGCAAAATTGCTGGAGAAAAAACGCCAAACATTTCAAAGCCATCAAGACTCCCACAAGGCTGCAGAGGAGGAAGCCTCATTCTTCCCAGTTTATGTTGCTTCATGATCTCTTGATCCACTCTCTCTCTAACCATTTCCCAGCATTTAGCAGCTGAAACATGAATGAATACCTCACTTGGACAATGCTCTACAGAAACCTGAAAAAATTAGAATGCAAAGCTTAAAACAGTGCCATTATATCAGCTCTTCTTTGACTGCACCAAATATTATTGAAGCATCAACAATTCATCACATAATCTTTGTGTAAAAAGACCACTAACAAATTCAAGTCAGAACCTTTTTTTTCTTTTTCCTTTTTTTCAAGTGTGCATGTCATTTTATTAAATCGAACTACATAATTGACCATAAGTAAACAAAACGTCTGGACAACTCTGGCATTTGAAAGTTCCAATTACAATAAAAAGTGGTCCATCCCATGCAGCATCCAGAATTTCTGAAACGTAGTAACACGCTTTTGTTGGATCTAAAACACTAATATACCTAACCCGGCTTTTGAATCCTGCATAAACCAAAGAACATGCTTAAGTTAAATCTTTTTGCCCAAGAAAAGTAAATCTAATTGAACTATAGACGTGCAACATACGTGCAACAAGTACCTTTAGGAAAAATGGCCCGACTGTCACACCATAACTTTCCTGAATGCACAATTTCGTATTCCAAAGGCTCAACATTGCAATTGATTCTTCTCACCACCTTTGCAATACGAGGACCCTTCTGGTGAAAATATCTATCCATATTATTACAATCACCAGTCTCTTTGGTATTTGAGAAGTCTTCAACATTTTTATTAAAATCTGTGCTAGACGGAAATTTATTCTTTTCCCTATCAGGTAACAAATTCCGATCCCCTTCACCCATCACTTTCACCTTAGTTACGGGGCTGGTCAAATTTGAACACAATTACTGGCACTCATTGTATTAACAAAACCTGAAAGCCTCTCAAAATGTTTTGTATGCTTTTCCGAAGTCTGTTTTTCTCTTTCTGAAAGTGGCATATTTGACTTCTCACCCTCATCATCACTAAGAAGTATAACATTATCGTTCCCTGAAAATGAAGACTTCTTCTTCTTCACTTCAAGTTTCACTCTAGCCAAGTTGTCAGTGTCGTCTTCTTGAGAAAGCTGACAAACTGAAGTTCTTAAATTATGACCCAAATGAAACGCTTCTTTCTTGATCTTCTGAGAGCTACAATTTGCCACCTTGAATTCATATGAGGACTTCGGTGATGTAGATGATGCCTTCACATCTTTCAAACCACGTGATTTTGGTATTTCATCCAACATTTCTTTCTCTTCTGTCCCCTTTTAAGGAAGTTGCGGATGGTTGTGAAGAACAAGATAAATTCTCAATAAGCCCAGGGAATTGCGGATTGTCTTTTGAGACATAAGGACTCAAAGCCAGCCTAAGATCTTGCTTTCCCCATCTGTATACTGCACCCTGTTTCCCTTCCAAAGCTTTGACCAGAAAATCTAATATATTGATGTCGTACCGAAAGAGAAAAAATTTGGCACTCCAAGAACATGAACACAACTGCTCTGCATGATTCAGCCACGCATATCTCTCCGGTGAACAGTGACATCCCGTGGCAGACAAGTGCAAATCAAAAAGACATACACTGCAGTCCCTCTCAGTGGTGGCATCAAAACTGCTCTCCATCTTCACTGCCTGCGAATGATTGCAAAAACATTTCCTCCTCAACCGCTCCATCTTGACACGACTCTGGGAAGAAGACAATATAGCAACAAATTCAACACCATTACAATAAAAGAAAAGACATCAAGTATGCAAAGCTGGTGTCAGCGCAAATTTTGATGCATCAATGCTAGCATTATTTGTCCATGGCAATAGATTCAAATACTTAGAAACTTTGAGGAAGAAGAACTCCGAAAAATATGAGGAAGAAGGAATATATTTCTGTTATATTCAAAACTTCTTATTTTACAAGACCAAATGACACTCCTTATATAGGAGATATTACAAACATCATTATAACTCATTATATGCCACTTACATATTATATATTACCACTATCTACCACTATCATATTATATACATGCCACTATCTACCACCAACACCACTATCATATTCTATACATGCCACTATCTACCACCAACACCACTATCATATTATATACATGCCACTATCTTGTTATATGCATTCACACAAATTTCCAGCACTCCCCCTCAAGCTGGTTTGAAGATATCTTCCATAGCCAGCTTGCTAGTCAGCTTATCAAATTGCTTCTTGTGTAGTCCCTTCGTTAGCACATCAGCTAATTGTTCACCTGTTGGAAGGTAGGTCATACAGATTATGCCAGCATTGATTTTCTCCTTGATGAAATGTTTATCCACTTTTATATGTTTTGTGCGATCATGTAAAACTGGATTATGAGCTATAGATATAGCTGCTTTGTTGTCACAATAGACCTTCATAGGTGTCGGGTGAGAAAGCTTTAATTCTTCAAGAATTCTTTTAATCCACATTACTTCACAGATTCCATGGGCAACAGCTCTGAACTCTGCTTCTGCACTACTTCTAGCTACCACATTCTGTTTTTTACTCCGCCATGTAACTAGGTTCCCACCTACAAAGGAGCAGTATCTGGATGTTGATCTCCTGTCTGTAACACTTCCTGCCCAGTCTGCATCTGTGTATACTTCAACTTGAAGATGTCCATGTTTCTTGAACAGTAAGCCTCTCCCTGGAGTACCTTTCAAATATCTTAAGATCTTATAAACGGCCTCAAAGTGCTCTGCCCCTGGTGAGTGCATGAACTGACTTACCATGCTGACTGCAAAGGCAATATCAGGCCGCGTATGAGACAAGTAAATCAATTTCCCGACAAGTCGCTGATATTGTTCCCTCTCTTTGACTTCTTCAACCTTAGCAGCTTGTAACTTCAAGTTAGGCTCGGTCGGAGTCTCCACCATCTTACAACCAAGCATACCTGTTTCTCCAAGGAGATCAAGAACATATTTTCTCTGATTAACGAATATACCGTCCTTGGATCTTGCAAATTCCATTCCGAGGAAATACTTGAGGGCTCCCACATCCTTAATGTGAAATTCTTTTGCGAGTTTCTCTTTGAGAGCTGCTAACTCTGCTTCATCATTACCAGTTAAAATGATGTCATCAACATAAACAATCAAAATTGCAATTTTACTGTTTTTTGAATGTTTATAAAATATTGTGTGATCTGCTTGACTCTGCGAGAAGCCACAACTGATAACTGCCTTCCCAAAGCGTTCAAACCACGCTCTTGGTGATTGTTTGAGTCCGTATAATGACTTGTTCAATCTGCATACTCTGTCGCTTCCAAGTCTCTGCTCAAATCCCGGCGGTAGACTCATGAACACCTCCTCTTCAAGATCACCATTGAGAAATGCATTTTTAATGTTAAGTTGATGTAGAGGCCAATCTGAATTTACTGCAAGAGATAACAGTACTCTGTTGGAATTTATTTTAACAACAGGAGCAAACGTCTCCTGATAGTCGATCCCATAAGTTTGAGTGAAGCCTTTAGCCACCAGTCTCGCCTTGTATCTCTCAACGCTTCCATCTGCGTTACATTTTATCGTAAATACCCATTTACACCCAACTGTTTTCTTGTCTTTGGGTAGATCAACTATCTCCCAAGTACCACTTCTCCTTAAAGCATTCATCTCTTCCATGACTGCTAATTTCCAATTCGGATCATCCAATGCTTCCTGTATATTCCTTGGAACAAACAAGTGTGAAATCCTAGATGTGAAAGCTCTATAGTTTTTAGACAGTCTTGGATAGGAGAGGTAATTTGCAATAGGATGTTTAATGCAATTTCGGACACCTTTCCTAATTGCTATAGGAACATCAAGGTCGGAAATAGAAGGAATAGGATTACCTAAAATTTCGATGCCAGAACTCGGGTGGACATTCGGGTCATTAGGATGGACATTCGGGTTATTATTCCTCAGATGAAATCGCTTCCTAGTATAAACCTGAAGCTCAGGATTTAGATCATTTTGTAGTACTTCTCCCCCTAAACAAGAATCTTCTTGACTAGGCACCATAGAACTTGGTTCTCCTAAGTGATCATTATCAGACAGATGTGGTTTTTGTGTAGGATAAATGACATTGGGGAGCGGGATAGAAATATCCCAAAAACGGTCTTCTACTCCACTTGTCTCCCCCTGAAGAGAAGTGTTGGGAAAATAGGATTTTGTTTCCACAAATGACACATCCATACTCACATGAAATTTCTTGGTTTGAGGATCGAAACACTTATACCCCTTTTTGTTTGAGGAATAACCCAAAAAAACACATTTTATAGCACGGGGGTCAAGTTTTGAACGAAATTGACTGGGAACATGAACATAGGCAGTACATCCAAAAACTTTGGCGGGTAAATCAGAAAACAACCTCGTGTCAGGAAAAAAAGTTTTGAGACAATCGAAAGGTGTTTTGTATGTTAACACCTTTGTAGGCATCCTGTTTATCAAATAAGAGGCTGTTAAAATTGCTTCACCCTATAAATATTTAGGAATATGCATGTAAAACATTATAGCACGTGCTACTTCAAGTAGATGTTTATTTTTTCGTTCTGCAATGCCATTTTGTTGAGGGGTATCCCGACATGTAGATTGATGAAAATTTTCCTTTTTTTCCAAAAACTCACCCAACTGCTCATTAAAATATTCTGTTCCATTATCAGAATGTAAAATACCAATTTTGGTTTGAAATTGGTTTTCAATCATATTGTAAAAATTTGTGAATAAATTTTTCACGTCAGATTTTTTATTCATCAAATAAATCCAACATAAGCGGGTATGGTCATCAATAAATGTAACAAACCATCTTTTACCAGAAAGAGTAGTGATTTTAGAAGCGCCCCAAACATCACTATGAATCAAATAAAAAGGTTTGGAAGCCTGGTAAGGTTTTGGCAAATAAGTAGAGCGACGAAATTTTGCAAAAATGCAACTTTCACAATGAAAAGAAGAACAATCAATCCCTTAAAATAATTCTGGAAATAAATGTTTCAGATAAAGAAAACTAGGATGTCCTAGCCTATAGTGCCATAGCATTATTTTTTCTCGAACAGAGATTGAACTAGTACTATTAAAGCTCTGAGCTTTTTTATTACTAACAGGTACTTCATCAAAGTAGTAAAGACCTTCAAGCATCCTAGCACGCCCAATCATCATCCCCGAGTTCTGGTCCTGAAATTCACAATGGGATTCAAAAAATGTAACACGACAATTAGAATCCTTAGATAGTTTACTGACAGACAAAAGGTTACAGGCTAAGTTGGGGACGTGAAGAACAGCATTGAGATTAATTTTCTCAGTTAGTTTAATAAATCCTTTTCCTGCAATAGGTGAAAAACTACCATCGGCTATTCTGATTTTGTCATGACCAGAACAAGGGAAATAGGTACTAAATAAATGGGAAAAACTAGTCATGTGATCGGAGGCACCGGAATCTATGATCCACGGAGAGAAGTTTAGGCAAGAGAAGGCTTTAGGATTTCTACCTGTTTGTGCCAACAAAACACTAGGAGTACCGGATGAGGAGTTGGATTTTATCAGCTTTAAGAGTTGATCAATCTGCTCTTTGTTGAAGGGACCTGAATCGGCTTCATTAGCGGTAGGAAAGCCACGATTCTTCTCTCCTTGTTTGCTGCTTTTCCAGTTGACAGGTTTGCCATGGATCTTCCAACACGTTTCGCGTGTATGGCGAGGCTTGTTGCAAAAATCACACCAGACCCGTGGCTTATCATCAAACCTGCGCTGGTAATTTGCAGCCTTGTTGGCCGCAGCATCGCTAATTAAAGCAGAAATTTCAATTGATTCACCAGTACCTTTTTTCTTAAGCATGACGCTCCTTTGGCTCTCTTCTCTTCTGACTTCGGCAAATACTTCGCCAATGGATGGGAGAGGAGGTCTGCCAATAATTCTTCCTCGCACTTCATCGAACTTAATGTTGAGGCCGGCAAGAAACTTGTAAATACGGCTGTCTTCCACAGTTTTCTTGTAGTGGTTGCAGTCGTCAACCGATTTCCATTCGTATGTGTTAAAGATGTCAAGATCCTGCCACAACCTTTTCAACGAATTGAAATATTTGGTGACAGAATCATCTCCTTGACGAATCTCTCCCAACTTCAAAGTTAATTCGAAAACTTGAGATTGATTTCCTAGGTCAGAATACATCTGACTAACATTATCCCACAATTCTTGTGCAGTAGGATAGCACATGTAATTAGAGCTTATATCCTCCTCCATGGAATTGACCAACCATGTCATAACCATGGAGTTTTCAGCGTCCCAACTGTCGAACAGCGGATCATTAACAGCAGGAGCCTTCTTGTCACCAGTGATGTAACCGATCTTTCCTTGCCCACGGATATACATCCGGACAGATTGTGACCAGCGGAGAAAATTATCACCATTTAGGCGGATGGTGGTGATTTGGACAGAGTGAGAGTTGGACGTTTTCACTGGAATGGCAGCGGCAGGGGTTGAAGTGGTTTCGGACGTGACTTCCGACATGGCTATGACGGTTTTAGGGCTGCTGTGTTTTTTGTTGCTCTGATACCAACTTAGAAACTTTGAGGAAGAAGAACTCCGAAAAATATGAGGAAGAAGGAATATATTTCTGTTATATTCAAAACTTCTTATTTTACAAGACCAAATGACACTCCTTATATAGGAGATATTACAAACATCATTATAACCCATTATATGCCACTTACATAATATATATTACCACTATCTACCACTATCATATTATATACATGCCACTATTTACCACAAACACCACTATCATATTCTATACATGCCACTATCTACCACCAACACCACTATCATATTATATACATGCCACTATCTACCACCAACACCACTATCATATTATATACATGCCACTATCTTATTATATGCATTAACACAAATTTCCAGCACAAATTATACTTTTTTTATTAATCGTGAAATTGACCACATATATTTCAATACTTTGTAGCACGACATTGACACGACAACAAGTTGATTTTGACAAAATGCAGAACACAACACATTTAAGACACATTAAAATTTTACATATTTAAAAATTCATTATATTTCATATAAGAATAATTTATTCAAAAATAATATTTAAAAAAAAAATGTGTAACATTACACTAAATATAATTAAAAATTTACATATTTTTCATAATTTAAACCTAAATATATCATTCACATAAGAGTTACATTCTAAAGGATGCAAATTATCTATATTATCAAAAAGACGTCAAGACAAGTAACGAGCAGTATTTGACCTTACCTTGAGTGCTTTTGTTAAAATCCCATCCTTTCCACATACTTCCTTCCATCTTAAGTTATCTGAAGTATTTTTTCCCAGTAAATCAAGTTCCCAGTGTGCTTTGACAGCTTCTCTTGCTGCCCCAAACAACAGTTTATCATGGGAAATTGTAGTTTTTCTGCCTTGCTCAAGATAGAGCTCAATAGCATCCTGCCCATGAGGCAACCAGTCAACAGGAGCTACATTTACTGCTTCTGCACAGTTGAAGCCACAGTTGAACCCAGAATGATATGCTCGAGGGAACGTTAGAATAAACTCTCCTGAGTTCTGAACACACCGATAGACAGGTACTCCGTCAGATTTTACTACGGAGGGGGACAGTAGCGTGACCTGTTAAAAGAAAAACAAGTTCAGGGAGATTAAGCACTGTAATATATGAGAATAAAGCAAGCATGCTATTTTCTAAATGTAACTAAGAATTCACAGAAGATTTTACGGTTTGGCTAGTTACAAAATCTGGCATGCCCAAACAATGTAAGGGATAGAAATCCCAGACACAATTTTCAAAACAGAAAATAACATAATCGCAAATAGAAGGAATGACACTCACACTTACCAGTTTATGAAGCAAGTCTGGCTGTTCCTCAAAAAGATCAGGCAAATGCTTTTGCATAGCTGCTTCCAGTTTAAGAGCATCTTTTCCTGGGACACCGTACCATATTTTTGGAGCACCCCAATGCATGTAATTCAATGAGTACAAGTGGTGATTTTCAACATGCTGTTCACAAAAATTAAGAAAGAAAGATGAAACAAAACAATCAGAAAATATAAAAAACAATGATATCCCTAGCTAACATTTTACATGATTCAAAGCATCCTACAAATATCACCCTATATGTCTTCTTTTATTATTGTTCACTCTTTTTTTTCTTTTTTTATTGGCAACAAAAGGAATATTATTAAAGATTTAAAAAAAAATGACGTACAAAATGAGGACAAGGAGTCCTCTCGAAATGAAAAACAAACCAAGCCTAACAAAAGAAACAAACTATGCGTCACAAATAGCTCTCCAATCTCTAGGTTCTACTTTTTTTTTTGCTTCGGTAGGGAGAAAAAGTGGGCCAATGCACAAATTACAACGTCTCTCACAAGTTTTCTATGTTATCTGGTACAGCGGTGCATATACAGTGCTTGCCCGTGCAATTTAAGTGGCTAAATCCATTCAACATATCAAGGGGGCAACTTAAATTTTGTCTTCTGCTCTTATTCGAGTAAGACCAAATAGTTCCTTTTAAGTTTCAACCTAAGTTTTGAGTTTTCAAATTCCATGAAGAAATCATGTCATGATAGTCATGACACAAGAAGCCAATGTCAAGTCACCACTAGTTCCAAACACTTATGTTGTAAAAAGATAGGCCCAACAATGTATATCAAGCTATTTAACACCCTCCCTTACATGCAATCCCGTCTTGAACAGGCAGATGCAAACATCCATATATAGAGAAGAAATAATGCAAACGAGAGAATAAAGAATGAAAATGGGGATCAAATGCAAATGTATACCAAACCACCATTCCCAAAAGCTTAAGTTGTTATGAAATGGACCCCAACTATGTATATCAAACCATTCATCACCCAAAACTATGAATATCAACAATAGATTAAACAATTACAATCCCTTCAAAAATGTCTCTCCTAGCGGATTGAATTTATGAAATTGGAAGGGATTGCTCACATAAAAAATGTGTATTTTGAATTGATCAGTAGGGTTTTCCTTATTAATCATAACACTTTATTATTGAATTATCAATTATTATATTTTTCACCATCAATAAAGGAATGCCCAATAGGTTATTCTTCAAGTGTTGGCCAAATGACCACATATGAACATGCACACAAGCCCCGATTACATATGCATTCATGTATTAAATTGCAAAGCACACATAATAATGTCAAGTGAATAGAGATACAATGATCTATTCCATGAAACTGATAAAGAGCCGTTTGGTCATACCCAACAGAATGAGGAAAAGCACATTCCGATATACAACCGTGGCACCAAAACACCTGATATATCACTGCTTTCATATGAAAGGACAGAACCCGAAAGCTGAGGGAAATTGTTCAAGTTCCAGCCTGATTTTGTATACTTCTCTGAAAGAGAGCCACCTTGATTAGAGATTTTTGGAAAACCACTGCCAAAAACCCCAGTTTCCAAATCAGCTCCATACAGCACCTAGAATAGAAGACAACAAAACAATTAAAGTAGGAGAGAGACAGAAAGAAAGCAACAGCAGCATTGAGGCACATAAAAACAGAATGAATTATTTAATATGTAAATGAATAAAATATTTACAAGCCATGAACCTATCGCATCATACCTCAATTTCTTCAGTAGGTTTCTCTACCATCCGCCAATTTTCGCCTTTGATATTTGTTGAAATTTAATGTATAAAGAGAAATAGAGAATTGTATTATTGATTGATATAATGTTATATGTTGATTTTTATTACAATGATTCATGATTCCTATATATAGAAGAGGGTGAGTGTGTAGTAGGTAAGGAGTAGGTGAAGTGGAGGTGGTAGTGGTGTAGTGGGTTAGGTTTAGTGGAGTAGGTGAGGTGGTAGTGGTGTAGTGGGTTAGGTTTAGTGGAGTAGGTTTAAGTGGGTGAAGTAGGTGATAGGTTTTAACAGCCCCCCGCAAACTCAAGGGGGATAGGAACTAGCCAACTTGAGTTTGGAGAGAGTAACAAAACAAGAAAATAGACGAATACATAAAAGAAAAGAGGATAGGAGACACTGTATGGTCGTGTCAGACCGATGGTGAAGACACTGTATGGTGGTGTCATAACGTTGTAGAGGACACTGGATGGTTGTGTCAGACCGATGTAGAAGACAGTTTATGGGGTCATATCGGACCGTTGTAGCAGACAATGTTGTGATAGTTGTTGTGACAGTTTACGGAGTCTTGCTGGACCCTTGTAGAAACTAACCGAAATCAATGTCGGGACAGTTTACAGAGTCTTGTCGGACCCATGAAGGAGCTAACCGGAATCAATGTCGGGACAGTTTACTGAGTCTTGTCGGACCCATAAAGGAGCTAACCGGAATCAATGTCGGGACAGTTTACAGAGTCTTGTCGGACCCTTGAAGGAGCTAACCGGAATCAATGTCGGGACAGTTTACAGAGTCTTGTCGGACCCTTAAAAAATACACTGTATGATGGTGTATATAGGCTGCCCAAATATATATATATATGGATATATATAGTGAGCCCTCAAAAGTCGCGCCCTCAAAAGGTGTGCCCAATCTATCAAAAGGCGTGCCATAAAAAGGCGTGCCCAATCCATAAAAAGGCGTGCCAGATATGATGGCGAGGCACGTGAGTGCCTTGGCTGGCGCGCCCGTTTGTTGTCTGGCGTCAAGTGGCGCGCGATACGCGTGGCTGCCTCGGCTATTTAACCAAGACGGAGGCTGAGGCTGAGGCTGAGGCAGAAGCTGAGACAGAAAAACTGAGAGAAACCTCTGAAAAATTCTTCGTTTTGCTGAGAGAGAAACTCTGTAATACGCTGTAACACTCTGTTGCCCAGAAAATGGCTTCGTCTTCCCGTGGGCTGCTCACTCTCTTTCCCGACCTCAACGAGTCAACAAGAGAGATAACTGGTGCGGTGGCACTGGAACCTCAACCAAGCGCCCCGGAGTTTGCTCCGTTGAACTTTCCTATGCGGTCTGTGGAGCAAAGAATGGCAGTGCAGTCGGATGTGGAGGCCAATCAGTATACATTGAAGTCATGTGTGGAAACCATGACTGCGGTTTCAAATTTGTCGAACCGGCTGTAGAGTAGGACAAATGAGGTGCAGCAGTTAAACGCCCAACTGGCTCTGCTCCAACGCATGTATAAGGATGCGCGAGCAGAGATAAGTGTGCTAAAGGCAGAAAACAAGGAGCTGAAGCGGAAGGCCACCGTGATGTTTCGATTTGGAGGGCCGCCATATGCTGCAGTGGAGGAGCAGGGAGGAGTGAACGTGCTCGGCGGATTAGGAAGCACAGAGGCAGCACCGTCAAGGACCGCCCAGGACGGAGGCAAAAAGAAGAGACCGGCGGCAGAGTAGGTCGGTGGGTGGCCGTCTGCAGAACAGAAAACAAATCTTTTGGTGTTGTGTTGTGGTTTGTTGTGGTTGTTGTTGTTGTTTTTTTTTTTTTTTGTGTAAAATTGTGATCGGGGTTGATCCCTGAGATGAATAAAAATATGGACTGTTGTGCAAATTTGTAAATTTTTTGTTTTTTTTGTTTTTTGTTTTTTTGTTTTTTTGTTTTTTTGTTTTTTTGGAGCATGGGGATGATGAATAGATAAAGATGAATAAAAATAATAAAGGTGAGAGTGGGGAACATCAAGGGCACCAATTAAGCTGGATAATAAAAAATAAAATTATAATAAAAAAATAAAGGTTGGGCGGTGGATGAGAATAAAGTTTGGAAAGAATAATAAGAATAATAAAAAATAATAATAATAAAAATGCATTAATGAGGAAGAGGCAATTCCCGTCGGTGTTTTTTTTTTTTTTTTTTTTAAATAAAAATAATAATAATAATAATAATAATATATTAATGGCAAAAGCATGTGCCTGGCGGGTTGGAAAGTAAAAAAAAATTGAGAGAGAGAGTGTGTGTGTGGATCTCAACAAAGCTAGAGTAGATTATAACAAATCTCAACGGAGGAGATTTGGTATATTAATGGCAGAGATCCTACTACGACCACTAATAGCGGTAGGGAAGGCTGTCGACGGCGGCAGATCAAAGAAGACGGTAGCGATGGAGTCTGTCGGCAGAGATGTGGCAAGCGCCAGCAAGGCCGCGGCGCTGGACAAGGGTCGCGGCTTGAGCTGATGAAGTCGGAGAGGAGAGTCGAGAAACGATTGCGGCTTGACGAGCCGCCTTCGACGCCCAGGAGGAAGCCATAGCTCAGAGCTCGTCGATGGTCGTCTGGTGACTCAGCCGGAACACCACTTGTTTCACTGAGCCACTGTGCGACGAAGCCGAAAGAGTTGAAGAACAAGGCTCCGCCGCCGGAACCGGCACCGGCAAAGAGAGAGATGATGATGGTGAGCAATGACGGACGAGGAGGAGCTATGATTGATTTGTTGCCGGAGGGATGCATAGCGAATGTGTTGTCGCTGACGAGCCCTGGGGATGCGTGCAGGCTTTCTCTGGTGGCGTCGTTGTTGAGGTCGGCGGCTGAATCGGATGGAGTTTGGGAGACATTTCTACCGTCCGATTACATGGACATCATGGGAAGAGCGGTGGATCCTACTCCTTCTGCCCCATGGTCCAAGAAACAGCTTTATCTATGGCTTGATCTATATCAAGACAAAGTGACAGTCGATATCCAAAGGCGAGAGGAGATGGGTGGATGGAGATTCAGTTGGGTGAATACTTCAACAAAGGAAGAAGCTGGCGGCACGGTTTTTGAAAACATCAAGACCCATCTCAGTTGGATCGGTAGCTTGCAACTCCACCTGAATGCCATCAAGCTCTCTCAGGTCAGAGGTTCGAGGCTTTTCAGGTTGCCTACGAGGACTTGACCACTGAAGTCCCCTCCGTCCGAAACGCCGCCTTTTCTGAGATTGCCAAGATGAGCTTCAGCTTCGCTGCCATCACTGTCCAATCGCCCCCTCTTGATTGAAGAGTTAAGGTATGTGTAGGAAACTCCAGCGGATTAGGTTGAGGTCCGGCAGGCGGCTAAGGTGAGGTTGCCGCCCGCCGGGAAGCGAAAATACTAGGTTCTAAATATGCTCTGATACCATGTTGAAATTTAATATATAAAGAGAAATAGAGAATTGTATTATTGATTGATATAATGTTATATGTTGATTTT
Source organism: Camellia sinensis (assembly GCF_055761805.1). Taxonomy (NCBI): domain Eukaryota; kingdom Viridiplantae; phylum Streptophyta; class Magnoliopsida; order Ericales; family Theaceae; genus Camellia; species Camellia sinensis. The sequence continues at coordinate 125,857,298 of NC_138968.1, forward strand.
TATTACAATGATTCATGATTCCTATATATAGAAGAGGGTGAGTGTGTAGTAGGTAAGGAGTAGGTGAAGTGGAGGTGGTAGTGGTGTAGTGGGTTAGGTTTAGTGGAGTAGGTGAGGTGGTAGTGGTGTAGTGGGTTAGGTTTAGTGGAGTAGGTTTAAGTGGGTGAAGTAGGTGATAGGTTTTAACAATATTCTCCACTGAGGGCTCCCACTGCTCTTGGAATGTGGTCATGTTACCTCCTGGATCAGCAATACTTTCATTCTTCCTAAAGTATTGCACCTTAAAAGTGTCGGCATATTGCTGAAAAGTCTCCAGAGTGAACCCAGGACCACGTTCAAACCCAAAACACTCTGCCTCACAAATTCCAGCTTCACCAGAACTCAAATTAATTTTGGTACCAGTACCATAATCCACCCTATTTTTCATGCATCTTCTCCTTTTCCTCTTATTATTATGTGTCTTCAACATCTTTTTCATTGAATCTCGATTCTGAAGTTTGTCAACTCTTTGGATGCGAGTACGAAATTTAGATCTCTCCCATATTTTTTTTCCTTAAGAGGGCAAGGAGGTTTCCATGAAGGAGGAGGCACAATGCGACAAATTCCATATGTTTCTGCTCTAGGGCGTATGCTTGCAATATAGTATAGAGTATCTTTGAACTCCTGGAAATAGTAAATATTACAAAAAAACTATATTTAATTTAATTTAATTTTTAAAACTCACTCCAAATATGACAAGTAACAGGAATAAGGGCAATGAAAAAGTTATGAAACTCGAAGGGTAAAAAATAAAGTATTACAAGTGAAAATATAGACCTCTTCATTTGGGTAAAATACAGGAACCTCCTCAAGATCAGGCCTGCAAGCCTCTTCTGGACCCCATCTTGCAGTGACCTGTTCCAAGAATTCATATTCAAGTACAAGGTATTAGAAGAAGGGGGGGAAAACAAAAAAAGAAGTCATGAAACATTAAATCTGAAATCAAACTATCTTTTTAGGACTGCATTTGGTTAAACTCCCATAAAATTTTTGCAATCACCAGCCTGTCAGCCAACCAAAATGGACAACAGGCCTTCAGTTTACTTTGTTGAGAAGAGAGTTGGTTCACTGAGCTCAGTGATGTGGTGCACCGTGCACCTGAAATTTTTTTTTTAAACAGAATTGCAATTGATTTAGCTGCTGCAATTAATTTAGCTATAAATTTGGTGAAACATTTGTATTTTAAAGTTTACCTCTTGGCAGGCTATATTACATGGACTCAGGTATGGGTTTGGGGTGTTGGTATGTATCTAGATGCCGGACTCATCAAACCATAAATTTAAGAGTATGTAAACTCGGCAAAAAAATGTCATATTTTTATATGTTAATCAAGTATATGAGATAAAATGGTGTTATATGTAATTTACAGTGTCAAAAAAACATTTATAGCAATTATACAACAATATGTACATATAATAATAGTGTTATATACAATATAAGAAGTATCCGACACATATCCCATACCTTTGTCCGAGTATCGAATGTCCGACACATGTATTTAATTTATTTTGAAGAGTCCATGTAACATAGTTGGCAGGTACTGTTAGAATATTTCCTTATTTCCTTATTTAGATTAAATTGTGATTGATTGATTGATTGTGATTCCTACATAATCAATGCCTTATGGCTTCCTTTTGTAACAGTTGATTGATTAATATAAAAGGTGATGATATCATAATCATCACCCAAGCTTTGTGTTCTCTTAAATTACATGGTATCAGAGCCAAAACCCTAAAAGCCGTCACCCACACAACCGTTGCCACCAAGCAGCCATCGCCTATCACCACCCATCTTCCATCGTTGGTCCCTGAGTCTCTGTCAGAACCAACCAAGGTCCTACAGAGCTATTTCGGCTTCAGCCGAAGGCCTCTCTGGCCTAGTCGACCCTTGTAAGGGCTGCCCTAGCCTCTCTTTATATATTTCGGCTCCGGTGGAGGAGTGTTTGAGGGCTGCCCATCTTCTGTTGCCCCAAGTTTCTTTCCCTCTACTTTCTGGAACACAATTCAACGCTTGTTTTGATTGAAGGTTTGTTTTCCCATATTTGATTTATTTTTTAGGTCCATAGATGACCCATTAATCTGATTGTTATGCTCCCATAGTGGTTTGTATGTGATTTTGCTTGTTCCAACCGATTCCATTCCTCTTTCCATTCTTGTGATTCGTGCAAGGTTTTTTGGGTTGAAATTGTAGAGTTCTTAGGCTGACCTAACTAGTGAATCCACAACTACTTCTCACCCATCTAAAGGGGAGAACTCCAGTCCAGTTTTGACTACTACATCTGAGAACCTGAACCCTAGCCTCAAAATCACCACCGCTCTGTTTAATGGTCAGAATTACCTTTCATGGTCTCAATGTCTAACACTTTTTCTGAAGAGTAGGGGGAAGATGAGATATGTTAATGGGAGAGTTCAAGTACCAAGTATTACAGATCATGGCTATGACCAATGGGAGATTACCAATTCTTTAATCATGGGGTAGCTCATTCATTTCATGGTTCCTGAGATTGATGAATGCTACTTATCCATGGATACTGCCCAGCATATTTGGGAAGCAGTCGCTGCTACATATTCTCGAAAAGGGACAAGGGAATTTTTCTCAGTCTTTTGAGCTACGTCAGTCTATTGAGCGCTCAGTACAGGGGGAGCAAACAGTTCTTCAGTATTACACCTTTCTGACTAATGGTTGGAAAAGCCTAGATCATCTCCTGGATTACAAGCCTGTCTATACAGTTGACTCAATTGGTTACCAGAAATTATTTGCACAAGAGAGGGTCTTCAAGTTTTTGAAAGGCCTTAATGTGGAGTTTGATCCGGTCCGGAGTCGTATTTTTGGCATTGATGTCCTTCCATCTCTTCAAGAGGCCTTTGCATATGTACAGAATGAAGAAAGCTATCGTTCTGCTATGTTACCACCAGCTATTAGAGACCGTCCAACATTACTTTCTGCTCCTTCTCAAGATGGCACTGGTTTGTCACTGCCTCTTTCCCATCCTCCAAGGAAGGATACTGGCCTTGTTTGGTTTGTGTTTCTCAAAAAAATTTGGGAAAAATTCTCTACAAATAAGTTTTCAAAAGTAATCAAACCAAACAAATTTTCCCAAATTTTTTTTCCAAAACTTGTTTGGTTTACAAGTTTTCCAAACAAATCTCTCTCTCATACACATCAAATCAATCACTTTTTCCAAAACTCTCTTTCAAAATAATTTTTCAAAACATCTTTTGAAAAAAAACCAAACCAAACAAATTTTCGTACTTTTTATCTCAAAACATGTTTCTCAAATACAAACCAAACAAGCCCAGTGTTCTGTGATTACTGTCACAAGTCGCGGCATACTCGTGAGACATGTTAGAAGCTTCATGGGGCTCTATCAAGGAGTCGTGGTGATCGGTCTGGTACTAGAGGCGATCGATCAGGCCAATCTAGAGGACGTGGCTCTAATCCACGGGCTCATCAGTCTAGTGTTGTTGACACCCTTGATTCTACTTCCGCTTCAATTGGCCCGATTTCTGATAGTTTATCTAGCATGACTTCTCCTAAACTTGAGGATGTTCTGCATCGTTTGCTGGCCCGCCGGTCTTCTACTGCTCCCAGTGCATCTTCCTCATCATTTGTACGCTCAGGTAACTTAGCCTCTTCTCGTAGTGTTTTTCTTTCTCACAAGTCTTTGTCATGGATTATTGATTTTGGTGCCTCAGATCATATGTCTGGGTCTTCTGACCTTTTCTCAGCATGTAAGCCCTCTTCAGGTCAAGACAAAGTTAGGATTGCAGATGGTACTGTTTCTTCTATCTCTGGGAAAGGTTTAATTCATGTCACTCCTACCTTACCTCTATCTTCAGTGCTCTACGTTCTCAATTTTTCTGTTAATCTTCTATCCTTGAGTAGTATTACTAAGGATTTGAATTGCAGTGTAGCATTTTTTTCCTGATCACTGTCTTTTTCAAGACCTTGACACAAGGAGGACGATTGGCAGTGGTAGTGCAAAAAATGGTCTCTATTTCTTGGATCAGCCAAACAAGCTTATTCATCATTCCATCCAGTTCCCAACCACCAAGGAGGATTTATGGCTGTGGCATTGGCGCCTTGGGCATCCTTCTTTTCATTTACTTAGGCATTTATTTCCATCTATTTTTACAAACAATAGTGTGTCTGAGTTTCTTTGTGAGTCTTGTCAACTTGGCAAACAACACCGAGCTTCTTTTGCTCCAAGTCTTAACAAAAGTTTAGCTCATTTTTCTTTAACACATTCTGATGTATGGGGTCCATCTCGTGTTATGTCCTTAAAATGCCATAGATGGTTTGTTACCTTTATCAATGGTTTTTCTCATATTACTTGAGTGTATCTCATGAAAGAAAAAAGTGAAATTTTCTTTGTGTTTCAAAATTTTCAGTAAATGATTTGTACTCAGTTTGGGGCAATTGTCAAAATCTTGCATTCTAATAATGGGGGTGAATACATCAATTCAGGGTTAGAGAGCTATTTTTCCACTCATGGCATTATATATCAGACATCTTGAACCAATACCCCTCAACAAAATGGGGTTGCAGAGTGCAAGAATCATCACCTTCTTGATATGGCTCGCTACATGTGTTTTTTTATAAGTGTGCCTCGGTCCTACTGGGGCGAGGCCGTTCTCACCGCAGCCTATCTCATTAATCGTCTTCCTACCCAAGTTTTGCAAAAACAAGCTCCACTTCAAGTCCTTCTCGGTTTAGAGTTTGTTTTTCATTCCCCCTAAAATATTTGGTTGTGTGTGTTTTGTCCACAATCATTCTCCCACTCGTGGTAAGTTGGACCCTCGCTCTCTCATGTGTGTTTTTCTCGGATACTAGCCTACTCAAAAGGGGGTATAAATGTTATCACCCTCCTTCTGGTAAGTGGTTTGTGTCTATGGATGTCACCTTCTTTGAGTCCCAGTCCTATTTCTTGTCTTCTCCGGTGTCATAGTCATCACTTCAGAGCGTGCCTTGGTGTGAAGAGATTCATATTATCCCTGCTGCTCCTATGGTGGAACTAGTTGTTCTACACCACCTATTACTGGGATTATAGAATCCAATGCCACCAAAGACAAGGAAGGGCAAGTTTATGTCAGGGACAACGACAGACAGAAAGTTATTTGGATACAAAAGACCACTTCTGCTCACCCACTGCTATCTCCTGCTTCTGATAAGAGTCTAGGTAGCTTTGAACCTCTTGTTTCTCTTGAGTCTACTGATATTGCTATTCCTGACACTACTAATCTTGATAGTCCTATTGTCAAGAGAAAGGGTGTGAGATCTTGTACTCAACATCCTATCTCAAACTTTGTATCCTACTCTCCTCTGTCTTCCTCGTATAGAGTCTTTGTGTCAAACATTTCCTCTGTTAATATTCCTAACCATTTTAAGGATGCTCTCGCTACCTCTGAATGGAAACTTACCATGATTGAGGAAATGAAAGCATTCGCAAGAATAGCGCTTGGGAATTAACTGAGTTATCTAAGGGCAAACGACCGGTGGGATGCAAATGGGTGTATATTGTGAAGCATAAAGCAGATGATTCCATTGAGCGTTACAAGGCTCGAATTGTGGCAAAAGGCTTTACTCAGACTTATGGAGTAGATTATCAGGAGATTTTTGCACCAGTGACTAAGATGAATTCAGTCGGAATACTTCTTTTTCTAACAGCTAATTTAGATTGGCCACTTCATTAGTTCGATGTAAAAAATGCTTTCTTACATGGTGATCTAGAAGAAGAGGTATATATGGACATTCCTCCTGGTTTTGAGGATCATCAGACAGAAGGTAAAGTATGCAGGCTTTGGAAGTCGTTATATGATCTCAAACAATCTCCAAGGGCTTGGTTTGACAGATTCACTCAGGCTACACTTAAATATGATTTCAAACAGAGTCAAGCAGATCACACTTTGTTTGTAAAACATTCCTCAAGTGGTAAGACTATAGCTCTTATTGTTCATGTGGATGACATAGTGCTTACAGGCAATGATAGTGAGGAAATACCCCTATTGAAGAAATATTTAGCTAGTGAATTTGAAATCAAAGACTTGGGGAACTTGAAGTATTTTTTGGGAATCGAAGTTGCTCGCTCCAAGGATGGGATTTTCATCTCACAAAGGTCTTGACCTTTTGAAGAAAACAGGGATGCTTAGATGTAAGGCTTGTGATACCCCACTAGAACCTAATCAGAAACTTGGTGATGATGGAAAAGGAGCAGCTGTTGATAGTGTGAGAATATATTGTATATATATATATATGGCATGTTGTGTATATATGGCATGATTGTGTAAATAGGAATTAGCTTGTATTTCCTTTTTCAGTATTTCCTTTTTCAATCATAGATTTAGGGCTATATAAACTGATGAACTCTTTGTAAATTGCAACAATTGAATATACAATATTCTTCAGAAACTTACATGATATCAGAGTCGTGTTCGTAACCTTAGCGCCGTCATCTTTCTCAGTTGTCTCTGATTTGTTTTTTGTATTGCGCTTGAACCATCGCGATCAGTCTATGTGCTCGCGAGCCCTAGCACTGTCGTCTCCCTCAGCCATCTCTACTTCATCTCGTCTCGTCTCGTCTCGTCTCGTCTTGCGTCGTCGTTTCTCTCCTTTGCAACCACTATATATCTCTCTCTCTCAGTAACTTCGTGATCGATTCGCATTAGCGTCGATGTCGTCTCTATTACTGGCTGTTTATATTGATAAGGATTGTTCTGGTTATTATTCTTTGACCCCAAGGTTCTCTAGAAATTATACTCTAACCCCAAAGTTTCTTAGTCTCATCATGTCTGAGGATAAAATTTAGGCTATCAACTGCAGGCTCACTGGTGCCAACTATAGCTATTGGTCCACTGTTATGAAGAATTTTCTTCTTGGTCGAAAAAAATGGGGTTATGTGTCTGGTTCTATACCTCGTCCTTCGAATCCAAAACAGGACAATTATCTGGTTGCTTATGACACTTGGGATTGTGACAATACCCAAATTCTGACTTGGTTTCATAATTCTGTGGAAGATCGCATTGGAATGATGTTCTCCAAATATATTACTACCAAAGAGGTGTGGACCTACTTATTTGTCGTTTATCAATAATCCAACTTTGCCAAACGGTATGAGTTAAAGTCCGCTATTCAGAGTGCTCGTCAGCAAGACAAATCTATTCAGGACTTCTACATTGAGATGACCAGTCTCTGGGATTAGTTGGCTCTCATGGAACCATCTAGCCTCAAGGCACTAGATGCTTATGTTGAGTTTCGGGAGCAAGGTCATTTAGTGCATGTAAGAATTTATATATTATTGATTGTTATTGATTGATTTCTGATTGATGTTTATAGTACAAATGTGAGAGGCTATTATTGATTGTTATTGATTGATTTCTGATTGATGTTTATAGTACAAATGTGAGAGGCTCCTTATATAGGAGATATAGGTGTAGTAGGTGAAGTGGAGGTGGTAGTGGTGTAGGTGAAGTGGAGGTGGTAGTGGTGTAGTGGGTTAGGTTTAGTGGAGTAGGTGAGGTGGTAGTGGTGGTAGGTTTATGGTAAATTCTAACAGCCCCCCGCAAACTCAAGGAGGATAGAAACTAACCAACTTGAGTTTGAAGAGAGGAACAAAACAAGAAAAATACATAAAAATAAAAAAGGATAGGAGACACTGTATGGTCGTGTCAGACCATTGGTGAAGACACTGAAAGGTGGTGTCATAACGTTGTAGAGGACACTATATGGGGGTGTCATAACGGTGTAGAGGACACTGGATGGTGGTGTCAGACCGATGTAGAAGACAGTTTATGGGGTCATGTCGGACCGTTGTAGAAGACAGTTTATAGGGTCATGTCGGACCGTTGTAGAAGACAGTTTATGGGGTCATGTCGGACCGTTGTAGAAGACAGTTTATAGGGTCATGTCGGACCGTTGTAGAAGACAGTTTACGGAGTCTTGTCGGACCCTTGTAGAAACTAACCGGAATCTATGTCGGGACAGTTTACAGAGTCTTGTCGGACCCTTGTAGAAACTAACCGGAATCTATGTCGGGACAGTTTACAGAGTCTTGTCGGACCCATAAAGGAGCTAACCGGAATCAATGTCGGGACAGTTTACAGAGTCTTGTCGGACCCCTTAAAAAATCGCACCCTCAAAAGGTGCGCCCAATTTTTCAAAAGGCGTGCCATCAAAAGGCGTGCCCACTTTATCAAAAGATGTGCCATGAAAAGGCGTGCCAGTTTGTCGGGCGTCAAGAGGCGCGCGATGCGCGTGGCTGGCCTTGGCTATTTAAAACAAGGTTGAGGCGAAGGCTGTGCATACTAGTCTGAAACCTCTGAACGCTCGGAGAGCTTGTCTCTGCAAATCTTGAAACACCCGGAAACCAACCCTTCTCTGAAACACTTAGCAACCCAAAAACATGGCCTCTTCTTCCCGTCCAGCTACCCAGAACCTGCTCACGCTCTTTCCAGAACTGAACGAGCCCACAAGAGAAATAACTGGTGCGGTGGCCAGTGAACCGCAACCAAACACCTCTGGTTTTGCTCCATTGAACTTTCCGATGCGGTCGGTGGAGCAAAAAATGGCGGTGCAAACTGATATTGAGGCTAATCAGTATACTCTGAAGTCATGCGTGGAAACCATGACGGCGGTCACAAACTTGTCGAACCGGCTGCAGAGTAGGACAAATGAAGTGCAACAGTTAAACTCCCAGCTGGCTCTGCTCCAACGCATGTATAAGGATGCGCGAGCAGAGATAAGTGTGCTGAGGGCAGAAAACAAGGAGCTGAAGCGGAAGGCCACCGTGATGTTCCGATTTGGAGGGCCACCATATGCTGTAGTGGAGGAGCAGGGAGGAGGCAACTTGCTTGGTGGTCTAGGAAGCACGGAGGCAACACCGTCAAGGGCCGTCCAAGACGGAGGCAAGAAAAAGAGACCGGCGGCAGAGTAGAGAAGAAAAAAATCCCACTGTGGGTGTGGTTGTTTTGTTGTTTTTGTGTTGGTGTTGGTGTGTTTGTTTGTTTGTTTTTTTTTTTTTTTTTTTGATGTAAAATGGGGATCGGAATGAGCCCCGACGTGAATAAAATGAGTTTGTGGAATGATGAATTTTTTATTTTTATTTTTATTTTTTTTTATTTATTTATTTATTTTTTTTTTTGGAAAAGTAAGGGAAAGTAATAAAAAATAGAAAGGAAAGGGGAGATGATGGGTGTGCTTTGTGTGTCGTGGGCTTGTGCTTGTCAAAAGATGGAGTAAAATAAATATATAAAAAAAAGAAAAAGAAAGTCGAGTGGGGAACAAGAGTGTGTGGAAAGAAGGAAAAAAGAAAAAAGTATGGGTTGGAGACTTGTTCTGTTGTTTTTTTTTTTTTTTTTTTTTTTTTTAATAATAATAAGAATAATAATTTATTAATGGAAAGCATGTGCGCTGTAAAAGGGATGAAAAGAAAAAAAAAATAAAGAAATAAAAGAAGAAAAGTAAAAATGGGTTTAAAAACAAAAAACGAGAGAGAGAGAAAGAGAGAGAAAGAGAGCAATCTGTGTTGCTTGCAACAACGAAGACCAAGAAGCAGGCCAAACCATCCACTTTACTCCACAAGTCTGTTATGAAGAAGGAGTTCCGTCGCATGGCAAAGGCAGTGACAAACCAGGTGGGAAATAACTATTACAGTCCAGATTCTGATAGCGTAGATCTTAATTAGAGGAAAATTTGTATTTGTTGTTGCATCATCGCCGGAGATGGCTTCAGCTTGCGTGAACAAGATTGGAATGTCGCCGGATAATTTTCTGGAACTTCCGCCTACTTATCCTTCGTACGGTTGGTTGAGTCCTCGAATCTCATTCAGCCGAGAGATTCCTGACGACGAAGCATCGAAGATCACCGGAGGAAAGCTGGAAAAGGAGGACGTTGCTCCAGAATCGTCAGATCCGGAAGTTTCTGGGAAGGATTTTGGTGATTTCGAGTTGAAGAGGAAACTATGTGTAAAAGCAAAGATTTGAAAACAGAGAGAGGTTTGAATTGGTTGAGACCCGGCGGGCGGTCAAGGCAAGGTTGCCGCCCGCCGGAAGGCGAAGAACACTAAGATCTTTAACCTGGCGCTGATACCATGTAAGAATTTATATATTATTGATTGTTATTGATTGATTTCTGATTGATGTTTATAGTACAAATGTGAGAGGCTCCTTATATAGGAGATGTAGGTGTAGTAGGTGAAGTGGAGGTGGTAGTGGTGTAGGTGAAGTGGAGGTGGTAGTGGTGTAGTGGGTTAGGTTTAGTGGAGTAGGTGAGGTGGTAGTGGTGGTAGGTTTATGGTAAATTCTAACAGTGCAGTTCTTAACAACTCTTTCTCCTCAGTATGAGGCTATCCGTGGTGGCATCCTTCATCGTCTCCTCTCTCCACTGTAGATACTATTGTTTGTGAGCTCCTCTCTGAGGAAACCCGTCTTAAGACGACCAGTCAGACTCTGTCTCCATCTGTCTTCTTGGCTCCTACTCAGCTTCCTCTGCTGTCGAACCACCCTCATCAGCTTCAGGCCACTGCAAAGCCCAAGAAGGGGCCACTAGCCTCTGATGAGTGTGTTTTTTGCCATCAAAAAGGCCATTGGAAGTACAATTATCCCAAGAAAGGCGTCTGCTCAGTCTTCTCAACCGTCTCAGCCATAGTTTCGAGGTCCTGCTTCAAGTACTTTTCGCCCTCCTGCTGCTTATACTGCATCTGCTCCGGCTTTTGATCCTGACTTGGCTTCTTTGAGTGCCCAGATTGCCCAACTTCAGCATCTCTAGTCCACCTCTCAATCATCTTCATCTGCCTCTGCTCTCACCTCTCTTCATTCAGGTTTTGCTTAGGTCCTCTTCAGGTATTCTTTCCTTTGTCTGGCTTTTTGATTCTGATGCCTCTCATCATATGACTCCTCATATTTCCTTACTCCTAAACTGTATCCCCCCTCCCTTTCCTATTACTATTAATATTGCTAATATGTCTGGTATGTCTGTCATATCTATTGGGTCTGTCTTATTCTCTGCCATATCTGCTATTACTATTCCCTCTGTTCTTTATGTTCCTCAACTGTCTGTTAGCTTGCTTTCTATTAGTCAGCTTGATGCTTCTAGTTTTGACATTATTTTTTCTTCTTTTGTCTGCTGTGTGTAGGATCGGGTGTCCAAGAAACAAATTAGGACCGGCCGTAGAGTTGGAGATCTCTATGTGGTGGAAAGCCTGCATCTTCCTTTGTCTACCTCCCCCCGTTGCACTTTCATCTTTTCAGTTAGATTCTCAGTCAAGTCAGTTTTATTTATGACATTCTCACTTAGGTCATTTTTCTGTTGACCGCTTGCGGTCGTTAGCTCAGTCAGGATTGTTAGGTAAAGTTTCTCCTAATCAAATTAACGAGTGTTGATGATGTAAACTTGCTAAAATGACATCTTTACTTTTTAATAATAGTACTTCTATTTTTGCTTCCCCTTTTTCTCTTGTACATACCGATGCCTGGGGACCTTCTCCTGTTCTCACTAAAGGGAGTTCTGCGTACTATGTGTCCTTTGTTGATGATTGTACCCGCTATACCTGGATTTATCTTATGGCTCATAAATCTGACTTCTACCAGATATATCGTACCTTTCAATCTATGATCATCACACAATTTGGGGCCACAATTAAAATACTCCGGTCTGACTTGGGAAGGAAATACTTTAAAACTGAATTCTGTGAGTATTTGGCTACATTGGGCACCAATCACCAAACCTCATGTACTGATACCCCTATCCAAAATGGTCGTGCTAAGCGTAAACACTGTCATCTCCTTGAGACAGCTCAATCTCTCATTCTCTCTGCCTCTGTTCCAATACCATTCTGGGGTGAGGCAGTTCTTACCACTACTTTCCTCCTTAATCGCATGCCGACTCCCCTACTCTCCAGTCAATCCCTTTATAAGGCTCTATATTCCCAACCTCCTAATTATTCCCTCTTGCGTGTCGTTGGGTCTGCTTGTGTGTCTTTTTGGGTTACAATATTACTCAGAAAGGCTACCGCTGTTATGACTCTGTCGCTCGTCGCCTTTATGTCTCCTGTCATGTTGCCTTTCTCGAACGTCTGTCTTACTTTCAGCTTTCCCCTCTCACTGCTCCTGTTTCCAAAGAGGATTTGCTTCACCTTGACCTATTTCCTTCTGAGGTCCCATCTGATGAGTACATCTCTACTATTCTTCTTGAGGTCATTCCTCCTTCTCCGTCTGCATCACCCATGGCTCCTTCTCCTCCTTCGGCTTCTTCCCCTCCGTTGTTGGTCTATTCTCGTTGCAAGGCTCCCTCACCACTAATTCTTTCTACTCCTGCTGCAGCTCTTTTTGCTTCTGATGACTCCAATCCTGCCGCACACCGATATCCTCCTTGTGCACGTCGTCCTCCAAACAGGTTGAGTTGGTCTAATACATGTTTTTCTACTTCCTATCGTACTTTTTTGTCTGTTATTCATTCTTTTTCAGAACCTCAATCTTACACGGAGGCCTGTCAGGATCCTCATTGGGTTCAAGCTATGGAGGATGAGTTGTTGGCTTGCAGAAGACTAATACTTGGGAATTGGTTCCTTTGCATGCTAGCAAGAATCTGATTGGTTGCAAATGGGTCTATAAAGTCAAGACTCATTCTGATGGGTCTCTCGAGCGCTACAAAGCTCGCATAGTTGCCAAGGGTTTCTCGCAGAAGTATGGTATTGATCATGAGGAGACATTTGTCTTTGTTGCCAAAATGACTACTGTTCGTACCTTGATTTCTGTTGCTGCTATTCGACATTGGCCTCTCTATTAGATGGACGTTAAGAATGCTTTTCTTAACGGTCATCTCACTGAGGAGGTTTACATGCGTTCTCTCCCTGGTCTTCTCCACTCCTTTGGGCAAGTTTGTCATCTTCAGCGTACTCTATATGGTTTGAAGCAGTCTCCTCATGCTTGGTATTTCAGACTACTGTTACCGAACTTGGGTTTCATCCTTCTACTTCTGACTCTACTTTGTTTCTGAGACATACCTCAGCTAGTTTTATTGCTCTCCTACTCTATGTGAATGATATGATCATCACTGGTTCTGACTCTTCTGCTATCTCTGAGGTCAAGCAACATCTTTTCCGCACCTTTGAAATGAAGGATCTAGGTACATTGTAGTATTTTCTTGGTATTGAGGTTGCCTCTTCTCCAAAGGGCTATTTTCTGTCTCAGGCCAAGTATGCTAATGAGGTTATTCACCGTGCCGGTCTTACTAATACTAAGGTTTCTGATACCCCTATTAAGCTTAATGTGAAGCTCAACTCTACTGATGGTGTCCCTCTGGATGATCCCACTTTCTATCGCGAGCTTGTGGGTTGTTTAGTTTATTTGACTGTCACTCGCCTTGATCTTGCTTATGCTGTTCATGTGGTTAGTCAGTTCGTTTCTACTCTTCGCTCTACCCATCGGGCTGCTTTGGTTTGCATTCTTCACTATCTCCGGGGTAACCATCTTTCAAGGCTTACTGTTGTCCTCTACTTCCTCTTTAGACTTGGTAGCCTATAATGATTCCGATTGGGCTGGTGATGTTAATGATCGCAAGTCCACTTCTGGTTTTTGTATATTTTTTGGCGATTCCTTGATTTCTTGAAAAAGCAAGAAACAAACTGTTGTTGCTCGCTCTACTGCTGAAGCTGAATATTGTGCTATGACTCATGCTATTGCTGAGATTGTTTGGCTTCGTTGTCTTCTCTCTGATTTGGGTGTCCCTCAGTCTTCTTTGACCTCTCTCTATTGTGACAACCGTAGTGCTACTCAGATTGCCCACAATACTATCTACCATGAACGGACGAAACACATTGAGATTGATTGTCACTTTGTCCGCCAGCATCTGCAGTCTAGCTCTATCTCGCTTCCTTTCGTCTCCTTAGCTTTGCAACTTGCGGACTTCTTCACCAAGACTCACACTACCGCTCTCGGTCTCAATTTCTTCATAGCAAATTCTCAGTGTTTTCTGTTAAAACACCTTGAGTTTGAGCAGGGGTGTGAGAATATATTGTGTATATATATAGCATGTTGTGTATATATAGCATAATTGTGTAAATAGGAATTAGCTTGTATTTCTTTTTTTAGTCATAGATTTAGGGTTATATAAACTGATGAACTCTTTGTAAATTGCAATAATTGAATATACAATTCTTCAGAAACTTACAGATAGGGGGAGTTATCAGCAACTAGTGGGTAAGCTCATTTACTTATCTCACTCTCGTCCTGATATTGCTATTGTTGTCAGTATGGTTAGCCAGTTTATGCATGCTCCTCATCAAATTCACTTAGAGGCTGTTATGAGAATTTTGAGATACTTGAAATCTTCTCCTGGAAAGGGTCTTTACTTTTCCAAACATGATCACCTCAGAGTGGAAGCCTATACAGATGCTGATTGGTCAGGGTCAATAGCTGATAAAAAATTTACATCAGGATATTGTACCTTTTGGGCGGCAATCTTGGTATTTGGAGGAGTAAGAAACAGAATGTGATGGTTAGATCGAGTGCAGAAGATGAGTTTAGAGCTATAGCACAAGGTGTATGTGAACTCTTGTGGATCAGATTGTTGTTCAGTGATCTGGGGATGGACCAGGCAAACTCTATGCGGCTATATTGTGATAATAAGGCTGTCATCAACATAGCTCACAATCCTGTTCAACATGACAGGACAAAGCATGTTGAGATTGATCGTCACTTCATCAAGGAAAAACTCACAAGCAGCATGATATGTACTCATTTTGTGAAGTCAGGCAAACAACTTGCAGACATCCTCACCAAAGGAGTTGGGAGTAAACCATTTCATGACATTCTAGGCAAGCTGAGCATACGAGATATCTTCGCACCAGCTTGAGGAATGTTAGAATATTTCCTTATTTCCTTATTTAGATTAGATTGTGATTGATTGATTGATTGATTGTGATTCCTCAATCAGTGCCTTAGGGGGTGATGATATCATAATCATCACCCAAGCTTTGTATTTTCTTAAATTACAGGTACCACACTCTATACACCCATGAACAACCCTTTTGGAAGGAAGGGTCTAAGAGAGATTCTACAAATGCAAATTAATGCTCCGTTTGTTTCGGTGGAAAACTTTTTTCAACGGAAAACATTTTCTACAAAAAACTTTTGCCCGAAAATATTTTCTATAAAAAATGATTTCCTATGTTTGGTTACATTCTTGAAACTAATGTACTAATAGTTGCATTAGTAGTGGTAGTAGTGGCAACGGTGGGGTAGAGGTGGAGGTGGAGGTGGAGGTGGAGGTGGAGATGGAGGCAACAGCAGTGGTAGTGGTGGTGGTAGTGATGGGGTGGAGGTGATAGTGGTGGTGGTGGTGGTGGTGGTGGTGTGGTGGAGGCAACAACGGTGATGGTAGTTGTGGCCGGGGTGGTATGGTGGAGGATATGGCAGTGCTGCCAGTAATGTGGTGGCATGGGTGAAACTTTGGTTCAGAAAACGTTTTCAGCCTTTTAAAAGTGAAAAATATTTTCTGCCCAAATAGTTTGTTTTCCATTGACCATGGAAAATGTTTTCCATTTACTTTTGTTTTCCAACGTACCAAACACCAGAAAATGCAAAAAACAATTTCTGGAAAACGTTTTCCACCCAAACAAATAGAGTGTAAGGATACAATGTAAGACACTACAGGATATAACTAAGTAGAGATCTTTTTAAAATAATAAGCATAAAAAAGAACCAAAAGAGAGAGGGGGCAAAAGGGTAAGCAAATCAACCTGTTCAGAGTCGGACTCATGGCCATAATTGTCGTCATATTGACTGGAATTTTTCCGTAGTCTAGGCCTAAGGGACCTTGTAATCTTTGCATCTTCTCTAGAGTTGTACTCAGTTTCCATCTGGACTGTCCATGGTTCAGAAGAACTTCCAGAGGTCGAGCAAGTAGCCATTTTTTTATTTTCTACCCTCTTTCGAGTGAAGGATGTAAATGACTCAAAACCAGGTGGAACTGATGAAATTTCCATATTCTCTTCTTTGATGCGAGGTCTAACAAGTTCTTTCGCCATATAACTGTGAAATGGAGGGGAAATAGTTAATTGTAGTTCATTCATTGGTAAAGATATTACTGTTTTCAATTATATTCTATATACTAATGCCTTACCTCAGGCCATGTTATCCTAAGAAGAAGAGTAAATTGAACAATGGATGCACCCTCACAAGGGTTATAAAACTTCACACACAAGCTAAAATTATCATTACTCAACTCTCCTTGAAAAGAAAGATAATAATCTACATCCTTAGTAACATAGTCCAACAACAACAAATGCCATGGTGGGGAATTAATCACATAATTTCCATTTGTCCATTTATTGTTATTACTTATTTGTTCTTGTTACAAGTATGAACTATCACAATGTTTAAAACCCTCAGTGAAATTAAAAGCTAGGGCTAAAAAATTTTCTTCAGTGCAAGACCTTAATGTGCTGATAAAGAAGAAAAATGACCAAATCAGAGGGAGAAGATAACACTATTTTGTGATGCACATAGCAAAATAAATAACTTTTAAAAATCCAACATTTAGACTATAAGAAACTTCATATATGCAACAACCCCTTTCTAGAAAAGGTTCGAAAAAATCAGAGGTGCATTAATCTTTCCCCCCCTTTCCTGGTATGAAAGCATTACAATGCCAGCAAAAAATTATCCCCACTTTTTTTAAGATGGAAATGTGTAATCTACTTCTAAGCCCTCTAGGCAAACATGTGAAGGGCCAACTCTGTCAACTCAATTCAAAGAAAAAAGAACATGCTACTCAACCACCAAAAATTTGTTTCCAGGTTTTTATACCAACAAACTACATGTGGCAGAGATTTACCTGAAACCAAACTGAAGGCAAAAATTCACCATCCAGTTTAACTGTAAATTTTTATAATTAAAATGTAAATTTTAACTGGGGCTAGCTCAGTTCCCAGAATCCCTACACCTCAGTAGGAGGTCAAGGGTTCAAGGGTTCAAGTTTTGCCATAGGCAAACTCCCCCCTCTCCAAACTACGGCCTCCGATGAACCAAAAAAAATGTAAATTCCAACTTCAGTGATCACATGACATTGCAGTGGATACAAAACCCAACACAAGATGTGATCAAATAGTAATTAGATTCTTTAAGACAAAAACTGCACAGAAGGATTTATTAACACTAATGCCCAATGATTTATACCATGTGGTCCATTTAATCAAGAATTTCTCGAGCCAAGCCAAACCAATCTATTACTTCACATGATACCATTAGAGACCTATACTACTGTAATTGATGTTTAGAACAAGAAAAATCATCCTACAAGTATAGATGATACGAAATGCCTCATTTGGCACACTGCTTGGTCCGATAATATTTCTGGCAATATAAGATTATTTTTCTTCTTTTTCTTTTTTCACTTTTTGGTTCCCCCTTTGTCTAAGCAAGAAGATAGAAGTTGATTTCCCTCAAGTAGGACCCCAGCTTTAACTCAGTAAGACCCAAAAGAAGCCATGAAATAATTGATGAAATGACCTTCTGCCAAATATCTCTCAGCACCTACTATATTGTGAATTTCAAGCCATGACAAAATACTACAAAACCAGTAATAAGTAAAAATATTAGACCCCTGAAAAGCCTTGAAAAGAATATAGACTAGACTAAGTAGAGTCTGCAATGAAATCACAAACTTTCAGGACCCTGGGTTCTTGTTGGAACAACTAAGTTGGATATAACATTTCAATCAAAAGATTTTTTTATAAGGATTTATATATCCAACTGAATAATGAAGCTAGAGCAGCATATAGCTTTCACTGTGGATAATGAAGCAAAAATACCCTCAAAATACTGGTTTAAGCCTAAAGATGTACTTTTCTATTATTTGTTCCCAGCAAGTATTAGTGCAATCTTTATTCAAACAAAAGATTCATTGCAAAATAATCCAAATGAAACTAACTTTTCCTCCGAAGTTGCATTGTCTGACTGATGAAAAATTCCTTTCTTATTATGTATTGGATTGATACACAGCCTAGAAGGCATCAAAAACGTTCTGCTACAAGAAAGAGTTGTGGAATCAGAACCCGTATCACTAAGATCATGATAATTACTCAAAGTCTCAGACCAATACCAATGCTGTCCTAGTCTTTCAGAAATTTACATGATTCTTATTGCTAAGAACATGAAATCAGACTACTTGCTTTAAACAAGCTTTGGAAATGCAAATAAACTCAATTGATATGCCTTAATTTTATAAAAATCTAAAGATGAACTTTTTGGTCCACTCCAGATCTTATTTGATCTAAACTGTGAACTGTCATATAAATGGGACAAAGTTTCAAAACCTTAAAAAGTCCATACATTGTTTCCAAATTCTATGTCACTGATTTAAAAAATAAAAAAAGAACTAGGCTTAATAAAATATTCTAGAGTTTCATAGCCCATTGCCTAAAAGGATTGCAAAAGGTACTTTGAGGAATGACATCCAAGCCATTTGAACATTGTCTACTAACAGGATATAAGGAAATAACAGTTTGTATAGTTATGCGATGGTGTCATTAGAAATTATTCTAGCTGTAGTAGTGGAAGCCTCATGCAATGGCCTGTCCTTTTCAGGAATCTTCAGCATTTAATCAGATTCAACATCAGCCTGGGACCATTGAAAATGTCTAGAGTGACAAATTCCATAGAATCTGAATTGCCACATGAAAAGTATGTCTCTTTGCTCCCATCGTGAAGTAACAAATCAAAGGCAACAATCTCCATACATGTTAGTACAACACGTATTATTCCCAAATTGGAGAGGTGCAAGATTGGAAGGAAGAATAAAACTTGAAGTTAACCATAAGCGTTGTAGAAATTTAATGTATAAAGAGAAATAAAGAATTGTATTATTGATTCATGTATTGATATATATTACAATGATTCATGATTCCTATATATAGAAGAGGGTGAGTGTGTAGTAGGTAAGGAGTAGGTGAAGTGGAGGTGGTAGTGGTGTAGTGGGTTAGGTTTAGTGGAGTAGGTGAGGTGGTAGTGGTGTAGTGGGTTAGGTTTAGTGGAGTAGGTTTAAGTGGGTTAGGTAAGGAGTAGGTGAAGTGGAGGTGGTAGTGGTGTAGTGGGTTAGGTTTAGTGGAGTAGGTGAGGTGGAGGTGATAGTGGGTTAGGTGAAGTGGAGTGTGTGGTGAAGTGGAGGTAGGTTAAGGTAAAGATGGGAAATTCTAACAGCCCCCCGCAAACTCAAGGAGGAGAGAAACTAACCAACTTGAGTTTGGAGAGAGTAACAAAACAAGAAAATACATAAAAATAAAAAAGGATAGGAGACACTGTATGGTCGTGTCAGACCGTTGGTGAAGACACTGTATGGGGTGTCATAACGTTGTAGAGGTCACTGTATGGTGGTGTCAGACCGATGTAGAAGACAGTTTATGGGGTCATGTCGGACCGTTGTAGAAGACAGTTTATGGGGTCATGTCGGACCGTTGTAGAAGACAGTTTATGGGGTCATGTCGGACCGTTTGGAGAAGACAGTTTATGGGGTCATGTCGGACCGTTGTAGAAGACAGTTTATGGGGTCATGTCGGACCGTTGTAGAAGACAATGTTGTGACAGTTTACGGAGTCTTGCTGGACCCTTGTAGAAACTAACCGGAATCAATGTCGGGACAGTTTACAGAGTCTTGTCGGACCCATGAAGGAGCTAACCGGAATCAATGTCGGGACAGTTTACAGAGTCTTGTCGGACCCTTGTAGAAACTAACCGGAATCAATGTCGGGACAGTTTACAGAGTCTTGTCGGACCCTTGTAGAAACTAACCGGAATCAATGTCGGGACAGTTTACAGAGTCTTGTCGGACCCATAAAGGAGCTAACCGGAATCAATGTCGGGACAGTTTACAGAGTCTTGTCGGACCCATGAAGGAGCTAACCGGAATCAATGTCGGGACAGTTTACAGAGTCTTGTCGGACCCTTAAAAAGTCGCACCCTCAAAAGGTGTGCCCAATCTTTCAAAAGGTGTGCCATCAAAAGGCGTGCCCAATCCATAAAAAGACGTGCCATCAAAAGTTGAGCCCTCAAAAGGCGCACCCACTTCATCAAAAGTCGTGCCCGACAGAAAGCGTCGAGCCATCAAAAGGGGCGCCTGACACGTGGCGATGCACGTGATTGACAGAGCGCGTGTCGGCCTCGTCGTCTCTGTCTTTATAAACCAAAGCGAAGTCTGAGGCTTGGAAGCATAACAAACCAGTTGAAACCTCTTCGTTCTCTGTAACATTCTGTAACCAACCCTTCTCTGAAACACTCAGCAACCCAAAAAACATGGCCTCTTCTTCCCGTTCAGCTACCCAGAATATGGCCTCTTCATCCCGTGGTCTACTCACTCTCTTTCCCGACCTCAATGAGTCAACAAGAGAGAGAACTGGTGCGGTGGCCAGTGAACCTCAACCAAACACCTCTGTGTTTGCTCCGTTGAACTTTCCGATGCGGTCGGTGGAGCAAAAAATGGCGGTGCAAACTGATATTGAGGCCAATCAGTATACTTTGAAGGCATGTGTGGAAAGCATGACGGCGGTCACAAATTTGTCGAACCGGCTGCAGAGTAGGACAAATGAGGTGCAGCATTTAAACTCCCAGCTGGCTCTGCTCCAACGCATGTATAAGGATGCGCGAGCAGAGATAAGCGTGCTAAGGGCAGAAAACAAGGAGCTGAAGCGGAAGGCCACCGTGATGTTCCGATTTGGAGGGCCGCCATATGCTGTAGTGGAGGAGCAGGGAGGAGGCAACTTGCTTGGTGGTCTAGGAAGCATGGAGGCTGGGCAGTCACGGGACAATCAAGAGAAAAGCAAGAAGAAGAGACCCGCAGTAGAGTAGAGAAGAAAAATCCCACTGGGGGTGTGGGTGTTTTGTTTTTTGTTGGTTTGTTTGTTGTTTTTTTTTTTTTTTTTTTTTTTTTTTTTTTTTTGGATGTAAAATGGTGATCGGGGTGAGTCCCGATATGAATAAAGCAAGTGTGTTTGGCAAACTCGAATGGTAGGTGTGGTAATGCAGAAAAATTAACTGGAATGAAATTTTTTTTTTTGTTTTTTTGTTTTTTTTGATATTGGTATCATGGAGTGGGCGGTGGTACAAAAATATTGTGTAGAAAAAGAGGGAGATGGTGGAAAATTATTGTTTAGACAGAGAGAAGGCATGTGAGGTGTAAAGTGAAG
This sequence comes from Camellia sinensis, assembly GCF_055761805.1. NCBI lineage: Eukaryota > Viridiplantae > Streptophyta > Magnoliopsida > Ericales > Theaceae > Camellia > Camellia sinensis. Next base: position 125,878,509 of record NC_138968.1, read on the forward strand.
GACAAAATAAAAGAAAAAAAGGTGAGAAATGTGATGATTTCTGTCCCTTCGCACAAAAACAGTACCACTAAAAGATGTTGTGGCTGCAAAGCCTGAAAAACTCAATGCATCAGTGGTTGATGGCGGAGACAATTGGAGTGTGGGACAGAGACAGCTTCTGTGCTTGGGGAGAGTCATGCTAAAACACAGCAAGATTCTGTTTATGGACGAAGCAACGGCTTCTGTCGACTCCCAGACCGATGCTGTCATTCAGAAAACCATTCGCGAGGACTTTGTGTCGTTTACAATAATCAGCATAGCTCACAGAATACCCACAGTTATGGACTGTGACAAAGTGATGGTTATGGATGCTGGATGGGCAAGGGAATATGAAGCCCCATCTCAGTTGCTCGAGAGGCCTTCGTTATTAGCCCAGCAATACTCAGATTACTATGCATTTAGAGGCCATGAGGTGTACCAAACACCATTCAAGGAGGGGAAGAAAAGAGGGTCTGAGAAGCTTGATCAGAAGCAGGTTGTCCATAGGAAGTCCATTGATGCATTTGGACAGAGGACTTCACAGTATAGAGGTGTCACAAGGCATAGATGGACCGGTAGATATGAAGCCCATCTATGGGACAACAGTTGTAAGAAAGTTGGAAGAGGCAGGAAAGTGAAGGTATGTGTACAAAATTCCAGCGGGCAGCGAAGGCAAGGTTGCCGGCCGGCTGCCCGCCGGTGAGAAAACAAAATACGGGCCTAAATCTTATGGCTCTGATACCATGTAGAAATTTAATGTATAAAGAGAAATAAAGAATTGTATTATTGATTCATGTATTGATATATATTACAATGATTCATGATTCCTATATATAGAAGAGGGTGAGTGTGTAGTAGGTAAGGAGTAGGTGAAGTGGAGGTGGTAGTGGTGTAGTGGGTTAGGTTTAGTGGAGTAGGTGAGGTGGTAGTGGTGTAGTGGGTTAGGTTTAGTGGAGTAGGTTTAAGTGGGTTAGGTAAGGAGTAGGTGAAGTGGAGGTGGTAGTGGTGTAGTGGGTTAGGTTTAGTGGAGTAGGTGAGGTGGAGGTGATAGTGGGTTAGGTGAAGTGGAGTGTGTGGTGAAGTGGAGGTAGGTTAAGGTAAAGATGGGAAATTCTAACAAGCGTTGTGTTAACTTCTAAATAAGCATCTAATCATTTTGAGTAGCTAACTCATACATTAATATAATATTTTCAAGTAGTTTTAAAGAAAAAATCTCCATCACTAAACGGTATAGCCAAATTAAGATGGCAAACCCCTTAGCAAATCTAAGTTTCATCCAAAACACCTAAAAGGAACACCTCCAGATTGGCAAGATGCCAGCAAAACACCCGAAGCATTACACCACCAATAACACCCACACACAAAAACAAAAACAACAAAGCCACAAAACCCCCACCAGCAAAACTAAAAGACAACCCAATCAAATAAAAAGAACCCACAAAACAGAAATACACTTAAAACTAGAAGCAGATCAATCAGCCACAAAATGGAATTAATAGCAGCAGATTAATCAATTTCAGCAAAACCCCTTTGCCTAATTTCCATTCATTCATAACCTATATAGTGGTTTTTCTAGTGGTGAAACTAATCAAGTTCCATTCATCTTTCTGTTTCTGAAATGAAATTCTGTGAAGCGACAGTTATTGAGAATCCTTATTTAATACCAAATGCTCTAAAACATAGTGTTTTCAATTATTGTACTATTTCTAACTTGGAAACAAAAAACAAAGAACAAAATATTAGCATTCTATGCTTCCTAAGATTTTGTTTTTTTAATTTAAACTCAGCATTTAAAAAAATGATAACCATATGTGCACTTATTGCATCCAATAGACAAAATTACTAGATGATAACCAGGGCAGAGAATGTAAAAATGTTATCAATTTTTGACGAGTTCATTGCATGGTTCAAAACCTGAAAATTTTATGAAGCTTTCTGCTGAATGATAGGTTGGGGCTTTTAGATTAGGGACATCAAACCTTGGATTAAGAAATCTGAGTTTACACTGGATAGTAAAAGGAACAATTTTCAAACTTCACCTCAAGCAATTTTCAACTTCAACTCATTTACGCGTAACCAACATATATATATATATATATTTATTTATATATAGATCAATATAAGAGAAAGGCCACAAAAATTAATGAATCAAAACAGATCGACGAACAGATCTGAGGGGGAAAAAAAAAAGTGAACAGAAATCTATATCTATCAAACAGATCTGAAAAAATAGCAAGAAGCAGCAGATTGACAAACAATGATATTTAATATAAAACCAGAAAATCATAAACGATAGATTGAGGAACAACTAGATCTAATAAAAACAGAAAATCAAAAGAGAGAAGCGCGATCTGAGTTATAATGTTTATAATCTAAAAAAAAGGGTGAACAAATTGAAACACTCACAAAATCAGGAGAGAGAAGAACAGATCTGATAGAATACCTTCAAATCCGTACTTGAGAGCCACAACAGCCTTCAAAATAAATCTGATGGAGAGAGTGTAGCGAGAGAGAATTCAAGTGAGAAATGGAACGCACATTCAAAAGAGAGACAGAGTTCGAATTTGAGTTAGGGTTAGGGTTAGGTTGAGGGTGAGGGTGAGGGTGAGGGTGAGGGTTCAACAGAGAGACAGAGACATTTGGAAAGGGATGAGACCTGACAAGTGTAGAGAGCAACGGAGGTCTGAGGACCGTAAGAGAGACAGAGTTTTGGATAACTACCAGTTTCAGCAATCTATACTAAACCAACATCGTTTAAATTCACTCGAAGACAACGTTTCAAGAATGTGGTGATTGGTTGACCAATAAAGGCGTTTCCATTAACACCATAATAAAAACTCTGCAATAGCTATAATTTCTTGTAGTGAGTTGTCTCCTAATCTAGCTTAAAAAGATTCCTAAAAGAGGGGATATTGGTTTGTCGCACAAAATTAAGAAGTACACCAAAAACCCACAAAATAATGAGAATCCTCTGTCAGTTCTCTCTTAAGTCCACCATAAACACTTTCTACGAGAATCACCAAAAAAAACAGTTCACTTATTTCAAGGTTTCTATTTTACACATGTTGCGTCCATATTGAATGCTGACATCTGTATCAATGTAGTTACGCAGCCAGCATGCTATATAAGGTCAGAGTCTCAGAGAATGCAGCCACCACACTGCACAAGGTCAGAATCTCAGAGACAATAAGAGAGAGAGAGAGAGAGAGAGAGAGAGAGAGAGAGAGAGAGAAGAGAAGAAGAAGAAGAAGAAGACAGGTTAATATGTGACCATTTACCCATGTACTGTATATTTAAAATATAATTATGTTCTCCTCTCCTTACCTATAAAATAAAAACATATATTCTCCTCCTCCAATTGATACAATATTAGTATTCCACAAATTGACCCAAGGATTTAAAAATTCTTATGCTAACAACTACAATGATGACAACAAAGGCTTTGATCCTAATTTCTGGGATGGCTGCATCAGTAGTTTTCATGAGGCTCTATCTATAGCCATATCCATCTCTAAATTATAAGCCAAAGCCACCATCATTTTAAAATTCCCAACTCATAATCTTTCTTGCCTTCCTCTGATCTGCATTGATCATCATCACATGGCTACACCATTTCAGGTAACTTTCACTAATATTATCCTGAGTTGGATACATCAATAGACTTTTCTATGCACAAACATCTTATTTACATGTCCTTTTGTAGCGACTAATCCATCCAATATCCTCATTTTGGCTAAACTCGTTTTTCATGCATGAAATTTTCTTAGAACTCAGCATTTTGTACTGCACAGCATATCAAGTTCTCGGCAGAGTGCCAAGGTGCACCCCTCCAAGGGTCAACACCTTGATGCCACACACATTTGTGCCCTTTGGGAAGTCCAAAATATGCCTGAGGAGTTGTTGGTGCAAGTGCAAGCAAAGGCCCCAAGGCAGCCAGGCCCAGCACCTGTGCAGCAGCAGCTTTTAGCCAATATTTGAGGGACCAAATTATCTTTTTTTGCCTTTGTGATTTTTTATGTAAATACCTTAGTATGAAAGGTGTTTTGGACCAAGTCTTGTAATTTTTCTCATTGTGTAGACCTTTTGGAAATTCATTATGATTCCTCGAACATAGAGGATGTTTCCTCTTGCCACTTTGTAAATGGCCTAAAATGCTATATGAAGGTGGGGGTACCTCAAGTGTTGAACCAAACCACTTGTGCCTTTAAAGTACCCTAAGCTAGACCATTGGTAAGGCATCTCTGGTAACACTTTTGTGCATTGTTCAACTTATGTAATGCCATCTTTTGATTAATTAAAGAGCTCATTTTGTTGAAGTCTTGTGCATAGTTGTGCCTAGTGTAGAAAATTTAATGTATAAAGAGAAATAGAGAATTGTATTATTGATTGATATTAATGTTATGGTTACAATGATTCCTATATATAGGAGAGGGTGAGTGTGTAATAGGTGAGGAGTAGGTGAAGTGGAGGTGGTAGTGGTGTAGTGGGTTAGGTTTAGTGGAGTAGGTGAGGTGGTAGTGGTGTAGTGGGTTAGGTTTAGTGGAGTAGGTTTAAGTGGGTGAAGGTTTAGTGGAGTAGGTGAGGTGGTAGTGGTGTAGTGGGTTAGGTTTAGTGGAGTAGGTTTAAGTGGGTGAAGTAGGTGGAGAGTAGGTGGATTTTAACAGCCCCCCGCAAACTCAAGGGGGATAGGAACTAACCAACTTGAGTTTGGAGAGAGTAACAAAACAAGAAAATACATAAAAATAAAAGAGGATAAGAGACACTGTATGGTCGTGTCAGACCATTGGTGAAGACACTGGATGGTGGTGTCATAACGTTGTAGAGGACACTGTATGGGGGTGTCATAACGGTGTAGAGGACACTGGATGGCGGTGTCAGACCGATGTAGAAGACAGTTTATGGGGTCATGTCGGACCGTTGTAGCAGACAATGTTGTGACAGTTGTTGTGACAGTTTACGGAGTCTTGCTGGACCCTTGTAGAAACTAACCGGAATCAATGTCGGGACAGTTTACAGAGTCTTGTCGGACCCATAAAGGAGCTAACCGGAATCAATGTCGGGACAGTTTACAGAGTCTTGTCGGACCCTTATAAAGTCGCACCCTCAAAAGGTGTGCCCAATCTTTCAAAAGGCGTGCCATCAAAAGGCGTGCCCAATCCATAAAAAGGCATGCCATCAAAAGGCGTGCCCATGTTTTCAAAAGGCATGCCATCAAAAGGCGTGCCCAATCCATAAAAAGGCGTGCCATCAAAAGGTGCGCCAGACACGCGGCGATGCACGTGATCGACAGAACGCGTGTCGGCCTCTTTGTCATGGTCTTTATAAACCGAAGCGGAGGCTGAGGCTTGGAAGCAGAGACAAAAACCTGCTAGAAAAACTCTGAAAAACTCTTCGTTTTTTGAGAGAGATTTCTGAGAGAGATACTCTGTAACACTCTGTTTTCTGAGAGAGATTTCTGAGAGAGATACTCTGTAACACTCTGTTGTCTGAGAGAGATTTCTGAGAGAGATACTCTGTAACACTCTGTTTTCTGAGAGAGATTTCTGAGAGAGACACTCTGTAACACTCTGTTGTCCAGAAAATGGCTTCGTCTTCCCGTGGTCTGCTCACTCTCTTTCCAGACCTTAACGAGTCAACAAGAGAGATAACTGGTGCGGGGGCCAGTGAACCTCAACCAAGCGCCCCAGGGTTTGCTCCGTTGAACTTTCCTATGCGGTCTGTGGAGCAAAAAATGGCAGTGCAAACTGACATTGAAGCCAATCAGTATACTTTGAAGTCCTGTGTGGAGACGATGACGGCAGTCACAAACTTGTCGCACCGGCTGCAAAGTAGGACAAATGAGGTGCAGCATTTAAACGGCCAATTGGCTCTGCTCCAGCGCATGTATAAGGATGCGCGAGCAGAGATAAGTGTGCTGAAGGCGGAAAACAAGGAGCTGAAGCGGAAGGCTACCGTGATGTTCCGATTTGGAGGTCCACCATATGCTGTAGTGGAGGAGCAGGGTGGAGTGAACGTGCTCGGTGGAGTGGGTAGTATGGAGGCAGCGCCGGTAAGGGACACCCAAGAGAAAAGCAAGAAGAAGAGACCTGCAGCAGAGTAGAGAAGAAAAATCCCACTGTGGGTGCGGGTGTGTTGTGGTGGTTTGTTTGTTTGTTGGTTTTTTTTTTTTTTTTTTTTTTTTTTTTGTGTGTGTGTAAAATTGTGATCGGGGTTGATCCCTGAGATGAATAAAATATGATTTGGTGTGCAAAGCTATATGGTATGAAGGGAATTGGAAAAAGATTAAAAAGAATGTGAAAGAAAAATAAAGAAAAAAATAATAAAAATATATTTGAAATCAAAAAATGAAAGATGGAGGAAATAAGGAAAGTGGTTTGGAGAAAATAAATAAAAATAAAAATAATGGAGTTGGAAATCAAACGGAGGAGAGATGAAGATTTTTTTTTTTTTTTTTTATTATTATTTTTTTTAATATAATATAATAAAAAGAGATATATATATATATATATAATAAAGAAAGTGGGGAACAAGAGTGTAAAGAAAAGAAAAAGTATAGGTTGCATCGTGGGTCACATGGGTGAGTAAAAGAAAACAATAAAGAAATGAGTGGGTGCCCCCCATGTGCAAGGATAGTGCTGGCACTTCAATAGGTGGTACAGCCTGCTGAGCATCAGCTTTGACAGGAGCTGCCTTTGGACCTTTTCTCAAATAAATGCGTCAAACTGTTGCTGTTGGTGTTATCAAGAATGTGGAGAAGAGGAGACTTGTCTGATGGCCTCTTGGGCTGTGTAATCATATCGAGGTTGGTGGACCTCTCAATCATGTTGTCACCCTCAAAACCAGAGATGGGGACAAAAGGAATTTTGTCAGGGTTGTAACCAACCTTCTTCAGATAGGAAGAGACTTCCTGCACAATTTCATCATACCTTGCTTTTGAGTACTTAGGAGTGGTAGCATCCATCTTGTTACAGCAGCAAATCATCTGCCTCACTCCAAGAGTAAAAGGAAGGAGAGCATGTTCACGGAAGAACTTGGGCTCCTTCTCAATCTCCTTGCCAGATCGACGATCAATCTCAGCAAACTTGACAGCAATGTGGGAGGTGTGGCAGTCAAGAACTGGAGCATACCCATTACCAATCTGACCCGGGTGATTCATAATAATAACCTGGGAGGTGAAATTTGCAGCTTCCTTGGCTGGATCATCCTTTGAGTTGGATGCAACAAAACCACGCTTGAGATCCTTCACTGCAACATTGTAGATGAAGACGATCGAGACGGTGGTGTATGGGAGGACAACAGTGAGAGGAGAGGCAGTGGTGGTGGACTCGAAGAAATTTCAAGGTATGTGTAGAAAATTCTAGCAGATTAGGTTGAGGTCCGGCGGGCGGCCAAGGCGAGGTTGCCGCCCGCCGGTGAAGCGAAAAATACTAAGTGCTTAACCTTGCTCTGATACCATGTAGAAAATTTAATGTATAAAGAGAAATAGAGAATTGTATTATTGATTGATATTAATGTTATGGTTACAATGATTCCTATATATAGGAGAGGGTGAGTGTGTAATAGGTGAGGAGTAGGTGGTAGTGGTGTAGTGGGTTAGGTTTAGTGGAGTAGGTGAGGTGGTAGTGGTGTAGTGGGTTAGGTTTAGTGGAGTAGGTTTAAGTGGGTGAAGGTTTAGTGGAGTAGGTGAGGTGGTAGTGGTGTAGTGGGTTAGGTTTAGTGGAGTAGGTTTAAGTGGGTGAAGTAGGTGGAGAGTAGGTGGATTTTAACACCTAGTGTTGCCTATTTTAAATTTAGCTTATTGCTTGCTATATTGTAGTTTGTCTCCAACTTTTGTGGTTCATCAACTAACTTAATGTGTTTGCTTGCCTTTGCAAACACCATTGTGCTATCTTGGCGAGCTAGTAAGGAGAGCAAACTAGCGCCACACACACCTTCAACCCTTTGCCAAGGCTTCCGCTTAGCCGGTGTGTGACACATAGTCAGTTCTCTTAATTTATTTACTTTTTGCAAACAAGGATAGCCTTGCTATGACTTTCCTACAAGATACACCTTTTAATTTGATTGTTTTTCTATGATCAGACAAACTCGAAAAGCACTACTTTACCTAATTCAACCGGCCGTAATTCTAAGAGCAACAACTTCTTTAATCTCTTTCGGAAAACATTTTTGAATCAGAGTAATTAAATTCTGAAAGTACACAATAAAAAGAAATTACATATTCAGGATAAATATAAGAAATACAAACCAGGTGGGTTGTTTTGCAATGCAGACCACTAGAAGTTTATGGATACATAAGGCCATGGAAAAATTTAACAGTATCATCAGACAATCATTTCTCTGCCTGAAATTATTCAAACAAACTGTGATTGGTTTCTCACTAAGTAAGTTTGCATTAAGCAAAGTTGATGATGGTTCCCCCTTTCACAACTCCAATGATGGGATTGGTTTGTGGTGGATTTCAACTTGAAAAACTTCAGAAAACTCTTTGACCAAAGATTTGCAAGTGATATCAATCATTTTGCAATCATCAGCATGCTGTATTCCCGATTGATTGGACAACAAATATTCTATCAGCAGTTCTTTTATGCTTCCAACCCGACGATCCCGTATCCCACATGGAACTATCTGTTGAAAGGGAGTGAGATCAGTGGTGACATTCAGTGCTAAGCCATGATATGCTATCCACTGCGATACTCGTATCCCAATTGCTGCTAATTTCTGATTGCCAACCCAAACACCCGTCAGACCCTCAATCCGGGAAGCATTGATAGAAAACATTGAGGAAAGAACACGAATTACCACCTCTTCAAGTCGACTGAGGTACCAATGTAGATCCATCTTGTGATAGCGTAGATTGATGATAGGGTACATTACTAGCTGACCAGGACCATGGTATGTAACTTCACCACCACGTTCAGTTCGATAAATATCAAAAGGGGCATCATTTATGTCAAAATTCAAGTACTCTTTTGAACTACCAGTGCCCAAGGTATAAACAGGGTGGTGTTGTAAAACAATCAATGTGTCTGAAAAATCTTGATTCAATTCAATCAATGCCTTCCTCTCCTTAACAATTGACTTTTGCCAAGACCATGCCTCCCGATATGGTACTAGCTCTTTGGAGAGATCAAAACACTTGCACCTTCTTTTGTGTTGACAGGTTATCAATATGGCCTCCGTTGTGTTGAAGTTTGAGACTCGACTCGACTTGGACAAGATATGGTAAGAGCGAAATCGGTACACTCTTTTTGACAGGTTGTCAATTGGGCATGCTTGGATCAAGCAGAAACTGAGATTTTCCACCACAATCATGGTCTTCTGATTGCCACTTACAATATCAAGGATCACTGGTGAAAAGGATCAAATCTTTAGAAGCAGAATAGATGTGAATATGAAAAGAGAAGAAGATGCTGTCAAACTCTTCTGGTAACAAACTCAAATAATGAAACAAAACGCTTTAGGGTAATATTTGATGACTCTAGACCAAAGGCATATACAACAATTTCTGCATGCAAGTCTTAGAATAATCCTCTTGCATCTTAAAATGTACCAGTTATGTTCACGAGATAATCTCCCACAAAAATTCAATCTTGATACCTCTATACTACTTTACATCCTTAATAAGCTTCAAAACTCACCCCAACATTCACCAAAAGGTTTTGAGATTAATTTTTTTACATAGAGCCCTAAAGCTCAACTATTCTGTCAAGACCTCAAATAAATATAAGAAGAAACAGCATCAAATGAATTCACAAAATGTAACATCATAAAACTAAGGTACTTGGGCACCCTTGAAAACCATAACAGTTTTTCATTACAGACTCCAAATTTTTTTCCAAAACAATTCATGTTTTTTGCAGATTCTATATATCAATTTTTAATTGAAACTTTTCATAGCTCTGCAACAGATGAAATCAGTATAAGTAAAAAAAAAAAATATCAAAACAGATAGTGATCCAAAAAAGCCATTAAAATTGTTAATTTCACTGCCAAGCTCATAACTATGAGAAATACAAAGTAACAACCAACCAGATTTGGTGAAAAAAAAAATTATGGACTAACATTTTCTCTATCCAAGAATCTAAAATGTCTATTAACCTAAAGCGGCTCAAAACTCCATTTGAAATCCACCCTGATGTTGAAAAAAAAAAAAACAAAAGAAAAGAAAAAAAAAATCAATAAACCAGGAAAATAAGTTTAGAATTCTAAAGTTGAAAATCAGATTCAGAACATCAAACCCTAACCCAGATATCTGATTACAGTAAAACTGGCTTTGTGGCTGCCCCTGAAATCACCTATTACAGACCAAACCTACCAGTCCTTGGACCCCCAAAAACACTTTCCCCTATGAGTAAAACAATCTATCAACAACCTCAACAGACAAAGTGGCCAAGAAACCCTAAAATTGGAATGAAATTTGGGAAAAGTAAAAACCCAGAAAACCTATTCACATGAACTTTGGAAAAGGATGCATCTGTGACAAAATTTCAGGGATTTCAAAGAAAATAAATTGACTAAATTTTTTTTTTTTAAAATCTAAAAATAGTTCTTGAAAACCCTAACCCACCTTTCTGTCAAAGATTATGTAACTAATTTGTGATGTTTTATGTTTCTTCACTATTATCAAAGTGGTTTTGGTCTGGTTAGGCTTCTATTGATTGAAACAACAATCTTTTTTGGAATATTACTCATCATTCATCATTGTTGCCAATAGGAAAATAGGATTAGCCTGACAAGCCCTTTCGGAAAAATGCGTTCGGATCCTCTAGAGTGGCCATGGAGTGGTTCAAAACGGCATCATTTTGATCCAAATGACGTTGTTTTGAACAAGACCCAAGAGAAAGATAAAAGATAAAAGACATGCGTCCCATCACCGACTCGCTGCCGGATCCATCTCCGGCAGGCGCCCCTCTCCACCTCTCTTCCTCTTCCTCCTTCTCCTTCCCTTCTTGCCCCATCCGCCGCCCCCTCTTCTCTCCTCTACCTCTTCTTCTTCTTCTTCTTCTTCTTTTTCTTTTTCTTTTTCTTCTTCCTCCCCCAAAACCCTAACCCTAGATCTACAATCAAAGTAAAGATCAATACTATCGATATACATACATAAATCACAAATTTTCTGTGTGTGTTCTTCATTTTACTAGAAATCAAAAGGTAAATAACACACACACACACATATATATATATATTCTGCAAAGTATGAAGGCACAATGCTTGATAGGTATACACAGACTATAGATAGATGCAAGTGTATCTATATGTACTGTATGTGAAGTGAGGGATTTGGTTAAAGAAATTTTTAATGGTGAAAGCAATGTAATGAGTAATCAAAATGCACAAACCATAATACAAGCAGAGAAAGTGATTTTTTAGAGAGAGACAGATAACCTGCAATCTGGAGAGAGAGAGAGAGAGAGAGAGAGAGAGAGAGAGAGAGAGAGGAGAAGGAGGAGGAGGAGGAGGAGGAGGAGAGGAGGGGGGCGGCGGATGGCTTGGCTGGAGTGGCGCCGGCCGGCGATGGGAAAAGAAGAGGAAGGGGCGGCTGCTGATCTGTTCGTTCTTTTTTTCCTGTTTATTTTTTCATTTAACTGAAACGACGTAGTTTTGTTTAACTCTAATATCGGTTTTTCTAAAAATATAATGCGTTTGGTTTGAGTTTTTTAGATTAAGTTTTTTAAAAATTAAATTTTTTGATTTTCGTGTTTTTTTTTTGTTTTTAGTGAATATTTTTAAAATTTTAAACATTTTTTTATTTTTTTAGATGCACCTTACTTAGATGTATCTAAAAAGTAAAAAATTTGTGAAAAAATATTTTTAAAAAATTAGTAAATACATAAAAATACAAAATATGTATGGAATTCTCGTATTTTTTTTTATATTTTTAGTATTTACTGAATTTTTAAAAGGTTTCTTTCACAATTTTTTTACTTTTTAGGTATATTTATGTTACGTAGGTCTAAAAAGTAAAAAAAAATTGCTTAAAATATTAAAAAAATTCAATAAAAATAAAAAAACACAGAAAACAAGAAAGTAGAATTTTTTTAAAAAGAGTTTTTGGAAAACTCTAACCAAGCATGCATTTTTTTTAATTTTACTGATTTTTTTAATAGTTTATATAATTTTTTTATATTAAGTACACATAATCTAGATACACTTAAAAAATATAATATTTATAAATAAAAAAATAAAAAAATTTATTAAATACAAAAATTCAATACATTTTTATATTTTGTTATATTCAATAATTTTATAAAAAAAAATTTGTACAAATTTTATACTTTCTAAATATATCAAGATGTAGTTAATCTAAAAAGTTTTTAAAAAATTGATTAAAATAGCTAAAAAATACTAAAAATTAAAAAATACAAATTAAAAAACTCATAAAACTATTTTTTAAAATTTCGATTTTTATTTCTTGGGACAACAATAATCTTTTTGGAATACATTTTTTATAAATGAACCAAGAGGAAAATAATGCTATATTGGTAATTCACTAAAATTTAATGGTGTAATAAGATTTAGAGCTTGTTTGGTGAGAGGGTAATTTATGTGGAAATTGGGCCGAGTTAGGTAATGGGCCGTTTTATGGGCTACAGTGAGAAGGACTAAGTAAAAGGGCCTGATAGTTAGCCCGGTCCCAGAGAGTCTTACAGTTAGCTCGGTCCCAGAGAACCTTGCAGTTAGCTCGGTCACCACGGTCGGCACAGTGGCAGTTAGCTCGGTCAAACCATCTTGAGCCGAGGTATCGTTGGCTTCTGCTTAGGACCTTGCTGTTAGATAGCTCGGTCCAAGCTCATTGTGGATAGCACAGTTTCAGACAACCCAGTTGGAATATGTCAACCGAGGTACACGCGTAGTGAAAGGAATAACCGAGCTAGTTGGAGCTTGGTCTAGTCTGCGGCTTTAGCGTGGCCATGTTATCTCGGTCGTATTGACATCCAACCATGGTAAAACCATCTCACTTGGTTTAAGCAGCGAGGGAGGTGTTGAAGGATAAGTATTATCTTTTAAGAATGTGATTCTTAGGAGGACTCTACATAGAGGAGTAAGAGTCCTACTAGGATTGTGCCACACGGAACCTATAAAAGCTCATAACATCACCTATGGAGAGGTAACACAACTTTGATTCTCGACTATACAGAGCTTATCTATTTGTCTATTTTGCTGACTTAAGCATCGGAGAGGTATCCGGCACACACCCGTCGGCTAGCTCACGTTTGTGTTTCAGGGAGTAAAGCGACGACGTTTGAAGGAGCGCGGACTTGATCAACAGGATTATACAAGAAGATTATTTCTTGCTCTTACAATTGGCGCCGTTTGTGGGAATATCAGACAAAGAACAAAACCTCTTGATCAAGTTTCCCTCGCTAGTTGAATGGTGCACAACGAAGATTTGCCGCAGTCCGCCATTAACGGACAAACCCCAGAGGGGGGTGGAAGGCGCGAAGGTTTGCCCCTCTATCCCTCCCATGGCAGACTTAGAGCCCCAGCGACAGAATCCCCGGAGGGATGCAAGGGGGAGGCGGAACAACAGCCCCCGTCGCTCTCACTCACAAAGTCCTGAAAGGCAAAGGCGAAGAATCGACCCTCAAGCTCTAGAGGATCGCGTAAAAGAACAAGATGAACTAATAAGGAAGATGGCGACAGACATGGAGGCCATGAAGTGCCAGATCAAGAGAAAAGGGGTGGCGACAGGAGAGGGGCGCAAAGGCAACACGCCCCCTCGCCACTCGGAGGATCGTGGTAGGTATACTATGCTGTCTCAAGCAGAGAGTAAAAGCCTCAGGACAGGCGACACTCAATCGAGGTCTTCCAGGACTCGTTACTCCAGGTCTGAGAGGACGAGAACATTAAGGTCTTACACTGAGGGAAGCACCTATCGGCCCTCACGCACCCACCAGACTGCGTCCAGGCAAATGGAGTTGCCTAGATCGTCCGACCTACGGACTGTGCTTGAAGAAAAGGCACGATGGAAAGAGGATACCAGGGCACGCGACCCGCGTAGAGTCTCAGCCCTTCAGCGGTTGGCCCCTCAGACGCATGGAAACGTCGAGGTAGGAATGCCAATAGCGCGCCTTGCTTACGAACCAACAGACAAAGCCTTAGCAAGACTGCAGATCTCGCCGTTCGTTCCGGCAATTGAGAACGCGCCCCTACTTTCCGGCTTCCTTCAGCCCAAATTTACCACGTATGAGGGGAAGACAGACCCCTACTCGCATTTAAGCCACTTTTGCCAGGTCATGGCAGTATACCGGCGAAACGAGGCTTTGATGTGCATCCTATTCCTATCAAGCCTTGGCGACTTAGGTTTAACCTGGTTCGAAAGGCCACCAGAAGGCAGCATAGCCTCCTGGGCACAATTGGCAGAGGCGTTCGTGACAAGGTTTAGAATGAACACCAAGACCCTAGTGGAGATCGATCAGCTACTCTCCATTGACATGGGCGACAAGGAAACATTGAGATCCTACAACAGTCGTTACTGGGAGACGTTTAACCAAATTGGGGACTGCCCCACCAATCTTGCCATCGCATAATACAAAAAAGGACTTCCAGTCGGAAACAAGTTGAGGGATTCAACTACTATGACGCCACCCCTCACGATGGAAGCCTTGATGGAGAGAGTGCACCAACATATTCGGGTGGAGGAGGATTGCGCCCGTGCTAAAGCAAAATCTGGTGCAACAGCAGTGCCAGATAAGAAGACTACGGCAAAAGTAAACACAGTAGAACGTTCAAGCAAGAATGGACGAGGCAGGCGAGACAACGAAGAGGACCGAGATAAAAGATGGTTGAGAGTCCGCATCGCCATTACCACGATATTCAAGAAACCAATCTACCGAGTTCTTAGTGAGATACGTGATGAACCTTTCGTCAGATGGGCAGCTAAGCTGGGAGAAGCGCAAAAGGATTACGACAAAAGATCCCGGTACACCTTCCATAAGAAAAAGGGGCACCGCACTGAAAATTGCACGCCGTTGAGACAACATCTGGAGGAGTTAGTGGCAGCTGGGCACCTGGACCAATACATAGAAGGAGGGACACAGCCAGCCCCTCAGAACCACGGTCGCCCAGACGGAATGCCGATCGACGCCCCACCTCAAGGCGTGATTAATGTAATACATGGGGCATTCGAAACTGAGCGAGTATGTGAGCTCAGGGGAACGATCAAGAAGGCTGAAACACTTAAGGGAGGTATTGAGTGCCCAACCTACCATCAAAAAGGGGAAAACAAAAGCCACAAACGTCATATCCTTCTCAGACAGAGACTTGGCAAGGATATATTGCCCTCACAATGATGCACTAGTCGTCACACTCCGCGTCATAGATTACGACATCAAACGGATTTTGATCGACCAAGGAAGCTCGTGCGAGATAACGTATTACGAAACCTTCAAACAACTGAAACTGAAGGACAAAGACTTGACACCTGCCGTATCTCCCCTGATCGGGTTCAACTCAATGCCAGAGTGGCCAGTCGGCAAGATAATCCTCCCAGTCAGAGCAGGAAACATGACTAAACAAATGGAATTCTGGGTATTGAAAGTGCCCTCCACTTACAACATAATCTTGGGAAGGACATGGCTGCATGCCATGAGAGCGGTAGCGTCAACCTACTATCAAGTAATGTGGTTCCCCAACGAAGCCGAAGTAATTGAAGAGGTCTATGGAGACCAAATTATGTCCAAGCAATGCTTTGTCACAGTAAATGGCAGCCGAGCTGCCAAGGGGTTTGTTCAGAAGGTGGAAGAGCCCGAGAGTAATGAATTGTTTGCGGATGTTGGCAAAGCCGCTGAACAGAAGGCAGTAGAAGACTTGGTACAGGTAAGAATAGATGAAAAGAACCCGGATAAGTTCTTTTTTGCTTGGCTCATCTATGTCCAGCACTGAGCGAAATAGAGGTCATGGAATTCTTGACCTCTAACATCGAAGTGTTTGCCTGGACGCCGTATGACATGCCTGGCATCGACCCAAACTTCATCTATCACCAATTGAATGTCCACCCAACTGCCAGACCAATCATACAGCGCACTCGCAGATCAACACTCCACCATGCCGAGATAGTGGCGAAAGAAGTGAGAAACCTTCTAGAGGTAGGAGCTATCAGAGAGGTGCACTATCCCAAGTGGATATCCAACACAGTAGTGGTGCCAAAGAAGAATGGAAAATGGCGTGTCTGTGTGGACTACAAAACAGTCAACAAGGCATGCCCAAAGGACAGCTTTCCTTTACTACGGATAGACCAACTGGTAGATCTGACGGCAGGACACAACCGTCTTAGCTTTCTTGATGCGTACAGAGGTTACCATTAGATCGCTATGTATGAGCCAGACTAGGAGGTCACATCTTTTACAACGCCAAGAGGTTTGTATTGCTGCAAGGTCATGCCCTTTGGCCTAAAGAACGCAGGGGCAACATTCCATCGGATGATCACCAAAATGTTTGAGCCATTGTTAGGTAGAACAATGGAGGCTTACATCGATGACATGGTGGTCAAGAGCAAGGATGAGAATAACCATCTCAGGGACCTAGGTGAGATGTTTCATATCCTCAAGAAACACAAGTTGCACCTTAATGTATCTAAGTGTGCGTTCGGCGTAGGATCAAGCAAATTCCTAAGCTTCTTGGTAACCAACCGAGGTATAGAGGCAGACCCTTCTCAGATCAAAACAATCTAGGATCTAGAGAGGCCCAACTCAATAAAAAAGTACAACATCTCACTGGTATGGCAGCCGCGCTAAACCGGTTCAGAAGTCGGTCGTCAGACAGATGTCGACCATTTTTTCAAGCATTAAAGGCCAAGTTTGAGTAGGATAAAGAATGCAACCGCGCCCTGAAAAGTTTGAAAGAATACATATCTTCTCCACTGCTGCTAGTGACCCCAATACCTGGAGAAGAACTATTTTTGTACCTGGCAGTTTCACAGCACGCAATTAGCGCAGTGTTGGTCCGAGCGGAAGAAATCCAACATCTGCCCATCTTTTATGTCAGCAAGACATTACTGGGTGCAGAAACCAGGTACTTACCATTGGAAAAACTGGCCTTAGCCTTAATGATGGCCTCAAGGAAGTTGTCGCACTACTTTCACGCCCATACCATAATCGTCCTCACAACTTTTCCATTAAAAGCCTTGTTTGAGAGGGCGAACTTTTCTGGGCGAATCTTGAAGTGGGCAATAAAGTTGGGACAGTTTGACATCAAGTTTTAATCCAGAACCGCGATAAAAGCCCAAGCTTTGACAGACTTTGTCGCAGAATTCACACCAAGAAGTCATCATGTCTGCGCAGTTGACTTAACAGGTACAACCGAAATAAGGATGGAAAGTGGTGCCGGAATAGCGCAACCCTTAATACAGAATACCCAGCCACATCCCAGGACAGACCAGAATGAACAAAGGGAGGAAGAAACAAACTATGTTGCACCAAGCAAAGACCCATCAACAAATAAAGACTTGGTATAATCAGATAGCGAGAGACAAACAGTAAGTGTGGACTTTGAAGAAAATACCAGCAACAATCAGGATCCCAAGGCATCATCCAATCCCTCTACCTGCTGGAAGCTATTCGTTGGAGAGATGTGGAAGTTCTTTGTGGATGGAGCGTCCAACAGGCACGGAGCAGGACTCGGCATAGTCCTCATCTCACCAGATGGCCTAGTAGTGGAGCAGACAGTCAACCTGGGCTTCCCAGCATCAAACAACGAAACAGAGTATGAAGCACTTCTGGCAGGACTAAAGTCAGCACTCTACATGAAGGCCATCGAGCTAATGGTTTACAGTGACTCACAACTGGTGGTAAACCAAATTTCAGGTGACTGCGAGGCAAAGGATGAAAGGATGGCTAAGTACCAAGAGTTAGTCAGAAAAGAGATCATGAAGTTCGAAGTAGTGCGGATAGAGCAGATTGGCAGAGAAGAAAATAGCAGAGCAGATGAACTAGCAAGCTTTGCCTCAATGGCAGATACATCCATCCCACATCCACTACTGATCGACTTCCTACCCAGACCAAGCATTGAAGAACCCGAAGTAGAAGAAGTATGCTGTGCCGAATTAGGCCCTTCATGGATAGATCCCATTATAATGTTCCTAAAAGACGGCATTTTACTCGAAGAGAAGAAGGAGGCCAACAAGATAAGAGCAAAATCACAGCGATTTTGGCTTTCCCCATCAATGGCCTTGTACAAGAAATCCTTCACATGACCTTACCTGAAGTGTGTTCATCCCAGCAAGGTCGAAGCATTCCTGTTCAAAATTCACGAAGACGTATGCGGAAGCCACCAAGGGGGGAGATCATTGGCTTACAGAACAATTTCGCAGGGATATTGGTGGCCTTACATGCAAGCAGATTCAGAGAAGTATGTCAAGAAGTGCGAAAAATGTCAGAAGTTCGCACACCAAATACATCAGCTAGCTAGAGAGCTTCTACCTTTAACTAGCGCATGACCATTCGCAATGTGGGGCTTGGACATAGTAGGACCACTTCCAATAGCACCCGGCAACAGAAAGTTCTTCCTTGCAGCAACAGACTACTTCACAAAGTGGGTAGAAGCAGAAGCACTAGCGTTAATAAAGGAGAAAGATGTGAAGAAGTTCGTCTGGTAGAATATCATCACTCGATTTGGCATACCCAAGGCGCTTATATCAGACAACGGCACCCAGTTCGACGGCAAAATTTTTAGAGACTTTTGTGAGGAGTACGAGATAGAATTCTACAACTCCACACCGGCATACCCCCAAGCAAATGGCCAGGCAAAAGCATCAAACAAAGTTGTCTTGATGGATTGAAGAAAAGGTTAGAAAAAGCAAAAGGAAAGTGGGTTGAGGAGCTTCCTCATGTTTTATGGGCTTACCGTACCACACCTCGACGATCAACAAGAGAAACACCATTCTCCTTAGTCTACGGCATGGAAGCAGTAATCCCATTGGAAGTTGGCCTCCCCACCATTTGAAGCGAAAATTTCAATCCAGACTTAAATGGGGACGCCATAGCCTTGGAACTCGACCTTGCCGAAGAAAGAAGAGAACGAGCGCTGGTTCACATCGCCTCATACCAACAGGAGTTATCTAGAAAATAAAACAAGACAGTACATCCAAGGCAATTCAAAGTTGGGGATTGGGTACTGCGCAAAGTAATGGGAAACACCCTGGTACCCGGAGACGGCAAGTTAGGACCCAATTAGGAAGGACCTTACAAAGTGGTTGGGTTAGCAGGAAAAGGGGCATACCACTTGGAAGACAAGGACAACAAAGCCATTCCCAAGCCATGGAACACTATCAATCTCAAACTATTTTATTTTTAGCCTTTCTTTAAAGTACTTGTAATTTTTCTTTTTCTCAATAAAACAAGTAGTTTTCTTTTCGGTATAATTATTTTATTTTGTAAAAGTTGTTTTAGTGAACTAGGGGAACCAAAAGCAGAGTTGGCCGGAATAACCAACTCAAAGGTTGGCTGGAAAAACTAACACCCTTCCTAAGCCCAGGATTAGGATCCAGGCTGCAGGACATTTGGCAGGAATAACCAAACACTTTACTCTAGATTGGCAGGAATAACCAACTTAGAGGTTGGCCGAAAAAACCAACACCCCTCCTAAGCCCAGGATAAGGATCCAGGCTGTAGGATGTTTGGTCGGAATAACCAAACACTTTACTTTAGGTTGGCAGGAATAACCAACTTAGAGGTTGGCTAGAATAACCAACACCCCACCTAAGTCCAGGATAAGGATCCAGGCTGCAGGACGTTTGGTCAAAATAACCAAACACTCTACTCTAGGTTGGCAGGAATAACCAACTTAGAGGTTGGCTGGAAAAACCAACACCCCTCCTAAGCCTAGGATAAGGATCCAGGCTGCAGGACGTTTGGTCAGAATAACCAAATACTTTACTCTAGGTTGGCAGGAATAACCAACTTAGAGGTTGGCTGGAAAAACCAACACCCCTCCTAAGCCCAGGATAAGGATCAAAGCTGCAGGACGTTTTGCAGAAATAACCAAACACTTCACCCAGGGTTGGCAGGAAAAACCAACTTTTAGCTCTCTTAAGCCGAGATAAGGATCTAGGCTGAAGACGTTGGCAGGAAAAACCAACACTTCTTGTTCTTCAGCCAAGATAAGGATCTAGGCTGAAGAGGTTGGCTGGAAAAACCAACACTTATTGTTCTTCAACCGAGATAAGGATCTAAGCTGAAGAGGTTGGCTAGAAAAAACCAACACTTAGTACTCCTCACCCGAAATAAGGATCAAGGTTGAAGAGTGGTTGACCGAAGTACAACTTTTTGAGATCTTCAGCCGAGGTCAAAACCTAGGCTGAAGAGGTTAGCAGGTATGGCCAGATTAGATTGCAAAACCAAGACCGGGATAAAAGTATCTCGGCCAGAGAATGTTACACTACATTCAGATTACATTTGAAAGGTAAATACAAGCATGGAAAGATACCGAACAAACAATTGGCACAAAAGAAGACTTCATTGATAAGCGCAAATAAGAAGTACAGAAGGTAAGGCCTTAGCCCGGTTACAAATTCTTTTACTAGACAAAAAAGGAAAATCAGGAGAAAAGGTCGTCTAGGTCGGCGTCCAAAACAACCCGGTCGTCACACAAGGGTAGCTCGGTTATTGCAAGCACTTCTTGATTCAGCTTGGTAGGAGGCACCACATCAGACACAACAGGCAAAGGGGGGATGGAGACCACTGGAGTTGGGGAGATATACTAGCTACTGGGCTGGGTGTTGTCATCTGGAGCAGCGTCTTCATCCTCCTTCTCCTCCTCAAGAAATTGTTGCTGAATGGCAGCAGCATACTCCACCATCGAGCTCGGTATGAAATACAAAGGAGGGTTGAAGACCTCGGTCTCGGGGCCATGACCGAGCTGCGCCATGACCGCCTTCCATCCACATTTAAAGAACAGGTCCTTCGCAGCTTCACACTGCTTGATGTACAGGGCTTCGCCTTCTTTGAAACCGCAGTTCCCCGCATCCTTCAGCTTCTTCTCAAGCTTTGTTATTTCGACATTCTTTTTTCCTTCAAGCTTGGCCAGCTCGCGCAGATATTTATCTTTTATCATGGCTACAGCCTTTTGCTTGTCTGCTTCAGCCGAGCTAACAAGACCGGTCAGATGACCATTCTCGGTTTGTAGCTCGGCTATCTGTTTCCTGGCCTGTTCTAGCTCAGCGGTTTTTTCAGTTACCTCTGCCATTGCCTGCCTTGTTGTTTTGCGAAGTTTCAATACACGCTTGTGAGCGATGTGGTTCTTCTGTATGGCCTGTAAAAAAATGGAAAGAGACTTGTAGTAAAACCGAGCAGAAAGTTGTGCAAATTAGAAAGATAAGCAAAGGAGGTTACTTACAAGCACCATTGACTTTGTGGCCGAGCGAAGGGCCTTCAGCTCGGTGAGATGGTTGTGGTGCTCCATGTCGGATGGAAGGCAAACGCTCTTGGCCAGATTGAATGCCATTAGGTGGTCTTTTTTAGCGACCACTGAATCAGTATCTCGTATAGCACGGTTCTGAAAAGTGATCTTTGGAGCCCACTTGGAAGAGCTAGCTCGGTCAGAGCCTTCCGGTTGTGGGCTTAGTGGAGGGCTTGGCAGAAGGATGGTATCTTCTTTATCAACAAGGCGTGGCTCGGTTGTGGAAGTTCGAGCACGCTTATTTGGACGTGATGATGAGGGTTGATGGGATGGAAGGGCCACCACGGTCTCCTGAGTCTGACCGGCTGGTGGTACCTCGGGCTGGTTTGTTTCGGTTAGGAGGGCCCTTACAGTTCGTTTCTTGGCCATCTCTTACTTAGTGGTTAGAGGGATCAAATTGATTTGGGGTAAGGTTGGGTCCGGTTCAGGAGAGGCTTCCCACAAAAAGTCAGTTACCTCAGTCTTTCGTTTACCGCTATATCGGTAGGTCAGCTCAAAATTCAGTAGCTCGGTCTAACTTCGATTTGGATATCGCAGCACAGCGTGAAGAACATTCAAGTTGGAGTAGCTGTATTGGGACTTAAGAAAGTTCAAATCTACATGAAGGAAGACGACAGTTAGTTTGGTTCAAGAAGTGAAAATCGAAGTAAAGAAAAGCATGCAATGAAGCCGAGGTAACCCTACCTGCTACACCCTTGTTCCAATTTATTCTGTGGCCAGGGATTTAGGTTTTTTGGTCCTCAAAATTCCCAGATACCCAGAAGAAATCTTCATCATTCACGTCTTTATCCAGGGTATTCTGTATTATTTTTTCACGCCGGCGCCTTATTCTTAAATAGTAAACCGAGCCATCTTCGGCCGATCCTATGGAGTATTGATGGAAGAGCTCGGCTAGACCAAGATTAAGGCCAGTCCGGCGGTTTAGCTCGGCAATGCCGTTTATTATGCGATAAGAATTGGTGGAAAGTTGGGTAGGGCAGAGCTTGGTTTGTCTAAGAAATTCACAAAGAAGGGGTTGTACAGGGAATCACAGATCGCACTCTACGATGGAAATAACGTTAAAAGGGACAAAGCCTTGTTTTCCCCAGGGGACGGTGTCTAGTTCGGCTAGTGAAAGGTGGACATCATCCGAAATTTGGTAGTCCTTACGGAATTCGGCTATGGCCCCTGGTGAGTTTAGTAAAAACCTATATTTACCCATTGATTATTAAATTATCAATAAATTAGCTGAAGGATTAGCTTGGTCAAAAAAAGACGCCTAGTAGCTCGGTTGAGCAATCAGAGGAGTGCTTGGCCAACCTAAATCTGCAAAGTAAAAAAGAAAGGTGTTAAGCATTGATCATTGGACCGTGCTACAAAAAACGAAGGGCAAGATAAATGAAGTTCTAGCTCGGCTACGTAAGATGCTATCAATTTTTAGCTCGGTTTGAGCAAGGGGCTTTTTAGCCCGGTTGCGCCTTTGGGGCAGCATTCCTAGTTCGATTTGTACTAAGGAAGCTGGTTTAGCCCCAAGTTGTAGCTCGGTCGGAGGTTAAGACTTTCTAAGTACGGTATTGCGCAAACCTAGTACGGTTCGATTGCTCGGTTAGATGAAGCTAAATGTACCTAACCTATGGAAACTACAAGTATAGTGTGGAGTTATAGTTCGATTGTTAGGTGTAGCAAGGCATGCAACTGAGGCAAACAAATTTTTTGTTCGGTTGAAATGTAATTTTGGATCAAAATCAGTGTTTCTCAGATTATTCGAGGTTCTACTACATGAATTTTTCCCAGAAAAATAGAAGCAAAGATGGAATATGTGTTTTGCAAAAAACATACAAATACGCATATTATGTGTTGCAAACAAGTATGAAATCAACAAAAAGGAAATCAGTTTGAGCAAACATACCAGTGCAAGGCGAGGGTACTAAAGATGAAAGTAATGGTAGCAGAAAACACGAACTCAGCAAAATGCAGGGTCAAGCAAGAATAGAGACTCAGAGAGAGAGAGAATAAGGTGAATAGTACGAGTAAATGATTCAAAAAGTAGGGTTTTGGTGAAAAGCCCAAGTTTTGGGCGGGACTGTTCAAATATCGCGAGGTACGAGGGTGGCGTGACAGCCACACTGGGCCAATAAGGGTGTGCCACGTGTCCTTGGAATAAGAAGCGGTTCAGTTACAAAGATTGAAGAGACATTTTTTGACCGGGCATATTAAAGTAGCCCGGTGTGAGTTTAGCTTGGTTGGAAGGCTAAAGTTTCTAGCTCGATTGGAAGGCTAAGGTTTTTTAGCTTGGCTGGTGATAGGTAATCCCTATCATGCTGCGCAGATGGTATTAAGGGGCAATTGAGAGGGTAATTTATGTGGAAATTGGGCCGAGCTAGGTGATGGGCCGTTTTATGGGCTACAGTGAGAAGGACTGAGTAAAAGGGCCTGATAGTTAGCCCTGTCCCAGAGAGCCTTACAGTTAGCCCTATCCCAGAGAACCTTGCAGTTAGCTCGCTCACCACGGTCGGCACAGTGGCTGTTAGCTCGGTCAAACCATCTTGAGCTGAGGTATCGTTGGCTTCTTCTTAGGACCTTGCTGTTAGATAGCTCGGTCCAAGCTTATTGTGGATAGTACGGTTTTAGACAACCTAGTTGGAATATGTCAACCGAGGTGCACGCGTAGTGAAAGGAAGAACCAAGCTAGTTGGAGCTCGGTCTAGTCTGCGGCTTTAGCGTGGCCATGTTATCTCGGTCGTATTGACATCCAACCATGGTAAAACCATCTCACTTGGTTTAAGCAGTGAGGGAGGTGTTGAAGGATAAGCATTATCTTTCAGGAATGTGATTCCTAGGAAGACTCTACATGGAGGAGTAATAGTCCTACTAGGATTATGCCACACGGAACCTATAAAAGCTCATAACATCACCTATGGAGAGGTAACACAACTTTGATTCTCGAATACACAGAGCTTGTCTATTTGTCTATTTTGCTGACTTAGGCATCGAAGAGGTATCCGGCACACACCCGCCGGCTAGCTCACGTTTGTGTTTCAGGGAGTAAAGCGATGACGTTTGAAAGAGCGCGGACTTGATCAATAGGATTATACGAGAAGATTATTTCTTGCTCATACATTTGGTATATACTATATATGCTATTTTAATATATTATCTTATCAATAATGATACATTTCCCTATTTTTGGACCCTTAAAATCAATCCCTAATGACATGGAAAACTATTATTGGATATATTTTATATTTTTGTGGGGTTTTCAACGTGTCATAAGACACATCATTAGGAGTTAGTTTAGGGATCCAAAACTGGGGGCTCAAAATATTTTTCTCATTTTATTTGAGTTACAATCATCTTATTTAAGTCACACCACTTCTTACTTAAATCATATTATCTCTCTACCACATCACTTTAATTTCAATTCACATTTCATATTTTTTCATAAAAAATCAAAAAGTATACTAATCTATCACTTCCCAAACAACTCCTTAGAAAGAAATATTCAAAAAAAAGAAAAAGAAATTGAGCCAGTCTTCTTGGGTGATTATTCGGTAGTCCGAGAATACGACTACATTGTGTTTCATGATAGTATGATTGCTAGAGAAAGTGAGGCATTAATTATTTGTGTTGGATGATTGAGAAACATAAGAAGGGTTGAGAAGAGTGAGAGAAAGATGGCTAGAGATGGAGAAAAAGGGATGGTGACTACACACACTTAAAGTTTATGTGTCTTGATCACCGTCTGATCAATCAAGACAAATAATTTTTCTTGATTAATCAACAATTTAGATGGTCAAAATTTTCAAATGGATGTGGGTCCGACTAAAATTATGGATCTTTATCCATTTTAAATTATGGTTCACACCAAAAGAAAAGTGAACCTATTTTAACAATTGGATCAACCCAAAAGTGTGGGGTTCATAAAGATATTTTGTCAAAAATTGGTGGAATAATTCAAATTCAAATTCAAATTCAAATTTCAATGCAAATCATTTCTATAAAGTAATAAATAAATTGCTATTTTTCTTGAAAATTAGAGTCAATTTTGGAGTTTTCAAAATTAACCCTTCTCTCCTAAGCCTACAAATAGAGACTCTCATTATGGGGAAAGTGAGACACATTTTTTGTGGCTAATAGTCTTGCAAACTCCTAAGCATTCTCAAGACTCTGCCAAATTCTCTTCTTAAAATTTTCTCTAAAGTTTCTCAAACTTAAAAGAGAAGATTATCAAGCACTCTAAACTTGTGCGAATCCTTTCAAGTTACAAATACAAATTTGGTCTCTTGATGGTTCGTTGAACTCACCAAATATAAATCACTAAATTACACCAAATTCTTTTAAAAATAATGGCAAGTCCAGGTATCGATCCACAGGGACAATTGTGAAATTAAACTAATTTAATTTTTAAATTCCTAAATCAATTTTGGTTAAAAAGATTTGAGGATGCTATTACTAAACAAGAATTAAATGAACTTGAATAATTAAATTGAATATTAAAATTAGGGTTTGAGATATTAATTTTTGAGAAAAATCCTAGGATAAAGAATTCGCCACTAACCGCATGAACGAGATTTAACATCGGCCATCAATTGCAATCCGGTTTGAAATACCCAATATTTCACAACTACAAGTTCGAAATATTAATCAAGAGGGTTGTCACATTCAACGTACAGGCTTGAATCATCTCAAGTAGTACGAGTCGTTTGCTCTAAACTATGGTAGAAACACGACCCGTCTCTCATAACATGACTCGTCTCGTACTTTGAATACAAACACAAAGAAAACTAATGTATGGAAAGCATTAAACAATCATAGAGAGTAAAATGCTTAAAGAGATGAAAGAAACAATTATTAAAAACTTCTAAATCATCCATACATCTATTCAAACCAATTCATAATTAAAGCTTATGAAAAATTCTATTACATGGCTAGAGTTTCATCAAACCCTAGAAAAGACGACTAGCCACTCATGGTGGAGTAGGAAGAGGAAGAATATGAGGAAGAAACCCTCATGGAAGTGCCCTTCAAGTTTTAAGAGAAAATCCTCTCTTTAGAACCCTAGCCTCCCTTTTCTCTGAATTAATTTTCGAACCCTAGGTTTGGCTATTTTTCTTTCTTTTATTCTCAGCAAAACAAATTAAAAATTTTGTGCACGCGTCCCTAAGTGCGCCGCTTGAGCGCCCATGTAGGCCGCACGTGCGGTGAAGCTTGGCCACACGTGCGGTGGTCTAGCTGACTCGGATTCTTCACTTCTCGCACGGAGGATCCGCTTTCGCGCCCTTTTTGATTGAATTTTCATATTACCTGCCAAATCTGTACAAGTGCACGAAACACATCATCTCCACCAAATAAACAAAATTGAAAGACTAAAAATATAACTTAAGTGGCCTCAATGTGGTACCTTTCGGCCTACACCACACCCCCCAACTTACATTTTGCTAGTCCTCAAGCAAAACAAAAGAAATAAGAAAAGTAAAATACTCTCAGCCACTTTCGTCGGGATCACGATTGCATTTAGCATATGCAACAAGCCTTTAAACCACAAGGTTACCCCAAGTGGACAGGTATAGTCTTGTGAGGGTTTTCAGAAATGATACCCACAAACATCAACATATTCATATCCGCTCAACAATAATTTACCACACTACTCCACACAACAACCAACTTTTGTGCCACTACAGTGTGATATTAAAACATAATGAGTCATTGAAGGCACAGTGGACAAGTATGAAGGAATCTATTTAGCTAAAACCACAATTTAGTTAATACAAAAGTAAAGTCACCTGTACTTGTAAATGCTAGTAGACACATCATTAGTACCATCGGTGTAAAGTGCAACTCCATATTAGTTAACTGTCCACTATAATAACCCAGTATAACTCATAATAATACTCAACATATACAGAAAAACTAAACTGTTGCAACCAAGATTCTCAATTTTTTTTTTTTTTTTGAAAGACTGTGCAATGTCCTGATCCATTAAGCTTTCTAGTCAGCCCATGTAACAAGCATTGGGCCAATGACTCCCAAACCAGACGGTTTTAGGGCAGCAGGTGTAGAGGCACCCCTATGGGCTTAATAACTAGAGCTGAACAGGTTACGAATCCGAACAAGTCATTCTCCTTATTTTTCCTTAACTGTGCAATGTCTAGGTCCCTTAAGCTTTCTAATTAACCCATGTAGCAAGTATTGGGCCAATGACTTCCAAACCAAACGGTTTTAGGCCACTAGGTGTAGAGACACCCCTACGGGCTTAGTAACTTGAGTTAAAGAGGCTATGAACCTAAACAAGTCAAATGTTTTTTTATTTTTTATTTTTTTAAGAATCTTGGCTACTCATTTATTCTTTTCTGCAATCGTAGCCATTATGGCAGGGATTATAATAAAGAGGTCACCGCTATGATAGTGTGTTCATGTGAATTAAGGCATACTCATGACAAGTGTACTAATACCACAAATACAAACAACTATCATAGTGCAAACATCGCATATGAGTATTACCCAATAAACCCTTTTCATACAAGCCCACTATATTCCCTAATTAACAGATGCTCATATCATTACCACACTGGCACAAAGTAAACATTAAGTGAAGTAGTGCAATCAAGTGTAGTAAGTACAAACATGAATGGTTATTGCAAATACTCTTACCCCCGAACTGGAATATACATTGTCTTCAATGTAAGCAATTGTACATTAGATAGTAAAATGAGAGAGAGGATCTTACCAAACAACATGGGCGCACATCCAGCGAGGCAAGGACACCCAAACACACACACTTTGATTTTTTTTTCTTCAGTACAGTATAAAAGAAAAAGAAAAATAAAATAAAACAAAACAAAATGAATAAGGAAAGAAAATAAAGGAAATATACAGAAATCATTGATGTGGATCCGGCGGTGGTGGGAAATGCTGCTTAAATAGGGCATACATCAGTGTTCGAGTCTCGAATGCCTCATCATGAACCCTATCGCCAAGTTAATCAAACCGCTGCTCACTCGAATCCCGGTATGCATAGAAGTCAGTTTGCAGAGAGGCAACTGACTGCTGATACCCATCAAATGCCGCCTGTGAGTAATCTTGATAAGCCTGGTAGTCGGTCTGGAGATCAATCATAGATTGCTGAATGGCGGCTTGATTATCCAAAAGAGCCTGATATTGCGCCCTCTTCATACGGAATGGCGATGGTGCTGGTGCTAATACGGCGGCGGGCTCGACTGGGGCATCATTAGGATTGGTCGGGGCTTCGAAGAGGAGAAGTGGAGGCGGCAGGTGAGCAGTGGTTTGGCGCCAGTGGGTTTTACCATAAAATGTGGGCAGCGAAAGTTGAACCTCATTGGCCTAAAGTGGGTATGAGGTTGGCAAAAGGGAGGGCCCATGTAGAACTGCCTCGGCTATTGCGTATTTTGACTTCATTAAAGATTCGGTGCATCTGGTTGTAGATCAAAGTAGGGATGTCAATCCAAAACCTAAAGTCAAATCGATACAAGGCACGGAGGAAGTCCCCGCGCCGCTCTTCCTTGTGGCCAAGAGAAACGACATTCTTTTCAGTACCACATCGAGGAAGAGAAGGCGGCGTGGTAAATTAGCTCGCCGGATGCTAGTACGGTTGTCATCATCCTGACGCTCCTCATAAAACTCAGTTACCAGTGCCGGGATGGTGAGTTCTCGAGTGAATACCGAGAACTGTTCAGCATTGATAGGGTCCATAGAACAGTGAAGGACCTCGGCAATTGAAGCTGGAGTGACCACTAACTCCACTCCGTCAACAAGGAAGCAAAGAGCTCCCGGGGCCTCGTCGCTGATGTATATATGCTGATAAAAGAGTCGCACAATGCGAGGATATGCCGGTTTAGTGACGGTGCAGATGCCTAGGAGGCCCCGATTTTCAAGTTGTTGAATACTCCACGCAGTGGTTTGATGGCGACGGAAGAAGTCCACATCAAAGGATGTATCACATGCAATTGGTTTGGTGGCCCAAGCATCGGTTGGCACATCCCTAAATGCAATGTTGGCATTGCGAGGCCGTTTGAGTGCTCGGCGGGATGATGAAGACATATTTGTACAAAATAATTCAACCAACACAACTAAAAATGTGGAACCATTATATCATCACTCATCAAATACAACATATATGCATAAATCACTCAAAACCGCATCATCCTCACACCACCGAATTGATTGTTATTTATTTATTTAGAAACACACAGTGGAACTACAAAGATGTTAAATTAAACAAATAAGAAAATTAAATTAATTAAACAATCTAAGTTAGTAAAAGAGAAGAAAATAAAATAAAAATTTAGAAAATAAAATAAAATAAAATAAAAACTAAACTACTTAACAATTAAATGAACAATTACATCATAAAATAAAAATAAAAATAAAATCACTAACTAAACAAGTAAAATAAAATTAAAAATAACAACAATCCACTAACTAATTAAACTAACGAGAATCACTAACGAAACCATTTAAACTAAACAAATATAGTAAATAAAAATAAGCCAAATTATTATTATTATTAGCACCTTTATTTTTGAGGGTTTTTTTTTTTTTTGGCTTGGACCGCATGTGCGTCGGAGAGGGCCGCACGTGCGGCGATCGTCTTCTTGCCCAGTTTTTTTTTTTTTTTAAAGGATGAACACTAGATCTATGATAAACTAACTCTATTATCTCACTACAATGCAAGATTGAGAGAAGAAATATAAAGTTTGAAACAAAAATGGATGATTTACCTTTAAGTAGTGAAGAAAAAGAGAAAGAAGGATGATTCGCTAGAAAAAATGGTGGTCGCCGGAGATTCGATAGACGGAGAGGAAATAGGGCGCCGGAAGTGAGATAGTGGTGAAGAGGAAGAAGGGTGAAGGTTGGTGATGGTGGGGTTTGATGGAGTTTGTGGGTGTGTGGGGTTTAGAGAGAGAAGAAGAAATTGAAGAGGAAGAAAAAGATGAGAGAGGTAGAGTGAGAGAGATGGTTGGGAAAGTGATAGTCAACAAGTGTGGTAGGGTTTAGTTAAAGGTTTTTTTATTTATTTATTTATTTATTTATATTTTTTTTAAACAAAATAAAGACAAATATATAAATATATATATACACAATTTTTTTTTTTAATTTTATTTTAATGAAATATAAAATAGATAAATAAACATAAATAAATAAACAAACTGTAGATATATATATATATATTTTTTAGAAGAAGAAGAAATAGAAATAGAAATAGAAATAAAATGAAATCAGATAAAATAAATAATAAAAAATAAAATAAATCTGCAGGTTCTGTTTGTTTTTTTTTTTGCTGGACCGCTCGTGCGCCCATTTGGGTTGCACGAGCGCCTATTTTTGGCCGCATCAGCGGCTGGATTGGGCCGCTCCTGCGGCTTGAAAGCAATAGGCTTTTTGGGTTGGGACGCTCGTGTGCCCAACCCATCCGCTCGTGCGGTCTCTTTTTTTTTTTTTTTTGGTTAAAAATTTGGACCGCTTATGCGCCAAATGGGGCGGCACGAGCGCTTAAGTTAGGCCGCTCTTGCGGCAAAAGTGGGCCGCTCCTGCGACGTGAAAACAGTACCTAATTGGGCTTGGGCCGCTCGTGCGCCCAGCCCATCCGCTCGTGCAGTCTGGTTAAAGGTTCCGCTTGTGTGCCCATATGGGCTGCATGTGCGGTCTGGGGCTTTTTTTTTAATTAACCAAGTACAACACACATTTTTTTTTAGTATAAATATATATATATATATATATATATATATTCTTTAAAAGATTAAAGAAAAGAAATTAAGAACCAAGTATAACCCAATTCATGCTAAACCATTTCTACCTTCATTTGACATCCGAAATAAATATAGCACTTTAGAAAATATTGGAATGCCTAACAAGGGTATAATCTTCACGCGAAAAACACGGGCACTACTTTTCTCCCTAACAGTGTGTGTAACTTTCCCTATTCTCCAACAGGGTGACAAACTAGGTTGATTCGGTATCCAGAATCAAGGCGCATAAAGCTAACTCGACCTAGGGGCTGCCATACAGAGTTCAAGCCGGGGTAGTTTTGAAGCAATCTCCACACCCCTGGGTATTTAAACTAGACTCTAGTCTCAGAAATTCCAAACCTTTGTGTTCTGGGCTTTGCCATTTGAACTCTAGTTTCCACCGTCTCAGTTAGTCTCCTAGGAACTTATTACAAACACAGTTAGGTGGCTATACTAGACCGTCATATGCCGTTCGGGCATGGCTAACATTAAAGGAATTACACCTTTAAAGGAATTAACGTCTCCTAGGCTCAAAGTAATCACTATGGAAGATATATTAGGTCCGTCAAATGGACAACCTCAATCATCTCCCCTTTCTCAATACCATCCACATAATGTTTCAATTTTTGGCCATTGACCTTGAAGGTCGTACCATCTTGTGGATTTTTAATTTCAACTGCCCCATGCGAAAAGACTTCTATAAACTCATATGGGCTATCCCATCGAGATCGGAGTTTACCCAGGAACAACCGCAATTTGGCATTGAATAGCCACACTTTTTGGTGAGGCTCGAAGGACTTATGAGAAATATGTTTATCATGAAATGCCTTAGTTCTAGCCTTGTAAATTTTAGAACTCTCATACGCATCATTGTGGAGCTCCTTTAACTCGTTGAGTTGGAGTTTTCGATGGTCACCGGCTTTGGCCATATCAAAATTGAATTTCCTAATGGCCTACAAAGCCCAGTGTTCTAACTCAACAGGGAGATGACACAGTTTTCCAAACACAATCCTATATGGAGACATCCCGATGGGTGTCTTATATGCAGTGCAATAGGCCCAAAGAGCATCTACCAACCTAGTGGACCAATCTCTCCTATCGGGCCTCACAGTTTTCTTGAGGATGTGTTTAACCTCCATATTAGAAACCTCTACCTGACCACTAGTCTGGGGATGGTAGGGAGTGCCAACTTTGTGAGTGATCATACATTTGCGCACCAAAGCCTCGAAGAATTGGTTACAAAAATGTTTGCCACCGTCACTAATTATGGTACGTGGGAACCCAAAACGACAAAAAATGGTCTCATGGAGGAATTTAACCACAACCTTATGATCATTCGTTCTGGTTGTCACTACCTCCATCCACTTGGAAACATAGTCCACAGCCACCAAAATGTATTCAAAGTCAAAAGATGGTGGAAAGGGACCCATAAAGCCAATGCACCAAACATCAAAAATCTCAACAATTAAAATAGGGGTCATTGGCATCATATCTCGCCGTGACATAGAGCCCATGCGTTGACAATGCTCGCAAGCTTTACAAAAGTTATGGGCATCCTTGAAGATAGAGGGCCAGTAGAACTCACATTGTAAAACCTTGGCGGTCGTTTTCTGCCCATTGAAATGACCGCTACATGCATGAGAGTGACAAAATGTGAGAATGCTATGGGTTTCACTCTCACGCACATAACGCCGAATCACTTGATCCGGACGATACTTAAACAATTCCGGGTCTTCCCAGAAATGCTGCTTGGCTTGTGAAAAAAATCGGTCTTTGTCTTGCTTAGACCAAGTTTTCGGAATTTGACCAATTGCCAAGTAATTTACTATATGACCAAACCATGGGAGGGTCACGTGTGAAACCGCAGGAAGTTGCTCGTCCAGAAACGAGTCGTGCAAGGCTAAGGGATCACTCGTGTGCTCAATAAAGATGCAGGATAGATGATCCGCAACTACATTCTCGGATCCCTTCTTGTTCCGGATTTCTAGGTCGAACTCCTGAAGGAATAAAATCCACCTAATCAATCTAGGTTTGATCTTTTTCTTTGATAGTAAATACCGTAAAGCAGCATGATCAGTGAAGACGATGACCTTGGAACCTAGGAGATAGGACTAAAATTTATCTAGGGCAAAGACCACAGCTAGCAACTTTTTCTCGGTGGTAATGTAATTCAATTGAGCATCAGAAAGAGTACGACTAGCATAGGATATGACATGGGCACTTTATTCACCATTTGGCCCAAGACAACGCTGATGGCATAACCAGATGCATCGCACATGATTTCGAAAGGAAGGGACTACTCAGGAGATTGCATGATAGGGGCAGTAGAAAGGGCCGCTCACAATGTTTCAAAGGCTTTAAGACAAGCCTCATCAAAGACAAAA
The DNA here is from genome assembly GCF_055761805.1 of Camellia sinensis. NCBI lineage: Eukaryota > Viridiplantae > Streptophyta > Magnoliopsida > Ericales > Theaceae > Camellia > Camellia sinensis. Next base: position 125,912,029 of record NC_138968.1, read on the forward strand.
GGTGCGTCCTTAGCAAGTAAACTACACAAAGGACGAGATATTTTACTAAAATCTTTGATGAATCGACAGTAAAAACCTGCGTGCCCTAGAAAAGACCTAACTTGACGTACAAAGTTGGGTGGAGGAAGACCTACAATGAGGTCAACCTTAGCTTTGTCAACCTCTATACCGCGAGGAGACACAATATGTCCTAACACTATCCCCTCGCGAACCATAAAATGACTCTTCTCCCAACTCAAAATCAGATTTGTCTCCACACAACGAATAAGGACTTCAGTTAAGTTTTGGAGACATTCCTCAAAAAAAGGCCCAAATACGGAGAAGTCATCCATGAAGATCTCTAAAAATTTCTCTACCATGTCAGAGAAAATAGCCATTATACACCGTTGAAAAGTCGCCGGTGCATTACATAGCCCAAAAGGCATGTGCCTATAAGCAAAAGTGCCAAAAGGGCAAGTGAATGTGGTCTTTTCCTGGTCAGCAGGGTACACCGGGACTTGATTATACACCGAGTAGCCATCAAGAAAATAATAGAACCCCTGCCCCGCTAACCTCTCAAGAATTTGATCAATAAATGGCAAAGGAAAATGGTCCTTCCTAGTCATGGAATTCAATCTTCTATAATCAATGCACCCTCGCCACCCAGTAGTGGTTCGTGTGGGGACCAACTCTCCTCGCTCATTCTCAACAACAATGATGCCCGATTTCTTGGGCACCACTTGTGTGGGACTCACCCACTTGCTATCCGAGGTAGGGTATATAATACCCGCATCTAACAGTTTCAATACTTCATTTTTCACCACCTCTTTTTCATATTAGGATTAAGCCTCCGTTGCATTTCACGAGAAAGTTTGGTGTCCTCCTCAAGATGTATATAATGCATGCACACAGAGGAATCTATCCCTCTCAAATCAGCCACCGACCACCCTTTAGCACTTCGATGTGCCACAAGAACACTCATTAACTGACTCTCTTGCTCTATAGTTAAGTCAGATGCAATGACGACTGGTACAGTATTTTGGGGGCCTAAAAATGCATACTTAAGTGTGGCCGAGAGTGGCTTCAACTCAAGTGTAGGTGGTGTGACTAAAGATGATATGGCGGGCTCTCTCGACAGAGGAGGAAGTGACTCAAACCGGGCTTTCCACGAAGGAAAATTCGGTGTAGAAGAGGCATTGAGTAAAGCCTTTACCTCCTCAACTGACCCGTCAATATCTAAATTCTTAAACCCAAAATTAGCTAGACAAGCCTCTAGAGGGTCCTCTACAAGAATGAAGGGTAAAGCTTCCTCCACAATCTCGGCCACAACATCCACAAATAAGCACTCCTCTCTCTCATGGGATTGTTGGGATGCTTGGAAAACATTAAGTTTCACTTGCACGTTACCAAATGAAACTTCCATAACCCTAGTCCGACAATTAATGCATGCATCGGCCGTGGCCAAGAAAGGTCGACCTAAGATCACCGGGATTTGTTTCCTAGAACTGGCTACCGGTTCCATATCTAAAACCAAAAAATCATCAGGAAAGTAAAACCTATCGACCTTCACTAGCACATCCTCAATCATGCCATATGGCATTTTGAGGGACCGGTCAGCCAACTAGAGAGTGACAGTAGTGGGCTTCAACTCGCCAAGCCCAAATTCCTTGTACACAGAGTACGGCAACAAATTGATACTAGCCTCTAAATCTAATAAGGCCCTATCAATGAAATGGTCCCCTATAATGCATGCAATGGTTGGGGCACCCGGGTCTTTAAGTTTATGGGGTGTGTCATTCAACAAGATGGAGCTTACTTGCTCCGTGAGTATGACCTTTTGGGACACGTGTGTCCTAGATTTACGCTTTTGCGTACAAGGTCCTTCAGAAATTTAGCATAGGAGGGTACTTGCTTAATCGCCTCCAACAGCGGGAGGTTGATTTTTACCTGTTTAAAGACCTCCATCATCGCTTCTATGGATGTCGCCTTCTTATTAAAAGGGGACGGTGTATCAAGGCATTAGGGAAAGGGTGCCTTAGGCACATATGGTGCCTCAGGCTCATGTGAAGTGCTAGGGACTAAATCATCCCTCTTAGGTGTTTCTCCCTTACCCTTGCTCTCATTGGGTGTACCACTGTAGTCACCCTTCTTAGCCCTAGTTACATCAGATGCAACTGGCTAAGACTCTAACCCCCTCCCACTTCTCAAGGTAATCACCGCTTGCACCTGCTCATGGTGCTTTCCATTCCCACCCGAACTCTTTGCCCCGTATTGTCCCTTAGAGTTGGCCACAATTTGACTTGGTAATTTTCCCTCATCTCTCATATTCATGTTGTTAGCCATTTGACCCAATTGGTTCTCTAGCTTGGCAATGGAGTGAGTATGGGAGTGAACTACTGGTGCTAACCCCTTAAGTTCTGAGAGAACTTCTAACACCTTAGTCTCAAAGGCCGAGTTGCCTTGAGGAACAGGCGGGGGTTGTGGTTGCCGGTACGGTTGTGGGGGTCGATAAGGTTGCGGTGGTCGGTAGGATGATTGGTTGGCAAAATTATTAAAATTCTGCCTTGGTGGTGGAGGATTGTAAGAAGTGCCTTGTGAAGGAGGTCTCCATGAAAAATTGGGGTGATTTCTCCATCTCGGATTATATGTATTGGAATATGGGTCATTACCTGGGTTGGAGAATCCTTTAGCGAAATTCACATGCTCTTGGACTAACTCCGAAAATTGTGATGTCGAAAGGCACTCACTCAAGTCATGAGCAGGGCTCGCACAAATAACACATGCCTTGTGAAATTGAGGCTGATCTTGCTGGGTAGGGGCATGTCTAGCAACTAATAATTGGTCTATTTTGTGGGACAGTGCCTCTACTTGTTGGGCTAACTCTAGGTTTTGCCCGACCTCATAAATGCCTCCTCTTTCCGGGGCTCCAACTACTGGTTGCCGGGCTGCGAAGGCATGGTGAAGGAAATTATCACTTAGGTTCTCAAACAATTGCCATGCCTCAGCATCATTTTTGGACATGAATGTCCCACCACAGAATGAATCCACCATTTGGCGGTGCAGCTCAGTTAAGCCATAATAAAATGTTTGAACAAGTTGCCAATCAGGCACTTGGTGGTGGGGACACTGTTGAAGAAGGTCTCAAAGTCTTTCCCACGTCTCATGGAATTACTCGCCATCCATTTGAGCAAAATTAGTGATGGCTCGCCTAAGTTGGTTGGTTTTACCTATAGGAAAGGACTTCTCCAAGAACCGTTGCTGTAATTGGTCCCAAGTTGTGATTGAATTAGCAGGTAAGGAATTCAGCCAGTGTTTGGCTTTATCCTTTAATGAGAATGGAAACAATCGTAACATTAAGGCCTCATTTGTGAAATTCTGGATCCTCACTGTCGAGCAAATTTCCAGAAATTCATTCAAATGTTTGTAAGGATCATCATGAGCTAGTCCATGGAATGATGGGAGCATTTGTATGGTGTTGGACTTAATCTCATAATGAACAGCAGTGGTGTTGGGTAATTGGATGCATGATGGTGATGTATATGCAGTCAGTGTGAAATAATCTTTAAGGGTCCGGTTGGGCACATTCAGGACATTTGGATTCTCCATCTCTAATGGCTCAATGTATGAATATGAATATTCAAGCCTAGGAACACGGGCAGAGACTCTAAGTCTGCTAAGAGTCCTTTCTAGTTCAAGGTCCAAACTCCATAATTCAGGGCGACAAGAACGGCGCCCGTGCATACACTACCCACACACACACAAAAAGTTCTGACTCTATGCACTAAGTTACGAATGAAAAATACCAAAGGGAGAAATACTCACAGCGGTTTAACGAAAATGCTTTACTCGTCTTGCGGGTGCTTGACGTGTAGACGTTGTCTCCAACTAATCGAGCTTTGTCTTTCTTTTTAGCACTTTGGTGCTTTGCTTGCGAGTGTTTGCTTCTGTTTAAGTTCTTTAGTGCTGCGGTTTTTTTTATTTTTAAAGCTCGGTTGTGCTCCGCTTGCATTTCGGTGATAGTTCCACTTTCAAACGTTTTGCACACTTAGCAACACGAACACATAAAATCCTAAACTAAAAATTAAAATAAGAATGTAACTTTAAATCAACTAATTTCGCCAGAGGTCCTCGGCAACGGCACCAAAATTTGATGGTTCGTTGAACTCATCAAATATAAATCACTAAACTACACCAAATTCTTTTAGAATAATGGCAAGTCCAGGTATCGATTCACGGGGACAATTGTGAAATTAAACTAATTTAATTTTTAAATTCCTAAATCAATTTTGGTTAAAAAGTTTTGAGGATGCTATGACTAAACAAGAATTAAATGAACTTGAATAATTAAATTGAATATTAAAATTAGGGTTTGAGATATTAATTTTTGGAAAAAATCCTAGGGTAAAGAGTTCACCACTAACCACATGAACGAGATTTAACATCGGCCATCAATTGCAATCCGGTTTGAAATACCCAATATTTCATAACTACAAGTTTGAAATATTGATCAAGAGGGTTGTTGCATTCAACATACAGGCTCGAATCATCCCGAGTAGTACGAGTCGTTTGCTCTAAACTATGGTAGCAACACGACCTGTCTCTCATCGCATGACTCATCTCGTACTTTGTATACAAACACAAAGAAAACTAATGTATGGAAAGCGTTAAACAATCACAGAGAGTAAAATGCTTGAAGAGATGAAAGAAATAATTATTAAAAACTTCTAAATTATTCATACATCCATTCAAACCAATTCACAATTAAAGCTTATTAAAAATTCTATTACATGGCTAGGGTTTCATCAAACCCTAGAAAAGACGACTAACCACCATGGAGGAGTGGGAAGAGGAAGAAGATGAGGACGAAACCCCCATGGAAGTGTCCTTCAAGCTTTAAGAGAAAATCCTCTCTTTAGAACCCTAGCCTCCCTTTTCTCTGAATTAATTTTCGAACCCTAGGTTTGGCTATTTTTCTTTCTTTTATTCTCAGCAAAACAAATTAAAAATTCTGTGCACGCATCCCTAGGTGGGCCGCACGTACGGTGAAGCTTGGCCACACGTGCGGTGGTCTGGCTAGCTCGGATTCTTCACTTCTTGCACAGAGGATCTGATTTCGCGCCCTTTTTGATTGAATTTTCATATTTCCTGCCAAATCTGTATAAGTGCACGAAACACATCATCTCCACCAAATAAACAAAATTGAAAGACTAAAAATGTAACTTAAGTGGCCTCAATGTGGTACCTTTCGGCCTACATCATCTCTCCTTTCAAAGAGATCATTTTAAGACCCGTTTGAGATCAAACCGTTTAAGCCCTCGATTAAGCCTCTTTTCTCTAAGTTTCTCCTTTAGAAGACTTGAAGAAATTCATTAACTTGCCTAGTTCAACAAGAAGCTTCTACAGCCGTTGGATTACAACCCATTTCGGAGATCAAATCAGAGAATCCACTCTTTTGTAATAGAGCAAACTACAGAGGATTATACCTATTTATTATAATCAAATAAAATTAATTATTTGTACATTTATTTCGTGTCTTAATTGCAGGATACGATATTTGTGTTTACAAATTTTGGCACGCCCAATGGGATCTCTCTGCCTCTTATCCTTTTCTTCTAAAGCATCTTCCGAAAGCCTTGTTTAATCAAGCATAATGGTTTTAAAGAAAGTTCAAACTGCTCCAATCAATAAGAACGCCTGCAAGAATGCCGTTATCACAATCGACAACAACAACACTTCTACGGGACCGATCACCCATAGCAAGACCAAGACTACTATTGCTCTCGCCACTTACAGGGTTATGCTGACCGCCAATGCAACAAAGCAAGCGCAAGACAAGTCTTACAAATCTATCACGGTATCCATGTTTAGGGCTAAGCAAAAGGAAGTAATGAAATGGAAGAAGCCCACTGCTGTCTCAAAGGATTCTTTGCCAGAAGGTTTCTTCCCACACCCAACGCCCGTAGCTTCTGATGCAAACTCAAGTACAGGCTTACACTTGGGATCATCTTTTAGTAGTCCTCAATGTTCAATTTCATCGAATCACTCAGATTTGTCTCACTCGGTGGCTATGCAAGTCATGACCACTGGCACCACTTCAGTGGAAGAACGATTAGTGACCATGGCTCGTGCTATTGACAAGCTTACCAAAACCATGGAAAAGAAAGATCTTCAGATTGCCACCTTGATTGAACAAGTTAGAAGCATGAAATGCTAATGAAACAAGTCAAGACAATTCTCATCTACTTGGCTTTACACCACAAGCCATGTTTATTGAGAAAGTGAACCCTCCATCTAAATCCAAGCAAGTCGTTGGTGAGGAAACTTGCCATACATCAGTTGCGAGACAAGCAATTGGCACAAGTACTCAACCAATATCTATTGCTTCTTTGTCTGTTTAACAACTCCAATATATGATTGCAAATACCATTTGAGCACAATACGGTAGGGCCCCACAAAGCGCTTTCATGTACTCTAAGCCTTACACGAAGAGGATAAACATTCTTAGAATGCCTAATGGATACCAACCTCCTAAATTCCAACAGTTCGAAGGAAAAGGTAATCCTAAACAACATGTCGTTCACTTTGTTGAAACTTGCAACAATGTTGGGACAAACAGAGATCTACTTGTCAAACAATTTGTTCAGTCACTCAAAGGAAATGCCTTTGATTATTAGTACACTGATTTGGAGGCGAAGTCAATCGACAGTTGGGAGCAACTAGATCGTGAATTCCTTAATCGTTTCTATAGCACCCGTTGTATAGTAAGCATGATGGAAATAACTAGTACCAAGCAATGGAAGGACGAGCCTGTGGTAGACTACATCAGCCGTTGGCATGCTCTAAGTCTAGATTGCAAAGACTAACTCTTTGAGATCTCAACTATAGAGATGCATATGCAAGGCATGCACTGGAGACTCCTTTATATCCTTCAAGGGATAAAACCACGAACATTTGAGGAGTTAGCTACGCGTTTACATGACATGGAAATTAAAATAGCCAACCATGGTGGGAAAGATCTTGTCATTCCTGAACAAAAGAAAGATAATAAAGAAGTGAAAAATGAGGCAAGCCTTCCAAACGTACCACCAAAGAAGCAATGGCAGTAACCATAGCTCCAATCAAGATTTCAATGGAAGACAAGAAGAAAGAAAAAAGAAAAGAAACACATCCATCTCTAAAAGAACTACAAGAAAAGAAATATCCCTTTCCTAACTCTGACGTACCAAGGATGTTAGAAGATTTACTTGAAAAGAAAGTCATTCAACTCCCTGAGTGCAAACACCTTGAAGAAATAGGTCGTGTGAAGGATCCGAAGTGCTGCCACTATCATCCGAAGTGCTGCCACTGAAAAAATGTTTCATGTCAAAGGAAGTGCTCGTGGACTTGGCTAGGAAGAACAAAATCCTCTTGGACCTTGACGCATCGACAGAATCCAACCATGCCATGGTTATTGTAGGACCACCAAATTCTCCATCCTCAAAATCCAAGACAGAAATGTCACAATCTGTAATCCTAACAGTGAAAGTAATTCCCAAAGTCATCCAGTTTGGTTCACTTGAACCTAGCATTATTCAAGTTTCAAATCAAGATAGGCATGTCCATGATGGTTTTGAAGAAGTCTTAACTGTTAGAGAAAATAAAAGTTGGACTCTTGTGACACGATGGAAGTCACGAAGAAGTAAGTCCACGACTCAACATTTTTCACTCAAGAAAGTAGAAAGAAAGAAGAACTCCCAACGACATTCCAAGAAGGAGGTAATGGACAAAAGGAAGAATAAAAAGAAAATACAACAAGTAGACAAATTTCCTGGAGAAAACTTACATACCCCAATCATCTTGCGAGATTTTTTCCCCATCGGGTATTTTGGAGATGACTTGGTCAAGGTGGTCTACATGGTTTCAACCATTAAAGCAGATGTGGAACAAGTTCATGCCATTAAGGCAATGCCAGATAAGGAGAAAATTGATGTCCTGACAACCTTGAAAGAGCTACCCCCATGCTTCAGTTTGCGTAAAGTGCCTAAACTCTCTCGATTTGTACAACTTGCACTTGTTCGAGTATTAGAAGATCCTGGAAAATATGAGTTTGTTGTTAATGAACTAGACTATCCCAAGGTGAACTCCATCATTTATGTTCCTTGTTGCACAACAATCACCTTCACTAATGAAGATCTTTAACTAGGTTCAAAGCCACACAATCGCCCATTGTTTGTCTCTGGCTTTATTAGTGAACAAAAAGTTAACCGCATTCTTGTTGATGGAGGCTCAGCAGTAAACATCATGCCAAAGTTCACCATGAAGAAACTTGGAATCCAATTGACGATTTAGCTCAAAGTCGTCTAGTTATTCAAGGTTTCAACCAAGAAGGGCAATGTGCGATTGGAATGATTCGTTTGAACCTCACCATTGGAGAACTCACATCCAGTACTTTGTTTCACGCCATCGATGCAAGAACGTCCTACAATTTTTTGCTTGGGCGACCTTGGGGGTGTAGTTGCGTCAACTCTCCATCAATGTTTTAAATTTGACCAAGGTGGAATAAAGACGGTGATAGCAGATGACAAGCCATTTATAGAAACTGAGGCTCACTTCGCTGATGAAAAATTTTATTTGGATTCCAATGGGATACCTGAAGTTATCTCAGCTGAAATTCCTTCTGCAAGAAAAGAGAAAATGAATGAAGAATAGGTTGTGTTTGACTTCTCAAAGGAAGACCCATCAAGTGGCAAAAAAGCACCTCAGGTTGCGTCACCACAAAAATAGTCTTCATCCCCAAAAGGCCATGAATGACAAAAGTCTTCAGGTATGTGCCGAAGTCTCAACGAAAAGAAGGACAGTCATTGTATGAAGAAGCCACGGCGTCCACAAAAGTTAAAGGAGACCTTGCTCACCCTACGATAAAAGATGATCTGCAGATATTAAAAGCAGATGCAACAATACCAATTCCACAGGTGGGATTGTGAAGCCTAATTAAACCTCCACTAAAGGGATTTGTTAGGCCTGCGTAAAATTCTTTTGAACACGACTCCTTACCTGAAAGACGAATGGAAATGTTTGATTTACAAGCTTACAAGCTTCTAGCCGAGTCAAGTTATGACTTTGCTGATCCCTCATCACTAGGAGAGTTAAGTCCTGAACTTACAAGTGAGAAAGTTCATGGTCTCAATGAAACTCAGAAAAAGTTAAGGTAACAGGGGTACAGGGTGAGCCCTCCAAAGACCAGAGTTGGATTCATGCCAACTGAACCCAATTGTATCTATGCCAAGAGAAAAGGAAAGAAATAAAACGTACTACATATCATTGTAGAAGAAATGAAGAAAGACAAAAGTCTGAGCCCAACTCTTCGAGTCTCAATGTTTGACCGCATTCGAACCTCGATTTTCAATAGGTTGAGCACCGTTGACAAGATAGATGAAGGTACAACTTCTCAACCTTCAATTTTAGCAAATTGGACACTATTAAGGAAAGGGGATGAAAAACAAACTTTCTAGTCACGAATGTCCATTTTTCTCGACTTGGCGATATGAATACATCACTTAGAGAAGGCAAGAACAAGAGAAGCACATCAACAATTTAGTTGAATTTTACAAAGGAAGATGATGAGACTCGAAGTTTGATTCTTTCTCGCATGAAACACATAATGTCACTTGAAGTTAGTATTGAAGTTCCTTTAAGGTCAAAAGGCACACTATCATATTAATTGGAAAAATTAAGACTCAAGCAAAAAGTAAAAGAGAAGAAGAAATTGAACATGTTGCTTCTCACCATGTAACAGTTGAAGAAGATTCTAGCTCATATTCAAAGGATGATGATCTCTAAGAAGCTCCTCCAAAACTTGAAGATGGAGGGCAATCAACTGTTGACAATTTGAGAGAACTCAACTTAAAAACTCCTGATGAACCTCGACCAATCTTTGTAAGAACACTCTTAACGCTTGAAGAAGAAAAAACATTTTTTGAATTACTCCTCGAATATAAAGATGTCTTCATATGGCTATACAAAGAGATGCCCGGTTTAAGTCCAAAAGTTGTTGTCCATCACCTTGGGATCAAACATGGTATGCGACCAATAAAGCAGGCTCATCGATACATCAGATCTAAGCACATCCTCAAAGTGGAAGAAGAAGTCAACAAGTTAATCGAAACTGGGTTCATACGTGAAGCAAAATATCTGTCATGGATATCAAGCATGGTCCTAGTAATCAAAAAGAATGGACAAATTAGAATATGTGTCGACTTTCAAAATTTGAACGAAACATGTCCCAAGAATGACTTTTCATTTCCCATTATGGAATTAATGATAAGCGCCACTACTGGACACGATGTGTTATCCATCATGGATGGGTGTTCAGGATACAACCAAATACGAATGGCACCTGAGGATGAAGAGTTAAATGCATTTCAAACCACAAAAGGCATATATTGTTATAAAGTGATGCCTTTCGGACTCAAGAATGCCGGTGCTACCTATCAACGTGCCATGCAAAAGATCTTCAATGACATGCTCTATAAATTTGTTAAGTGCTATGTTAATGATTTGGTGGTCAAAACTAAGGAAAGGGAAGATCACCTAGAGGACCTTCATGCAGTCTTCAACCGGCTGAGAAAGTATGACTTGAAGATGAATCCACTCAAATGCGCATTTGGAGTCACGTTTGGAAAGTTCCTTGGCTTTATTGTTCGATACATAGTCATTAAGGTTTGATCAGTATAAAATCGATGCTATACAAAAGATGCCACCACCAAAAAACCTAAAGGAATTTAGAAGCCTTCAAGGTCACTTGGCATATATCCGCAGACTCATTTCAAACTTGGCAGGTCATTGTCAACCTTTCAGTCAACTGATGAAAAAGAAGGCTCCATTTGTTTGTTATCAAGCATGTCAAAATGCTTTCAATAGTATTAAGAGATATTTATTTCATTCACCAGTATTATGAGCTCCTATTCTGGGGAAACCATTGATACTTACATTGCTGCTCAAGAAGAGTCTCTCGGAGTGAAAATGAACTCAAGTATTCACCTATTGAGAAGAGTCTATTACTTGAGTAGCAGATTAACTGAAAATGAACTCAAGTATTCATCCATTGAGAAGATGTGTTTGGCACTTGTTTTTGCTTCTCAAGAATTGAGACATTATTTCCAAGCCCATATAGTGCATCTTATTGCAAGAGTCAACCCAATAAGGTATGTCATGTCTTAGCCTATCCTCTCAGGACGCTTAGGGAGATGGTCCCTCCTCTTTAATGAATTTGAGATAATTTATGTGCCAAGAAAAACAGTGAAAGGGCAAGCCCTTGCAGACATCTTGGCTGACCATCCCATCCTTGCTGATTGGGAAATTTCTGAAGAATTCCCTGATGAAGATGTATTGTTCATAGAAGTTCTACAACCTTGGATGATGTTCTTTGATGGGGCTACAAGAAAGGAAGGGACAGGAACATGTGTCATTTTTGTTTCACCATAGAGGCATATTTTGCCTTACTCATTAATTCTTGGCGAAAAGTGCTCAAACAATGTTTCTGAATACCAAGCCTTAGTCATTGGTTTACAAATGGCAACAGAGCTAAAAATTGTTGACCTGGATGTCTATGGGGATTCTAAGTTAATAATTAATTAGCTACAGGGGGATTATGAAGTCAAGAAAGACAACTTAGTCCCATATTTCCAGTACGCAACTCATCTCATAAAAAAATTTGAGTGGGTGGTACTCGAACATGTTCCAAGGAAAGAGAATCACATGGCTGATGCACTTGCCAATCTAGCAACTACATTGGCATTGTTAGAAGGTGAACAAGTTAGCGTCCCTATATGCCAACGATGGGTATTGCCACAATTGTTGGAATGTTGCCTAGTAGAAACAAAGGTAATTTCAGTACTAGTCATTGAAGAAGATGATTAGAGAATGCCAATTATAGACTACCTTGAACACGAGAAACTCCCTAATGATCCTCGCTATAGAACTGAAATAAGACGTTGAGCTCCTCGATTTATCTACTACAAGGGAACTTTATTTCGACGATCATTTGAAGGAATTTTTCTTTGTTGCCTAAGGGATGATGAAGCTCAACAAGCCATAGAAGAAGCCCATTCCAGGATATGTGGAGCACATCAGTCTGGTCTTAAACTTCACTTTCAAGTAAAAAAGATTGGTTACTATTGGCTTACGATGGTTAAAAATTGCTTGGACTACTCAAGAAAGCGTCAACCTTGCCAATTTCATGCAAACTTTATCCATCAAGCACCAGAACCTTTACACCTGACAATTGTTTCTTGGCTATTCGATGCATGGGGTTTAGATGTAGTTGGCCTATTGACCAAGTGTTCTGCATGCCACCTATACATCTTGGCCGCCACAGACACTTAAAAAAGTCAAGAAAGAAACTGTTGTTGATTTCATTAAATCCCACATTATTTATCAGTATGGTATGCCTCGCTACATCATCACTGATAACGGAAAGCCTTTCTACAACAGTCTAATGGGCAAACTTTGTGAAAGGTTTGGATTTAAACAACGCAATTCTTCAATGTACAATGCACCTACCAACGAACTGGCAGAGGCATTTAACAAAACTTTGGGCAACTTATTGAAAAAGGTAGTTACTAAATCAAAGCAAGATTGGCATGAAAGAATTTGAGAAGCTTTCTGGACATACCGTACGACACATCGTACCCCAACACAAGCCACCCCATACTCCCTTGTGTATGGTGTTGAAGCATTGGATGAGAAGAGATTGGAAGCACAACAAAAACTTAAGTGTTACCAAGCTCGACTCTTTAGCGCTTTCAATAAGAATATTAGACCCCGGTCTTTTCAAGTTGGAGAATTGGTGTTGGCTGTTCGAATCACTACCCACCAAATCGGTAACAAGTTCTTGTCTAAGTGGGATGTTCCATACGTAGTGACTGAAGTCTACACTATCGGAGCATACAAGATTGTCAATGATGAAGGTATAAGAGTTGGCCCAATCAATGGCAAGCTCCTAAAGCGCTACTATCCTTGAGAATGTAACACTCTTAATCGCATGAGCATAAACTACATGATGCTCTTAGCCCATATGAAATAAAGTTATTAATATATATATATATGGTGATTGACATGAGTGCTATTACATGGTTACGAATATTAAATATGTATGCAGGCTATCAAGTCATGGTGCATGGATTGATGGTGCAGTGTAGACAATAAAACAAGTAAAAAAAAGTATTTAAGACATGTGGAATTTATGGTGACATCACACCAGGGTGACATCATGCACATTTAAAAAAAAAAAATTGTTTGTGTTGTTAAATTATGCTTACATCAATAAGTGTTGTACATAATGCATATTATATACATAGATATATGAAAGTCTTACCTTGTTGTCAAGCACAAGGCAACAGTTCATAGTCTACAACTTATCAATGTGGCTTGAAGGTCAATGAACAGAATAGCAACACAGATTTAGCTAGGCGTAAAGCAACCATTCATCAATCATTTATAAAGAGAAATAATGCACATTGGGCGACGGAAGGAAAAACTAAAACCCTAGCTGTGCTTCCTAAACATTACATTCCATATAAGGGAGAAGACAATCACGCTGTGCAAAAAAAAAAAATTTGCATGGCAAACTTTTGCAATTAAATCCTTATATCGTAAACATGACTAAGCTACTTCAAACCTCGCCTTTGATGCTAGCAAGCATGCATCAAACCAAGATCTTGAAGTAGGGGCAATTTGTAGACACTTAAATTTTATGTGTCTTGATCACCAAGGACAGAACTAGGAATTCATTTGCGGAGCGGGCCAAGACATAAATAAATTTTTTTATATGAATTGATATAAATTACTATTTTTTTGAATTCAAAAGATAAAGTAAAATTTAATATTAAATTAGCACGTAAAAAATAAAACAACCATATATTTAGTGAATTTCATATTTGAATAAAAGTAAAGTCATGTATTAAATAATTATTTATACAAATCAACTCAATCATCCATCAAAGTGGAACTTGACGTTCTTTCATATCTTAAAAGTCTTCAATGATTGATTTTGTGGTAAAATTTTCAGCAACTTCCTTTTCTATGTACACAAGCACAGAGTCTATAAGAAATTCATCTTCCATTTTGTTGCGAAGTCTAGTTTTGACAATTTTCATGGTTGAAAATGATCACTCTGTAGTTGCAGTAGAAACTGGAAGAATAAGAACAAGTGTAATCACTCTATGTTTAGGAAGAAAAAAGTTCGGCTTGTTTGGCTAAAATAGCCAGAAAAAACAAAATAGGCTTTTTAGCCCAATAAGACAAAACATCACATCCAACCCATAATCATTATATTCTTTCTTTCACAAAAAGTCAAAAAAGACCAAAAGCCCTTCCCAAATGAGGTTTTTTAGCCCCAGGTTAAAATAGCCAAAAAAAGCCAAAAAGCCAACCTATTTCCCAAACGAACGTAAACAAGTTAATAGACCGTAGATTTGTTTGTCCTTACCAACCACTGACACAATTCAGAAATAGTAGACAACTTTTTGTAGTCCACATGCTGAACTACATTATGCTCATAATGGTGAAGTTGCATTCTCAACTGTATTTTCTCTTGATCTGTGAAGTCTTACAGATAAAATTTTTCGACTAACTAACAAATATCATCGATTTTAAAAGTTTCAAACACATCTCGAGGATCTAGAGCTGAGCTAAGATTAAGTAACTCTATTGTATGTTCATTTAACCGCCCATTTAATTCTTGTAGTTGAGATTCTATTGCACCATAAAAAATATCTACTCAATATTAATGCTCAACTGTAAAGTCATCTTGATGATCACGAATGTAACGCCCCAACCTTTCACATGTCATCGATATTGTCCGCTTTGGGCCACACTCGCACGGATTTGTTCTTCCCAATGGATCACCCATCCCAGAACTACTCCAGTCTAAGCATGCTTAACTAGGGAGTCCTAATAGAGATTTCACTACCCGGGAAAATGCCTTGATGCTATATAAAGGTCTAGATTTTTACTTTTATAGCCCAAGAACTCCCCCTTCATTCTCGATGTGGGGCACCGGGACCTTACAATCCACCTCCCTTAAGGTTGTACCTCCCCGTGCAGTAGCCTGCCAGCTTACAAGCTCGCCCACATGCACCGAGAGATGCCAGGGGCCTACACTCGGTACTCTGGAGAGTCGGCTTTGATACCAAATTATCACACCCCAAAATTTGGACAATTAAATAGTAAATTAGGACTAAACCCCAATTAATATTTCATCATCCAAATCTTAGGGGTGAAACAAAATCTAAACGTTCACATCTCCAAAGGGTTTAAGCAAATTTCTATCCTCAAAAGATTACAAGGGTTAAAAAAAAAAAAAAAAAAAAAAACTAACAAAACGCCAACCAAACCATCCACCATAATTTCATAACTAACCAATACCTCCAACATTAAAGTAATAATAAATAGTCAAAATAACTTAAATAATGTAAAGTTATAAACCATGCCAAATTATCAAAATACTAAGGTCATAAAAAAATAATAAATACATAAACTAATATCAACCCTAAGCTCAAGAAAACAAAAAAAGTCCAAACGACATGTCTAACAACTATAGTTATTTCTCTTCACCACCGTATTCCCAACTAATACTGTAAAGGAAGCTCGGCTGCGCTTAAACAGAACGCACCGGAGTTGCTAAGAGACAAAACGGGTCAGTATACAGGTATATTGGTATGAGTACAAGATTTAACACCCGCGTGTCCACCAGACACAAACAAAAATATATGTAATTCTTGTTACGGGACAAGACAAGTAGTTTCATCCGCACCGAGACAAATGGGTAGTTTCCTGAGATACGGTGGCATTTAGTTTCTTACCCCGTACACAACGAAATATAAATTGACTATAAAATAAACAAAATAGCAATAAAAATATGGTGGGTCAGCCCTGCATGAAAAGTTAGTAAGACCCACGATTCTGCAAAAAATAAAGTTAGTATAATTTAATATTTAATTGTCCAAATTTTGGGATAACGCCCCAATTAATTTGATATTTAATTGTGCCACATTGGGAATGAAGGGGGAGTTCCTAGGCTATAACAGTAAAAATCAAGACCCTTATATAGCATCGAGGCTTTTCCCGGGTAGTGAAATCCCTATTAGAACTCCCTAATTAAGCGTGCTTAGGCTGGTGTAGTTCTGGGATGGGTGACCCACTAGGAAGAACAAATTCGTGCGAGTGTGGCCCAAAGCGGACAATATCGATGACATGTGAAGGGTTGGGGCGTTACAAATGGTATCAGAGCCGACTCTCCGGAGTACCGAGTGTGGGCCCCTGGCGTCTCTCAGTACATGTGGGCGAGCTTGTGAGCTGGCAGGCTACTGCACGGGGATGTGCAACCTTAAGGAGGGTGGATTGTAAGGTTCCGGTGTCCCACATCTGGAATGGAGGGGGAGTTCCTAGGCTATAAAAGTAAAAACTTAGACCCTTATATAATATTGAGGCCTTTTCCCGAGTAGTGAAATCCCTATTTGAACTCCCCAATTAAGTGTGCTTAGGCTGGAGTAGTTCTGGGATGGGTGACCCACTGGAAAGAACTAATCCTTGCGAGCGTGGCCCAAAGCGGACAATATTGATGACATGTGAAAGGTTAGGGCGTTACAACAAGCTCGACCTCTTATCCCAATATAACGTGCATTCATATTCGGGACATCTATGTTATGTACCTCACAAAATGATTTCACATTGGCTACTACAGCATCCCATTTGTCATCTCTAAACTTTTGTAGAAGTGCCTTCGTAGATGAAACTAGATTCATAGCATTTAAGATGTCCTGAGATCGGTATTGCAAAGCTTGACAAAGTAAATCAGTGATCTCCAACATGTCTTTCATGAGATGCAAAATAAAGACAAATTCAAAAGAAGTCGATGTTTCATAAGCTGAGTCTGCATCTCTTTGTTGGGCAGAAGTCGTTCATTCATTAATGATGTTGAGAAGAACTTCACATGTTGGACTGAACATTTTTTTTAAGCTTGAAACTACCTTGAAGTGAGAACTCCAACGAGTATCTCCAGCTCGTTGTAAAGTGCCAATCTAGTTAAGTTTCTTTCCAGTTTCGAGCTCATTAACATTAATCATATGTTCAATTTCAGCAACTTGCGCAACTTTCAATTTATCATTGTGCTTGCATGAAGCACCAACAATATTGACAACAAAAGTCAATTTAGGAAAAAATTTATGAATTGGGATAACATCTTTTGATGCTGCCACTAAAGCCAATTGCAAGCGATGTGCAAAACAACGAACATAATAAGCATGTGGCCAATCATTCAAAACTAATGCTTGTAATCCTTTCCACTCATCTCGCATATTGCTTGCACCATCGTATCCTTGCCCTCGAATATTCTGAATATCTAAATTGTGATAAGACAATACAGAATATATTTCATTTTTTAGGGTTGATGCAGCAGTGTTAGAGACATAAATAAGCCCAAAAAAAAAATGCTCTTGCACAAAACCATCTTTGTCAATGAATCTCAAAACTATAGCCATTTGCTCATTCTTTAACTCATCACAAGCTTCATCAACAATTATGCAATACTTTGCATCACCAATTTCTTCACAAATTACATTGTTCACTTTGGTTGAAAAAATATGTAAAATTTCTTTTTGAATCTTTGGTGATGTGTAAGAGGCATTTTTTGGAGCTTTATCCAATACTTTAGCCACATTGTCATTATATGAACCCAACAAATTTACTATTTGAAGAAAATTTCCGTAATTGATTGAATCTGACCTAGGGATGGCAACGGGGCGGGGCCGGGGATCACACTCCCCTTCCCCAATCCCCGATGGTAGAAATTTCCCCATCCTCGGCCCTTATCCCCGACGGGAAGCCTATCACCAGCCTCGCTTCCGCCCCCTAACGGGGATCGGGTTTCCCTGACCCCGAAGATTCCCCGGTCAAAAAAAAAAAAAAAAAAAAAAACAACATAAATATTCAACAACAACAGATCTAAGCATATTTGTTCATCATCATCAACAACAACACACCCATACATCAAATTTAACATATATATACAACAAATCGAACAGATCAGAGCTCAAATGTAAAAAATAAAACTAAAAAATCTAAAACATTCACACACACACACACACACACACACACACAGAGGTCAAGAACAAGCACGAGTTGTCAAGAATGGCAACCGAATCATCATCTTCCTCATCAGCCCCAGTTCTAAAAAATTAATACCCAACAGACATACCCAAAAACATGAGAATGGGGGGTCTCAATCGATCATACAGAGTCGTCGTGGCCACTGGCCAGCCTCTTAGGGTTGTGGTTGCGGCAGAGTTTGGAGAGGATGGGGGTCTCGATCGGTGGTCGAACTGAGAAAGAGGAGGAGGGAGATTGGCGGAGAGGGAGAGGAGCTGCGATTCTACGAAGAGAGTCGAACTGAGGAAGAGGAGAAACGAGATCAGCGAGGAGAGGAGCTGCGATTTTACGAAGAGGAAGAGAGAGAGAGAGAGGAGATGAGAGGTGGTGTGACTCACCGTGGGAGAGGTAATGTGTGTTTTAGGGTTTGGTTTATATATATATATAGGGGTATAATAGTAATTTCATATCGGGAAAATGGGACGGGCTGGGGCCGGGCCGGGTACGGGGCTGAGACATTAATCCCCCTCCCCGGCCCGAAACTGATTGGGGATTGATTTTTGAATTCCATCCCCGCCCCCACGGGGATATTTTTTGGGAAAAAATCGCTCAAATCGGAGTCGGGGAGTCGGGTCCCTGTCGGGCCGGGTTTAAATTGCCATCCCTAATCTGATCTTTCATCATGACCACTAAAAGAACAACCTTGGAATGCAAGCAATCGGATTGTATCAATTAAGACCTTCAATCTTAGTCGATTATCTACAATTTGTTCAGAAGGGAAATTGTCCAATACCTTTTGTATATGTTGAAATTGATTCATCAAGTCTTCACATGATCTCATGGAAATATTGTGAAAAGAGTTAGGATCTTTTCCAATATGATTTAAAAAAGCACATTTTGCTCCATCCCTAACTTTCTTCCAATTCTTAAATCCATCAACAGTGAATGTTTGCTGCCCATTATATCCAGATCCACATGGTTTATAAAAAAAAGAAAGCATGCTAAACAAAATGTTGCATCTTTTGTAGGTAAATATTCCAACCATGACGGAAATAGTTTGAACCATGACAGTTGAAAGCTACAAAGATGAGTTGTTGATCCAAATTTTGGATACTTTGAAAGTATAGGTTGGTATGGACCGGCCTTAATATAAGCTCGCCGGATCTTATCGCGTTGATTAACATGATAATCCCAAATCTGTATACGTAATCCAAGATCTCACTCCAATGAACCAATATCAATTTCTTTAACATCAGTTTTTTGAAATTTTGTTGGATGATTTTCAGGGATATCAACATTGGAAGTTAGCAATGATGCATTGTCAGCATTGACTTATGAGGAACTTGCATTTTTTCTTTTAAAAAATCTATCCATTGTACATGTCTTTCCCATAATATTCTACAAATCAAAATAGAATTCATTACATACATGTTTAATATTCTACTTAGAAGTTAGAACCAATTGCTAATGTAAAATATATATCTATATAACAAAAGAAGGGTGTTTTTGAATTAGGATGGGACATTTGTCTAGGTATCAAAATGTGGACCATCAGATTGATTGAATCTAAGGGTTAAAAATATAAATTGAATCAAAGGCTACGATTATTTTTACACCAGATCAAATGGTCCTTCTTACCATCCACCCTCATGTAGATGTTGTTTTCAAATTTTGAAATAGCATCGTCCTCTCCAAATTCTTTTACGAAATAACATTGTCATCTCCAATTGTACTTTCTCTCGATCAGTTGTCTACTCCTCTTCCGCCTCGGCGCCTGTTTTTGAACCCTAATCTGAGCCTCAATTCTCCGCAACCCTCTCTCATTGCAGAGGCTCAAGTTCCGACTTCGTCTTTTTCTGGTATAGCAAACAATCCCAAAATATCTCTTTTTTCTATGGTTATATATATGTTTAATCTTGTAAGTTATTGTTTTAATCAAATTTGGTTAAGAGCTCGATATGATATAAAACACTAACATCATTGTTTGTTAGCTCTTTGTTACAACCAATGGTTATTCATGGGTTATGTGTATGCATTTTTTACTAGATTTTGAGCTTAGTTTATATTTTATTAGTTATTTTTTTTCACGGACATTGATTGGCATTAGGATTCAAAGTGGTTATTCAAAACTTTTTTTTTCCCTTGGTGTTGCTTATTATGATGGTAAATTACTTTAGTGTTTGTTATTTCAGTGGTCAAAGGTTGTTAAGGCTTGAGTAAATCTTATGGACATTTGATTCTCTCTTAGATTATGGTATTATCGATGCTCTTTCACTATGTTCCATATCAAATAATGTGTGGTTTATTTGGTTACTTCACAGTTATATTCCCTTGATTCTCTCCTGGATTGTGGTATTATTGATGCAAATTTAATTCGAATCATATGGTTCTTTCATTATAGTTGTTTATGTATACAATTTACTCTATGTTCAATATCAAATAATGTGTGTGTGTGTTTTTTTTTTTTTTTTTTTGAACTCAATAGTGTGTGGTTTGTTAGGTTATTTGACAATATTATTCTTTATTCCCTGGTTTGTGAATTACCTTCTGGATATTGTTCATATGGAGAACGCAGATTAAGAGAATGACACCTAATGGCTGCATCATACAAATCGAAGTAACAATGATTAATAAAATTTGATTTGTTTTCCATCTTCAACCTCATATTCAGATATTAATCCGTTCATTGGAGGGACAACACAGCCAACCATGATAAAGGTTACACAAAATCCGTTGGTGAATGAAACTTCCTTGAGAGTCAAAGATAGTAAGACAAAGGTCAAAAAAATTTGATTTTTTACAACCATTTTGTCTTGATCAAGTAATTTGCATCAGAATTTTTACATGGCAATACTTCATCGTTCTTAAGTTTGGAGGCCACTTTATATGAGCCTTTGTTGTCTTAGCCTTTCCATTTATAGATTACCCAACAACAGAGAAAAAATATTTGTGGGTAAGCTGTTTACATTTGTGTTACATAGATTCTTCAGAATAAATCAAATACCCGTGTTGGACACTCGACAATTGGACAAGGGAGTGTGGGACATGTATTGGACACTTTCCATCAAACACTTCATATATATTTATATTTAACACTATTGTTATATGTATATTACGTTGTATAATTACTATCATTATATGTATTTGTTGTATAATTATTATAAAATGAGTGAAAATACCTTTTTGATACTATATGTCACAACTTACATGTAATATCATTTTATCTCTCATAATAGATTAAAAATATTACACATTTTTGATGAGTCTGCATACTTTTTAATTTGAGGTTTGATGGCTCCGACTTCTAGATACATACCTATACCCGACAAAATTTACCCAAGTCTATGTATCATTATATGACCCCAACAAATTCACTATTTGAAGAAAATTTCCGCGATTGATTGAATATGGCCTTTTATCACGACCTCTGAAAGCACAATCTTGGAATGCAAGCAATCGGATTGTATCAATTAAGACCTTCAATCTTAGTCAATTATCTACAATTTGTTCAGAAGTGAAATTGTCCAATACCTTTTGTATATGTTGAAATTGATTCATCAAGTTTTCACATGATTTCTCGACAACATTGTGAAAAGAGTTAGAATCTTTCCGTATATGATTTAAAAAAGCACATTTTGCTCCATCCCTAACTTTATTCCAATTCTTAAATCCATCAACAGTGAATGTTTGTTTCCCATAATATCCAGATCCATATGGTTTATGAAAAAGAAAGCATGGTAAACAAAAAGCTATATCTTTTACAAGTGAATATTCCAACCATGACGGAAATAGTTTGAACCATGATAGTTGAAAGCTACAAAGATGAGTTGCTTATCTAGATTTCAGATACTTTGAAAGTATAGGTTGGTATAATATAAGCTCGTCGGATCTCATCACGTTGATTAACATGATAATCCCAAATCTATATATGTAATCCAAGATCTCGCCCTAGTGAACCAATATCAATTTCTTTAACATCAATTTTTTGAGATTTTGTTGGAGGATTTTCAGGGATATCAATATTGGAAGTTGGCAATGATGCATTGTTAGTATTGACTTCTGAGGAACTTGCATTTTTTCTTTTAAAAAATCTATCAATTGTACATGGCTTTCCCATAATAATCTACAAATCAAAATAGAATTCAGTACATACATGGTTAATATTCTACTTAGAAGTTAGAACCAATTGCTAATGTACAATATATATCTATATAACAAAAGGAGGGTGTTTTTGAATTAGGATGAGACATTTGTCTATGTGTCAAAATGTGGACCGTCAGATTGATTCAATCTAAGGGTTAGAAATATAAATTGAATCAAAGGCTACGATTATTTTTACACCAGATCCAATGGCCCTTCTTACCATCCACCCTCATGTAGATATTGTGTTTCGAATTTTGAAATAGCATTGTCCTCTCCAAATTCTTTTACGATATAACATCGTCCTCTCCAATTGTACCTTCTCTCAATCAGTTATCTGTTTCTCCTCCGCCTCGTCACCTATTTTTGAACCCTAATCTGTGCCTCAATTCTCTGCAATTGCAAAGGCTTAAGTTCCGGCTTCGTCTTCTTCTGGTATAACAAACAATCCCAAAATGTCTCTTTTTCTATGCTTATATATATGTTTAATCTTGTAAGTTATTGTTTTAATCAAATTTGGTTAAGAGTTCGATATAATATAAAACACTAGCATCACTGTTTGTTAGTTCTTTGTTATGGCCAATGGTTATTCATGGATTGTGTGTGTGCATTTTTAACCAAATTTTGAGCTTAGTTTATATTTTATTAATTATTTTTTTCCCGGACATTGATTGGCATTAGGATTCAGAGTGGTTATTCAAAGCTTTTTTTCCCTTGGTGTTGCTTATTATGATGGTAAATTACTTTAGTGTTTGTTATTCCGGTGGTCAAAGGCTGTTAAGGCTTGAGTAAATCTTATGGACACTTGATTCTCTCTTGGGTTATGGTATTATTGATGCTCTTTCACCATGTTCCATATCAAATATTGTGTGGTTTATTAGGTTACTTCACAGTTATATTCCCTTGATTCTCCCCTAAATTGGGGTATTATTGATGCAAATTTAATTGGAATCATATGGTTTTTTCTTTATAGTTGCTTATGTATACAATTTACTCTATGTTCAATATAAATAATGTGTGGTTTTTTAGGTTATTTGACAATGTTATTCTTTATTCCCTGGTTTTTTAATTATCTTCTCGATACTGTTATAATGGAGAATACAGACTAAGACAATAACACATAATGGCTACATCATATAAATCCAAGTCACAATGATTAATAAAATTTGATTTGTTTTCCATTTTCAACCTCATATTCAAATATTAATCTATGCATTGGAGGGACAACACAGCCAACCATGACAAAGGTTACACAAACTCCGCTAGTGAATGAAACTTCCTTGAGAGTCAAAGATGATAAGACATAGGTCAGAAAATTTTGATTTTTTACAACCATTTTCTTTTGATCAAGTAATTTGCATCAGAATTTTTACATGGCAATGCTTCATCGTTCTTAGGTTTGGAGGCCACTTTATATGAGCCTTTGTTGTCTTAGCCTTTCCATTTATAAATTACCCAACAACTGAGAAAAAATATTTATGGGTAAGCTGTTTACATTTGTGTTACATAGATTCTTCAAAATAAATCAAATTCCCGTGTTGGACACCCGACAATTGGACAAGGGTGTGTGAGATATGTATTAGACACTTTCCATCAAACACTCCATATATATTTATATTTAACACTATTGTTATATATATATTATGTTGTATAATTACTATCATTATATGTATTTGTTGTACAATTACTATGAAATGAATGAAAATACCTTTTTGATACTATATGTTATAGCTTACATATAATACCATTTTATCTCTTATAATAGATTAAAAATATAAAAATTAATCTAAAAATATTACACCTTTTTGATAAGTCTGCATACCTTTAATTTGAGGTTTGATGGGTTCGACCTTTAGATGCATACCTGCACCCGACAAAATTTACTCGAGTTTATGTATCATAGGTTTGATGGGTCCGACCTCTAGCCTCCTCAACTTCATTGAGCGACAATGGCTCTCAAGCAACTTTCGCAGTTGCATGTTCAGCTTATTTGATAGTGAGGAAAAATTTAGGACTCTCATAGATTTTCCCATCAATTGTAACCTTAGACCTAAAGTGACTGATACGAGGAGGGCCTTTATGTTTAGATGAATACTCAGGCAGAGGGAGATTTCTCTTTTGAGCATAATTTTGCAGCCTACTTTTGTACAAATGTTGCGCATCTGAAAGTAGAAAAGTATTGAACATTACATGTAGCCATGAAAAACAATGATGTCTAGTTCAGTGTTATACATATGAGATTTGACCACCCTTTAGTTTCTTACAATAATAGGGATCTCACCTATGGATTCTTAAATAATGTTTGGATTTCCTATCCAAGTTGCTAGTGTAGGCAATGTTACCACTAATTTATCTATCTTACACCTCATATGATGAATTTGGGAGGTAGTTAATCTGGCTAAGGATTGTTAAGCGAAAATTTTGGTAGGTATGGGTTATGGGTGCCCTGTGTGAATTTTTCCTAATACATGCCTTTTATCATTATCGTCTTTTTAATACTCTATTTATCCCAAAATATTAGTCCCTTATTCCATTTTTTATTGTCCTAAAATATTAGTCCCTTTTTCAAAAATTAAGGACTAAAATAACATGAATTTCCTATTTTGCTCTTCTTTTAAATTCATATACAAAAAGTATAATTATGACAATTGATGTTCCCCAAAAAAAGTCAAAGGGTAGTTTTGAAAAGTTAGTATTTTTGAAGTGTAATAATTGTACTACTAAAAAAAGGTTGAATTCCCCAAAAGGGACTAATATTTGGGATGGAGGGAGTATTTATTTTTATTTTTTTCAAGTACAATGAGGCCTTTAGAAATCTAAGCACACACTAATTTGCATTATTCCTTGATCTAGCACTCTTTTATATACAATTAAACCTAAAAAATCTAAACATGAAAGCATTGTTTTTAATACATCCTTCATCTTCCTTATTACATCATTTTTCTTCTTTATTATGCATGACAGTCTTATATTTTATAATTTTTTGCCCTTCTCTCTCTTTCTCCCTATTCCTCCATTTTTCTCTCTGGTTAGCCTATTTCACCCTACTTCTTTGAGAGTATATATAAGCCACTGCAAACCAAATCTAGTTCAGGTAATGGTGGGTTGCATCGAAGTGTGCAACCAAAATATCACCAATGCATTCTCAGTGGCCATTTGGGATGAGAGTAAAAAGTTGGGTTTTGCAACATGAGAAAAAAGCAGATGGGCAGCCATAAACGCAAGAAAACCATTTGGGAAGTGCTAAAAACGCAAACCTGTGAAATTATGTAACTACCCCCAGTGTTAACAATTTGGGGCTAAGGCAAAACACTTGCTAATTTCCTCCTTCTCGCCTCTACTGCCATTTTCTTCTTCTCGCCGCTAGTCTCATCTGTAACTCCTTTCCACAACTCATGACGAAACCGTCTGCTACCGACGCTACCTTTAGACTCTTCGTCCATGTCCTTGTCGTCGCTGGATCTGCATCATCAAGTAAGCCTAGAAACCCTCCTCCGTTGTTGTCTGGTTACAATTATTTCCAGAACCATTTTCATTGAAAATTGGGTTAAAAAATAAGGGATCAGCTGTTGTATAACAATTGTATGCTGATGCTGTTGTGTAACACTTGGATTAAAAAAAAAGATTTTCAGATTTTCATAAATTATTCACTTTTCACCAAACCCTTCTTGTTCTTCAAAACCCAGATCTCAAACTTTTGTGGGTAGGAATAAGATTCAACAACTTTCCGTAGTTTTGCAATTCTGAGAGGTACTACTAACAGTTAATTGTTTGGATTCAGTTTATTTGATTTATTGGTCTCTGATCAATGTTAGATTATATGCTTTCAATTCTGTTCTAATTTTCTAATATGTTTTGTTTTGTATGATCAACCTTCATTTGAAGTGTTTGTTACTGCGCTTGCTGGGAAAAAAATATAAAAGATTTGTTTTTTATTGGCTGCTTTGATTTGAAGTTCATTATTACTTGTTAATCTAGGATCTAACAATCTGTTTGGATGGATGGATGGATTTCAAATGAAAGATTTGAGGTTGTAGGAGGTTAAACTTATTACAAGTGGATTGAGAAACTATGAAGATAAATTAAAAAGAGAAAGATAAGTAATTTATTAGGATCTTGGAGAACTAGAACACTCAGGCTATTATTTGGATCGAGAGGATTTAAGAATGGATTTGTGGGGGAATGATTTTAATTACTTTTTCCATTCTTTTCCTTTTCCCTCCAGAAATCTCCACTCAAATGCTTGATTCAAACACAAGTTTAGCGTGAAAAAGTTGAAATAACTACTTTTATTTTGTATTGATATGTGAAATCCATTGTGACAAAGCTCTCAATTCAATCATAAAATCCATATGTAAACTATCAAATCTAAACTATGAAATTTATGTTCAAATTTGGTTTGGCACAGTATTAATATTCGATTTTTACTTCACAGAAAATCTATTTTCTTTTCACGTATTGCTGATGCTCTTTCTCACCAGCCAAAACCTTACTTTTCTTATTCCATAAATTAAAGTAAAAAGGAGAATATGTGAAGAATGTTGACATTTGTTTAAAGTTTCTGTGATCTTGTTTTCGTAATGTTGAATTCAAGCAAAACTGAGATAAAAAGGTCTATGGTTACAAGCTAACTCTTTCTAATGTGCCCCTGTTCAACTTTAATTTTCACAGAAATAATGTTTTCCTGCTATTACATAACTCACACAATTATTACAATCCATATTTTCATCAAAGTTCGAATGAAGCCTAATTTTTGTTGCACAAAGTAAATGAGTACAACAGCCGTAGAATGTTAGACTAAAGTTTACAAGCATTACACAGGCTCTCTTACATCCAAATGGGTCTAAATACTACCGTCTACTTGTAGTTTTTCAGCAATATTTTAGGAACCAAGCAACAGAACTACACATGGACCAGTTGTGTATCTACTTGTCAACGGGATGGGCCAAAAATTATTACATCTTAAACTAAAACACCTACTCTGAATACAATAGGAACTTCAAAAGAAAAAGGCTTCTTTTTTGCTAACTGTCATTTTTTTCAATTTGGATTTTTTTTTCTTTTTTGTTTCTGTGTGTCGGCTTTTTGTTTTGTTTTTTTGGTTTTTTTTTCCTTACTTGTACATGTGACAGCACAGTCAACTTGTTCGTGTAACATATAATACCCAAGAACCACAACGAATGCAACTAATGAACGTGAATGTCACAAATAAATGAAAATAATCAAACCAATGACAAAACACCATTGACCCAACCGCAAATTCTGTTTTGCAACTAAAAACATATTGACTGGTCGGCAACAAAAAAAAAAAAAAAAGATTATAGAGATGGCGTCCTCCATGTGAACTACCACTTTATCATGGCCACCGAGAATGTGTGCATGGGCCTTTGGACATTGCATTGTCAAGATTTCCAGATCTGTCAAAAACTCAGGGCGTGCATACTATGTTTGCCTTAGTCGTACGGTGCGTTTGTGTTGTCGCTCTCTTATGCAGTTAGTCAAGTGGTTGTTCATTTGTCGTTATGGCGTATATCATGCAGTCTACCTATGTATTTCATTTTTATACGGCAGTGATGTGTTGCGTGGGTTGGTTGGTGTGATGAGTTTTATAGCTGTAATAACCCTCATCACTGCTTACCGATAACCATTGATTACCGTCAAACTGGACTGATTATGACTGATAATTGAACTGATTAAAGTACTAAACTGACTAACTGAAAACTGGAACTGAATTGACTGAGTCTATCTGTTTAATTGTGCATCTATCTGTTTGATTGATTATTTGATATGTTCGTGTTTTAGTGTTTAAACTGCTAATTGAAGGCCTTATTGGCGGCCGAACCGGGAATTGATTGATGTTTTATGATCATCATAATTAATGTGATTTTATGGTATAATTACCTGAAAACTGATTAGGTATGATTAAATTAGATTAAAATGAGTTAAATTGCAATGGTTGCCGTAATTACACAAGTGCCACTCTAGTGGCCCACTACTTGGACCTTCTTGAGACTTGATTTCACTTAGGAGCAACATTTGACCAGCCTTTTTCCTTGAGTTCCACCGAGTAGAGAGAGAGATGAGAGCTTTAAGAGAGAATTGAGTTCATGTTTGTGAATTGGCTTGAGAGACTTGAAGGAAATTGAAGTGTATTTGCATATTTGAGCTCCCTCACTCCTAATTCTACACCTAAGGTAGATCATTCATCTTCTTAATTGTGTCTTTGAGTTGTTCTTGCATGGTTCATGTCTAATTGTAAAGCTAAGTCATGAATTGGTTCATTAATGGTGAATTGAAGCTCACTTCATGCATGCATGTTTGAATTAATGAGTTTTCGAGTTGAAGTCATGGTAAAATGGTGCATGCATGTTCATAATTTTGTAATGGTCCATGTTTTCAACTTGTTTTGGGATCAAGTGGCTCCTTAGAACATCAAATTGGAGCTTCAAAATGATTTGAATTCATGCATGTTTGCATGTTCATATTGTTCATGAAATTGGTTTGAAATTGAGTTTGAATTAAACACCCTTGGGCTTTGATTTCTCAAAATTGAGCTTTGAACCGTGTTATTCTATATGTTTACAAGTGTTTTCTGGAAATTCAGCCCAAGAGGATCGGTTTTGATGCTTTTGAACCTGGGTTTTGGCTTGGAGGTGCAATCTGGAATTCCCAGATTTTGCACTTCCGCTCGAGCGGGGGAAGTTCCGCTCGAGCGTGGAATCCGAGCATCCAGTATCTCTGCACTGTTTTACAGTCCGCTCGAGCGGAGTTATGTGTCTCAAGCTCGAGTGGGCGTCGAGCGTCCGTCGAGCGGAGATTTCATCCATCCAGTACTTTTACAGTACGCTCGAGCGAGAAAGTTGACGCTCGAGCGTGTACCTTTGTTTCATGTCCGCTCGAGCGGGTAAACCTGCGCTCGAGCGGGAATCTGTTTTTCTGAAAATTCCGAAACTGTTTTCTGATCACATCTTTGCATCCTCATCCCATTCTAGGCATTCTTAGGCCTAGTTTAAGGCATATCGTTGAGGATATAGATGTAGAACACACCGAGGCATTAGGGATTAAATTATGATATTTTCCAACTGTGTAGCTTAGTGTGTGTTCAACCTATGAACTGTGTAGGGTTGGCGACTGGGGAGACACGCTCTAGCACACTGTAGCCCGAACACTGTGAGTAACAATTGTGTAAAGATATGTTCAACTGAGAATGTTTTCTGACTGTTTAACGAAACTATTTTCTGAAGTACTTATTGTTAATTGTTGAATGTATGTCCTATATTCTGAAATGTATTGTGGCATCCTTAGCAACTGTTGTATACTGTTACTGCTACTGTTACAGAGATCTCTGTTGGTTCCCTCGCGGAACCACTACTGTTTACTGACTGATGGCCATCATTACTGTTTGGTCTTTAAGACCTACTGTTTACTGCTATGCTAATGGATGTACCACATATGACTGAATAACTGTTCTGACTGAAAGACTGAAGTATTGTTTAATGAACTGTTTTCATTACTGTAAGGACATTTCATTCTTAACCTCTTTACGCATTATGTTATTCACTGGGCTTTAGCTCACTGTTTATATATATATGTAGGTGCTCAGCCACCAGATCGGAGCTAGGAGCGCGGGTTAGACTCCAGTTTTGTCAAGCCAGCCTTTGTGCCTCACTGCGAGGTTCCGAGTCGCCATGCTATGGCTTTGGGGTGCTCTGTTTTCTTCCCCCCCCCCCCGGTCACTGTTTGACTACTGTATAGACTGTTAGTTGCTAACTGTATTGTTACCAAGGGATTAGGTCCCTGTACTGTGTAACTGTAAATTTTGTATAGACTGTACTGCTTGTGTATGTGAATGCATGAAAAATCTTTTTGGCATACAGACTGTCACAGCTCAATGGACATTATTTATTTACTGTATTGGCTTCCGCCAGGCCCTGTACTCTGTTTTACTGTGTTACTGTTCTGCAAGCCTTCGGTAATCTCGGATTACTGGCCGGTTACGGTGCTAAACCCATAGGGCCGGGTTTGGGTCGTGACAGAGTGGTATCAGAGCGATACTTAACCACGAGTCATACCGCACACACGTGTCCAAATGAGCTATAGGGTGTCCTAGAAAAGTGATTAGAGCATTTCATGACCTTGAAAAGCGTGTGGTTATGTTATAACTGAATATCTGTTAATGTGTTAAACTGTGAAACAAATGACTGCTTATGTTTAAAACTGTTATAACTGCTTATAGTGAAATGGACAATGCAAATGAACCTGAATCCTCCTCTACCGAGGCAAGAATGGAAAGAATGGAAAAAATGATGGAACTGATAACTGCTAGACTTGAACAACAACAGAACCAACAGCCCCCACCTCCTCCTCCGGTACAGCCGGAACCTAATGCGAATATGAATGATGGGGATATTATTGCTCTGACCCAGAAGTTCAGCAAAATGAAACCGCTATCCTTTCAGGGAGGCCTTGAACCGTTAAAAGCTGAAGCTTGGGTTCTGGAAACAGAAAAACTATTTGAAGTGTTTCCGTGCTCCGAAGCGAATAAAGTATTGTTAGCTACCTTCACCCTACAGGAAGAAGCTAGAAAGTGGTGGATGTTGATCCGCGATACAAATACTGTTATGACTTGGGCTCTGTTCAAGGAGTCCTTCTTTGAAAAGTACTTCCCATAGTGTATCAGGGATAGGAAAGTGACTGAATTCGAACAACTGAGACAGGATACGATGTCCGTTGCGGAATATGAAACAAAATTTACTGAACTTGCCAGATATGCACCACACATGGTGGACACTGACTACAAGAAGGCCAGAAAATTTGAGGGTGGCCTTAATGTTGCAATACTTGACCGAATAAATGTTTTGAAACTACCGACTTTTGTGGGTGTTCTCGACCGGGCATTGATGGCCGAGTTAAACATTGAAGCACTGAAAACTGAAACACCAACGTCAGAATGGCGTAGTAAGAGGCAGGGTTTTAAATTCAAGAAAGGCAAGCACAACCCGGCCAACAAGAAACAGAATACGGGGTCGACAACTAAACCCAGTCAAGGGAGTGGGTTCATTCCACCCTGCTCTGTATGTGGCAACAAGCACAAAGGGGTTTGTCACAAAATATCCGGAGCCTGTTACAGATGTGGCAAAGTGGGCCACATGGTTAGAGACTGTCTCTCTGCTCCGCAAGTTAGTAGCAAAGCTACGCCAAGCGCAGCAGCGTCAACCGTAGCACCAAAGCCTAACCCCAAAGCTACCGGGAAGGAGCCCATGAGGCAGGGCCGAGTATTCGCCCTAGTACCGGGAGACGTGCAAAATACTGAAACCGTTGTGTCAGGTATCCTCTCTATTTGTACACAAAATGCATATGTATTGATTGATTCGGGGTCTACACATTCTTATGTATCGCATGCTTTCTCACGGAAATTGAATAAACCCTTAGAACCCATAAACTATCTGCTAGCCATATCATCGCCCGTAGGAGGATCCATGACATGTGCTTATATGTACCCCGCATGTGAAATCATTGTTGGGGATATGCATCTGTTTATTGATTTACTACCATTGAACATTGATCATTTTGATGTAATATTGGGGATGGATTGGTTACAAAAATATCATGCCACTATTGATTGTGTGACCAAGCAAGTTGTTTTCCGCCCGCCTGGTTTGCCTGAATTCGTGTTTAATGGGAGTGGAGTAGTACCTCCTCCGTATTTGATTTCGTCAGTGAAAGCCGTTAAATTACTTAGAAAGGGGTGTAAAGGATATCTGTGTTCTGTGCTGACTGTGTCTACTGATGATAGTGTTAAAACTGATGTGAATTGTATTCCTATAGTCAGGGAATTCCCAGATGATCTGCCAGGGAATTTGATTGATAGGGAGATTGAATTTACCGTCGATGTGATTCCGAGTACACAGCCAATATCGAAAGCTCCTTACAGAATGGCCCCAATTGAACTGAAGGAGCTGAAAGTGCAATTGCAAGAACTGCTAGACAAGAAGTTTATCAGGCCCAGTACTTCGCCATGGGGTGCATCGGTTTTGTTTGTAAAGAAGAAAGATGGCTCGCTGAGACTGTGCATTGATTACCGTGAATTAAACAAGGTAACTGTGAAAAATAAATACCCATTACCGCGCATTGATGATTTATTTGACCAGTTACAAGGTGCACAAGTGTTTTCTAAGATTGATCTCAGATCGGGGTATCATCAACTGAAGGTTAAACCGGAAGACATTGATAAAACTGCTTTTAGAACGAGGTATGGCCATTATGAATTTTTAGTTATGCCTTTCGGAGTCACGAATGCACCAGCTGCATTTATGGACCTCATGAACAGAATTTTTAAACCATACCTTGATGACTTCATTGTTGTATTTATTGATGATATATTGATTTACTCCAAGAGTATAGAAGAACATGAACATCATCTGAGACTTGCCCTACAAACCTTAAGAGAACAGAAACTGTATGCTAAACTGTCTAAATGTGAATTTTGGCTTGACCATGTTATGTTTTTGGGGCATGTTATTAGTAAAAATGGGATTTCTGTTGATCCGCAGAAAATTGAAGCTGTAGTGAACTGGCCTAGACCAACAAATGTGACTGAAGTCCGAAGCTTTTTGGGATTGGCTGGATATTACAGAAGATTTGTCAAAGATTTCTCCAAAATCGCTTTACCATTGACTCAACTGACTCAGAAGGGGATATCATTTGACTGGACTGACCAAAGAGAATCTGCTTTCCAGGAATTGAAAACTCGACTAGTGACTGCACCTGTTCTGACCTTACCTTCAGGTACGGATGGTTATACTGTGTTTAGTGATGCTTCTCATAAGGGTTTGGGATGTGCTTTAATGCAGAATGGGAAAGTAATTGCCTATGCTTCCCGACAACTGAGACCGCACGAAAAGAACTACCCGACCCATGATCTAGAACTTGCTGCAGTAGTATTTGCACTGAAAATTTGGCGTCACTATCTGTATGGGGTGACATGTGAAGTATATACCGACCATAAGAGTTTAAAGTATTTCTTCACACAGAAAGAACTGAACATGAGACAGCGGAGATGGCTAGAACTGATCAAAGACTATGACCTACAGATACTGTACGACCCGGGAAAAGCCAATACCATTGCCGATGCATTGAGCCGGAAATCAATTGGAAACTTAGCCTATTTACTCACAAGACAGAAAGAGCTGCTTTGTGACCTTGAAAAATCTGAAATTGAAATTGTTTTGCGAGAACAAGGTGGAACCTTAGCTGCTATTTCTGCTCAACCGGCACTGATTGAAGAAATTAAAGAGAAACAGCAACTGGATGACTTCTTGAAGACGATCATCGAAGAAAGAGAATCTAGATCGAGACCGGGATTCAAATTTGAGAATAATGTACTGAAATTTCAAAAAAGACTGTGTGTACCGAATAATACTGAACTGAAAAGAAGAGTTCTGCAAGAGGGCCACAACTCAAAATTTTCTATCCATCCAGGGAATACGAAAATGTATCAAGATCTGAAATTGAATTTCTGGTGGCCGGGAATGAAGAAAGAAATTGCCGACTTTGTATCCAAATGTCTTCATTGCCAACAAGTTAAAGCCGAACATCAACGACCCGCAGGCTTATTGCAGCCCTTACCGATACTGGAGTGGAAATGAGAACATATTACTATGGATTTTATTGTGGGATTGCCTCGCTCCAGTAAAGGTATGGACTCGATTTGGGTTATTGTTGATAGACTGACAAAATCTGCTCACTTCTTACCTGTTCAGACAATTTATAATGCGGACAAATTGGCTATACTCTATATTGATGAAATTGTTAGACTGCATGGAGTGCCTGTGTCTATTGTTTTTGACAGGGATTCGAAGTTTACATCGAGATTTTGGCAAAGTCTACAGATTGTATTGGGTACCGAATTGAGGCTGAGTAGTGCCTATCATCCTCAGACAGATGGACAGTCAGAAAGGACCATCCAAACTCTGGAAGATTTACTGAGAATGTGTGTCCTTGATTTTCAGGGAGATTGGGAAAGTCATCTGCCATTAGTTGAATTCGCCTATAACAACAGCTACCATTCGAGTATTGGTATGGCGCCTTTCGAGGCATTGTATGGCAAAAAATGTAGATCTCCAATTTGCTGGGCAGAAGTTGGAGACGGGCCTTTGCTTGGGCCCGAGATTGTTTATGAAACAACTGAGAAAGTGAAACTGATACAACAGAGAATGAAAACTGCACAGAGCCGACAGAAAAGTTATGCTGATGTCAGAAGACGAGACAGAGAGTATGAAGTGGGTGATCACGTATTTGTGAAAGTGACACCGATGAAAGGCCAGACTCGTTTTGGAGTCAAGGGCAAGTTAGCACCGAGATACGTCGGACCGTATGAGATTATTGAGAAAATTAATCCGGTGGCGTATCAAGTTGCGCTCCCTCCTGAAATGGAGCACATGCATAACGTTTTCCACATTTCGATGTTAAGAGATTATCTCCGGGGGATCCCTTTCATGTAATTGAGCCTACTCGGGTAGTGTTGAGTGATGACTACACTTACGAGGAACGTCCTATACAGATTGTAAACAGACAGATCAAGAAACTGATAAACAAGGAGATCCCGCTAGTGAAAGTTGACTGGCAAAACCATGGTGGTGTGTACGCCACTTGGGAAAGGGAAGATGACATGGCTAAAAGATATCCGGAACTGTTTCCACTGAATCCTGTTTTCTTCCAGAATGAAGGTAACTCGAGTTTAGAGGACTAAACTCCTTATAAGGAGGGGAGACTGTAATAACCCTCATCACTGCTTACCGATAACCATTGATTACCGTCAAACTGGACTGATTATGACTGATAATTGAACTGATTAAAGTACTGAACTGACTGACTGAAAACTGGAACTGAATTGACTGAGTCTATCTGTTTAATTGTGCATCTATCTGTTTGATTGATTATTTGATATGTTCGTGTTTTAGTGTTTAAACTGCTAATTGAAGGCCTTATTGGCGGCCGAACCGGGAATTGATTGATGTTTTATGATCATCATAATTAATGTGATTTTATGGTATAATTACCTGAAAACTGATTAGGTATGATTAAATTAGATTAAAATGAGTTAAATTGCAATGGTTGCCGTAATTACACAAGTGCCACTCTAGTGGCCCACTACTTGGACCTTCTTGAGACTTGATTTCACTTAGGAGCAACATTTGACCAGCCTTTTTCCTTGAGTTCCACCGAGTAGAGAGAGAGATGAGAGCTTTAAGAGAGAATTGAGTTCATGTTTGTGAATTGGCTTGAGAGACTTGAAGGAAATTGAAGTGTATTTGCATATTTGAGCTCCCTCACTCCTAATTCTACACCTAAGGTAGATCATTCATCTTCTTAATTGTGTCTTTGAGTTGTTCTTGCATGGTTCATGTCTAATTGTAAAGCTAAGTCATGAATTGGTTCATTAATGGTGAATTGAAGCTCACTTCATGCATGCATGTTTGAATTAATGAGTTTTCGAGTTGAAGTCATGGTAAAATGGTGCATGTATGTTCATAATTTTGTAATGGTCCATGTTTTCAACTTGTTTTGGGATCAAGTGGCTCCTTAGAACATCAAATTGGAGCTTCAAAATGATTTGAATTCATGCATGTTTGCATGTTCATATTGTTCATGAAATTGGTTTGAAATTGAGTTTGAATTAAACACCCTTGGGCTTTGATTTCTCAAAATTGAGCTTTGAACCGTGTTATTCTATATGTTTACAAGTGTTTTCTGGAAATTCAGCCCAAGAGGATCGGTTTTGATGCTTTTGAACCTGGGTTTTGGCTTGGAGGTGCAATCTGGAATTCCCAGATTTTGCACTTCCGCTCGAGCGGGGGAAGTTCCGCTCGAGCGTGGAATCCGAGCATCCAGTATCTCTGCACTGTTTTACAGTCCGCTCGAGCGGAGTTATGTGTCTCAAGCTCGAGTGGGCGTCGAGCGTCCGTCGAGCGGAGATTTCATCCATCCAGTACTTTTACAGTACGCTCGAGCGAGAAAGTTGACGCTCGAGCGTGTACCTTTGTTTCATGTCCGCTCGAGCGGGTAAACCTGCGCTCGAGCGGGAATCTGTTTTTCTGAAAATTCCGAAACTGTTTTCTGATCACATCTTTGCATCCTCATCCCATTCTAGGCATTCTTAGGCCTAGTTTAAGGCATATCGTTGAGGATATAGATGTAGAACACACCGAGGCATTAGGGATTAAATTATGATATTTTCCAACTGTGTAGCTTAGTGTGTGTTCAACCTATGAACTGTGTAGGGTTGGCGACTGGGGAGACACGCTCTAGCACACTGTAGCCCGAACACTGTGAGTAACAATTGTGTAAAGATATGTTCAACTGAGAATGTTTTCTGACTGTTTAACGAAACTATTTTCTGAAGTACTTATTGTTAATTGTTGAATGTATGTCCTATATTCTGAAATGTATTGTGGCATCCTTAGCAACTGTTGTATACTGTTACTGCTACTGTTACAGAGATCTCTGTTGGTTCCCTCGCGGAACCACTACTGTTTACTGACTGATGGCCATCATTACTGTTTGGTCTTTAAGACCTACTGTTTACTGCTATGCTAATGGATGTACCACATATGACTGAATAACTGTTCTGACTGAAAGACTGAAGTATTGTTTAATGAACTGTTTTCATTACTGTAAGGACATTTCATTCTTAACCTCTTTACGCATTATGTTATTCACTGGGCTTTAGCTCACTGTTTATATATAT
Organism: Camellia sinensis; assembly: GCF_055761805.1. Lineage (NCBI taxonomy): Eukaryota > Viridiplantae > Streptophyta > Magnoliopsida > Ericales > Theaceae > Camellia > Camellia sinensis. The sequence goes on from NC_138968.1 coordinate 125,949,023, forward strand.
ATGTAGATGCTCAGCCACCAGATCGGAGCTAGGAGCGCGGGTTAGACTCCAGTTTTGTCAAGCCAGCCTTTGTGCCTCACTGCGAGGTTCCGAGTCGCCATGCTATGGCTTTGGGGTGCTCTGTTTTCTTCCCCCCCCCCCCGGTCACTGTTTGACTACTGTATAGACTGTTAGTTGCTAACTGTATTGTTACCAAGGGATTAGGTCCCTGTACTGTGTAACTGTAAATTTTGTATAGACTGTACTGCTTGTGTATGTGAATGCATGAAAAATCTTTTTGGCATACAGACTGTCACAGCTCAATGGACATTATTTATTTACTGTATTGGCTTCCGCCAGGCCCTGTACTCTGTTTTACTGTGTTACTGTTCTGCAAGCCTTCGGTAATCTCGGATTACTGGCCGGTTACGGTGCTAAACCCATAGGGCCGGGTTTGGGTCGTGACAGAGTGGTATCAGAGCGATACTTAACCACGAGTCATACCGCACACACGTGTCCAAATGAGCTATAGGGTGTCCTAGAAAAGTGATTAGAGCATTTCATGACCTTGAAAAGCGTGTGGTTATGTTATAACTGAATATCTGTTAATGTGTTAAACTGTGAAACAAATGACTGCTTATGTTTAAAACTGTTATAACTGCTTATAGTGAAATGGACAATGCAAATGAACCTGAATCCTCCTCTACCGAGGCAAGAATGGAAAGAATGGAAAAAATGATGGAACTGATAACTGCTAGACTTGAACAACAACAGAACCAACAGCCCCCACCTCCTCCTCCGGTACAGCCGGAACCTAATGCGAATATGAATGATGGGGATATTATTGCTCTGACCCAGAAGTTCAGCAAAATGAAACCGCTATCCTTTCAGGGAGGCCTTGAACCGTTAAAAGCTGAAGCTTGGGTTCTGGAAACAGAAAAACTATTTGAAGTGTTTCCGTGCTCCGAAGCGAATAAAGTATTGTTAGCTACCTTCACCCTACAGGAAGAAGCTAGAAAGTGGTGGATGTTGATCCGCGATACAAATACTGTTATGACTTGGGCTCTGTTCAAGGAGTCCTTCTTTGAAAAGTACTTCCCATAGTGTATCAGGGATAGGAAAGTGACTGAATTCGAACAACTGAGACAGGATACGATGTCCGTTGCGGAATATGAAACAAAATTTACTGAACTTGCCAGATATGCACCACACATGGTGGACACTGACTACAAGAAGGCCAGAAAATTTGAGGGTGGCCTTAATGTTGCAATACTTGACCGAATAAATGTTTTGAAACTACCGACTTTTGTGGGTGTTCTCGACCGGGCATTGATGGCCGAGTTAAACATTGAAGCACTGAAAACTGAAACACCAACGTCAGAATGGCGTAGTAAGAGGCAGGGTTTTAAATTCAAGAAAGGCAAGCACAACCCGGCCAACAAGAAACAGAATACGGGGTCGACAACTAAACCCAGTCAAGGGAGTGGGTTCATTCCACCCTGCTCTGTATGTGGCAACAAGCACAAAGGGGTTTGTCACAAAATATCCGGAGCCTGTTACAGATGTGGCAAAGTGGGCCACATGGTTAGAGACTGTCTCTCTGCTCCGCAAGTTAGTAGCAAAGCTACGCCAAGCGCAGCAGCGTCAACCGTAGCACCAAAGCCTAACCCCAAAGCTACCGGGAAGGAGCCCATGAGGCAGGGCCGAGTATTCGCCCTAGTACCGGGAGACGTGCAAAATACTGAAACCGTTGTGTCAGGTATCCTCTCTATTTGTACACAAAATGCATATGTATTGATTGATTCGGGGTCTACACATTCTTATGTATCGCATGCTTTCTCACGGAAATTGAATAAACCCTTAGAACCCATAAACTATCTGCTAGCCATATCATCGCCCGTAGGAGGATCCATGACATGTGCTTATATGTACCCCGCATGTGAAATCATTGTTGGGGATATGCATCTGTTTATTGATTTACTACCATTGAACATTGATCATTTTGATGTAATATTGGGGATGGATTGGTTACAAAAATATCATGCCACTATTGATTGTGTGACCAAGCAAGTTGTTTTCCGCCCGCCTGGTTTGCCTGAATTCGTGTTTAATGGGAGTGGAGTAGTACCTCCTCCGTATTTGATTTCGTCAGTGAAAGCCGTTAAATTACTTAGAAAGGGGTGTAAAGGATATCTGTGTTCTGTGCTGACTGTGTCTACTGATGATAGTGTTAAAACTGATGTGAATTGTATTCCTATAGTCAGGGAATTCCCAGATGATCTGCCAGGGAATTTGATTGATAGGGAGATTGAATTTACCGTCGATGTGATTCCGAGTACACAGCCAATATCGAAAGCTCCTTACAGAATGGCCCCAATTGAACTGAAGGAGCTGAAAGTGCAATTGCAAGAACTGCTAGACAAGAAGTTTATCAGGCCCAGTACTTCGCCATGGGGTGCATCGGTTTTGTTTGTAAAGAAGAAAGATGGCTCGCTGAGACTGTGCATTGATTACCGTGAATTAAACAAGGTAACTGTGAAAAATAAATACCCATTACCGCGCATTGATGATTTATTTGACCAGTTACAAGGTGCACAAGTGTTTTCTAAGATTGATCTCAGATCGGGGTATCATCAACTGAAGGTTAAACCGGAAGACATTGATAAAACTGCTTTTAGAACGAGGTATGGCCATTATGAATTTTTAGTTATGCCTTTCGGAGTCACGAATGCACCAGCTGCATTTATGGACCTCATGAACAGAATTTTTAAACCATACCTTGATGACTTCATTGTTGTATTTATTGATGATATATTGATTTACTCCAAGAGTATAGAAGAACATGAACATCATCTGAGACTTGCCCTACAAACCTTAAGAGAACAGAAACTGTATGCTAAACTGTCTAAATGTGAATTTTGGCTTGACCATGTTATGTTTTTGGGGCATGTTATTAGTAAAAATGGGATTTCTGTTGATCCGCAGAAAATTGAAGCTGTAGTGAACTGGCCTAGACCAACAAATGTGACTGAAGTCCGAAGCTTTTTGGGATTGGCTGGATATTACAGAAGATTTGTCAAAGATTTCTCCAAAATCGCTTTACCATTGACTCAACTGACTCAGAAGGGGATATCATTTGACTGGACTGACCAAAGAGAATCTGCTTTCCAGGAATTGAAAACTCGACTAGTGACTGCACCTGTTCTGACCTTACCTTCAGGTACGGATGGTTATACTGTGTTTAGTGATGCTTCTCATAAGGGTTTGGGATGTGCTTTAATGCAGAATGGGAAAGTAATTGCCTATGCTTCCCGACAACTGAGACCGCACGAAAAGAACTACCCGACCCATGATCTAGAACTTGCTGCAGTAGTATTTGCACTGAAAATTTGGCGTCACTATCTGTATGGGGTGACATGTGAAGTATATACCGACCATAAGAGTTTAAAGTATTTCTTCACACAGAAAGAACTGAACATGAGACAGCGGAGATGGCTAGAACTGATCAAAGACTATGACCTACAGATACTGTACGACCCGGGAAAAGCCAATACCATTGCCGATGCATTGAGCCGGAAATCAATTGGAAACTTAGCCTATTTACTCACAAGACAGAAAGAGCTGCTTTGTGACCTTGAAAAATCTGAAATTGAAATTGTTTTGCGAGAACAAGGTGGAACCTTAGCTGCTATTTCTGCTCAACCGGCACTGATTGAAGAAATTAAAGAGAAACAGCAACTGGATGACTTCTTGAAGACGATCATCGAAGAAAGAGAATCTAGATCGAGACCGGGATTCAAATTTGAGAATAATGTACTGAAATTTCAAAAAAGACTGTGTGTACCGAATAATACTGAACTGAAAAGAAGAGTTCTGCAAGAGGGCCACAACTCAAAATTTTCTATCCATCCAGGGAATACGAAAATGTATCAAGATCTGAAATTGAATTTCTGGTGGCCGGGAATGAAGAAAGAAATTGCCGACTTTGTATCCAAATGTCTTCATTGCCAACAAGTTAAAGCCGAACATCAACGACCCGCAGGCTTATTGCAGCCCTTACCGATACTGGAGTGGAAATGAGAACATATTACTATGGATTTTATTGTGGGATTGCCTCGCTCCAGTAAAGGTATGGACTCGATTTGGGTTATTGTTGATAGACTGACAAAATCTGCTCACTTCTTACCTGTTAAGACAATTTATAATGCGGACAAATTGGCTATACTCTATATTGATGAAATTGTTAGACTGCATGGAGTGCCTGTGTCTATTGTTTTTGACAGGGATTCGAAGTTTACATCGAGATTTTGGCAAAGTCTACAGATTGTATTGGGTACCGAATTGAGGCTGAGTAGTGCCTATCATCCTCAGACAGATGGACAGTCAGAAAGGACCATCCAAACTCTGGAAGATTTACTGAGAATGTGTGTCCTTGATTTTCAGGGAGATTGGGAAAGTCATCTGCCATTAGTTGAATTCGCCTATAACAACAGCTACCATTCGAGTATTGGTATGGCGCCTTTCGAGGCATTGTATGGCAAAAAATGTAGATCTCCAATTTGCTGGGCAGAAGTTGGAGACGGGCCTTTGCTTGGGCCCGAGATTGTTTATGAAACAACTGAGAAAGTGAAACTGATACAACAGAGAATGAAAACTGCACAGAGCCGACAGAAAAGTTATGCTGATGTCAGAAGACGAGACAGAGAGTATGAAGTGGGTGATCACGTATTTGTGAAAGTGACACCGATGAAAGGCCAGACTCGTTTTGGAGTCAAGGGCAAGTTAGCACCGAGATACGTCGGACCGTATGAGATTATTGAGAAAATTAATCCGGTGGCGTATCAAGTTGCGCTCCCTCCTGAAATGGAGCACATGCATAACGTTTTCCACATTTCGATGTTAAGAGATTATCTCCGGGGGATCCCTTTCATGTAATTGAGCCTACTCGGGTAGTGTTGAGTGATGACTACACTTACGAGGAACGTCCTATACAGATTGTAAACAGACAGATCAAGAAACTGATAAACAAGGAGATCCCGCTAGTGAAAGTTGACTGGCAAAACCATGGTGGTGTGTACGCCACTTGGGAAAGGGAAGATGACATGGCTAAAAGATATCCGGAACTGTTTCCACTGAATCCTGTTTTCTTCCAGAATGAAGGTAACTCGAGTTTAGAGGACTAAACTCCTTATAAGGAGGGGAGACTGTAATAACCCTCATCACTGCTTACCGATAACCATTGATTACCGTCAAACTGGACTGATTATGACTGATAATTGAACTGATTAAAGTACTGAACTGACTGACTGAAAACTGGAACTGAATTGACTGAGTCTATCTGTTTAATTGTGCATCTATCTGTTTGATTGATTATTTGATATGTTCGTGTTTTAGTGTTTAAACTGCTAATTGAAGGCCTTATTGGCGGCCGAACCGGGAATTGATTGATGTTTTATGATCATCATAATTAATGTGATTTTATGGTATAATTACCTGAAAACTGATTAGGTATGATTAAATTAGATTAAAATGAGTTAAATTGCAATGGTTGCCGTAATTACACAAGTGCCACTCTAGTGGCCCACTACTTGGACCTTCTTGAGACTTGATTTCACTTAGGAGCAACATTTGACCAGCCTTTTTCCTTGAGTTCCACCGAGTAGAGAGAGAGATGAGAGCTTTAAGAGAGAATTGAGTTCATGTTTGTGAATTGGCTTGAGAGACTTGAAGGAAATTGAAGTGTATTTGCATATTTGAGCTCCCTCACTCCTAATTCTACACCTAAGGTAGATCATTCATCTTCTTAATTGTGTCTTTGAGTTGTTCTTGCATGGTTCATGTCTAATTGTAAAGCTAAGTCATGAATTGGTTCATTAATGGTGAATTGAAGCTCACTTCATGCATGCATGTTTGAATTAATGAGTTTTCGAGTTGAAGTCATGGTAAAATGGTGCATGCATGTTCATAATTTTGTAATGGTCCATGTTTTCAACTTGTTTTGGGATCAAGTGGCTCCTTAGAACATCAAATTGGAGCTTCAAAATGATTTGAATTCATGCATGTTTGCATGTTCATATTGTTCATGAAATTGGTTTGAAATTGAGTTTGAATTAAACACCCTTGGGCTTTGATTTCTCAAAATTGAGCTTTGAACCGTGTTATTCTATATGTTTACAAGTGTTTTCTGGAAATTCAGCCCAAGAGGATCGGTTTTGGTGCTTTTGAACCTGGGTTTTGGCTTGAAGGTGCAATCTGGAATTCCCAGATTTTGCACTTCCGCTCGAGCATGGGAAGTTCCGCTCGAGCGTGGAATCCGAGCATCCAGTATCTCTGCACTGTTTTACAGTCCACTCGAGCGGAGGATTGGGAGCTCGAGCGGAGTCATGTGTCTCAAGCTCGAGCGGGCGTCGAGCGTCCGTCGAGCGGAGATTTCATCCATCCAGTACTTTTACAGTACGCTCGAGCGGGAAAGTTGACGCTCGAGCGTGTACCTTTGTTTCATGTCCGCTCGAGCGGGTAAACCTGCGCTCGAGCGGGAATCTATTTTTCTGAAAATTTCGAAACTGTTTTCTGATCACATCTTTGCATCCTCATCCCATTCTAGGCATTCTTAGGCCTAGTTTAAGGCATATCGTTGAGGATATAGATGTAGAACACACCGAGGCATTAGGGATTAAATTATGATATTTCCCAACTGTGTAGCTTAGTGTGTGTTCAACCTGTGAACTGTGTAGGGTTGGCGACTGGGGAGACACGCTCTAGCACACTGTAGCCCGAACACTGTGAGTAACAATTGTGTAAAGATATGTTCAACTGAGAATGTTTTCTGACTGTTTAACGAAACTGTTTTCTGAAGTACTTATTGTTAATTGTTGAATGTATGTCCTATATTCCAAAATGTATTGTGGCATCCTTAGCAACTGTTGTATACTGTTACTGCTACTGTTATAGAGATCTCTGTCGGTTCCCTCGCGGAACCACTATTGTTTACTGACTGATGGCCATCATTACTGTTTGGTCTTTAAGACCTACTGTTTACTGCTATGCTAATGGATGTACCACATATGACTGAATAACTGTTCTGATTGAAAGACTGAAGTATTGTTTAATGAACTGTTTTCATTACTGTAAGGACATTTCATTCTTAATCTCTTTACGCATTATATTATTCACTGGGCTTTAGCTCACTGTTTATATATATATGTAGGTGCTCAGCCACCAGATCGGAGCTATGAGCGCGGGTTAGACTCCAGTTTTGTCAAGCCAGCCTTTGTGCCTCACTGCGTGGTTCCGAGTTGCCATGCTATGGCTTTGGGGTGCTCTGTTTTCTTCCCCCCCCCCCCTCCGGTCACTGTTTAACTACTGTATAGACTGTCAGTTGCTAACTGTACTGTTACCAAGGGATTAGGTCCATGTACTGTGTAACTGTAAATTTTGTATAGACTGTACTGCTTGTGTATGCGAATGCATGAAAAATCTTTTTGGCATACAGACTGTCACAGCTCAATGGACATTATTTATTTACTGTATTGGCTTCCGCCAGGCCCTGTACTCTGTTTTACTGTGTTACTGTTTTGCAGGCCTTCGGTAATCTCGGATTACTGGCCGGTTACGGTGCTAAACCCATAGGGCCGGGTTTGGGTCGTGACAATAGCGAAAGATTTGCTACTAACCACCTACCTAATGTTGTCGATACGGGGTTACGTGCGGACGTTGTTTGCATAGATCAAAGCCTACGTATGCTTAGGACTGTTGTCGGTGTTTCGTATGTCGTTGTTTTTATGTTGTTATTTTGTATGTGATCCATTGTCATGGATGTTGTGACATGTACGTTTGGTTTTGTATCACCTATGTAGTTTTTGTCAGTACTGTGTTCGTCTTGTATGACATGATATTTCTACAAAGAGTTATAAAAACTATCTTTGTCTGTTGGTGTTTTGTACTAGTATATACAAAACTGCATTAATTGCCTATGGACTTGGGTTTCCAATGTGGACATGAAAAAAATATACTCAAATTTTGTTAAACTGATACATCATTAACTGTACAAGCAAGATTGCATTTCTCATAACTCTAGCTACACTAATCGCACTACTCATGGCAATGAACCGTTCGTCACCCCGTACCCCTTCCAAGAACCGAGGTAAGGCTATTACGTCAACCCAACGATAACCAGTCCACAAATGCCAGTTCGACAGTGACAATACAAAGCTGTATCTACAACTCGTCATAGCTGAAATGGATGCGAGTAATCGACAACCATGTGAATTGTCGATAACTGGGTATAAGAACGCTGCGAACAAGTTTTTGGACAAAACTGACCTGCTACATTCGGCCAAACAAATAAAAAACAAATATGACAACTTGAAGAAAGATTGGGTTGTGTGGAAAAAGCTGGAGAATGCCAGCCAAGGCTTGACAGGGCTTCGGTACGACCAAGAGACGGGTTTGTTCACAGCTCTTTATCATTGGTGGGCAAAAATACAAGCGGTATGTCGTGCAATTATTATTTTTTCCATAATTGTGTACTATTTATGATTTGTGGTGCAATATTTTGCTTACGGAACTACTTTCTAAAATCAAAGCAATTTCTGAATACATTGAAGTTATCCTCGAAGATAATTGTGCCACGTTTACAATTATTAGTTGTACTGTTTTCATTACTAGTTGCTACATTGTTAAAATTCTTTCTTGTGAACCGCACAACTTTGCATGTTTACAATTATTTGTATGCTTTCAATTATTGTCTCTAAAGTATTACTGGAACTGATTATTGTCAGAGTAAAACATTGTCAACGATGTACAATATTTGTAGTACTTACACAATTCCTTCCACTAATTTGGTATTGGTGCACATTTTCAGTTACGTAATTCAGTTTTATTGGCTTTAACTATCATTGCTGCTTCACTTGCAGCCTTGCAAATAAATTGTAACATTTTTTTACATATGTCTATTCTTTTGTCTCAGATGAACAACTGATGTGCTAAGTTCAAGATGAAACCTCTAGAGCACTTAGAGCTCATGGAACAGGTGTACTTCGGCGCAGCTGCGACGGGGAAACATGCATGGACTCCAACTGAACTGTGTGATGATGATGATGCTACCCCGGCCAATGCCAACGAGGATCGTGGCATGGGACCTCTCAGTGCTGGCACACCACCATATCCGGGGCCATGATACTGTCGAGGAAAACATGGTGAATAGTTCCTTGTTCGACGATGCTCCACCGCAGTCAGCTGTTGACGGATCAACCAATGCAAAACGTCGCAAGCGGCCAACGCCTGGTACTGTCGCTAGTAGTATGGATAACCTTATGGAGGCAGTCAGAAAACAAAGCCGGGAATTGAAAATTACGCAATATTTTGTCACAGGAAAGGGTGAGAACAATGTGGGGGACTATCTTGCAAGGCTAATGAGCTCGCTTGGACTGGAGCCCGGCGGTAAGTTGTTCTCATTCGCTTGCAGCATAATGGATTCACCGGTAATCATGACCTCATCATGGCCCTCCCCCTAGATTACATTGTCAACTGGTTGAAAGAGAAGCGTGCCTGCACGCTGGCCAATGTTGGTAGGGACCGTAAACGGGACGCACGTCTGTTCGGGAGTGATGGTGTGGTTGATATGGATTAAGCTTCTGCTCTTGCATTGTCTTTTTTACTGTTGCCATGGTACTATAGTTCAAATGTTTGTGGACTTTAATGTTGTGGATGTTTTTTTTTTTTTTATGTGTTGTTTTCGAAATATTTTTTTAGAAGAACCATATGTTTGACAATAGTGTAGTCGTTAATTTCGCTTGTATTGGGTGCATTTAGTTAAGTTTGGAAACTGGTCAAATATTTATATGTTATTCTTGTTTGTTATAGTTGTCAAATTTGCTATTAACTTTAACAAGAAGTTTTTATTTTTATTTTTATTTTTTTCGTTGTGTAAATTGTTGTAGGGTTGAACATATTTTGTCTTTATGTTGGTAGATGAGAGGAATAGGTTTTCACCCATTGTCTATGACATGGGTAATGTCTGCAAAGTGTACAAGCCAGCACATGCCACTCTTGTGTCACATGTTGGCAATGCAAATGAAGCATGGCAATGGAATCTATTGTATGCATCATGTACTACATTTCAGATTTGTATGTCGCAGTGTGTACAAAATCGCAATAGATAATTGTGTTTATTTCTTTTGAAAATTTCTATATTTATTATTTTTATTTGTGGTTCTATTTATTTATTTATTTATTTATATTTCTGCATTTATTTATTTATTTAAGGTTCTATTTATTTATTCATTTACAGTTTCTGTATTTATTATTTATTTAATTTTTGCTCTATTTATTTATTTATGGTTCTATTTGTTTATTTATATATATTTTTGTATTTATTTATTTATTTATATTTCTGTATTTATGTAATTATTTAAATATTTCTTGTGCAATATTTATGTATTTATTTGTGTGTCACATGTTGGTGATGCCAATGAAACTGTTGCTTACTTTGTTGCTAATGCGATGGATCCATCAGAATGGAATCTGGTAGCCACTTTCAACATGTGCTACCTTTCACAAGGTATTGTCACATCTTTATTCTTCATGCATCACATGGAAACAGTTGTATGTGGTACTTCAACATATCAAACAAGTGCTATATATGGAGATGATGGTATGTTCGTATGGAAACAACAGCTTGGTGGCATAAATCAGTTCAGTTGTTGTTGTCTTCCAAATTTCCCTTCTGTGGAAAAAGTGCTGCATTTCATTTTTTGTTCACTTCACAGTAACATAACCTCATCGAAGGTGTGGTACGTGCCTGACATTAATATGTATTTACACTTGCTATTAATGTATTTTTTGGAACACAATTTCTGGCTTGCAAATGTTGGAAACTGTACAAAGTGGTTACTATCGACTAACCTAGATAAATTTGGTCAATTTTTTTTTGTTTTTTTGGTATTAATGGTTCTAATCCAACTTATTTTATAAAGTGTATGCAAATCTTGTATGAGTTTTTTCTGTGGTTTGCAACGTCCATGGATCTGCAAGAGGATACTAGCTCCGGAGTGGTATGCAATAGGCAAATAAATGCATGGATACGAGAGATGATCAGAAAAATGGAATCGATGACATCAATGATATGGGTGGAAATTACACGGGTTGCCAATGAGTACCTGTATGTTAACAAGATTCCTTTTCACACATCATCATTGACTAGTCGCTTTTGGATAGAGGAGATGCTTCGAGGTCGAAATAAAGCATTTCAGCAAAATTTTTGGATGTCAAAGGATGTGTTCTTATTGTTGTGCAAGACATTAGTTAAGGATTTCGGCTTCCCACTACCACAGCGTCCCCATGGTGTGGACGTAGTTGAGAGTGTCGGCATGTTCATATTCGTGTTGTGGGGCTTCTCGAGTTGGGATATTAAAGACTGTTTCCAACACTCAGGGGAAATAGTATGGTGTCATGTAATGCACTTTCTTAAAGCAATGAAATTGTTTACAAGTGCACACTATTGACCGACGAGGTCATAACACAACATACATCCGTACTTAGAGTGCCGATGAAAATATTTTCCATTCAGAGTGAGTTTAATCATTTTACGAATATTTTATGAATAGTAACCACATTAAGAAAACAAGGGATTACAATTTTGGGGCTAATGTGTTCGTCCTTGTTGCTTACGTAATTGCTATGTATGCTTGCCCAGGACTATGTTGGCTCGCTAGACGGCATACACGTGGAGGCCTATCTCTCACCGCGGGAGGCAGCGCCATATTTTGGTCGTAAAAGACGGCATATGCAAAACATACTTGTGGTGTGTGATTGCAACTTGTTTTTTACTTTTATCTCTTGCGGATGGGAGGGTAGTATGCACGACGACAGAGTTTTTAATGAAGTAACACAGAACCCAACCAAACAATTCCCCAACCCAGAGGAAGGTTAGCTGAATAAGGGATGTTCAATGTTGTTATTAGTTATGTGTATTTGATTAATGAATGATGTTACTAGTGCAAAATGATCTTACTACAAGCAGGAAAATATTGCCTTGTTGATACGGGGTACAAGAACTAAAAAGGCTTTTTGGCGCCGTTTAAGGGATGTTGATACCACTAGAAAGAGTTTTGCGCTATTGGACGAGCAAGAAATGCAAAAGAAGTTTTCAACACGGTGCACTCCTCCTTAAGGAGTTCAAGTGAACGTATGTTTGGAGTATGGAAAACGCGATGGGGATGCCTACATAACATGCCTCGATATGATTTTGAGAAAGTATAGGTGCCATTGGTGGGGGCTTCAATGGCACTACATAATTTTATACGCCGCAACTCTAACGACGATGAAACCTTCAACAAGGTTGCCAATGTAAAGACTTTTACTTTTAACGACATGCCAAATGTTGTGGGCGTTGGTGATGACGATGATAGTGAATCAGAGGGTGATGATGACGTACATATGTACGAAGTTAGGAAATCAATTCGGAATGAGTTGTTGCAACATCGGCATCAACTCGGGCTGTAATCCTGTTCGGGCTCTACCAATTGATGGGAAATGATATGAATGTGCCAAACTATTGAACTTGTTATAAAAACTGTCTGGTTGTCTTCGTAAACCAAAGGTTGTCAACTGCATTTAGCAGACATAAATATAGAGAAAAAAAAGGGAAGAGCGCAATTTCTTCATAAAAATTGAATAATTTTAATAATTGCATTGAATAATTTAATAATTTTAATGTGATGTGTACTGCAACATTGAATAGTTTAATAGTTTCAACTACGTAACATTGAAAAATTGTAATATTACATTTCCAAACACATGGGTAAAAAAGTAAATTCCGTAAGTTGTGTAAGGGTATTTTGGTCATTTGAATGTGATGTGACAATATAAACAAATATTAAACTCAAAAGCCAAAAGTCAGCTTTTTACCAACTTCCCAAATCACTTTCCAAAAAAGCTAAAAAGCTTGGTAAAAAGCCAAAAGCTATCTTTTTACCAACTACCCCAAACACCCCTCAGACAGCCATTATTCACGTGCATGCCCATTTGTGGTCTATTCCTTGGTTGTTTCCACTAATATAACCAATCAACCCATGTGCAACAATTGCCAAAGCACAAGAACATAACCAAATCACATAATTGTTTCCATCCAACTAACATGACTAATTTGGAGAGACAAATTAAGAGTGCCTACAAATGCACCCACCAGTAATTATATCAAAGAAAACCTTTGAAAAAGACTGAAATAATGGAAAATATAACTTCCTAGCACCCAAAAATGCATAAATCTGAACCAAATGTGACACTGTTGACCACTCACCATTACAAAACCTAACCAAAATACATTAGAACCAGCAAAAACAATAACCAAATGTGACACTGTTGAAACCAAAATCTCCACACACACACACACACACAAAACAAACAATGCATAATATATATATATATATATATATATGATTAATATTTTACTTAGAAGTTAGAACCAATTGCTAATATATATATCACAGGACATAGAAATTTTTTGTGTCTAGAATAACAAATGCAATTAAAACAAATTTCATATAAATTAAAAAATTTAGAATTCAGATTCAACATATAAATTTTATACAAGTTTCTATTCATTTTAATTTTGAATTTATAACACTTAATCTGAATAAAATTAAATTTGCCCAAATATGATAAATAAATAAAAAAAAACCCTAGTAATTAAAATCATACGTCCTAATTCATGATATTTTCTTAATATGTAAAATTAAAAAAAAATTGCAATTGTATCAACATGACATTGAAAAAAAAGATAATAAAAGTATTACAAATTGAAAACAACAATAAAAGAGAATATGAATCACATGCTTATAATAATGAGAAGATTAATAGCAGAACTAGCACTTTTTTTTTTCCTTCTATATTCCCAAGTTGATTTGACTACACGCTTTCAATCAATAAGGCGACGTGCAGGCGCAGCATGTCAAACCCTTCTTAGGGTTTTTTCCTTTGTGCTTTCTGGCTTTTTCTCATCAAGAAAAAGAAGTGTACTTTTAATTATATTTTATATTTTTTTTATTCCATTTTTTTTTTTTAGAAGTGACCTGGGCTATCTAGTGACTAGGTCGGACCCACTTGACAATGACAAAACCAGAAGCATCGGGGCCATCTTTGCTTAAACAAATATATATTATTGATATTTTGTTCAAAAGTAATATATATTGATAACTTTTTTTTTTTATTTGAGCGGGGGGTCGTGGCCCCTAGTGGTCTACACGTCAATCCGTCCCTGTTGATCACCGTTTGATTAATCAAGACAAATAAATTTTTTTTATTAATCAAAAATTAAGATGGTCAAAATTTTCAAATGGGTGTGGGTCCTACTAAAATTATGAATCTTAACCCATTTTAAATTATGGGTTACACCAAAGGAAAAGTGAACCTATTGTTATACACATTGTACACGTTTTCGCGTGTCCTTTACTTACATGCATTTATGCCTTGCTTGCTTTACACATGGCGTGCGTTTTCGCGTGTGCTCATGTGTTTATGCACCTTTCTCCCCTTTTCAAGTTTCTATACACATTGCATGCGTTGTTGCGTCGTGCTTTGCTTATATGTGTTCAAGTTTCTATACACATTGCATGCGTTGTCGCGTCGTGCTTTACTTATATGTGTTCAAGTTTCTATACACATTGCATACGTTGTTGCGTCGTGCTTTACTTATATGTGTTCAAGTTTCTATACACATTGCATGCAGTGTCGCGTCGTGCTTTGCTTATATGTGTTCAAGTTCTTATACACATTGCATGCGTTGTCGCGTCGTGCTTTACTTATATGTGTTCAAGTTCCTATACACATTGCATGCGTTGTCGCGTTATGCTTTACTTATATGTGTTCAAGTTCCTATACACATTGCATGCGTTGTCGCGTTGTCGTGCTTTACTTATATGTGTTTAAGTTCCTATACACATTGCATGCGTTGTCGCGTCGTGCTTTACTTATATGTGTTCAAGTTTTTATACACATTGCATGCGTTGTCGCGTTATGCTTTACTTATATGTGTTCAAGTTCCTATACACATTGCATGCGTTGGCCCTGTTTGGTAGAGCTGTGGGAAAGTTCTTATAGCTTATACCTTAACAGCATATAGCTTATAACTATAAATATAAGCTAATTTCTGACTTATAAATTAAGTTTCTCCTGCCTCACTCAAACAATAAGCTTATTTCTGACTTACAAAAAGTTATTAGTTGCATTGTTAAGCTAAACCAAACACATCAAAATAGCTTAAATTAAGCTGAAAGCTGAAATAAACTGAAAAAAAAGCTGTACCAAACAGGGCCGTTGTCGCGTTATGCTTTACTTATATGTATTCAAGTTCCTGTACACATTGCATGCGTTGTCGCGTTATACTTTACTTATATGTATTCAAGTTCCTATACACATTGCATGCGTTGTCGCGTTATGCTTTACTTATATATGCTCAAGTTCCTATACACATTGCATGCGTTGTCGCATTATGCTTTATTTATATGTGCTCAAGTTCCTACACACATTGCATGCGTTGTCGCGTCGTGCTTTACTTATATGTGTTCAAGTTTCTTTATTTTCACACATTGTGCATGTTGTCGCATGTGCTTTATTTACATGTGTACATTTCATTCCTGCTATACACATTGTACATATTGTCGCATGTGCTTTACTTACATGTGTACATTTTATTCTTCGCTTTACACATTGTATATGTTGTCGCATGTGCCTTACTTACATGTGTATACTCTTCCTCACCTCCACACATTGTACACGTTGTCACGTGTACTTTACTTATATATGTTTGTGCCTTCATAGCATTGTTATGCTTGTTTCAAATCGCATTGTTATGCGCACACTCGGGTTACGTTATTATGCACCCCTTCCGCCTGCATTGTCATGCACCCTCTCACTCGCTTTGTCACGCACTTTTCACTTGCATTGCTATGCATGTATCTAACGATATTGTACCTATTAAGTTCTCTTTGTTTTTCAGGCACGATATTGTATGTACGGTTCATTTGAGGCTGGCACGACCAGAGGAACAGGACAGGAACGATATTGTATGTACAGTTCATTTGAAGCTGGCACGACCAGACGAACCGCACAGGTACTGTTTTCTCCGCGTCAAACGTAGCGAGAATTACATAATTCTCTTACATCCTTTCTGCATTGTAGTGTAGTTTGGTTTGTGCTAGCTTAAAACTGTCACATGTTATGCTTCATTACAGCTTTCTTTGCATGATCATAAGTTATGCTCGACTTTGTGCATTGTTTTGCAATTTGCCCCTGCCTCCGGGCACATATCTTTGTTTGTAGCTTGTATGCTTGTCTAAGTCTTCGGCTTTGTCAAAAATGTGTTGTCTCTGGGCTTTGACATTCACTCCCATCATTGTTATGACTTTTGAGTTCTGTCAAAGAGGGGCAACTGTAGACACCCCATTTTTGACCGTCCTCAAGACTTGGACGTCATCGTTTGAACACTCGGTGATCATCCATGTTCGTGTTCATTTTGAGATCCCGAAGGACTCGGCTACGCGCCTTGCCTTAGGATCTCTCGACTTGACTGTTTTGTGCTTGGTTGTGGACCAAGGACTTGTGGTTTTTGCACCTGAGGATAAGAAGTGGCTTGTTAGCCATCCCTTAAACCCACCGGCCGTGGCATGAAGCCACCGGCCTTGCTTTCTGTCTACCGACCAATTGTTTGGTCGGTCGGCCATTTATTTGGCCGATTGTCTCTTTTTCTGGCCGGTGCCTCCTTTTTGCCTTTTTTAGGCATTGTGCATGCCAGCTGTGCCAGCTGGAGTGCACGAACTTGTCCTCCATACACGTGTATGGAGAACTTGCACCCTTTGCACCCTTTTGCTCTAAGCTTCTTGAAGAAGCTTAAACCCTTTGTCTTAGCTTCCTCCAGAAGGTTGAACCCTTTGTCTTAGCTTCCCCAAGAAGCTTGAACCTTTGGTCTAGCTTCTTGAGGAAGCTTTACCCCTTTTGCCTTAGCTTCTCTAAGAAGCTTTGGTCCTTGTTTTGTTCTATAAAAGGAGGCCTCTCCTTCCATTAGAGGGGTTGATCAAATCAGAGATATATATGATATATATGTCACTCTCTCCCTATATCTCCCTCTCTCTTTTCATTTGTGTGTGTTAGAGTGTCCAAAATGGTGTTTTGTTCTTAGTTTTGTACTAAAACACCTAGTGTTACACCATACTTCGGTTTTGGAGGTGTTGGGAGTTTGTTCTTGGAGTTTTGAGTGGGTTTTGATCAGAAGGAGGGGGCTGGAGTTACTGTTCTTCAAGTGTTCTTCAAGGGTGAGCACTATTACTTTATATTCTCCATTTTTGCACTAGCTTTTAGCCTATCTTGCATGTTGTTTTAAGCTTAGTGTATAACTAATAAAATTTCTAATTTTTGATTTTTCATGTTTAAGATGTTTCATTAAGGTCATTTTGGTGTTTGGGGTTGTCCTCCCCCTCTTAGGCCTTGTTTGGCCCTTTTTGTGCCTTCTTTGTTTGAGCTTTGAGAACTTTCATGTATTGGCCTTCTCACCACTGAAATCCAAAGGATTTTCAGTGGTGGTGAAGGAGTTTTGAGGTCTTGTATAGGACAAGGACACCCCTCTCCCTTTGTGTCTCATTTGCTTATGTTTTTGGCTCATAAGGGTAGCATGCATGCTTAGTCAATTTTGGTTCCATTTCAGAGGGGTTTTTGTTGTTATTTGGTCATATTATACCTCTATTTTTGGTCAGATTAATAGTCCATTGCATGCATCACGCACTTGCTTTGTAATCCCCCTTATTGTCATAACATGCATCTTGCATTTGAACCACCATGCTTGCATGTTTTGGCTTAGCTTTGTGAAGTTCTTGGTCATGTTTTAACATGCTTAAGGTCTATCTTGGGTCTTTGGAGTCATGCTTGTCATGCTTTGTATAGCCACTTTGCATTTTGGCTTGATAGCCTTGGGTGTGTGAGTCATGAGCATGCCTTATTTGGGTTATTTCAGTGATTTGGAATCACTTGCCATGCTATTTCAGTCCATGTTCCATACTTGTATGCTTACATTCATCATCCTTTCCATGTTTTGAAGAGTTGTCCTTTCATGCCTTAAAAAGGGTTATAGTGTATGCCTTTTGTTTAAGTCCTTGGGCTGCCATATCAGTGGATTTTGGGGTGTATTTTGACGCATTGAAACTCTGTTTTTGGTTGCATAATCCATGCCATGTGTGGTCATGATAGTTGTAGTGGAATGCTCCCTTTTATAGCCTTGAATGCCCCTTGTTTCATGCCCATTTCTTAGCATGTTTTAGCTTTGTTCCATGCCTGCTTTAGTCTTGTTTTGGAGTGCCTTAGGACTGTTTTAAGTCACTTTGGTCCTTTGGGATTTGGTTGACATAGCTATGGTTTGAACCCCTTTGTTGGCCTCAAGTTTTGGACCTTATTGCATGCCTTGCTTGCATGTTTTATTTGACTTGGCATCATCCTTTGCATGTGCTTCAGAGCTTAACATGTTGGTCTAGTGTCCATGATTGTCTTCTTTTAAGTGTCCTTAAATTTTGCCTTTTGTGCCTAAGTGTTGGGGCCTTTGCATGAGCATGCCTAGTTGTGTTTTATCCATCATTTCCATTGCACTTTGGCCACTGTTTTGGGGCATGGCTGAGGTCTCCCATTTCGGTCTAAGTCCATCCTTGTACATAGTTGCATGTTTGGTTAAGTGTTGCATCTTATTACATCATTTGCAAGCTTGCATTATATCATGTTTGCATGTTCTTGCTACACTAGTTTAGCTTGCATGTTAGGTCACATTGCATTGCATCTTGCATGCTTAGCACATTGTACATTAGCCATGTTTAGGTTGCATTGCATTTGGCATGCTTTGCTAACTTCGCCATTTTGCATATTTGAGCCATATAGCATACATGCATTGCATTGTGTTTGGTTTGGGGTGGCAAACCAAACATGAGGTATGAGGTGTGTTCGTACTTAAAGTGACGAAACACGCCTCAAACCTCGGTCGCCGACACTCTTGATCCTAACATGATAGAGTGTGTAGCATTCATTTGTTTTCATTGCATTCATTTTACATTAATTTACAAACTTGGCACCTTTGGCCGTCAAGCATTGAAATGCGTGATTGGTGGCTCGAGGACTGAAAGCCATGCTCTCTTGAGTTCATTGCATGATAGGGAGAGTGGCTACGCACACATTGCCTTGAAAATACCTTGCCATGCACTGTTTGTCCTCTGTTGCAGCAGAACCAGTATTCTGCAGGAAGAAATGGCCGGTCGGCAATCTTCAGTGCTGGCCGACCACAAAAGCCCAGTCAATGGACCAACTTCTAGTCGGTTACCATATTTCCATAGCTAGTGGTCAGATATCTCGGCCGGTGATATCCCATAATGATCAGAGAGTAATTCAGAAGCCTCCTAAGAATTTTCACAATTATCAGAGGTGCAGAACAGTGCAAACAGAGGCAACCGAGGCATGGCAACGGGTTTCCAAGCAAGGCGAATCGAGCATGCATCATCCAAGCATTCCGAGGCGGAATTGCGGCGGCCTCTTTACTGCTTTAGTTGACTAGTTAATTTGTTAATTAGTTAAGTGGTTGTGTAATATTTAATTAGCTTGTTAGTTAATTAAATTTGTATTATTCTTTCGGACCCTCCGAGCGAGAGCAATTGTGTAATAAGTGTGCGTGAGTGTGTGTATGTCTTCCAACCCCACGTCTTTCTCTCTTTTATTTACTAGCTTATGATGGTTAGATTAGGGCATGTTTCAATTAGCATACTTATGCTCGTATGTTTGCATCCATTCATCTGTCCTGCATACACCGGGCTTGGCGCATCATACTAACTGCATTGTATTTCAATTCCGAGTTGAATACATGTTATCTGTTGCATTCCATATGCCATGTTTACAATAGCCGAGCCTATTGTAGTTGCATTTTTGCATGTGTTGCATTAGGCATTTCAGCATAGTTAGGGCTCATGCATGATCTCTAATTAACTTCTTTCTTTGGCTTGGAGTACTCGGTAAGCATTTACGCTTTAGCATCCTTACATGAGTGTGAGTGTTGCCATGACAGCATGCTTACCATGAGGCTATATGCTTATATGATATAACTGCCTGAATGTCTGTGGGTGCAGGTTGGATTATCAAAATTGGAATAATGCATTGACTGTGAGTTTTAAAGCCCACTTGAGAGTGACAAATCCATATTTTAGCCTACTTGCGAGTAGCAAACCGTTTTCAAAACAAATATGAAATGTTTTGTTCCAATTCAGGCGATCCAGTCTATACTTGTATGCTGTGCACATCACATAATAAATCTAGGCTAATAACCGGAATAAGAACGCATAATGTTTTCAAAACTAGATATCATGGTTAGTATAGGCCGATCTTCGGATTGGGCGAGCGGGGGTGCTCATAGCTGACCTTCCCCAATCGTACCAAAGTTCCCGAACCGAGGCAACTTTGGTGATGACGGACACGTGGCCTTAGGCAACGAGTCAGGGTTTCCTAAATTCCCCCAAAATAAAACATTTAGGTGGCGACTCTGTATTTGGCAAAGCAGTCCATGTTTGGCACTTCTTTCAAAAAAAAATCTATTTTTCAAAACGATTTGCCAGATTTGGACTCTTTGGTGATTTATCAATCTCACATTGCACATTGTGAGATCAGATTAAGAACCGTGACAATTTGAGTCCTGAACTGTAGTGAGCCCAGATGAACAGAACGGGATTCCCTCCCGGGACGTTCGGGGATGTCTACACTAACATGACTAATGTGGAGAGACAAATTAAGAGTGCCTACAAATGCACCCACCAATAATTATATCAAAGAAAACCATTGAAAAAGACTGAAATAATGGAAAATATAACTTCCTAGCACCCAAAAATGCATAAATCTGAACCAAATGTGACACTGTTGACCACTCACCATTACAAAACCTAACCAAAACGCATCAGAACCAGCAAAAACAACAACCAAATGTGAAATTGTTGAGACCAAAATCTCCACACACACACACACACAAAAAACAAACAATGCATAAAATATATATATATATATATCACAGGACAGAAATTTTTTGTGTCTAGAATAACAAATGCAATTAAAACAAATTTCATATAAATTAAAAAATTTAGAATTCAGATTCAACATATAAATTTTATACAAGTTTCAATTCATTTTAATTTTGAATTTATAACACTTAATCTGAATAAAATTAAATTTGCCCAAATATGATAAATAAATAATAATAAAAAAACCCTAGTAATTAAAATCATACGTCCTAATTCATGATTTTTTCTTAATATGTAAAATTAAAAAAAAAAATTGCAATTGTATCAACATGAAATTGAAAAAAAAGATAATAAAAGTATTACAAATTGAAAACAACAATAAAAGAGAATATGAATCACATACTTATAATAATGAGAAGACTAATAGCAAAACTAGCACTTTTTTTTTTCCTTCTATATTCCCAAGTTGATTTGACTACACGCTTTCAATCAATAAGGCGACGTGCAGGTGCAGCATGTCAAACCCTTCTTAGAGTTTTTTCTTTGTGCTTTCCGACTTTTTCTCATCAAGAAAAAGAAGTGTACTTTTAATTATATTTTATATTTTTTTTATTCCATTTTTTTTTTAAAGAAGAGATGTAGGCTATCTAGTGACTAGGTCGGACCCACTTGACAATGACAAAACCAGAAGCACTGGCGCTATCTTTGCTTAAACAAATATATATTATTGATATTTTGTTCAAAAGTAATATATATTAATAACTTTTTTTTTATTTGAGCGGGGGGTCGTGGCCCCTGGTGGTCTACACGTCAATCCGTCCCTGTTGATCACCGTCTGATTAAGCAAGACAAATAAATTTTCTTGATTAATCAAAAATTAATATGGTCAAAATTTTCAAATGGATGTGGGTCCTACTAAAATTATGAATCTTAACCCATTTTAAATTATGGGTCACACCAAAGGAAAAGTGAACCTATTTTGACAATTGGGTTTGTTAGGTTTTTGTTATTGGCAATCTCGTTTGACAAAACTCCTTTCAGTTGTAATTTTATTTGTTCTTTTATTTCCGTGAGGCTATGAGTATTTAGATGCGAATCTAACCCGAATTGTGCCTTGCAAAGGAGTTTTTGATATTAATTTTTTCATATTTTGTCACTTCGTTGACTATGTCGAGGATCGAGCTACTCGGTTAACTCACGGGGGTCAATGGGCAGCGCCCCATGGCGAGTCCAGGGCAGAGCTCGAGTGGGGTTGAGGGGCAGCGCCCCCGGAGCAAAAAAACAAAATTGCAGTCGCTTGAGCGGTCGATTGTGCGCTCGAGTGAAGATGCAATCCTTTCAGAAATTTCACTTCCCTGCAAAAGTACTGGGAGTTGTATTTTTACCCTCGGGCGGCCTTTCCTACACTCGGGTGTAGATCCTTATTTTGAAACATGTGTTTTAGTCAAACCGTTCGAGCGTCCATTCCTATGCTCGCGTGGAGATCGCGATTCTATTTGCTATATATCTGCGATTAATTCAATTTCTTGGATACGGCTTCCAGATCTTCTTTTTGGGTATTAGGGTTTTCATCTGGAGCTTCTTTACTTGTTTCCTTTGATATCTGTGAGAGTTTATATCATGAATTGAGTGAATTATATCCAAGGGTTTGTTTATTTGTTTTATTCACAAAAGAAAGAGTTGCTTTTCGGTGGATTCCGGAGTGGCTCATCGTCGTGGATTCGACATCATCGTCGTGGATTCAACGTTGAGCAAAACAATTCCGTAGTGAAGACGATGGTAGAAGAGGCGCGTTGGGGTCGATTCAATTTGGGCGTGAATTCGCTAGGTAATTGAGAGTACACTTGTGTAATTATTTTGTCTTCTTAATGGATTGTTTTGTGGCTTTTGCCTGTGTTTTTTTTATCACAATTGAAAGCGCTTCAATTGTGGTTTTTTCACGTTAAATCGTTGTGTTGATTTGTCTTTGATTGTTTGATTGGAATTGTTATTTAAAATTGATACATAAACACAAATAAACATCTCAGAGATTTTTTAATTTTTCGAGATTAACCCAAAAGTGTGGGGTCCATGAAGATATTTTGTCAAAGCTTGGTGGAATAATTCAAATTCAAATTCAAATTTTAATGCAAATCATTTCCATAAAGTAATAAATAAATTGCTATTTTCTTGGAAATTAGAGTCAATTTTGGAGTTTCCAAAATTAACCATTCCCTCCTAAGCCTATAAATAAAGGTTCTCATTACAGGAAGAGAGAGACACATTTTTTTTGGCTAATAGTCTTGCAGGCTTTAAGCAATCCCAAGACTCAGTCAAATTCTCTTCTTAAAATTTTCTTTAAAGTTCCTCAAACTTAAAAGGAAGGATTATCAAGCACTTCAAACTTGTGTCAATCCTTTCAAGTTACAAATACGAATTTGATCTCTCATTTCAAAGAGATCATTTCAAGACTCATTCGAGATCAAGCCCTTCAAGCCCTCGATCAAGCCTCTTTTCTCCAAGTTTCTCCTTAAAAAACTTGAAGAAATTTATCAACTTACCTAGTTCAATAACAAGCTTTACAGCCGTTGGATTGCAACCCATTTTGGAGATCGAATAAGAGGATCCACTCTTTTGTAATAGAGCAAACTACAGAGGATTGTACCCATTTATTATAATCAAATAAATCTAATTATTTGTGTATTTATTTCGTGTCTTAATTGTAGGATACCAAATTTGTGTTTACAATGACGACTAGAGATAATGGTAGCAGTTGGAAGTGATGGGAATGCCTGGTGGGGTAGGGTAGGGTAGGAATTAGGGTTATGGTTTGGGAAATTATAGTTAGAATGTTAGGGATGAAGAGGGTATAGTTGAGATTAAGGTCCAAACAAATAAGGTAGCAGCCCTCTAGCTAAAAAAGATTTGTTAACTTAAGAACACTCAACCTTTTTTTTTTTTTTTTTTTTGACAAATATCATTAGTGAAATTTTAATACCTCTATTACATCAATTATTACCACCTCTGATTGTTACAAAAAATCTTTGGTTGTGAGAGACAATTTTCTGGTGATCCCCACCAATCCCCAATGGTTTTTCCATCAACTCTTTTCGCAAGATTTCTCGACAACTTACTAACAACTTTTTTCTAATGAAGTCAAACTTTCAATTTTTAAAGTTTATTAGTAGAAATATGTAGCCATTAGAAGTAGGTATATGATATTTGCATTTGATTTTCATTTTTTGCAAAAACTTTAACCTTCAATTGGAAATTTCCATGTCGTCGCATAATAGATTTTACGGTGTCAACACAATGAATAGTCATAGTGTAAAGGTAGTGAAATTTCACTATATGCGGGTTGTGAAATTTCAATGTGAGACATTGTGAAATTTATGATACGAGGACAACGGAATTTTATTGTTACATACAAAAATTCATCATGATGCAACTGTAAACGTATGTTGTTTTTAATATATGAAGGGTAAGAGAAATGCATGTAAAATTATAGATAGAGAGACAAATGGAGGTAGATGATAGAGAATAAATAAAGATAGATTGGGAAAACAAATGAGACTGATTTGAACTAACCGTAGTTAGGGGTGGGTGCGGGTCGGTTGCGGCCACGGAACCTCCAATCTACCATCCGTCCGCCAGATTGGTGGATTGGAGAAAATCAATCCACATCCGTTTGCCAATCCGACGGATATGGATTGAGCGGATTGGCGGTTTGGTGGATGAATTGGCGGTTTCAAATTTTATAAATTTTCAACATAATTTAACTTATGCACCTCCTCAAAAAAAAAAAAGAAGAAGAAAGTATTACAGTCAATGACTTAAAAAAATATTACCATCACTGCATGCTTTATCCAAAGCAAGAAAGTTTGAAACTTTAGAATATCACAATCACTACATGCATTATCCACATACTACAATCGCAGCATGCCTTATCCACATAAAATATTACAATCTGTGGTTCTTAAAATATAAAAACAATTCAAACTACCAAAACTATGAACAAAGCAGTAGTAGAGATTGTATGTCTCTGTATTGTTACATCTATATTTGTTTTTGAAAATAAAAACCAACCAGCATATATCGTATTTTCTATTTATTATTTTTAGAGATAGATTTAAAAACCAAAAATATATAAATAAATAATACGTTTATTTTTTTCAATTCAAAAAAGATATTCAAGTTGAAAACTTTTTTTTAACAGAATATTTAAACTTTTTTTTAATTGAAAACACAAATAGAATATTTAAACAAACTGAAAACACAAAGTTTTATAAATTACTAGGGGTGCTCGCGGTTTGACGGTTCGGTTGCGGCCAAAGGAATCTCAAATCCGCCATCCGTCTGCCAAATTGATGAATTGGAGAAAATCAATCCGCAACCGTTCGTTTGTTATCACGCATCCGTTTAAAATGCGACGAATCAGTATAGCTTACCCCTAACCGTAGTAGAATGGTTGAGGAGGCTATACAAGGACAATGTTGTAAAACCGTTGTCATGGTGTGATGTCATCGTAATTAAGCAAAGGTAATGATGTGTAAATGATTTTGATAAATATACAGATGATAGTTAAAGCAATTAGTTGAAGTTGAGAAATCAATGACAGTAAAAAACTGTGGTTATGACTTGGTAGTGGTGTCACCGTTGACGTAGATCTAATGCACCTTACATAGAAGAAAGAGTATAAAGGGAGAGCGTATAGAAAAATAAATGATAGATAGAGACAAAATTTTAGAAAAAATGACTTCATAAGGTTATTTTTGTTCATTTATAGATAAGTTTTTAGTTGATTTAAAAAAAAAAAAATCATAGATATTTCAACTAGTAAAAAAAACTTTAAGTGGACTTCAACTTTAAAAATAATTTTTACAAAATTTTATCCCTAATTTTTCCAACAAAAAAAAACATAAAAAATGAAGTTGAATTTAAAAATTTATAAAATTTTGGATTCAAATTGAAAATAAAATATATATACTAGTCAATGTTTAAGGTTTTTTAAATTTTCAAAATATACTATATGATTTTTTTAGGATAAAATTACACTAACATTCCTTGAGATTTGTCTTTAATACAAATACCTTTCCACGTTCTAGAAATTACATCTCCTTCCCTAAGGTTTAAACTTTCATTACAATTTAATCATTCCGTTAGTCAACCATTAAGTCAACTAATAGGAAAAATTAATATATAAAATTAATTTTTTAAATGCATTCTTTACCTTTATTAAAAAAAATTAAAAATTATTAAATGAGTAAAGAAAATTTATAGGGAATTATAAAAATTCACTCAATATATATTATTATATTATCCAACATTTAGATAATGGTATGGTACACAAATTTTTGTGGTGTTAATTATCACAAATACTATAATTAAATCATTTTTATTCATAACTTAAACCAAATACATTTTAAAATCATAACTATAATAATGTTATAGTCAATAATTGTAACTAATACCATAATGAGTCATAACAAAAAAAAATGGCTAATGCATATAAAATTATTTGTCAATTTTATATATGCAAACAAAAATAAAATAGGCATTTCAAAAAATTAATTTCTTATATTAGTTTTTTCTATTAATTGACTTAACAATTGACTAACGGAAGGGTGAAATTGTATAATAAAAGTTTAAATCTTAGGGAGGGGGTGTAACTTATAGAATGTGAGGGGATACTTGTATTAAAGACAAATCTCAAGAGGTGTCAGTGTAATTTATCTTTTTTTATTAAATAATTTGGTGAAAATAATAAAGTAGTGTTTGGGAGAAGAAGATTTCAGTTAAAAAGTCAAAAGTCAATTAATTTTCTTTACTTGTTCAAAAAAATATTATTAATTTTCTTTACTTTTCAAAAAAAAGAAAATATTAGTTTTCTTTACTTTTGTATGTATTTACATAAAAAAAATTAAAAAATTATTAAAAAGTCAAATTTCAAATAAACCCTAACAAATTTAAAAATAATCATTTGTTAACATTTTTGTTTTATTTTTTTTAAAACTGAAAACAAAAACTTGTTTGGTATATTATTTTTGTTAAAAAAAAATGAAATTGTTTGTAAAATTTTTGAAAATACAAATAGTGTTTTCACTTGCTCTTAAAACAAGTTCTCACTTTCTTCTCTCATATATCGTCTTTTGCAATCACCCATCACTACCACCACTATTACCATATATTGTTGATAGATGGCAAATTCTGACCAATCTCAGGAGGAAGGATAGTCACTGTCATGATTTTTGGCCACCTTCTGTCATCTTTTCGACCACATCATAATATTTGATGACGTCTAATCCCTACCTCTAACAAATACACCTCTATTTATTTGTTGTCAATTTTGACAACTCATCAAATATATTTATTTGTTTATTTTTAAAATATTTGTAAACCAGTTTTATTTTTTTTGTAAACTGAAAATATTAACAAGAGGATATTTTAATTTTTAAGCGAAAATAATTTTGAAAAATTTTAATATATATAATTTTTGTAATACTTTTTTTTTAGAAACCAAGAATCCAGAAAGATCTGAGAGCATTTAACCTTTTTTCTAAAATCATTTTTCTTCAGTTCTTGTTCTTCTCCAATCGAACACGGCAGCGAACAACAAACAAGCATCGACTGCAAGGTCTCTCTCTCTCTCTCTAGCCCTAATTTCTGTGCCCTAACTGGTTTTTGGTTTCATTACAATTAAGTCTATTAAATCCTAATTTTGTTTTTCATACTAGTTTCAATCGTTTTAGTTATTCTTCGAAGAATCTAAACCTAGCTTAACTCTATTTCAATGTGTCTTTGAAACATATTCTTGTGGGATTTAATCGGTAAAGAATTTTCTTAAGTAAATTCATTTATATGTCAGTGTGTTGAATTTATGTGAAATTGTGGATTTGAATTTGATTGATTGTATAAACATGTTTCCTAAAAATTAATTTTTTTTTGTGGGTACTAGCAAATAAATTTTAATTGGCCGGCCTTGGTCTTGGCTCGGAACCTAACCCAATTATCGATCAATTGAGTTGGGATGTCGACTGCATCTACATCGGCAAGCTCCGTGTCACTGCCAAGTAGCTCGAACCCCTCCGTTTCTGCACAATTCACGTACTCGAATGGTTCTTACTTTCCGGTGCCTTTTCATCTTCAACAACCTTATGTTGCCGCTCCTCCTCCGCCTCCGGTGATGCAAGTGCACGTGCCGCCGGTGAAGGTTCCTTCTGTGTACCAGGCTCCGGCTCCCCTTCCAGGGGTGTACTCGCTCCCGCAGTATCAGCAGGTGAGTGCATGTTTTTCAATTTGATTTGATTCTCTTATTGTTTAGTTTTTATTTTAATGATTTCATAGGCCAATCTATGTCTATTTTATGCATATATCTTTGTGCTTTTGGTTGGGATTTTACATTGGTTCTTTTTTTTCTTGAACTTGTACTGCATTGATTGGTGGCTTTCTATATGAATTGTGTTGTTAACGATTTTCTTTATCTCCTGTATATTTATTATTTATTTTGCAATATTCATTCTCTTTAAATTTTTCGTGCGTTGATGTTGCCATAATAATGAGGGTAATTACAAAGACCTCTCCTCATGGTTTTGACAAACAAAAAATTGGGAAAAGATTGGAAGGATGGAAGCGAAGAATTGAAAAATGGATGCGAGACTTTCTTTGGGAAGGGTGTTACGAGGGTAGAAGGGATCACTTAGTTAAGTGGAAGGTTGTTTCTCTCCCTAGGGATAAGGGGGGTTCTTGCTATTACAAATATCGTTGCTAGGGACATTTCACTCTTGAGCAAATGGTTATGGAGTCGAAAGCAAGTTGTTACGGTATTCCATTATTAAAAGCAAGTATGGAATTCACGCCAATGGTAGAGATTTTAATGTGGTTTGTAGAGGCAATTGTCGGTTTCCTTGGAAGTCTATTTCTTGTTTATACTCACTAGCAGTGTTTTTAAAGGCTTAAGGCGCAGGAAGGCGCTGAAGGTCTTTTGGGACCTAGGTGCAAGGCGAGGCAGAGGCTTTATTAAAGCAAGACGCATAGTCTTAATAAAAAATAGATAAATTAACATAGACTAATCCTTCATAGTACTTAGACAATTTTTTTAAACAAAAAGTAATCAAAACAAATTATAGAATAATTCTCAAAGTCATGAAAGTGCATATTACATATCATTTTAATTTTCAAAGGTAAAATAATCAACATTCAAAAAAAAATAAAAATAAAATAAACGCTAAACATCTAAAACATAAATGTCCAACAAATACTAATATAAGTCTTAATATTTCAAAGCGTCAATATCATAAGAAAGGTAAGGTTAGGTCAGGTCAGGTCAGGTCAGGTCAGTCAATCATCATTCTTAACATCAATGGCAAGCAAACCATCATCTTCGTCTCCATCAGTTGAAGATGACCACCTAGCAGCAGCAACAACAAAGAAGCAGCCAAAAAAAAAAAAACAGAAAGAGAGACAAGGCGACAACATCTAGCAAAGAAGAAGAGGAGGAGAATGAGAAGAAGGGAAAAAAAAAAACCTAGTAGCATAGCAAATAAGGAGCCAAAAAAAAAAAAACAAAGATGAAGAAGAAGAAGACGAAAAAGAAGAAGAAGAAGACTTACCTGAAGTTGAAGTTGAAGTCCTCAATCAAAGACGAAGTCGCAATGAGTTGCAGACTGCGCGAAAAGAAGACGACACCTTTCTTCGATAGATTTTAGGGCTTTGAGTGTTGACTGTTGGGTATTAAGTTGTATGAGTTGCAATCATATGTGTTGGACCCATTCAAACTTAGATCAAAGCCATTAGATAAGCATCAGGGGAAAAACAAAATACAAAAGGGCACGCTTAAGCGTCGCCTTGCCCCAGTTCGCGCCTGACCTAAGGCTCGGCCAAGGCGCGCAACTCATCTACCTCGCGTCGCCTTAGGTCACTTTAGTCGCAGAAACTGTGCCTCGCTGCACGTTGCGCACTGCTCACTAATGTCTAGTTTCTTGTCTTTCAAAGTGGGTAATGGGGGTTAGTATCCTGTTTTGGGAGGATGTTTGGATAGGAGATACTTTTTTCGATAGAGCTTTTCCATTGCTATACAGGTTGGTTCGTTCTCGGAATGTTTCAATTGTGTTAATGGCATGTTCTAATGTGGCACCAATCTCTTGGAATTTCAATTTCTTTGGGAATTTAAGCGAGAGGGAGTCTCTTGAGTTGGCATCTTTGTTGTCATGAATTGATGGAATTTCTTTACCTTCATATAGCGATAAAAGGGTTTGGAATATCATCTCTTCAAGGATTTTCTCATGTAAGTCTTTGTTTGACAAACTCATTGATAAACCTTCTATTCATTCGTTTCCTCTTCATGAGAAAATTTAGAAAGTAGTTGTTCCTCATAAAGTGAAAATTTTCTTGTGGTTCTTAGCTCATGGAGGTGTCATGACCAATGATCTCTTCCAAAGGAGATGCCTAATCACTTTTTTTATTCTCAATGGTGCGTGATGTGCAAGAGGAATTCGGAATTCGGAATCAGTGGATCATTTATTTCTCCATTGTTTGATGGCTCTTTTATTACGGTAATGTCTTTTCGGTTTGTGTGATGATCAGTTGGTTGCTCTGAGGGAGTGCGCACACATACTTCTTGTTAGGTTTGAAGGGTTTGGTGGCTACAAGAGAGCAAAATCTTTGTGCTCTTGTATTGTTTTAGCTATCTTTTGGTCTATTTTGCTGGAGAGTAATGCATGGATCTTTGATGGCAATGACTCAGATGTAGAATCTCTATGAGATAAGACAGGATATTTGGCTTTGCTTTGGGCTTCTGTGTCTCGTCCTTTTAAAAGAGTTTTATTTTTCTTGATTTATAGGGATTGGGCAGCTGTTTGCCATTCTTATGTATATGTACACAAACACAAACAAAACACTATGTATGGAGAGAGGGAGATGGGTCTTGTTCAGTAGAACAAGTGAGCGAAAGCGAGAGAACATACACAAAAAATAAATTAGTTACATGACTTGCAGATTCAGGAATTTGCAATTCAAAGACGGATTATTTTGAATGGATCAAAGATAAGAGGGAGAATGTGGAGGGCAAAAGATCAAGATCTCCAATATATCTGAATTTAGTGATAAGGTTTGCACAGAGAGAGTTGGATGTTATTTTCAGTGTTGGGCATGTGAATCTTGTGGCTTTGAGGGGGTATTGCACTGCTACTATTGTAGCGAACCACCATCACCACCACTTACTTAGAAGGGCACACCACAACCGCTATTGCACCAAACTACCAGCACTCGGGCCATTCCCCACTGTACCCACCGTAGTCGCCACACCATCAAAACTAATCCAAATCACCATACACCACTAAAACCCATCCAAGTCAACTACCTCCTTTGTCTCAGACACACACAAGTAGTGGGTATAGCACTGGAGGCAATAGGTTTAGCCATGGGGGTGGCAACTAGGCAGTAACAAGAAATTGACAAAAACAATAAATTATATCAAAGTAAATAAAATAGGAAAACGAAATCATCTCAAATCCAAAAACTTAATAGTTCTATTCTACATTAACTTGGAATATTCATAATCAAATATTAATTTTAAAATAATAGAATAAAAATATAAGGCTCTTGTTTGGTAGAGTTCTGGAATCCTAATTCCACCCCTTACTTTGAGTGTCATGTTTGGTTAGCGTGTTTAAAAATTGATTTCACACCCACTTTTCAAAACACGTCTACCCGGTCATCCCCCGGGGATGTCCGGCCGGTTGACCGAAACAGTGTTCGGTTTTTTGTTTTTATTTCTTAGCACCTATTATTTTTATATTTTATATAAAAATATTTTCGGAATTTTTTAAATTTTTTTTATGAGTTTTGAATAGAATTTTGGGTTGTGTGTTTGGGTTGTGTGTTGTAAGTTTTTGAATCAAATATCATATGTCACATCATTCATTTCAAACTCAATTCAAAATTCTTTTCAAAACTTATAACCAAACAAAATTTTCACTCAAATCATAATTCCAAAACTCACAAACTCAAAATACAACTCTATTTTCAAATCATAATTCTAAAACTCTACCAAACCCTACCTAAATCTCCCAAAATCTCGTCTGCATCATTCTCTCCTAGTTGAGAAAACTTGTCTTAAAATGTTGTTTGCATCATCTCTAAAATGTGATTAAACTATTATAATTAACATACTTCTAGATTGATTTTTGTTTAACAATTAGACATCTAATGAAATATTTTTTGCTTTTTCAAATTAATCATGTTAATAATACATTTCTACGAGCATTATGACTCATTTTTTTTATTATTATTTTTTAAATGTTTTTTTATATCAAAATTTACTTTATTTAGATTTTAGTTTATTATATTTGATTTATTTTTTCCTCTTAAAATAACTTTTAAGGTTTATATTGGAAAATATATTTGGGATTGTTTTTTATTGTAAATTCACTGTTTTAGAATGAAAGTGTACCACATTTGAGAACATGCGTTTCATAACATAATTGTTAGGGTATTAATGTTTTGTGGTAACACTGGCCATTATTGTGGACAGGATGAGGTGGTGAGAAAGATATAGAGTGGAATGCAATTTGCAATTAGGGTTAATTAAAAATGAGGTTTGATTAGGTGTGTCACATGTGTGGGTGTGCACTGTGCACTGTAGTCTATTAAAATGGTTTGGTCAATTTCGATTTTATTTGGTTTGCAAAGTACTATAATCATAGCCAATTTGGTGTTGAACTTTTTTACTGATTCAGAACCCAACAAACTTGCTTGCTTCTAAGAAACCAACCAAAGCTGACCGTTTTTGACTGATTCAGTCAGTCAAAATGGTTA
The DNA here is from genome assembly GCF_055761805.1 of Camellia sinensis. Taxonomy (NCBI): domain Eukaryota; kingdom Viridiplantae; phylum Streptophyta; class Magnoliopsida; order Ericales; family Theaceae; genus Camellia; species Camellia sinensis. The sequence goes on from NC_138968.1 coordinate 125,981,818, forward strand.
AAACGGTCAGTCTAAACAGTTTGACTGGTTTTCTTTACAGCCCTACCAATGAGTAAGTGCAATAATACGTCTTTCCAAAAAGTAAAAGCTTTTTCTTTCAAAACAATTGGATTTATTACTTTAGTTTACTGTTGTGGGAAGAGAATACTGTAATGCTTTTGTGTGCAGACATCATGAGTATAATGTTTGTAGTATCTGTGTCCAGGCACAACAGTTATTTCAAAGAGATGCACAAACTATCACACCGGAAGCTCTTGAAAGTGTAAAGGCTGCTCTTGCAAGCAGTGAAATTGAGCACAAAGCAGAAACAAAAAAGAAAGCAATACCTCGTAAAGCTGCTGGGCAAAATTGGGAGGACCCTACTCTCACAGAATGGCCAGAAAGTATTATTCCTTGCTTTTATCTCTAGTAGATTTTTATTTTGATCAATGAGCATGACAGGTTTGTGCAAAATGTGTTACCATGGCCATGTGCTATGATTTTTTCTTATTTTATTTTTACAGACTGTTATTTTTTTGGTTGAACAACGAGAAATAATGGCCTTGTTTGGTTTCTCGAGAGACAATTTTTGAGAAAAAATTTCAAAAATTTGTGTGGTTGAAAATTTTTGAAAAAAAAACCTAAATCACTTTTCTTTTTACTACACATCAATCAATTACTTTTTCTCTCTCTCCTCTCTCTTTTCTCCTCTCACATTCTACATATCAATCAATCATTTTTTCTCTCACACCCATCTATTTTTTCTACAAAAAATAAAAAATAAAAAAAATTTAAATCATCTCAAACTCCAAAACTATCTTCAAAACATACAACCAAACAACTTTTCAAATCTTGTAAACTCTTTGCAGAATTTTTTTTTTCAAAATTGTTTCACAAATACAAACCAAACATGGCCAATGTCTTTGGTTGAAACAACAATGTTTCGAGCTTTCTTTGTTCTGGATCACAATCGTGCTCCTTATGAAACTTAGTCTAAAGCCTCGTTTGGGAACAGACTAATTTAGTAACTTTTTGGCTATTTGGCTAAAAAAGTAGGTAAAAAAAACTTATATGTTTGGGATGACTTTTTGGCTAATTACGAAAAGATGTGCAAAAAGTAGAGAGAAAAGAGAATCTTTGACTTTTTGGTATGAGTTGTTGGCTTTTTGGCTAAAAAGGTAACTTTTTGGCTTTTTGGCTAAAAAAGTAAGTCCCCAAACAAACAGTAGAACTTGGCTCATTTTAGTTTTTTTTTGGGTTGTGGGTGTGGCTGTTTGTACAATTTGTAGTGTGTGGAGCTTGGTGACTAGTGTCAGTATCATGTGGGATTTGTTGGCATTAAATGCAATAAGGAAGATTTGGGTAGTGAACTGCCTGCTGTTGTTTCCAGCTTGTGCATAGAGTGATGGATGCTGTTAACCTGTGCTTTTTCCTTTAAAGGTTGGAGGTGTTGGAAGGATTTTTGGCTGGGGATGTTGCTATGTGGTTTGGAGGGTTTTGTGGAGACATGGTAATGAGAACAGGTGTTGAGAGATCAAACAAGAAGGCTTCCTATGGGATGCTTGCTTTCTTAGGATCTTGAGGGAATATATCTTTCTTGCAATTTTGTTTACTAGTAACACAAATGTTCTCTTTGCGGCCACTCTATTTCAAAATTATGACGTCATGTTTATGACAAGCTATTCCTTTTAAATAACTTTTGTATTGTTTTTAGTCATTTAGACTTGAAATGTGATGAATTGTGGGATTGATGGAAGTATGGGTGCTTGGGGTGTTTGTTTATAGACGAGGTTACCTTGTCCTATGGTTTGAACTTATGGCTAGGGACTAGGAAGGAGATTCCCATGTCCTATGGTCTATGCTTATGGCAAGGGCAAAGGAAATGTTGGAAGGGTTTTTTAAATGAAGTTTATCTTCTTGCTAGAGAAGGTGAAAGGTTGGCTTTTGGAATGATGTTTTGTGTTGGTGTTCCATGTTAAGAATCACCTCATATAGGATTGTTGAGGATAGAAGAGTCTTGGTGGCTGATTGTTTTAAGTTGAGTCTAGTGGGTGATGGTGATTCAGGATTCCTCATAAAAACTAATCAACCACTGTATTCCCCAACTGGATTTCACCTCCAAGAATACAAATATGAAGAAAATGATGTTAATTTAACACAATAATTATCACTTAAAATCTTGTTTAACTTATTTCGCAACCAAGAAACAAATTTACCACAAGAAGCCAAAAGTGTGACTTGAGCCTACTTTGCTAAGAGAAGAGAGAGAAGGAAAAGACACACGGCAGAAAGCAACCCTTCCAACTAGCCAACCTGCGGAGTTGAACACAACACTGACTTCGGCCAGGTTCTTCCATCAATCTCTTGGCCCTTGCTTAACTTCTTGTTTTGTAAACAGGTCGTTGGTTGATCTGATCCCTAGCGTGTTATAAACCTAACGTTGTGTTTGGTTGGAGGATTTGGGAAGGGATTTGGAAACAAAAAGGAAAAAGGTGTGTAAAACTAGGTGAAATATAAGTGTATTTTATTCACATTTCACCTACATTTTTTTTTTTTGCTTTTCAAATTTCCCAACCAAACACAGTGTAAAAGAAAGGAGTTACATCCTACTCCCAAAGGAAAGAAGAAAGCCAACCAAGAAGAGAGCTACTAGTAGCTAGGGTAGAGGCACATAGCTACGAGAGCCACTAGAAAGGGAAGCACTTAGCACAGTTAGGAGGGAAGGCTACCTTCTGCCAGAGTGCTCGAGCCAGAGAGAATTGACGTTTTTTAACGTATGAATTCATGTTCAAAGCAGATTGTCTTCATGCTCAATCAGTAGCAAGTTGACTTCATCTCGGGGGACCAGTCCAGGAGAGGACCTTTTGGGTGGAAACTACTTTGTTATCTTGCATTCTACATTTGCATTAGAGACAGACAAGCTTGATTATTCGAAAAAGAGCTCTAGAAGTTCAGCCGGTGTTCTTTTATCTCTTAAAATATTTCGAAATTGAGAATCTGAGACTTGCCCAACCTAGTAAAGGGGCTTGAATCGGTATTTTGTTTAGGGATAAGCCCATGCTCAGTGACTTACCTCCTCCTGGGGTACACCAACTGTTACTGGGATGTGGTGGTGGAACCACAGACAATGGTCACAAAAGAAAGGAAGAATCTTAACGTTCCAATGATGGAAAGGCTTCCGGGGAACGAGGACAACCTGATGATCTTCGCCCCTGCACAATGATGATACGCACAAATCGAGAAATGGTCCAATTTTTTAACCCCAAGGGGTTGGCTTGGTGGCAAGATCTTGGGTCTTGGGGGTGTGTTCCCTCCAAGATTCAAGGATCAAAACCTCTTAAGTGTTAACAATTCCTTGGGGTTATGAGATTGGGAAAAAAACTCTTGAATTAACCGTGGTACACTTGTAGGAAGCTCCTTGCTGAGGGCCTGTGCATCCCTGGGATTAGTCGGGCTTTGATTCGGACACCCTGGTGCCAATCAAAAAAAAAAAAAAATTCATAGAAATTAGTAAATCACAAAATATCACAAAAATTTTGCACAAAATTAAAGCAAATATCAATAAATCAATACAACCATAAATCAATAAATCAAGACCTGCGAACCAATTTCCTGAGAGAGTGGAGTTACAGTGAGGGTGGAGAGTTACCAAGGAATGGAGTCACTGTAGAGGTCTTCATTGACAACGAAAGATGAAGAGAGATCTTTACTGTAATTGGTGTGAAGGATGAGGGATCGAATATTGAGATAGAGATGAGGGATGGGATTGAGCGTTGAGAGAGAGATGAGGGATATGATTGAATGCTGAGGGAGAGGAATTGAATGGGTGAGGGGTGAGAGACATGAGGGACCATCATTGTGTTTTGGGATCTAGGGTGAGAGAGAGAGAGAGAGAGAGAGAGAGAGATGGGAAAAGTGCCAAGAGAGATGAGAGATTAACTCTCATATGTATTCTTTTGGGTATCAATTAGATATGTTTGTTTACTCATCAAAATGGCATCTGCACTAGTGGAGTAACATTGTTAAAATTTGGCATTTTAGCACTTTAGCATGTCAAATTATGACTTCGGAATTACCATTTTGGCAATAACCAGTGGAGATACTTTTAATTGGAAAAAACCCTGAAATGATACAAATTCCTTTATTGCTGCCTTTCAGAACTTGCAATGCTAATGGGAAAAGTATTTGGCACAATTGTGAGGAAACGACGTACTAACCTGTTTTAGTACTGTTATGAGTTGTTAGTGATATGCTAACATTACAACTCTCAATTGTGATATTCATTCAAGCAGAAAGTCGAAATAATCCCAATTTACTTTTTTCTTTGTTGATGTGCCCTGCTTCAAATTTGAAGTCATTGCAAGAGTCAAGGTGTATAGTTCTCTATGATGATTTTGCATTTTATTTTTTGTACATTGTTCCATCACAATGTTCCTGCTTTGCGTTTCCAATGTTGCTATTATGCCTAGTTCACTGGGTGCATCCCTCATTGTTTTTTATTCTGTTTGTATTTTTGCAGATGATTATCGTCTATTTTGTGGTGATCTTGGAAATGAGGTGAATGATGATGTTCTTTCTAAAGCATTTTCACGATTTCCTTCATTCAACATGGCTAGGGTAAGTTCGTATTGGAATTGCTCCACTTTTGCTTTTGTATCAACTTTATGATTTGTTATTTACTTGGTGTATTTGAGGCTTTTGTATGCCCTCTTCAGATGTTTATGTGAAGTGCATGGAGTTCTCAAATTTCTCATATATTTTAAGGTAGGATTCTCTGCAGTCTACAATGTGTATAGTTTGCAATATGAAAAGCACAAAAATGTTGAAAGAAAGTGTTGCTAGTTGCAATAGGGCTCTGCAAAAGTCTAGTAGACATAAAATTGAATATATAAAATGTAACTTTACTGACAGTAGAAGTAGAAATAATGGATAAGTAAAGATTGAAGGCCAAGAGAGGACAAATAGTGAACATTTTCGTTACCTAGGTTTGATTATTAAAAAAGGAGAGATTGGAGATGATTTGATTCATAGAATCATAGTAGGTTGGCTTAAATGGAGGAGTGCGTTTGGCATATTATGTGATTGACAAATACCAACCAAATTAAAATGTAAAATGAAAATTTTATAGAACATCTATGAGGCCAACGATGCTTTGTGGGACATAATGATGGATAACTAAAAAACAACACATTCATAAAATGAGTGTAGTTGAGATGAGAATACTTAGATGTGCCATAAGACTAGAAAAGATAGAGCTAGAAATGAATTTATTCATGAAATGGTATGAGCAACACCAATGGAAGATAAGTTGATAGAGAATAAGCTAAAATGGTTTTGGTCATGTACAATGAAGATGTATAGATGCAATGGTAAGCAAGAATGATATGATCACTATAAATGGAAATGTTAGGGGGAGGGGGAAGACTTAAATTGACATGGGATGAAGTAGTAAACAAAATATATGAATTTATTTAATTTTACTTAGCAGAATGACAAAAAAAGATTCATGTAGCTGACCCCACTTGATTTGGACACAAGGCCTCAGTTTGGTTTGGCTTCCTAATGAAGAAAATTTGATAAATCAAAGGGCTAAAATGTGTCAAATTTAGTTTGCAAATCTGTGTTCGTGCAGCGCAACTCTCAGTTTCTGATTTATAAATTTAAGAAAATATGTAACCAGCTGTCAAATATTATTTTCTTTCATAAGAAGAAACTGCTTTTATTTATTTATTTATTTTTTTAAAGCTTTTACATACATAATGCATGTTTACATTATGTTTGTGTGTACACACATGTTGCTGTGTCCTTGGTGTTGTAGAAGAATTGTCGAGCTCATCAACTCTTTGAGTTGAAGTTATTATAGTAGAGAAATGAAAGCAGGCTACTCACCAAAAGATCCTCCAGTAGTAGTTCCTTTCCCAGTTCCCATTCAAGTTTATATGCATAATGCTCAATTTCTGTATGCCTCCTACTTTGCAATGAGTTTGTTCATCCCATAACCAGAAAATGAGCAATTTTGTTTGTGAAAATTACTAAGATAGGCAGATTCATGTTAGTTGAACCGAGTGAGGCATTATCTGTAAGAAGATGGAGATTTGGTCAATGGTTACTGGTGTAAAAGAGCTTGATTATGGTGGTAAAATAGTATGGTATGATGTGGATTGACCTACTTGAAGAAGTAGGTGTGGTCTGATACCCAATTAGGTGCCTTCTGAGAACTGCTTCCTTCTTTATATGTTTGGTAAACCTAGCACTAACCTCACGGCTGTTCCAGCCCTTATTTTGTTGTGCTTTGGAAACTGCAGATTTGAGGCTTTGGCAAATGCTGCATGTTTTGCAATTTATTTTCTGATTGTTGCCCTTGTGGATGGAGTAAGTTAAATGAAAAATAGAGGGATCTTAAGTGAGATGCTCATCTTCTCCAGCTAGTGTCAAATGATTGCTTTATTTCCAAGTGATGACCATGTGGATGAACATGGTTGGTAGGTACAAATAAAACAATTTTCTAATTTAGATTGTCTCGGAAAGTTCTTCTGCTTTTTGTGAAGTGCTTTGTTAAAGTCATGATGATAAGCGATTCCATTTACCATCAAATGATAACATAGAACTGAAAATTTTGTTTTACTACTTGCTATATAACGAAAATCATTGTATGAGCAATTAACCTGAGTTGGTCCACGCATGGTTTTCTATGAGAATTACACACTTTGGTAGGCAATTTCTCATACTGCGTTCTTCTCTTAATAGAAAAAGAGAGACCATACATTTGTGATATCATGGTTGTTGTTCATGTCTTGCAATTCCCCATTTTATTTTGTATCTGGTTTGCATGTATCCATTTACCTTTGTTTCTTGCTTGGTGTTTGTATTTAAGAGCAGATCATTTGATCAGCCATCAGCCAATGCATTGGTGGGCCATAGTTGTGCTTGTATCATTTTATGCATTTCTTTATCCTTTTATTCCTTTGTGCTATTATTGCCTTCATGTATCTTTTCTTCTTCTCTAATATTTTGGGGAAGGTTTGTATTTCTTACACGTTTGGACATTAATCAAAATATGAGCCTGCATTTTTCTATTGTCATAGGTTGTCAGAGATAAGCGTACTGGCAAAACCAAGGGCTATGGATTTGTTAGTTTTGCCAACCCTTTAGATCTTGCAGCAGCACTAAAAGAAATGAATGGTAAGTTTGTCATAGACACCCTATTTTTATTAGCATGATTTGTTGTTACCATTCATAACTTTGATGTTGAAGAAAATAGCTGTATCAGAATGAATTAATCATACCTGGGTGATTAAATTTGGGCTTCTGCAATTGCTTCACAGCAGATAATTTAGGATCATCATCTTTCCTTTCAGAATGATTTATGTGATTTTGAGCTGCTGATGTGATGGTGAATCAGCTATGATATTATTCACAAGTGTAACTGAGTCAGTGAGGTGATTAGTGGTGGTGGTTATGGAGACAAGATGTACTTGTAAAGTCTGATATCTGAAATGTTTACCAAAGAATGGTTAGAAAAGGAATGTTCTCACATAATTGATTATTTGGACTGCATAGGAGGCTGTAGTAGTTTCGTGGTGTTCCATTTAAATTGATACTGTAGTTTAGTTTTCTAACAATGTTATTATTTACTGGGGGATGGAAATGGGATGAGGGATCTAGCGGGATGTCTAAAGTTCTGTCAGAAGATGGGGAGTAACATTATTATTTTACCTTGATTGCAGGTAAATATGTTGGAAATCGTCCAATCAAACTACGTAAGAGCAACTGGAGAGAGAGGACAGATCATGAAGCCTTGGAAAGACAAAAGGTGCATTTTCACTTTTCCATTGCTGGCTTTTTAATGCATTCACTGACAGTGGCCTTTTTGCTGTGAATTATAATTAATAGTTTTAAAATTTGGGCAGAATCACTCTCAAAGGAAACCAAAGCTTTCAAAGAAGAGTGTGTTGCACAAGTGACCACCAAAGCCTACTGATGGTAACCAAGGTAATTAAATAGAATTAGACCTTAAATGCTTTTCCTATTTTTGGTTTTTTCTGTGTTTATGAGTTGGGTTAAAGCACGCCAACCTTATTATTATTGTAAAAAATGTGTACAGAATTTTGTGAACTCCATGCTGATATATCTTGTGTCTTTTAAGTGGGCATTTTCAACATTTCTTCGTGACATCTTTCTCATTCCCTTGCCAGTCGACACATGTTCTCCCTCTGAATAGTAGTGTTTAAAGAAAATAGTAACCAATCATGCATGTCACCATAGGTGATAGCAATGATGGTTTAAAGTTTTTTAAGGATTTTTAAGGGGCTAAGATTCTACACAATTCAATATTCCTTATAATTGCAAAATGGGTAGGTGGGATAAAAATTCGAGACTCTATGGACTTGTCATATGTGCTACAAAAAGATAAAATATGAGTAGTATTGTCATGCTCAATTATTGCATTCTCTCTTACAGGTTCAGAAAGAAACTAGTAGCTACACACTACCATGTATGCTTACTCTGATCCAGACAAAGAACCCTTGAATTTAATTTTTTGAGTTTTACTAATAAAATTTATAATAGTCAAGAAATCTTATCCTCACGTAATTTGCACCTTCAACCAGGGCAGTTAGGGTTTCGGTAAGGGGAAGTAACCACCTTTGTGAGAGAGAGGGAGGGGGAGGGGGTTCAAAGCAGCTGTTCTGGATATTTAGAACTAAAAAGATTTTGCTTTCAGGTAAACTTCTATAATTGAGGCTTCTAAATACCTTTCATGAAATTCGGTGCCAGTATTGAGAATTCTCATACTGTCAAATACCTTTAAGGAAATTCAGTGCAAGTTTTGATAATTCTCACCATTAAATACCTTTCAGAAAGTTGGTGCCAGTTTTGAGAATTCTTGTACTGTTAAAAAATTAGGTCTTAAAAATAGATACTCTTGAATCTATTGCCACTGAAACCTACACCTGAACGCAGTCCTAATGGTTTTATTTGCTTGAAAACAGCACAAGTGTTATGTACTTAGCAGTAAAATTATCCCCCTCCGAACATTTTCCCTTTATGATTAAAACATAATGTGCAACATTATTGATTAATTTTTTCCTGGTCACAACTATAAGTGTCTCTCACTGAATGCGTTGTGTCTATTTTATTATCCTGTGCTTTCAATTTGGTTTAACCTCTTAATGGAGTAAAAGTGAAAAACTACAAATTCTTATTGATGAATTCTCCCTCTTTATTATCCTTGTCTCTTTTTCTTTTTTTTTTTATTATTGTTATTATTTTTTTGGCTTTGACATCGTTGTCTGCATTTTTTTCCCTTTTCTTATTGTTCATTTTTTTCCCTTCAGGTTGAGAAAAGAGTAGTGAATCCTCTAAAGCTCAAGGAGAATCAAGAACTCTAGTTATTATACTTTGGTAGACATCTCATGACAACTTGTAGACATTTGTGTACTAGATGGGTTATATTTTTGTGTCAAGGCTTCCGTATTTATAGATTTTAAATTTTTAAATGATATCGTTGACTGAGAAATTTCACTGTATTTATAGATTTTTGATTTTGAAGTGATATTGTTTGACTGAGAAATTTCACTGTATTTATAGATTTTTAGTAGGGGCACCAAGGTGATGTAGATTTTTGCATCACCTTGTGCGTCTTACTCCATGATTCTGCCACGTGTCCCTGCTGAGTAACTCGTAGATTTGTGCTAATTTTTAGCTCCCAAATGGAGGACGTACATTTCTCTTAGTCAAATTATAAGGGGGTAAAAGTTCTCCTTGATTGGTAACCTACAAAATCTGCAATGGCAGGTCTAAAAGATTACCTGCATGGATCTCATACCAATCCAATGCACAGATGCCTGATTCTTGTTCATTAATTTTTAGGTCATCGTTTAAATACTACCATCGGTTTTTTTGGGGTTTAAGCTCACCTTGAGAAAGTACTTGCAGATTTTTTGTGTGGGTTTTTTTTGGTCCTAACCTCTACATTCACAGGTTTACATTAATTGTTAGGTTCCTAGATGGGAAAATTAGTCTAAGGTCCTTCTCCCATTTTTAGTAATGAAAGAGATTCGCAATATTATTTTATGTCTAAGGTTTCTCAACCTCACACTCATATCACAGAGAAATTTGATAATCTCACATCAAATCCCATTTTTCTCTCTTTATCTTTTCTATTTCATCTCTCTCTACCTAATTTAAACGTTTCAAATAAACAATTTGTATACAAAAATTTAAACATATATACCTGTGTATGTACATAAGTACAGTAGTTGTCCCTCACCTAGACGAAATTTGCGAAAATTTTGACGCAAAGTTGGAACATAACACTAATATCGAATCAATTTCACAAAAATGGTCTTTGAGATTGATGAATTATAGAAATAATATATATATATATATATATATATATATATATATATAATTGTGTATATGATGAATATATGAAGATAAGGTGGTGATCGATGAGATGGATCAGGCTCATCAAAGCGTGAAGGGCTTTGCTTTTCTCCACAGCCAGCAGTGTCTTCCAGTGGACGCAATGTAAATCCCCTTGATCTTTTTTCACAGGGCCTTCCAACTGTGGGTTCAAATGCAAGTGTTAGCAATTTGGAAAGGTTTGTCTGGAAACTTCTCTAGGTTGTGAAGTCTAGAGAGAGAATTTTTTTGGAGAAGTTTGTCTGGAAATTTTTCTAGGTTGGGGAGTTCAGAGAAATTTTGAATTTTCTCTGTGATGTGTTCAGAGAAATTTGAAATTTTCTCTGTGATGTGTCTAGAGAAATTCTCTGAATCAAATTTTCTCTGGATTGATGTTGAAGGACCTTTAGACATTATGAAAATATTAAGTGTCTTTTATATTATAAAATCTTAATACTACGTACCTTAAAAAAAAAATCTCCTTAGATTGTAGTATTTAGAATATTTAAATCATGAATTTAGAAGGAAAAAAAGAGAGGACAATATTGATGAAATATAAACTATAAATTTTCTTTTTCTTTCTTTTTTTAAATTTAATTTGTATTTTATTTTTTAAAATTTATAATTCAAACAAAACAATAACTAATGACAGTATAACCAAAACAAAACATAGAAACACTTTTTACCCTTGTTTTTTTAAATTTATAATTCAAACAAAACAAAATGATAACGACAGTATTATAACCAAAACAAAACATAGAAACACGACTCACAAATTCAAGCCAACGGATTGGGTGGCTTGGCGGGTTTCACATATATATATATAATCAAACAAATCAATTTACAATTGTTCCTTCAATTAATATTTTTATATATAAAATCAATATTTTAGAGGGGGTTGATACACAAAATTATCAATATGAAAAATCAATTTTTTTAATTATATAGAAATTATCAAATCCAACTTTAAATCCATAATAGAATCTCATCTATTTTAAACAAAATCGAGAAAATTATTACCAACTTATCAAATTGCATGTAAAAGAAAAAACCCTAGAGGGCATTGAATTTCAGCTTAAATTCATAAAATCCAACAACTTAAATTGCTTACACTGAATTTCAGTTTATTTTACGAAACAATCAACAATTCCAGCAGATTCAACAACCCACCCCTACAATTTTAACATAATGTCACTCAACTTTGCCTAATTAGACCATCTCTAACAGTTCATCAAACTTTGTATCAGATTTGAAATTTGATGAAAAAGTCACTTTTTGAAGCTCTAATAGTTTCACCAAATTGGCATCAAAATAAGAATGGAACAAAAAATTTCATCAAAGTGAAAACAGGCTTCAGATTTCACCATTTCACTGTGCGTTACCGTTGAAGTAGGCCAACCGCTGGTCGACCAACCAGTCGACCGGTTCCCTTTCAAATAGGTAGGTTTTGAAAGGTAAGTTCAAACCAGTCAAAAAAAAGTTAAAAAAACAAAAAAAAATTACACTTACCGGTCGACCGACCGGTCGATCCTTCCCTTTTGATGCTCTTTTGATGCTCGGTTGGAACAAGCCATATCAGATTGAGAAAATTGACTTTTTTTTTACTCAAATTTGGTGAAAATTTTGATTCACCGTTGGAGATGCTCTTACCCAGCAATTTTTGCTTAATTCCATAAAAATAATAATAATAATAAATAAATAATTTACACATTCATATTCGCCGGACAATCCAACAATTTCACTCAATTACAGTAAAATTCCAGTTCAATTTCATCATATAACAAACAAAAACAGCTGCCTACTTCCCTCGGAAGCAGCAAGAACCTGCTGCTTTAAAAAACAGCACCGCAGTCACATACATCAGCCACCAAAGAGATCAATAACAGGATCTGAGGTCCAAACATATCAGCGGAAATAGCCTTCATGTCATCAGCCAACAGCACCGACACGAGCACCCAATCAAACAGCCTTACTATGAAGACAAGGGACCCAAAAAAAAGAAGAAAAAAAAACACGCAAACACCCTCTAAGCATCGAGCTTCAAACAAGAATCATCATCATCCACACAGATTCAACATTAGCTGATACTGCATCCACCGTCTGAAAAGCAGAAATAGCAGAGGCAAAACCACCAAAGCTCAGCAGCACAGCATCTGCTGCAAAATATACCACGACGACCTTAACTAGAACATAGCTCCAATCCAGAAGAAAACAACCACAAATTAACACGGTGGCATGGCAAGAAATAGGCAAATTTTAAAATAAAAAAAACAAACAAACAAACAAAAACATGACACTTCTAGATTCAACCTAGCAACCAAACCTGCCTCCCCCTATAACCTGTTTTTACACCAGCAACAAACTGAATCAAGAAGGTCCCTGTCAGCAACCTTTCGAGATAATTAACAGTTCTCTAACCATGAATAAAACTAAGAAATTTTTTTTAGAAAAATCATAGCATCTGTTAATTATGATGCAATTAAAAAGGGGGCAAAAAGAAATGAACAATTCAAAATGACAAGAAGCATAATGCAACAACTAAGGATACAAAGGAGGATACATGTGTGGAAAACTGCTGAAGCCGGAATGACTTCTTACTGCAAAGTTTTGCAAACACATGAAGTCAAGAACAAGCTTCACATAAAAGGGAATCTTTTGCCTAATTAGATCCAGATAAACTACTATTTATGCAAGACTAAGATGACTTACCGCACATGTAGAGAGCTGCTCAAAAACACGAGTGCGGAAAAAGAAACCATGCCATTATTGGAATACTAAATATCACTTTTGAGTGGTACTAATCTTCATACATGTTGCGGGATTCAGAGGGATCATATCTGTCCTCAAACTCTTGGGATGTAACAGAGCCTGATCTGCGATCCCTGTATGCATGCCTTTGTCGTCTATCTTTCGTTTCTGAATTCCGATCACTTTGCTCCGTTCGACGATTAGTCTGCCGCTCATGTGACCGGCTGTGGCCGGAATCTGAGCTCCGGGAAAAATTCTTCATGCACCATTCCACATTATTTCGATGCTCACGATTACTACTGTGGTCACGTGAGCGGCGCCTATCTGGGCTTTTGGAATAATAATCTCTATCACGCCAGTCTCTCTCTACACTCCTCCGAGTGTCTAAATGCTCATGGTGCCGACTAGAATCCTGTCTATGTCGCTTACGATCTTCAGAAGACACATGCTCAAATCTTGTAGATCTGATATTATTATGAGAATCTAACTGTTTCTTGTAACCATGAGTCCATTCTCTGCTTATTTCGGATGAGTCACAAACATTTTTCTTTAGCTTATCCACATCTGCAGAGATGTCATGCAAAGAAGGTTCGGGTGTGAACTTCCCAGCTTCCTCAGTACCCTTTATTAGGCAACCAATACCTCCTGCTTGTGTGATGTCGTCCATGTATTCCTCTATTATATCCCTCATCACCTTTTAGAAATAAAAAATTAGGAGAGAGAGAGAGAGAGGGGAACAAAGTGAAACAAGGATAACTGAGAATACAGAGAATGTCTCAAATACTCAAATTAAAGTGTAGAAAGTCAAAGCGAAAGCCATTATATAATAGAAGGCAAGAAATATGGAAGAAGGTAAACTGTAAATGAAAATAACATATAACATGTAAAAATGAAGATTCAAACTCTTATGTATGTGACAGCTCATTCCTAAAGGCAGGCTCTCTCATTTTCATGGAAAAAACTTCCTTCCAAAATTAAATTTTTGGACTGATCCTTTTTCATAATAAATATTTAGACTGATCTAATTGTCAACAACTTCCAACGGAATTTAACATTATATCAAGACAAAATATTGACAGAGAACACATGCACTATAAGAATTGAAGTTGCTTCTTACCTGTGTTGTAGATCGCTTTGATTTCTTGCCACGATATGACATTCTTCGACGTTTGTAATCCCTTTCTTCAGCTAATAACTCCTCTCTTGTCTTTGCTTTATTTGTGGACTGACAATACCACAAGGATTTTGAGACAAAGGAGATAAAGAATTGAAAAGTACGGTTTATACCACCAAAAGTGCCAGCAAGAGAGAATAGAACGTAACATGTTAATGAAAGATCATCATGTATTGCTTAAGAGCCACTTTAAAGGTAATTAAAAGCCATTTTTAAGGAAATTAGCAACTCTTCTATACAATTGTTTACAATCACAATTGCATATGACAGGAAAAGATGAGTATCAACCATGATAATAAAAATGGACAGAATTCCCACATTAACTGTAGGATTCATGCATAGGGCTGTAAAATGAATCAAGCTATTCGAGCTTGACTCACGTTTGGTTTGCCAAAAGTGAGTTCGAGATCAGCTTGTGATATAACCAAGCCAAGTTCGAATGCATTTTTGAGGCTAACTAATTTTCAAAGCTTGGCTCAATAAGATTATAAGCACTTTATATATATAAACAAGTTACATGAGCTCGAACTTCGATTCTGCTCTTCTAAAAGGAACATTGGCTCTAACAATATTGTCGCCATCTACCAAAACAACACTCGTGATCGGCTCAGTCAAAGAGTAACCCAGCAGAGTTCAATAGAGGATAGAGGTCTGGTAAACGACAGCAAAGCAAAAGAGAGCAGACTAGAGCAGAACTGTTTCAGGTTCCAAAGAGGCCGAGGGGAAATGAAAAGTGACCAGAGATTTGTATGATTAAAGTTGATCAAGTGTGATACATCTTGGAAAGTTATTGAAGTATGGTACATCTAATGCCTGGAATGCATTACACTCACTCGACTCACTCATATACTGTCTTTCTTTTTTGTTTTTTGATAATTGTCTCATTCGATCAGAATCAGTTGAACATCTATTATTATCTTTCTTTTCTTTTTTTTATTGGGTGTGTTCTCCAATGTGGAGAAAACCACTACTTGCCTGGTTCTGAATAATGATCGGTTGAACAGATGGGCCATGCCTCCCCTCTTGCCGCATTAATAAGTCAGTCCTCTCTCTTTTGCAGCCTGGCCTTCAAGGTAATTCATAGCGGACTTCAGCATGGAGCTTGCCAGTTAGCTTCTTTTTTATTTAGTTTTTAATTTAGCAAGAGTAAAAATAGCCCATATGTGAAGAAATGCTTTTAATCCTTCAGATATGAATGTTGATTGGATCTAAATCCTTCAATTCTGTTCCGGCAAATTATTGTGTCTCATACATAAGGCTAAGGACACAACCAACATCCTTTCTTCTCCTGGTATTCATACACCTACTAGTACTACTCCTTAATCTTATATTTGCTACTGTGAAGGTGATATCAAAGGCTCTAGAATTGAAATTTTTTCATAGAAGGTGACGGTTCTTTGGTCCATTTGGTAGGGCTTGGAATACAAAAGTAATGAATTAGGGCAGGTTATGTCAGTCTGAAACAAAGTTCTGGAAGCAGAGAGCAACCATTTTTTGCTTTTCTTGAAGAGGTTTCTCGTGACTCGACTCAAACTAGCAACCACGAGACTGGAGGCAGATTGCACTTGCCATCGCACCTGGTCGTGAGACCTCTATTTCTGTTACCACTCTCAACGTTTATTAATCACCCTCCATACGGGTGCATCAGTTGATCTATGTTGCACATAATCGTAACATCTCAAACAACTTTCCTTCGTTTTATCTTCAATTAGTACCATTTTATAGCAGTCCTATAAAACTTTTCCTCAAATTAATAAGAATCCTACTAACATGCAACACTCCAGTTCATCCATCCAGCTCTAATTCTATGGTCACATCCAATTCAACCTCTTCTCAGAATGACTGGCCCAAGATATCAAAAATGGTCACTCTTTGGTATCTTTTGCCTATTAAATTTTACTTCCATCTTCATTCTTATTTCTAATTTTGCTAAAACTACGCTTCATATATTTGTAATTCTCTTTACTTAACATAAAACCCTAAGATTCTGAAGTACGTCTCCACAACTCTAGCTTAGAGCTTACTACGCATGTTTTGTCAACTAAACTACATAATCTGCAAACAACATATATTAGGGATATCCTCTTGAATGCCTGTAGTAAGTTCATTAATATCTAGTGCAAAAAAAGTAAGGACTTAACGTTGATCATTGATGTATTGAAAATTACTTTCACTTGTTTATCGCCATACTATTCTCACAAAAACCAACCTTTTTAAAAACATACAAAAAATTGACGTGGTGCCTAAATTATCAAGGTTCTTTAAGAAAGGAAAAACAACATGAAATGACAAATGTATAAAAAAAAAAATGCTACTTTCATAAGTAAACTTTATTAAGGAAATGCATCAAAAAAAATTTTTTGTTCTCAATTTTCTTAATTTCGAAACTGCATGCTCAAAAACAAAAATGTTTTCCATAAGCTTAACGTAAACAACCCCGTTATTCTACGTTTTTTCCTTATCCTATCATTTTCATTTGACAATCCTCCTCATTTCACATTGTATAACCACAGGACTTTAAAAAGAAAAACACTGAAGGCAATATCTAGTAATTAGTAAGGCCATGTATTTGAAATGTACCTGATTATGTGGCCGCTGCCAAAGAAAACCATCATGTTCAAGGACAGGTCTATAATTAAGACGTTTTTGCCGCTCCTCATCAGCTCTATTTGAGAAATATGCGTGCTCAGCCGTCCTACAAGGGAATTAGCATCATGATATGTGTCAATGTAAAATGCAATGAGAAGAATGCATTAAACAAAAGATAAAGCCATCCTACAAGGGAATTAGCATTATGATGTGTCGATGTAAAATGCAATGAGAAAAACTCATTAAATGAAAGATAAAAAATGAAACAATGCAGGGTAAAGACACATTCTTACTGCAAATATAATGCACTTGATGCAGAAACAGTTAGTGCAGAAACACACATCACATGGCAATTACTCACCATCTAGTTTAGGGAATCATGATTCATCATGGTAAAATCCTAAACTGCCATATGAATTACTCGAACTCACAAAAAATTCAATTTATCATCTAGATGGTTAAAAAAAAACAGGAGAGAAAAAAAAAAAATGAATTCCAACCATAGCATACCATATGAAATGTATTGTTTATAAATGCCGTTTGGTAACACTTACGTTTTCAGTTTTCTGTTTATATTTACAAAAATTTTAAAAATTCAAATAAAAACTTGTTTGGTAAAATTTTTGATTTATAAATCAGTGGTTTCAGTTTATAAATTTAGCCAAAAAATGAAAACACAAAAAATGTGCTTCCGTTTTAAGTTTTCAGTTTTTTTTTTTGTTACCACCCAACACTAGCCACCACCCGCCACCATTTTCCATCATCGTCTTCCGCCACCACCACCCACCCCCCACCACCACTCACCACCCACCTGCCACCACCACCCGCCACCACCACCCACCTGTCACCCACTCGCCACTACCACCCACCCCTCGCCACCGCTACCACCACCACCACCGCCGCCACCACCACCCACCTGCTATCCACCCGCCACCACCCGCCACCCGCCACTACCATCCGCCGCCCGCCACCACCACCCAGCACCTACTTGCCACCACCACTTACCACCCACCCGCCACCCGCCACCCACCACCACCACCACCCATTCGGTACCACCTACCACCCGCCACCGTTACCCACCCACTCGCTACCACCTACCACCCGCCACCGTTACCCACCCACCCGCCATCCGCCACCCACCACCACCCGCCGCCACCACTACCACCCACCACTTGCCACCGTCACCCACGCACCCACTATTACCACCCGCCACCACTCGCCATCCGCCACCCACCTGCCACCACCACCTAGCACCCGCCACCACCACCACCACCACCACCACCCACTCGCTGCCACCCACCACCCGCCACCGTCACCCACCCACCCCATCACCACCACCCGCCACTACCCACCACCACCCGCCATCCGCCACCCACCTGTCACCACCACCCACCACCCGCCACCGCCACCACCACCACCACCACCACCCACCCGCTACCACCCACCACCGTCACCCACCCACCGACCACCACCACCACCCACCCGTCACCACCCACCACCACCTACCGTCACCACTTTTCACCACCGTCTTCCGCTGCCACTTGCCACTACTTGCCATTTCTCAATCTTTTTTATATTTTTAAATTTTTTTAAACATTTTGTTAATTACCAAACGCGTTTATAGTTTATGTTTTTCAAAAAATAAACAAAAATCAGTTTATAAAATTTTTGTAAATATAAACTGAAAACGTAAACGTTACCAAACACAAGTAAATAAAGTAGACTATACCTTCCTGCTCATTTTCTTAGATTAAAAGATACATTTCATTGTTGTTCTCCCTATAAAAACTAAGTATTACACATATGCAGGTCTAGTTGCCCTTACTTAACTCGATAAAGTGTTGCGTAACTATTTGAAGCCAGCTGCACAAATGTTGTTTAGCTGTTTAGCTATCATGTTTAAATGCCTACACGGGTCTTAATTTTGAAAAGTCCACAAGCAAGCTTTTCTCTACCCCACAGACAGAACCATTTCTACTCCTACATATGTTCACACTATTAAGAGATGGTATCAAAATTGTTTCTACCTAGAAAAATACTTGAGGCTAATAATGCTCATGAATATCATTTTCTTAAAATTTTTAAGTAATTGTTTCAAAATGAAGCGCTTAACAAAAGGTTTCAAGGTGTTTTGGCAACGAATAGCAAAATAGAAAAAATTGTTGTTCACGTCCAAAAGAAATTAAATTAGAAATCAAAATTAACATCATTCCATACAAATACTTAAACCTCATTCAATACTTATAATGACACATTTAACTAAGAAATGGTAACACTGTTTTGCCAAGCCATGTTTGATACTAAATAACTTTCTTAATTGGCATAATAAAAGATTATAAAGCAAAAGAATTCCTAATAGTCTTTAGGGCTCGTTCGGGAAGTGGGTTGGCTTTTTGGCTTTTTGGCCTTTTTGGCTATTTTAGCCTGGGGCTAAAAAGCTTGGTTTGGAAAGGCCTTTTGGCTTTTTTGACTTTTTTGTGAGAAAAATAATGTAATGATTATGGATTGGATGTGATATTATCTTATTAGGCTAAAAAGCCTATTTTGTTTTTTGTGACTAAAATAGCCAAAAAAGCCTCAATCTTGCCTTCCCAAACGAAGGCTTAGACTGTTTTCAGTAAAACCAACATACCAATTGCATTGCATGACAGGTTTCCCAAAGATCCTCTAGCAGTGACAAATGAATTGACCAAAAATCTAGAGCCACTTTGAATATGTTCATCATCAATGTCCAAGCAAGTCAACCCTAGACAATGAAATTTACAGGATAACTTCTCAAGGAAAGTGTTCTTGAAAGTTTATTGAACTTAAAAATAAAACATTTTAAGAAGAAAAGTGTTCTTATGGAAATCACAGGTGAATATTTGAAATAAAAAGTTTGGTAAAATAAAAAGGAGTGTTGAGAAACTTGGAGGTTGACTTAAGAGGAGTTGAGATGAATTGGATAATACAACTCTTGCTTTTAATTTACTCATCAAATATTTTAAATGATTATTTGGTGAGTGGTTGTCTTTGCTCACCTCTTACACTTTCACGTACTCCACATCAGACGACATAGAGTTGGGCAATCATGCCTTATATTTAATGCTTTTGCAAACTTATATGTGTATACCCATGCTTTTTTCTTTTTTCTTTTTCCCGTCATGTAAAACTAACTAGTTTATTTTTGGACATGTAAAATTAGTTAGTTCACACGCTTATATTAATTGATGATATGTATTTCATACTTGGCTTTGTGTAAGCTCATTTTTGGCTTTTGAAGGCTAATTGTGGGAGTTGTAACTTTATAATCAAACTCTAATTACTTCTAACGTATTGGCATTGTATTCAAGTAATTGTTATGCAATTTCATCTTATTTAACATTTTCTTTTAGATCAGTGATTTTATTTAACATTGAAAATTGGAAGGAAAAAAAAAACTTTTATTTAAATCTGTACCAAATTCATTTGTGTCATCAATCAATATTTTTGGAGTTGTTTAACTCCCAAAAATCACATTCTTCTTAAGCTAAAGTCCTACCTAAAGTCACTTAGGTTTAAGGGTTGACTGAGACTTCATTACAAGCTTATTCAGATCATTTTCCACCAATGCATAAAATCAGCCTGATTTGTAATAGAATTGGAAATTATTATATTTAATTCATGTTTTGAATCCAAATAAATGTGATTTCCAAGTTATCATAATTTGATTAATTAAATAGTGACCTACCAATTGGCATTGCGATCAACAGGAATGTGGACTTAAAATTGGGTTAAGCAACCCTAATAATCATACTTGGCGAAATAATCCACCAGGTTTAGAAACTGGAGTGTGACACCCCACAATCTATGGCATGTCTAAATAAAAGCGCCATGTTTCTTTATTTACTATCCTAAATTGTCACATGTTTGTGTGCGATTGATTATTCAATTGATTGCTAATGGCCTGATTTACCTATCTTTATTTCTCAGAAGATAATAGATTTGCTATCCTAAATTGTCACTTGTTTGCAGATGATTGATTATTCAATTGATTACTAATGACCTAGCTTACACATTTTATTTCTATAGAACTCTAGAAAAACCCTAGATTGCATCAGTAATTGGGGGTGTTTAAATAGCCGATGACCCGATCCAAACTGACTGACCCAAACAAATCACGGATGGTTTCGACACTACGGACACCGTCTGCAGTTTCGATATATCACTTTCATTTTTTATTTTTTATTTTTTTATTTTTTTTGAGTTTCGGTCGAGTGATGGTTTTAAGAAAAGAAAATCCATTTAACTAGAACCGACCGACTCATATATATATATATATATATTATGACGTCTTGTTACCATTTGTTTGAGTGAAAAGAGTAGTTTTTCTCTTTATCCTCCCAAGACAAGACAATACCTCACCTTATCACTGCATGTTACTTCATCACCGATCCACCCTCTCTCTCTCTCTCTCTAAGAGAAACCCTAAAGCATCTAACCTGTCACCACAATCTGTAGACTTCAAAACTCTAAAAATCCTCTCAAATTTCTGGTTCTCTCATATCTTCAAGCCTTTCACTCTCACGATTCCATTCACTGCTATCTCTCTCTCTTCACAAAATTCCCAAATAACAAAACCCCAGCCTCATTATCTTCACAAATCAAAGTTCCTACTCCGGCAAATATGGCTTTGCTATTTCCATGTCCGGCGAATATGGTTATGCCACTCCATCTCTAAATTTTTTTTCCAATCTGTATTTGACGACCTACACTGATGGTCCACTATATGAACTTTACAATTTGTACTTTTTTTCAGATATTTATCATTGGTGAGATGATTTTTTTTTAGTTTTATTTTTCCAGATCTGTTGATGAAATGGTTTTTTGGGATTATACAATACATAGTGACCAAAATCAGATCTGCAAGGCTGAACATGGTTTTTCCTTTTTTCTTTTGGTTGTCAGATGTAGTTCAGTTTGTCCAATCTGACCACCAAACTGATTAACCCAATTTCTGCAGTTTCAAACCATACATCGGTCAGAAAAGGGGTGAGTTTTTCCCAATCCGATTTGGCCAGCTAGGATGATGGATCAACTGTAAAACCGATCCGACTCTACCCGTGAATAGCCCCATCAGTAATCAACTTCTTTTTGTCTGCACATAAAATGCACACTAATCATCTACATCATAGGTGGAATGCGGAAGTCTTGAATATTTTTGTCCAACAGCATTCTCCAAACAATAGAAAGTGACAAAAGATCAGTTTGAAATAGCTAAAAATCCGTCTTCTAGAAAGCAACAATAGATCTATTTGGTTGGTATTGTAGTTGAAAACATTTTTACCAGAATGAATCTGGATGCATCCACATCAAATTTGCAAGGTATAAAGCCAATTCCTAAACCTCTCAATGATTTTGAAGAAAAAAAAAAAGGTTCCAAAATTTATGAGTGGTCAAATTTTACTATTCTTAATTTTCCTAATCCTCAACCCAGCAACACATCTTGTGTATTATTTCCCCCACTCTAAACTTACACCTAAAATAAGGTGACCAAGCCCTACCATGCAACTAACAAAAATATTCCCAGACTGAATGCATCTTAATTTTGGACAAAGAGGTGCTGGGTTACAAAAAAGGAAACCAGCAACAGTTCATTTCATCTTCTGCTTTGGCACAAATTAAGAGCCATGCATTCTCATAGAAACAGATACATCATGGCCTTCAAGAAGGGATTCACAACAAAAAAATCCTCTTTTTCTCTTATTTTTTTGTGAGAGTTTAAACATCATGCAATGTCAATTCAATATCAAATTATCACATTTTGTCTACAGATAAATCTCGAAACCTTTTTTTTTTTTTTTTTTTTAAATATTTGAAAATGTAGATTCTCAATATGCAACAATCAAGTATAAAGATAACCTCATAGGTTGACGAAACCATGTAAGATTCACCAAGGTTGCCGCACACAAAATATAATAACAACAATAATTTTTTTTTAAAAAAAGCTTCTCGTTTAGGAAAAAACTTTTATGCAAGCCTCTTTTGTTCAAACAACACCATATACCATTCTTGTAAGATGGCAAAAAAAAGCTAATATGAGGTGAAGTGCTACTCATAGGCACATCAGAAAGTCCCATCACGATCACTTATTTAGTCAAAACAGTCCACAGTTGTTTCTCTCATATTTATTTTCTACAAAGGGGAATATATGTTTTAATGAATTTATAATCAAAGGGGAAAAAAAATGGACAAGGGAAGAGATTTTAGAAACTACCTTTATCACATTGTAATTGATTCATCCAAGGAAGCCAAACCCCATCATACCACATTCTAGTGTAAGTGTCATACAACAAACTCATTCTCACTTTGCATAAGACGCGCTACTATTCTAGGTAAAGTTTACTTCACCTTATGTGGTTTAATAATTCTTCTTAATCTCCCCTTGTTTCTCACCCTCCTCATATTCAAAAATAATAATTAGAAATTGATTAACTAGGTACAAAGCCTAAAGTTACTTCATCCTATGCTAATCTGCTAACCTACATACTTAGGAGTCCATGCCATTTATGGATCCATGTCATTTATGTTTCTAGGTAAGACAAATTTTGCTCCATGGAACACAACCCCTTGCAGCTTCTAACTGCGTGAAAATGAAAATAGAAAGTTCAAAATTGCTTCAAAGATGTTAAATGTTCCAAGGAAATAAGTAAATAATGGTTCTTCACTGTCCAATAACATCTAATCCGTATCCTAACAACTGATTCCAAAAATTTTATAAAATCCTACTAATAATTAAATTTGTAACAGTGTTTTCAAAGCTAGACACATTCCATTTTATACCCTTGTATTACTAAACATATGTCTCATTAGATGCATATTGCTGTATAAAAGTTTCACCAACCAAACCAGATAGACAAAATACATTGGTAAATTTTGCATTGCAATAGGATAGAGGATTAGAAATCGTTCAAAACACTTTAAAATATTGGGCAAGCTTGTTATAGTTTTTGTCTTTTGTAATCCCAAACAAAAAAATCATAAACTGACAAACTGGAAAATTTGTTTCACTGACTAATTTTTTCTGAAACACCCCATATTTAATATGCATTTTAAGTTGAATTCCAAATTTTTGAAGAAAAAAAATATATTCACAAAAAATAAATATGATACGAAAACAGTGATTGTTCGAACTTTTCATTGCTTTTGCTCACAAAAACATCAAAAAGAAATGAACAGCCCCTTAATGTTCTAAGCAGATTGGATTAGAAGAAAACAGAAAGAACAACAGAAATTGAAAACACGAATAGAAACATACCGCTGGTAACTAGTAAGTGATTGAGTACTGCGTAATGCCTTAATTTTTTCTTCAAGCAAGGCCCGTTCATGCAATGCAGCCACAGCTGCCGCTACTTGGGAAACTAAAATCACTCTGCTATTAATGGATTCACCCAGTACACTATTTCCATCATCCTCCACACCCTTTTCAAATGGCTCTACAGATTTACCACCCACATCATCCTCCAAACCCTTTTCAAATGGCTCTACAGAATTACCATCCACATCATCCTCCGCACCCTTTTCAAATGGCTCTACAGAATTACCATCCGCATGATCCTCCACACCCTTTTCAAATGGCTCCACAGATTTACCATCAACATCTCTCGAAGCAGGTGATTCAGGGGCTTTTTGCTCCAACAGGAACAATGAAGAATTCAATGAAATATTTAACATCCATTGTTTAAGCGTGTCAATGGCAAAAAGCTTCCCATTCACCTCACCATACAACACAGAAAACTGAAAAGACAACCACTTCAATACCTCAACCAAAATGGGACACTTTAAACTCATAGCAGCTGGATTCAACTCCCTCGCATCTCTGTTCAATACTGAATCCACCGAACCAGTAGCTTCCCTCACAATTGCTTTCAAACAAAGCTGAAAAAGCAAAACTATATGGTCCCTCATAGGCACATCAATCACAACACCATAACGAGGCGAGTTCACAATTACCCATCTAAGGAAATCACAATCTTCAGCCATAACAGAACACAAAATGATCCGAAGAACTCTATACGAATAGGCAATAGGATAATCCCTCCATGACTCGATTTCGCTCCTAACAAGCCACAACTCCGAAGGAAGAAGCGTAACACAATCCCTAGAGAAACCCTTAATTTCACCATTATCACTGCCTACAAAATTTGCACACTGAATCGATAGAATACCTGGGAGAGAGAAGGTTCGGCTCGAACTATCTCGATCGGCAGAGCTAACTACGCCGGGGCAATTACGGTAGAAGAAATTGGGGCCAAACTCGCAGTAATCGTCGAGGGAGAAGCAGAGGTCGGAGTTGGGATCGTGTAGGGTTTGAAGGAAGCGGTTCTGGTTGAGCAGTTGTTGGGAGGGTTTGAGAGTGTTGGGGTAGCGCAGTGATTGGAGTAGGAGTGGGTCGAGGTTGAGGAGAGGGGAAGGGGAAGAAGGGCATTGGAGGGAGTGGCGGAAGAGGGATTCCGGCGGAAGGCGGTGGTGGAAATTGAAAGGACAGGGGCAGAGGGCGGCGGCTGTGGTGGTGATGGTGGGGAGGAGAGTGGAGATGGAGTGGAGGGCGGTTTCGGAGAGGTGGATGAGGTGTTTGAGTGTTGAGAGAGCGGTTGGGAGATCGGGAGGCTGCGGCAGAGGCGGAGGTGGCGGTGGTGAAGTGATTGAGTTGGTGGTGGTGGAAGAGGGATGGTGGTTGAGATGAGAATAGAAGAAGTTAGAGTTAGGGTTAGGGTTAGGGTTTTGGGGTGACGGAAGAAAGGTGAGGTGTGGTAATGGAGATGGAGGATTCATCGCAGTGTCTCTTCTTCTTCGTCGTCGTCGTCCTCCTCGTCAATGCACAGAAAACGCTTTTACCTTACGAGAGTATTTGATTGAAGGATTGGAGAAGGGGATTAAAATTGATCTGAATTGGATTTGGGAATTGTAAATTTTTTGGATTATTTGATTGGATTTGATGTGTATTTTGTATTTATTTTTTTTATGAGATTACGTGATTTGGAGAGAGAAGAAAAGAAATGGAGAGATATGTATTTTTTTTACTTGTTTGGATAATTTAAGTGGAGAGAAATGGAAAGAAATTGAGAGAAGTGGAGAAAAATTTATTTCTCTTATAAGTCTCATTTTCAATCTTTCTAAAAGTGAAGAGATTGGGAGAGAAACAAAACCACTACTTTCATAATACCAATTTTGTCTCTATAAAAATAAAAGAAATAAAATGATTGAAAATATAAAAAGGTTATCTTGGTAATATAACATAAAATAATTTTTTTTCTTTTCTCTTAAATGAAATCTAAACAAACAAAAATGAGAGAAATCACAATCATTTTCTTTTCTTTTCTCTTATTACTTAAGTAATCATTTCATTTCATTTCTCTCATAAGTTCCCAAACACAATAAATGTCTGCAAATGACTATTTTTTAGTGAATTTAATGTTTAGTTGGATGGATAGAATAAGGATAAATACTCAAAAGATTATTTTACGTTTATAATTTATATTTTTTATTTAACATATAATTTAAATTTGTAATTTGTAATTTATAATTTATAATTTAACAACATTAAAAAAAATTAATTTATAAGGTCATAATTTTTAATTAAATTAAATTTATAATTTATATTTTTTATTTAATATATAATTTTAAATTAACAACACTAAAAAAATAATTTATAAATGTTCAAAAGATTATTTTACTATTTTTTAATTGTTTACTAAGTAATAGCATGAGGGTAAAATAGACATTTAACACATTAGTCCCATGTGATACCAATCCCATGAAAATAATCCCACCCCGGATTGTTTAGTTCCTCATATGAGGGATATGAAGTCCGGCCGGACTCCATGTCCGGCGAACTAAAATTGCACCAAACGATGGACATCCTCCTCCATTAGATAAGCAATCCGAACAGTAAATAATTCCCCTCTAATCCCATGAATCAAACACACCTTATGTTTGGAAACTT
Source organism: Camellia sinensis (assembly GCF_055761805.1). Classification (NCBI taxonomy): domain Eukaryota; kingdom Viridiplantae; phylum Streptophyta; class Magnoliopsida; order Ericales; family Theaceae; genus Camellia; species Camellia sinensis. Next base: position 126,008,676 of record NC_138968.1, read on the forward strand.
AGGAGAGAAAAGAAAACAAATGATTACTTAAGTTATAGGGGAAAAGAAAATAATGAAAATAATTGTAATTTTTCTCATTCTCATTTGATAAGTAAGAAATAAAAGAAAATAAATTATCATGATTTTTCTCCTTTTTGTTTGGCTAGATTTCATCAGAGAAAAGAAAAGAAACTGTTTTATATTATATTATCAAAATAACATTTTTTATATTTTATCACTATATAAGAGCATCTCCAATCCTCACTTTTTCTTTTCTTCTTTTTTTTTTTTTCCATTCAATTTTGAGAAAAATTTTAGTTAAAAGTTTAATCTAATATGAAATAGTTTAATCATTGCTCTTTATTTTTCACCAAATATATTTCAGAAATTTTAAAGTTCACCGGTCATGACTAATATTTTTTCATAGGTGCATGGCCCTCATGATTCAAAAGTTCTAATATCATGACAAAAAAATCCAACAAATACATAACCAATATTTTTGTTATTACAGGTTGGCTTTGTGAAGATCTCTAGCACAAAGTGACTCAATACATTTATGGGGGAATAAAAAGTCCACAACATCCTGAGACCAATCAATCAAATAACACAAAATTGTGTCAAGAAAAATGGATATTAAAGCAAGGTATTCATCATCCACAAAAGATTTTAAAAGAGTTAAAATCATCCACAAAATATCCAAAATAAGTTCAAAGTCATCCACAAAAGACACCATATCCTAAACGGAATCAAGTACAAAATACAATAGACATCTCTAATGTCCTTTTCAGAGAAAGTACGATCCCATCCCATCTATAGATGAGTTACCAACGATTCTTAGGGTCATACATCATGCTCTCTAAAGTTTCCTTGCAATACTCCACTGGGCAACCAAAGAATTGCATCATCCTCTCAGGTTTCTTGGTAAGAAAAATGTATGCCTCAGTAAATAAGTGTGGCGCAATTCAAATTTCCTCTAATGCTTTATGCAACTCTCCTCTAGGAAAACATCCTTGTGATTTCTTCATAGAAGCATTTCCCTCTGTTGTAGCTGATGCAATATCGTGCAATGATGTCTTTAGTATGTCAATGTCCCTCTTACCATCATTTGAGAGCCTTCTTTTTTTTTCCTTCGGAGATGTTCCACTGTCAACAATATCTTCATCCACAAGATTAAAACTTTCCAAGTTTGCTTCATTTTGGTGCACTAGTTCATCAATGACTTCAATTCTACCTACATGATCATTATTTGATGAGTTGGCCCATCGTCGTACTTTTTCCTTAGCAGTTTCAGCACCTACACCAGTTGCCCTATGCTTTTCATAAATCTCAGCCAGCTTTTCATAGTTGCCAATGGGTGTACATTTCCATTTCTCAGCATGTGGTTTTACTTTTTACCAAAAATAAAAAATAAAAAAATAGAAAAGTTATAGTTAAATATAAGTTATTGTCACGACCCAAACCCGGCCCTATGGGTTTAGCACCGTAACCGGCCAGTAATCCGAGATTACCGAAGGCCTGCTTAACAGTAATACAGTAAAACAGAGTACAGGGCCTGGCGGAAGCCAATACAGTAATTAAACAATGTCCAATGAGCTGTGACAGTCTGTATGCCAAAAAGATTTTTCATGCATTCATACATATACAAACAGTGCAGTCTATACAAAATTTACAGTCACACAGTACAGGGACCTAATCCCTTGATAACAGTACGGTAAACATTCAGTCTATACAGAACAGTTAGACAGTATGAAGACAGGCGGGGGAAACAAACAGAACACCCCCAAGCCATAGCATAGCAACTCGGAACCTCGCAGTGAGGCACAAAGGCTGGCTTGACAAAACTGGAGTCTAACCCACGCTCCTAGCTCCGGTCTGGTGGCTGAGCACCTACATATAAATATAAACAGTGAGCTAAAGCCCAGTGAATAACAAAATGCGTAAAGAGGTTTAGAATGAATGTCCTTACGGTAATGAAAACAGTTCAATTCAATCAGTATTTCAGTTGTTCAGTATAGTAAACAGTCATATGTGGTACATCCATTAGCGTAACAGTAACAGTAGGTCTTAAAAGACCGAACAGTAATGATGGCCATCAGTCAGTAAACAGTAGTGGTTCCACGAGGGAACCGACAGAGATCTCTGTAACAGTAACAGTAACAGTAGACAGTAGGTACTAAGGATACCACAGTACAGTTCAGAAATAAAGGACATACATTCATTCAGTAATACCAGTTCAGTAAATAGTTCAGTTCAGTATTCAAAAGATATCAGTTGAACATATCTTTACACAATTGTTACTCACAGAGTTTGGGCTACAGTAGGCTAGAGCGTGTCTCCCCAGTCGCCAACCCTACACAGTTCACAGGTTGAACACACACTAAGCTACACAGTTGGGAAATATCATAACTTAATCCCTAATTTGCCTTGGTGTGTTCTACAACGATATCCTCATCTAAATGTCTTAAACTAGGCCTAAGAATGCCTAGGATGGGATGAGGATGCAAAAAATACACTTAGAGAACATTTTGCAAACTTTGCTGAAAATAGGGGCCTCGCTCGAGCGAGACTTTCTTCGCTCGAGCGGAAGTCCAAAATCAAAGGCTTCGCTCGAGCGAGGAATCCTTCGCTCGAGCGGCCTGCAAAACAGTAAAAATACTGGATGCTGAGATTTTACGCGCGATGGTCGCTCGATGGTCGCTCGAGCGGAGCCCTGGACAAAGGTGCTCGCTCGAGCGGGGAACCCTTCGCTCGAGCGAGGAAGCCAAATCTGGAATTTCCAGATTTGCCTCCCAAGCTCAAACCAAGCATTCTACCACTCCAAACTCGACCTCTTGGGCCCAAATTCTGGAAAACATAACTAAATTCAATGTATATCAAGTTTCAAAGCTCAATTTATGAATTCAAGCCCCAAAGGTGAGTCAATTAAAGCCATATTCAAACCCATTTTCAAGAATATGAAGAACATGCAAACATGCATGGATTCAAACCAAATTCAACCTTCAAAGCTTGTTCAAATGGACTCATTCCTTCAAGAACATGATGAATTCATGGAGTATGACCAAAAGATGGACATGCATGTGAGGAAACATGGACTTACAACCTCAAAACTTCAATATATGTACATGCATGCAACAATTAAGCTTCAATTCAACAACAATGAACCAATTCATGACTTAACTCTACAATTAAAGCATGAATTGTGCAAGAATGGATTCTAAGACAACAACAAGAAGATGAATGTCCTACCTTAGTCTTGTGTTCAAGGTCTAGGAGCTCAAAGTAGCAATCAACACTTCAATTCCAAGCAAGATCAAGCAAATCTCTCAAGAACAACTCAACTCTCTCTCTCATGGTCGGCTAAGCTCAGGAGAAATGGCTGATGGAAATGTTTTGAGTCAAGGATGCAAGGCTCTAGCATCACTAGGTAGTGTGCCACTAAGGGTGGCAATATGGTAAATAAACCGAACTCTTTAATTAGCTTATTTTAATCTAATTTAATCATACCTAATCAAGTTTCAGATAATTATACTATAAAATCACATAAATTATGTTGATCATTAAACATCAATCAATTTTGGATTTGGCCGCCGATAAGGCCTTCCATTAGCAGTTTAAACATATAAGCATGAACAGATAATCATACAGTCAAACAGATAGAATGCAATTCAAACAGATGCATTCATTTAATTCAGTTTAAAGTTCGGTCAGTCAGTTCAGTACTTTAATCAGTTCAATTATCAGTAAGTTATCAGTCATTATCAGTTCCGTTTAGCAGTAATCGGTGATTATCGGTAATCAATCAGTCATTAATCAGTAAACAGTATGAGGGTTGTTACAGTTATGTTTTTCTATTCTTTATTTTTTAAAAATCAACATAAACTGAAATTAATTGAAGTACCTCAATCAATGCCTCCCAAACTTTAGGTTTAGCAGTGAACATCCTTGTAACTGGGCTCCAAGCAAAACCACTAGTATGTTTGAATAAATCATAGCACTCAGCAAAATGCTTTTTGATATTTTCAGCCTATTCTTGACTTTGGCCTTATCTAAGTCCAAGTTGTATGTCTCATGTAATTCCTTTACTATTTTATCATATGCTGAAGTAGTGAAAGTTCCATTGACCCTATTTTCCTTCAACATGTTGGTGATACAATGCATCAATCAATGCATCATCCATTTGATTTGTCCATGAAAGTTTTTTTCTCTTAGAATCTTCGGACTTTTGTGTTTTTTTACCAATTTATAAAATCTACATCAAAATAAATTCAAAGTAACATCATAAACCACAATAATGTCATCACAATAGCAAAATTATGAATACATCCGAATCTACAACAAAATAAATTCAAAGTAACATTATAAACCACAATAATGTCATCACAATAGCAAAGTTATGGACACATCTGATCCGATGTTCAAGTACTTATCACATAAAATCAAGATGGCTAGCAAACATGTAAAAACTAAAATATCACTCTTAATTAGCAACATAATCAAACCACATTGTAGTTGCTATCACATTTCTAATGAGTTCCCCTTATTTTGCATCCTCATCGGTATCCCTTGGTGCACGAGTCATTTCTTGAGTTTGACATTGATTTTCAAGCTCTTTGTCTACTTCAGAAATAAGCTTTTCATCTGGATCCACACCTATTAGAAAGTTATGTAAGATGCAACATGCTATTACGATATCTGATTATATGTTAACCGAGTAAGTAGGCTCAACTGTGCTTGCTATGATGGGAAATCGTATAACGATCCTGGTTGTGACCCGTCACTCGTTGTATTTTGGACTCAGGTTTAATGTTTCTATGTTGTTGTTTACCTCTTTTCCTCCCTTGTATCTCTTGAAAGTGGCATTTGGATTGTAGTGATTGAATTTGGAACAGGTTGGTTACATGTTTTTCCCAAACCTTATTGCCCAGATTTTTAGTCCTCTGCTCGAGCGGGCTTTATTGCGCTCGAGCGGGCTTTGTATATTTTGGTCATCTGCTCGAGCGTCCTTTCCTGCGCTTGAGCGGGATGTGCAAGCTCTCAATACTTTGCACGTCTGCAAAAGTACTGGAGGGGTGTTTTTCAAGCTTGAGCGACGTTTCCTACGCTCAAGCGGCCTTCTTTGAGCTTGAGCGGGTTGTTTGTTGTCTGTAAAAAAATACTGGATGTATATATTCCATGCTTGAGCGGGCAACTTTTGTGCTCGAACGGAACAAAACTTTGTGTCTAACGCTCGAGCGTAGACTCTTTTGCTCAAGCGGACTGTGCGTATATCAGATCGTAAAAGTGATGTTTTGCATCACTTTTTTGGTTCTTTCTCTCTCTAAAACTTTCCAAAAACCTATATTTGAACATTTTCTCTCTAAAATACACTCTCTCTACATTTTGGCCTTGATCCCTTGATCTATACATCCTTGTACCTTTGAGAGAAAGTTGGAGCATCTCAAGATCTACATTTCTACCTGATTGGAGTTGGGTTTCGTCATCTTCGAGGCTTCTCTCTTGCTTAGCTCGTCTTCTCTCCTTAAGGTAGGGATCTTTCTACACCTTGTTCTGATTTTTAACTGGGTCATTTGTGGTTATGTAACAATGATGGGTTTAGGGGTATTTTGAACACAAACCTAGGGTTTTGGTGAGATGTAAAAGAGGGGTTTTTGATATAAATGAATATGGGGTTTGAAAATGAAGCATTGTAATGCCAAAATAGTTGATTTTGGTATTTGGTTGAGATTTGGGAAAAAATGGGAGGTTTGCCCTAGAATGAGTATTATGTTTATTTTGTATAAATAAAAATGAAATTGATGTTGTAAATATGGAATTGGACAAATATGGAGATAGATGGTGAATTGAATAGATGATATGTCTCATCTCTTGAAAGTTTTGAATAAATTATCTGTCATAAGATTATATATCTGTTTAGAAATATCTATATTGGGCTATCGGTGGAGGATAACTTTAATTGTTGTAGAAATTGCATGTAAATTAGGTGAATTAAAACTAATCATTTGATGGTTGTCATTGAGCATGGCGATATGTAAATACATTGTGTATGTATGTTTATTTGGGAGAAGAAAGTGAAGGTACTACATGTGTGATTATATGTTTAAATACATTGCAAATGTATAATCGTTTGGGAGGAAAAAGGGGATGGACTCCATTATAATTAAGTTGGTCGGAGTGTCCTGGGTGAAAGTCCCGAAACTATACATGGGTGCCGATCTCGCGGACTAAATATCTGTAAAATGGCGAATCGAAAACTATACATGGGTGCCGATCCCACGAACGAAATATCCGTAAAATGGCATTAGAAGTATTGTATGTCATTTGTGAGATTGCTAACCAATGAGATGTAGTCTCGTTTGGGTTAATGGAAAATAAGTAAAATTGGCTCATGTGTTGAAATAAATGAAAAGAAAATGAAATGGGATATGGACTTGGTTCATATATGATTTTATAAGATGTAAATGTTTTACCCCTGGCATTGTATATGTATGTTGCACTTATAGCTTCGTTAAATCTCATATATTGTGATAGATTGTTTCTACTGGGCTTTGGCTCACTTTACTTGGGAAACCATTTTCAGGTACCGATGACATGCCTCCTCCAAGGTCGTAACTTGAAAGGACTCAGAAGCCGGAAGCTATATTTTGTTATTTTGTGATTGTATTTAAATGTTAAATTCAAGCCGAGGGCTTTACATGTATGGAGCTTATAAGTCCCTTTTGTTGTAACCAATGAATGTCTTGGAAAAATGTAAGCCTGTAGGGCATTTATTTTGTTGATTATTTATAGACATTACATGCCATAGATTCATGATGAACATTTATGAATGTATAATGCATGTAATAACTTTTGTAAGTTGAATTTTGATTAATGGAAGTATGTCTAATCTTTGGATTCATTCCTCTTATGAGTTGGATTATTTGTAATGTATTTTTGGGGGCATTACAAATCGTTTCTTTAGCACACCAAAAGCTCTCTCAATGGCATTGCGTAAAGAAGCATGTCAGTGGTTAAACAACTCTCGAGCATTTTTTGGTGGATGGTTGGAATACTCTTTCAAGTGATAACGCACACCTTTGTAAGGAGGGATGAGAGCACTCCTTAACATATACCCCACATCAACAAGATAAAATTTGCCTATTTAAAACAAAACACATCACTATATTAAACCCTAAATCTATATAATTTAATAAAAGTTTCATATTATCAAAGCATGAATTATCGTTGGGTATTTTCAGTTTATTTTCTCTAGTGAGTGCATTTTTTATGATCCTTGGGCCAGATGCAGTCCCCTCCCACCCAGGTAAGACATAAGTGAATTTTAAGTCAAATGAACATACAACCAATACATTTTGTGTAAGGTAACCTTTCCTACCACGATATCTCGGGACATCCTTGCTAGATACTTTAACACAAACATGTGTTCCATCAAGTGCTCCAATACAATCCTAACATAAATGTATCATGTGACAGTTTTATATAGAAATAAAACTAAAAATTTAAAGCGAAATGTAATATGAAATTTTTACCTTAAAATATGGATGGAACCTATTATTATTGAATATTTCTGGAAGGACTTCTGATCCATTAGGTTGGCAAAGAAATCGATATTCCAATGATATAAGAGCTCTCAAAAAGACTATGAAAATGCCGATTTACAGTCTCACCTGAGCGACGAAAGAAAAATGAAACATTTCTATTCGTCCTGCTGTGTGACAAAATGTAAAGACACTTTGCAACTTGTTCCTCAACTATTGCACGTTTTGTAGGTTTCAGAACACCATCTCTTTCAAGTATATGACACAAATCTTGAAATGCTTGCGGCCCCATACGGGTGATATTACAACAATTTTGAATACATTTAAGTTGTGTCATTAGTTCAATCCTCACTTTTTCTCTCTTCAAGTAATTAATAGGATGGTCCACGTACTTCCTAAGGTGATATTTTCTCGGCATATACCAATATACCACATGACAAACAACTTGAACAACAGCTAACTTTTGCCTTCTATCCCACATAGTCAAGTCCTTTCTTAGCTCTTTGTCTTGCTGATCCATTTATCTTATATTTTTTATTAAAACAAATTAGTATACTACACATCTAAACATTAATCAATATAAATAAACAATTAACCATTTTATCAAGTGCCCAGTGAGTTACAATTGTATTGTTTTTAATTTTAATTAAAATAAATTAGTATACTAAACATCAAAGCATCAATCAATTTTTTTTATTATTATTTCACACTAAATTCACATGATAAACAAACCAATCAACCCATATATCTATTCTATTATTAAAGCCAACACAATAGTTGTTGTGGCTTTGTCACTACGTTCTTGATTTCCTACAGAATTTGTTACCCAAAAGACAACCTAAGAGAGGGCTGAATTAGGTTTTTACAATTAAAATTAATAGTACCCTAATAAAAATTATGACTAGCACAATAGATAAATATAATTAATGAAATAAAAATAATTAAAATAAATGTCTTAACAACTATGTCAGTTAATAATTTTAGCACAGTAAAAATATGAAATATAGCTATGGCAATTTAAAATAAAATAAAGAGATAAGGGAGAGAGAGACAAATAAATTTATAGTGGTTCGGCTTCAACTCGGCCTACGTCCACTCCTCAAGCTTCACTTGAGATTTTTCACTATCTTCTAGCTTCACAGGGGTGCTAGCAACCTCTTTACAAATGGAGCAATCCTCCACAGATTTTACACAAACTTCATAAGCCTAAAACCCTTGCAAATCTTAGGTGATTTACAATCACTCTCAATATTTCAAGAACACAGTGTTTCAACACTTTTACAAGATGAAATTGTATTTTTGCTTTCAAAGAAAGCTTACAATAAATATCTCTCAAAGATAGATATACAAAATGAAACTTTGATTTTTCTATAAATCTCATACAGGAAAGATGGGCTTAAAGCTATAAGGCTCAGTGTATAATTTCTGAGAATAGATATGAGTGATTATAGATCAAAGAATATTTTCAGGTTTTTTTGTAACTTGTTTACATTAGAGTCTTTGGTATATAATAAAAATTATAACCGTTTATAGCCGTTGTATTCATTTGAATTTATAGCCGTTTATAGCCGTTGAAGTCATTTGAATTTATAGCCGTTTATAGCCATTGTACTTCCATTATTACCAATTTGAATATCTTTCACTCCATCATTACAAATTTCAATATCTTCCACTTGAACCTTTTGAACATTTTGGCCTTTTGAACCTTTATGGCCGTTGTACTTCCATCATTACTAATTTGAATATTTTCCACTTGAACCTTTTGGCCTGCTGCTGTGCTAGGTTATTTGAACCTTTATTTTGGGCTATTTGAACTCCTGATTTAATCAAATATTAAATACATTCTAACAAAATTTAGGATAAAGGTTTAGTGAGAAATAATGGGACAAAATAAATTTTGATTCTATTTTTCTCTTTCAAATAAATCATCAAAATAAATTTTGATTCTATTTTTCTTTTTCAAATAAATTAAAATATAATTAAATAAATTCATCAAAATAAATTTTGGATTCTATCTTTCTCTTTCAAATAAATTAAAACATAATTAAATAAATTATCAAAATAAATAAGTCTAACAGAATTTATGTAAGCGCATGATAGAAGATTTATAGATTGAATAGGGGCCACGACACGCAAAATGCAAAGAGATGAAGGAAATTTGTGAAAGGTACAAGAAAAATGCAACCAGCAATTTGAGAGCACAAAAAAGGAATACATATATAATTTTGTATGGTAAATAGTATATACATACATAACAAAATACATATATAATAAAATATATGTATATACATATTCTCAAATTTCTTAAATGATAAATAATATATATACATAACAGAATACATATATAACTTTGGAGTTTTCAATAATATATATACATATACACATATAGATTCTGAACAATAAAATTAGGGCTAGCTTTTCTTTCTTATACATAACAGAATACATATATTTTGTTCTTATGTGGAATAGTATATAAATTATGCGTAATAGTATATATTATTAAGAATAGCTTTTTTTATGCGTAATAGTATATATATATATATATATTACATATATACATAACATAATCAAAGAATGAAAATAGAAAGGACAATTACCTGCACGGTAAAGAAGAGCCAGAAGAAAGTGGAGAGAGAGCTGGAGAAGTGGAGAGTCAAAAACGTTATGCTGGATATGAAAAGCCCTTGAGGACATGGGTGTCAATCATTTTATTTCTTTTATTTTTACAGGGACAAAATTGATATTATGAAAATATAAGAATCTGTTGGTTTCTTTTTTCTTCCAATCTCTCCACTTTTGGAAAGATTGAAAATGAAGGTTATAAAAGAAGTGAGTTTCTCTTCGTTTTTCTCAATTTCTTCTCATTTCTCTCCACTTAAATTATCCAAACAAGTAAGAGAAATAAATATCTCTCTATTTTTTTTTTCCTCTCCAAATCACTTAATCCAAACATAATGTTAGTCATGGCCTTACCAAATCACAAAATTAATTCACTCTGTTTCATTTGGACCATGTACGATTTAACTTCCGAAATGATCTCTTTTAATTTTGTGCATTGAAGTGCATCGTTAGATTCATTAGCTATATAATATAAGAGATTAAAATATTCTTATATTTTTGTCATTTGTTTAAAAGGTAAAATTTATTTTAATCTTATGTGTTTTATTTTATGTGCGATTTAACTCTTGTATTTTATTCATTATGCGATTTATCCCTTTAAAATTTGAAAATGAGCATATAACCTCTTTATGCCTATCATGTATTTTATACTTACTGTTAAATTAGACGAAATGTTTAATAATGCACTTTGATCCACAAATCACGTAAAGATTATGTAGTCATTTTTAAACGTTAAGAAAGTAAACCCACATAATCCAAACTATAAGGATAAAGTAAAGTTTATTCTTAATTGTAATTAAAAGGATCCCATAATGTAAACTTACACGAGACAAGTATATTGTGTTAGGGTTAATTATTTTTTAGTCCCATAGTACTGAATTTGTATTATTTATATTTTTAATGTTTAAATTATATTAATTTAAAAAGTTTCTATGAAATTTCTCATAGTGAAATGTGTCTTCTAGGCTTGGGCTTGAACGACTACTAGCTCCAGTTGAAGCTTTCTAGTCAATTCGGGGGAAGGTTGTATCTTTAATTGGAGCGGGGTGTAATAGTGGCTTAGGGTTGTAGCTTAATAGATTAGCATCTATAGTTAAGGCAGTTGTTGTTCTTATTCTTACAGTTGTTAGAGCTCTATCGAGTAAGGCAACTCTGTGGTTAGGGAGGCAGGAGAATCGAAGAATTGAATCCCTAGTTGTTAACAAGTGAGGAAATCGTAGATGGACTTGTAAGCTGACCTCCATCCATTATTCTAATCCCTCTTATCCCAGTGAGCTAACAGTAACCAATGAACCTCCAATCCCAATGAGCTAATAGCAACCAATGAGCCTCTAGACTCGAGTTCATTGGCAACATCTTTATTTCTGACATTCGAAAGGGAAGTGGGTGACCCAATAGCATCTATACACAATAAAAGTTCACAATGACAATGAAATTCATACTACAGTTGCAATTTATATATATTTTAAGATAATTTACAAATGTATCTTTTAAGATGTAAAAAATAGGATAAATTGTAAATACACTCCTTCAGGTTTGTCTAAAATACAAATTGTTCCATGTGATTTTAGAAATTACATCTTACCCATTCAAATTTCTAATCGCATTACAAATAACCATTTTCATTAAAAAACTTATCAAGTCTATTAACAATTTTTAATGGTATCATAAATATATTTTAATTAACAATTCAAATAATTTTATTCCTTTATAGGAGAGTAGTTAGGAATTTTATTTTTTTGTTAATTCTATTAAATAAATTTTTTTACAAATGATATTTGTAATTTCTAAAACTACAAGGGACAACTTGTATTTTAAGCAAACTTTAGTGGTTTATTTTTAATTTATCCTAAAAATATAGAAATTACAAATACCTCAATTGTATAAAAAAAAAAAATCCCTACATCTAACCTAACAGGAAAAAAAAATTACTCAAAACCCTCTAATACCAAAGTGAAATTGACATGTTTTTTATCCACCCCATGACATCCCAAAATATATTTACTTAATGTTTGAAAAAAAAAATGTAATTATAACATTTGTTTAGACCATAGTAGAATATAGAGAACTTGTGCATAGTTGAAACAAGAGACCTCGTGGATGGCATTGCAAGCCATGTGGTGAAACCACGTGATTGCACGGTGCTGCATAATAAGGGTCTTCTCACCTATAAATAGGTGAGTTGCATGGTAATCAAATCACAAGAATAACAAACGAGGGGTATATGAGAAAGGGAACCAAAATCAGAAGTAAGAGTAAAAGATCAATTTTGATGCGAGTTTTATTATATTTTGAGCTATCATAAATTATGTTTTGCAACTTATATTAGTTTAAGGTGAGTTGTATTATATTTTGAGCTACCATAAACTGTTTTATGTAAATTATGTTTTGGAAATCATATTAGTTTTTAAAAGTATATTATTTGTTAAATGAACTCTATTTGCTTAAAAGAGAAACCCATGGATATAACTGTTTATTAAATGTGTTTTGCACAATTATTTTGTAAGTACCAGAGGTCTCATGCCTTGGGGGACTTAAATAACCATTGACCCTCTGAATTGTCACTTTTATGTAACCCCATATTATGTTCTGTTGTCACTTGAAATAACCCTTTGTTGTCATGGATCTACTAACCCTTTGATTTTTTGTGTGGAGCAAAGTACTGTATGGAGTTAAGTGTTGCACTATTGTGGGAGCCACCTTTAGAATTCATACAAGCCACCTCTTGAATTCATACATCTGTTATGTTCTGTACTGTGGTCATAATGATTTGCTTATATGATTTCTACGTTATGCTTTTGTTATTTAAAATGATTTATGTATTTCTGTTATCGAACAAATCTCTGTTTATCCCAAATAATTATCCATGGTGATTTTTAAACCCTTATGCTTTCAGTATAATATTTTTTCACTCTATCATATGTTTATAATTGTTAACCACTTTCAGGTGATGCGTCAGGACTAGTGCATGGGGTAGGCACAAGGCACTTTGTAATTATAGTTCAGCTCTGGTGATGTAAATGAATAGGATCTCCAATATATATGTTATAATTAAGATTTGGGTACCCTTTTATTTTACTCCACTCCACTATTAATTTGTTATGACTTTAGTTATTGTCTTGTTGCAACGCCGAACCTTTGGGTACTGGTTTTGGGTCGTGACAAAGGAGGGTCACTTATAGTGATAATATAGAGGAGAACAGAGAGTCACAATAAGTGACAACAGAACAAAACCATTGGAACCGATCCAATAGAAATAAATGTATCAATGTGCGCAACAAAAACGAAAAAGACAATTCTATAAATTAATTTCGAAGACACAATTTTAACAGGAGAGAAGAATGTGACACTCCAAAATATATTTACTTAATCTTTGAAAAAAAAATGTAATTACAACATTTGTTTGGGCCATAGTAAAATATAGGGAACTTGTGCATAGTTGAATCAAGAAACCTCATGGTTGGCACGGTGAGCCATGTGGTTTCACCATGTTGTGTGTTGTATAGTACAACATAGTGCTGCATAATAAGGGTCTTCTCACCTATAAATAGGTAAGTTGTATGGTAATGAAATCACAAGAATAACAAACGAGGGGTATATGAGAGAGTGAGCCGAAGTCAAAAGTGAGAGTAAATGATCAAGTTTGAGGTAAGTTGTATTATATTTTGAGATACCATAACCTATTTTATGTAAATTATATATTGCAATTCATATTAGTTTTTAAAAGCATATTATTTGTTACATTTGCTTAAAAAATAAACGCATGGATAATGTGTTTTGCACAATTATTTTGTAAATATCACTGTGGAGGTTCCATGCCTTGGGGGACTTAAATAACCATTGGCCCTCTGAATTGTTACTTTATGTGACCCTCTATTGTCATGGATTCACTGACCTTTTGATTTTTGGTATGGAGCAAAGTGTTGTGCGAAGCTAAGTGATGTGCAGAGTTAAGTACTACACTTTTGTGGGAGCCACCTCTAGAATTCGTACGAGACACCTCTTGAATATATACATCTGTTTTGTTCTGTATCATGGTTATGATTATTTAGCTTATATGATTTATGTATTATATGTCTGTTATTCAAAATGATTTTCGTATTATATACTTTGTATTTTAATATCAAACTAAGCTTTGTTTAGCCAAATAATTATCCATGGTGATTTTATACCTATACTCTCAATATAATATTTCTTACCCTGTCATGTGCTTATAGTTGTTAACCATTTTTAGGTGACGTGTCAGGACTAGTGCGTGGAGTAGGCACAAAGTACTTTATAGTCATAGTTCAACTTTAGCAATGTGAATGAATAGAAGTTCCAATATATGTATTTTTGTTATAATTAAATTAAGATTTGGGTATCCTTTTATTTTACTGCGCTGCACTATTAATTTGTTATGATTTCAATTATTGTCTTGTTGAGACGCCAAATCTTTGGATATCGAATTTAGGTCGTGACAAAGTGCCCACTACCAAATCCTTCTTTCTACACCATCACAATATTGTTTAATCCTTATTGGTGAAATTCCAAATGCTTGTAGACAATAGCGACGATTGTGTTGATCAATAGTGGGAGAAGGTGGTGTCATGGTTGGGTAAAGTGGTGTTACTAATTGAGATAAAAGAGGAAATAAAGAAGTTGTTATGGAAAAAAAAAAGAAAAAGAAAATAAAATGTTTAACTTCATAATATGTATTTCTAAAAAAAAAAATTATTACTTACAACATACACTTCTTCGTTAGTTTGCCGTAATGGTTGATTAACAAAATGGAGTTATTTGTTATGTGATTGGAACCTCAAAGGGTGAGATGTAAATTCTCAAGCGTGAAATAAAAATTTATATTTTTCATAAATCTTGAGGGATGTATTTATAATTATCTTATTTTTAAAAGATATATGAAGAAGAGTATATATATGTAGCAAAGATGACAATGTGTAAATAATCTTGATGAAGAAATAAGTGATCATGATGACGATGCTTTGATTTGCCACTAGTTACACCGTTGCTCCATATATGAGATACCTTGCGATAGGGAGAAAAAAAGCATCGAAAGAAAAATAACATAGACAGAGAGAGACAAATATGTCATAATTTTTTTCTCATTCATCTATAATAATTTAAATCTCAAGAACTAACAAAGAATTTTTTGTAGGTCAAAACTCTCATAGAAATATATAAAAAGATATGTACGGGAAAGAAATAAACCTTCTCGTATAATCCTGTTGATCAAATCCGCATTCCTCCAAACGTCGTCGCTTTACTCCCTGAAAACACAAACCCCTTCGATGCCTAAGTCAGCAAAATAGACAAGTAGACAAAAGCTCTGTGTATTCAGGAATCAAAGTTGTGTGTTACCTCTCCATAGGTGATGTTTGTGAGCTTTTATAGGTTCCGTGTGGCACAATCCAAGTAGGACTCTTACTCCTCCATGTAGAGTCCTCCTAGGATTCATACTCCTGAAAGATAATGCTTATCCTTCAACACCCCCCTCATTGTTTAAACCAAGTGAGATGGTTTTACCATGGTCGGACTCCAATGTGGCCGAGGTACGCATGGCTACGTTTAGCCATAGAACAGACCAAACTATCCTTAGTTCGGTTCGTCCTTTACTGCCCTTACCTCAGTTCCTCCTATACAAACCGTGGTAAGTTTAAACTGAGCTAACTTTTAGCAAGGTTTAGACCAAGCTAACCATACTGCGCCATAACCGGTATAAATTTTAGTATGGTGACCGAGCTAACCTCCTTGGGACCGGAGTAACTTTACACCTCTCTTGGGCCAGAGTAACTTTACACCTCTCTTGGGCCGGAGTAACTTCATGGCTTTTTTACTCAGCCCTTCGCACTGTGGCCCATAACGGCCCATTACCCAGCTCGGCCCAATTTTCATATAAATTACCCTCTCAATTGCCCCTTAATTCCATCTGCGCAGCATGATAGGGATTACCTGTCCCCAGCCGAGCTAAAAAAAAAGTTTCAGCCTTTTCAACCGAACTAAACCCCTTTAGTCTTTCCAGCCGAGCTAAAACTCTTAAGCTCTTCTGCCAAACTAAATTCCATACCGGGCTCAGCTTATCCTGTCAAAACGTCCATTCAATCACAGTAACTGAATTGATTCTCATTTCAATGACACGTGGCACGCTCTGATTGGCTAAAGGCAGCTGTCACGCCGCCCTCGTACCTCGCGTAATTTGAACAGTTCCTGCCTTTGTCCCTTTGTATCAAAACAAAAACTCTTCATTTGGATCAAGCACTGCACTATCCACTTCCTCTTCTCTCCCTCTCGTTCCTGAGCTTCTGAGCTTGCTGAGTTCTTTGATCTGTATTCGAAGAAGCTTCGTGGTTTTGCTGCCGTTTCTCTCATCTTCTCTTGTCCTGGTAAGCTACTCAAACCTACCTTGCTTTCCTTGTCTTTCGCATTTATTTAATCCACAGCTTTAGGTTTGTGTTTTTGTGAAACACTTTCTTTCTACTTGATTTGTATATTTCTGGAAAAACTTAGCAATAGAACACTCAAATACATGTAATATCCTGTAGAACACTGGTTTTCGATCTAAAATCATGATGCAACCAGACTAGAAAATTGTTTGTAGTTAAAGCTGAATTAGGTAGACTATCCAACCGAACTAATATTTCATGCTACCCCATTAGTCTCAACAAGCCAAAGTACAATACTCTCCTTAACCGAGCTAATGAACCGGACTAGGGCTGTACAATAGTGTACTGGGAAACCTTAATTCCGACCGAGCTATGTCTCGGGGCTAAACCAGCATTCTTAATTTTTAGACCGAACTAAGAATGCTGCCCCTAGAAGCTCAACCGGGCTAACAAATCCTTGCGCAAACCGAGATAACAAATGCCTTTGAACATACCGAACTATTGAGTACCTTGCCTAAACTGGGATAACAAAGCACTTTGCACAAACCGAGCTAAGACACGTAGCGTTTCACATAGTCGGGCTAGGACTTGATGTATCTTGCCTTTATTTCTCTTTAGCACGGTCCAACGGTCTGTGCTTAACACCTTTGTTCTCTTTTTTTCACTTTTGCAGACTTAGGTTGCCCAGGCACTCCTTTGAGCGCTCAACCGAGCTACTCAGCACAAATCTTCGATCGATCTAACACTCGACTTTAATTTATTTATAACTTAAGACATAAATGGGGAAGTATAGATTTTTAGTAGAGACACCTGGTGGTTTGGATGAATTCCGAAGGGAGTACAACATCCCTGACGATGTCCACCTTACCTTAGCCAAGCAAGACATTACTCCATGGTGGAACCAAGGTTTTGTACCCTTCACCCTTCTGTCCATAGTAGAAATTGGACTAAGATTTCCTGTTCAACCCTTGCTTTGTGAATTCCTTAGGCAAACCAGAATTTACTCAACCCAGCTTTCCACAAACTCATACCGTATAATAAATGGTATAGCTGAACTAAACCGTCGTGCTGGTATTAACCTCGGTCTAGCCGAGATCTTCCATCAATACTCCATAGGCTCGAAAGAAGATGGCTGGGTTTATTATCTTAGAATACGTTGCCGCCGAGAGAAAATAATAAAGGACACACCGAATAAAGACTTGAACGATGATGACTTCTTCTGGATATCTGGGAATTTTGAAGATCACCAAGCCCATATCCCTGACCGTAGTATTAAATTGGAAGAAAGGAACCCCCGGTATAATTACGTCGGTTTCTTTGACTGCTTCTCTTTTATTTTAATTTTTCCTATTTCTAAACCAAACTAACAGTTGTCTTCTTTATGCAAATTCAGCCCACCTTAAGTCATTATACAGTTACCCCCAACCTAGACACACTTCGCGCCGCACTTCGATACCCTGAAAGAAGTTGGGCCAAGCTTCTGGATTTTGAGCCGACATACCGATATAGCAGCCGACGCAAAGCCAAAGTAACAGACTTTTTGCTAGAGGACGCCCCTGAACCACACCCCACTTTGCCCCAGATCAATCTTGTCCATTTGACTGCCGAACAAGAGATGGCCAAAAGGAACAGAGTAAGGGCCCTTCTTACTGAAACAAACCGAGCCGAGGTACCACCACCGAACCAAATTCAGGAAACCGTGGTGGCCCTCCCACCTCAACAACCCTCTTCATCACGCCCAAGCAAGCGCGCCCGGACTACCCAAACCGAGCAATGCCTTGCTGATGAAGATGAAGTCAGTCTTCCACTAAGCCCTCCACCAAGTCCGCAACCGGAGTGTACCGACCGAGCTAGCTCCTCCAAATGGTCTCCAAGAATGACTTTCCAAAACCGTGCTATTTGTGATACTGATTCTGTGGTAGCTGACAAAGACCATATACTGGCCTTCAACTTGGCTAAGAGCGCATGTCTGCCCCCTGACATGGAGCATCACAAGCAGTTGACCTAGCTCAAGGCCATCCAGTTGACAACAAAATCAATGATCCTGGTCAGTAGTTCTTCTTGTCTCTCTAATTTTTCCAACTTCCTGTTCGGTTTTGTCATTAGTTTCTTTGTATTCTTTTTCAGGCCATGCGAAAGAGTCAAATTGCGCACAAGCGTGTGTTGGAGCTTCGTAAAACAGCAAGGCAAGCCATGGCCGAAGTTGAAGCAAAAACCACCGAGCTAAAAGACTCCCAACAGAGGACAGCCGAGTTAGAGGCCGAGGTAGCTCGTCTGACCGGACTAGTAACCTCGGCTAATGCTGACAAACAGAAGGCACTGACCGTGATGAAGGATAAGTACCTTCGCGAGCTAGTCAAGCTCGAAGGAAAGAAAAATGCAGAGATTGCCGAGCTAACTAAGAAGGTGAATGATGAAAATGCTGCAGGTTTCAAGGAGGGGGAGGCCCTTTACATGCAACAATGTGAGGCAGCTAAGGATTTGTTCTTCAAATATGGTTGGAGGGCAGCCGTGGTGCAGCTCGGTTGTGAACCTGAGACCGAGGTCTACAATCCTCCTCAGTACTTCATACAGAGCTCACTGGCGGAGTACGCTGCATCCGTTCAACAACAGTTTCTACAAGGTTCAGATGATGATGAAGACACCGAGACCAATAATACCCCGGTCATCAATGATCAAGCCAACGATCAATCAGCTCGGTTGGAGCCAACGGTTGAAGACCTGACGACTGAAACCGTGCTTCCAATAGACACCGAGCTCCCAACTAAGACTGATCTACCGTCTGAAACCGGTCTTCGTGTTGACATTGATGCTGATCTTGATGATTTGTTCAACTAATTCTGTACTTTCTTTTCCTGTTGCTTGTTTTCAGTTTTTTCTTCTTCCTTTTTAGTCTTGTAACCGGGCTGAGGCCCCTCCTTTGTATTTGCTTTGAATTTGATCAATGAAAATCATCTTTTATATTCAACACTTATTCCGATTTGATCTGTATGCTTGCACTTGTAATGAGTTTTTCAATGAATTCTTTTGCTCCAACTGTTATCTCGGTTTACTTTCCTGTTTGTGCTTGCGTTCTAACTGCAACTTGAACGAAACACAATATTTTTCGGCCGAGATACTTTATTCCGGCCTTAGCTGAGCAATCTGACTGAGCTTACTAGCCAACCACTCTTTAGCCGATATACTTACTTCGGCTGAAGAGTAATAAGGGTTTAATCTAGCCAACCTCTAAGTTGATTTTTTCCAGCCAACCACTCTTTAGCCGATGTCCTTATTTCGGCTAAAGAGTACTAAACCAACCACTCTTTAGCCGATGTCTTTACTTTGGCTAAAGAGTACTAGGAGTTGGTTTAGTCCAGCCAACCACTCTTTAGCCGATGTCCTTTACTTCGGCTGAAGAGTACTAAGAGTTGGTTTAATCCAGCCAACCACTCTTTAGCCGATGTCATTACTTCGGCTAAAGAATACTAGGAGTTGGTTTAGTCCAGCCAACCACAGTAAGACCTTTATCTTTAGATGTAGAAGTATCATTGGGAGTTAATTTAGTAAATAACATTTCAATGGCTTTGACAGTGGATTGATCATTAGTAATTAGACTAGTTCGTTTAGAGCGATGACTAGGGAGATTAAGTAAAGGTTGATCTAAGGTTTTGGTAGATTTTGTGGATTGTTCATCTAAAGTAGTCTCTAATTTATCTAAGGACATCGGCTAAAGAGTACTAAGAGTTTGTTTAATCCAGCCAACCACTCTTTAGCCGATGTCCTTGCTTCGGCTAAAGAGTACTAAGAGTTGGTTTAATCCAGCCAACCACTCTTTAGCCGATGTCGTTACTTTGGCTAAAGAGTACTAGGATTTGGTTTAGTCCAGCCAACCACTCTTTAGCCGATGTCCTTTTACTTCGGCTGAAGAGTACTAAGAGTTGGTTTAATCCAGCCAACCACTCTTAGCCGATGTCTTTTCTTCGGCTAAAGAGTACTAAGAGTTGGTTTATTCCAGCCAACCTCTAAATTGGTTATTTCTGCCAATTTAGAATAAAATGTTTGGTTATTCCGACCGAACGTCCTGCAGCCTGGATCCTTATCCTGTACTTAAGAGGGGTGTTGGTTTTTCTAGCCAACCTTTAGATTGGTTTTCCAGCCAACCTAAAGTAAAGTGTTTGGTTATTCCGACCAAACGTCATGCAGCCTGGATCCTTATCCTAGGCTTAGGAAGAGTGTTGGTTTTTCCAGCCAACCTAAAGTAAAGTGTTTGGTTGTTCCGACCAAACGTCCTGCAGCCTGGATCCTTATCCTAGGCTTAGGAAGAGTGTTGGTTTTTCTAGCCAACCTTTAGATTGGTTTTTCCAGCCAACCTAAAGTAAAGTGTTTGGTTATTCCGACCAAACGTCCTGCAGCCTGGATCCTTATCCTAGGCTTAGGAAGAGTGTTGGTTTTTCCAGCCAACCATGTTTTCAATGCCCCTAACTCACTAAAATAATTTTTACAGAATAAAACTCTTATGTTGAAAAGAAAACTACTTGTTTTATTGGGGAAAAAAGAAAATTACAAGTATTTTGAAGAAAAGCTAAAAATAAAATAGTTTGAGATTAGCAGTGTTCCATGGCTTGGGAATTGCTTTGTCGTCCTCATCTTCCAGGTGGTATACCCCTTTGCCAACTAATTCGACCACTTTGTAAGGTCCTTCCCAATTAGGCCCTAACTTGCCATCTCCTGGTACTAAGGTGTTTCCCATCACTTTGCGCAGCACCCAATCTCCGATCTTGAATTGCCTTGGATGCACTGTTTTGTTGTATTTCCTAGATAACTCTTGTTGGTATGAGGCAATGTGAACCAGTGCTCTTTCTCTTCTTTCTTCGGCGAGGTCGAGCTCCAATGCTATGGCTTCTCCATTCAAGTCTGGATCAAAATTTTTGTTTCTAATTGTGGGGAGGTCAACTTCCAGTGGGATTACTGCTTCCATGCCGTAGGCTAAGGAGAATGGTGTTTCTCCTGTTGATCGTCGAGGTGTGGTGCGGTAAGCCCATAAAACATGAGGAAATTCCTCCGTCCACTTGCCTTTTGCCTTCTCTAACATTTTCTTCAGTCCATCCAAGACAACCTTGTTTGATGCTTCTACTTGGCCATTTGCTTGAGGATATGCCGGTGTAGAATTGTAGAACTCTATCTTGTATTCTTCACAAAAGCCTCTAAAGATTCTGCCATCAAACTGGGTGCCGTTGTCTGATATTAGGGCTTTAGGTATGCCGAATCGAGTAATGATATTCTGCCAGACGAACTTTTTCACATCTTTTTCCTTGATTGATGCCAGTGCTTCTCCTTCCACCCACTTTGTGAAGTAGTCCGTTGCTGCGAGAAAGAACTTCCTATTTCCGGGTGCTGTTGTAAGTGGTCCTACTATGTTCAAGCCCTACATTGCAAAGGGCCATGGGCTGGTTAATGGTAGGAGTTCTCTGGCCGGCTGATGTATTTGATGTGCGAACTTCTGACATTTCTCGCACTTCTTCACATACTTCTCCGAGTCTGCCTGCATGTATGGCCACCAGTATCCTTGTGAAATGGCTCTGTAAGCTAACGACCTTCCTCCTTGGTGGCTTCTGCACACGCCTTCATGTATTTCGAACAAGAATGCTTCTACTTTGCCGGGGTGGACACACTTTAGATAAGGTCCTGAGAATGACTTTTTGTATAATGCCATAGATGGGGAAAGCCAAAATCGCTGTGACTTTGCTCTAATTTTGTTGACTTCTTTCTTTTCTTCCGGTAAGACGCCGTCTTTTAAGAACAGTATGATGGGATCCATCCATGAAGGGCCTAATTCGGCGCAACACACCTCTTCTACTTCAGGGTCCTCAATGCTTGGTCTCGGTAGGTAGTCAATTAGTAGTGGGTGAGGGATGGATGTATCTGCCATTGATACAAAACCTGCTAGTTTGTCTGCTCTGCTGTTTTCTCCCTACCAATCTGTTCTATTCTTACTACGTCAAATTTCTTGATCTCTGTTCTGACCAATTCTTGGTATTTGGCCGTCCTGTCATCCTTTGCTTCATAGTCGCCAGAAATTTGGTTTACCACCAGTTGTGAGTCGCTGTAGACCATTAGTTCGGTGGCCTTCATGTAGAATGCTGATTTGAGTCCTGCAAGAAGTGCTTCATACTCCGCTTCGTTGTTTAATGCTGGAAAGCCAAGGTTGATTGCTTACTCCACAACCAGGCCGTCTGGTGAGATGAGGACTATGCCAAGTCCTGCACCATGTCGGTTGGATGCTCCGTCCATAAAGAGTTTCCACATCTCTCCAACGAACAATTTCCAGCAAGTGGAGGGATTAGATGATGCCGTGGGGTCAGGGATGTTGCTGGTGTTTTCTTCAAGGTCCATACTGACTGTCTGCCCCTCGCTATCTGATTGAACCAAGTCTTTATTTGTTGGTGAGTCTTGGCTTGGTGTAGCATGGTTTGCTTCAGCCTTGCTCTCTTCATTCTGGTCTGTCATGGGGTTTGACTGAGTATACTACACCAGGGGTTGCGCTATTCCGGCGTCAACTTCTATCCCCAGTTTGGTTGTGTCAGTCAGGTCGACTAGGCAGCTATGATGACTTCCTGGGGTAAATTCTGCGACAAAGTCTGCCAAAGCTTGGGCCTTTATCGCGGTTCTGGGTTGGAACTTGATGTTGAATTGTCCCAACTCTACTGCCCACTTCAAGATTCTCCCAGAAAAGTTCGCTCGTTCAAACAGAGCTTTTAATGGGAAAGCTGTAAGGACAACTATGGTGTGGGCGTGAAAGTAGTGTGACAATTTCCTTGACGCCGTTATTAAGGCTAATGCCAGCTTTTCTAGTGTCAAATACCTTGTTTCGGCACCCAGCAATGTCTTGCCGACATAATAGATGGGCAGATGTTGGATTCCTTCTGCACGGACCAACACTACGCTAATTGCGTGTTGAGAGACCGCCATGTACAGGAAGAGTTCTTTCCAAGTATTGGGGTGACCAGCAGTGGTGGAGAAGACATGTATTCTTTCAAGTTTTCCAGTGCACGGTCGCATTCTTCATCCCACTCGAACTTGGTTTTTAATGCTTGAAAAAATGGTCGTAGTCTGTCTGACGATCGGCTAATAAATCGGTTGAGTGCAGCTGCCATGCTGGTGAGATGCTGTACTTCCTTTACTGAGTTAGGCCTCTCTAGATCCTGAATAACTTTGATCTGGGAGGGGTCTGCCTCTATACCCCGGTTGGTCACCAGGAAGCCTAGGAATTTGCCAGATCCTACACCGAACGCGCACTTAGATGCATTAAGGCGCAACTTGCGCCTCTTCAGAATCTAGAACATCTCACCTAGGTCCTTTAGATGGTCGTTCTCATCCTTGCTCTTGACAACCATGTCGTCGATGTAAGCCTCCATTGTTCTGCCTAACAACGGTTCAAACATCTTAGTGACCATTCTCTGGAATGTTGCCCCCGCGTTTTTTAGGCCAAAAGGCATGACCTTATAGCAATACAGTCCACTTGGAGTGGTAAAGGACGTGACCTCCTGGTCTGGTTCGTACATGGAAATTTGATGTTAGCCTCTGTACGCATCCAGAAAGCTAAGTCGATTGTGCCTCACCGTTAAGTCTACCAATTGATCTATCCGTGGTAGGGGGAAGCTGTCCTTTGGGCATGCTTTGTTGACTGTCTTATAGTTGACGCAGACACGCCATTTGCCATTCTTTTTTGGCACCACAACTGTGTTGAAAATCCATCTGGGGTAGTGCACCTCTCTGATAGCTTCTGCCTCTAGCAGATTTCCCACTTCTTCCGCCACTATCTCGGTGTGGTGGAGTGTCGATCTGCGAGTGCACTGAATGATTGGTCTGGCGCATGAGTGGACATTGAGTTGGTGACAGATGAAGTTGGGATCAATGCCTGGCATGTCGTAGGGTGTCCAGGCGAACACTTCGATGTTAGAGGTCAAGAATTCCAAGACCTTTAATCTCTCAGTGCTGGACAGCGACGAACCGAGCAAAAAGAACTTATCCGGGTTCTTTTCATCTATTCTTACCTCTACCAAGTCTTCCACCGCTTTTTGATCAGCTGCTTGCCGACATCTGCGAATAGTTCATTGCTCTCAGGTTCTTCTACCGAATGAACATATCCCTTGGCAACGCGGCTGCCATTAACTGTGATGAAGCATTATTTGGACATAATTTGATCTCCAAAGACCTCTTCAATTACTCTGGCTTCGTCGGGGAACCACATTACTTGATGGTAGGATGATGCTACTGATTTCATGGCATGGAGCCATGTTCTTCCCAAGATTATGTTGTAAGTGGAAGGGACTTTCAACACCCAAAATTTCACTTGTTTTGTCACGCTTCCTGCTCTAACTGGCAGTATAATTTTGCCGACTGGCTATTTTGGCATTGAATTGAATCCGATCAGGGGGGATACAGCTGGTGCCAGGTCTTTGTCCTCTAATTTCAGTTGTTTGAAGGTTTCGTAGTACATTATCTCACACGAGCTACCTTGGTCTATCAGAATTCGCTTGACGTCATAATCCTTGATGCGGAGGGTGACGACCAATGCATCGTTGTGAGGGCAATATATTCTTTCCAAGTCTTTGTCTGAAAAAGACATGACGTTCTTGGCCTCTGTTCTATCCTTTTTGATGGTAGGTTGGGCACTTAGTATCTCCCTTAAGTGCTCAGCCTTCTTGATCGACCCTCTGAGCTCGTA
Source organism: Camellia sinensis (assembly GCF_055761805.1). Classification (NCBI taxonomy): domain Eukaryota; kingdom Viridiplantae; phylum Streptophyta; class Magnoliopsida; order Ericales; family Theaceae; genus Camellia; species Camellia sinensis. Next base: position 126,033,899 of record NC_138968.1, read on the forward strand.
TACACGCTCAGGTTCGAATACTCCATGTATCACGTTGATTACTCCTTGAGGTGGGGCGTCAATTGGCATTCCATTGGGGTTATTGTGGTCCTGGGGGGCTGGTTGCGTTTCTCCTTCAATGTATTTATCCAGGTGACCAGCTGCCACCAACTCTTCTAGGTGCTGTCTCAATGGCATGAAATTTTCAGTACGGTGCCCCTTTTCTTTGTGGAAGGTGCATCGCGATCTTTCATCGTAGTCTTTCTGTGCTTCTCCTAGCTTAGCTAGCCACCTGACGAAAGGTTCATCGCGTATTTTGCTCAGAATCCGGTAGATCGGTTTCTTGAATACCGTGGTTATGGCAGTGCGGACTCTCAACCATCTTTTATCCTGGTCCTCTCCGTTGTCTCACCTGCCTCGTCCATTTTTGTTCGGACGTTCTACCGTGTTGATCTTTGCTGTGGTCTTTTTATCTAGTACTGCGGTCGTGCCAGATTTTATTTTGGCACGGGCGCCATCCTTTTCCACCCTGATGTGCTGATGCACTCTTTCCATCAAGGCCTCCATGGTGAGGGACGGTGTCATGGTGATTGAGTCCCTTAGTCTGTTTCCGACTGGAAGGCCTCTTTTGTACTGTGTAATAGCGAGATTGGTGGGGCAGTCCCCAATCTGGTTGAATGTCTCCCAGTAGCGACTATTGTAGGATCTTAGTGTCTCTTTTTCGCCCATGTCGATGAAGAGTAATTGGTCAATCTCCACCGGGGTTTTGGTGTTCGTTCTGAACCTCGTGACGAACGCCTCCGCCAATTGTGCCCAGGAGGCTATGCTGCATTCTGGAAGTTTTTTGAACCAAGTCAAGCCTAGGTCACCAAGCCTTGATGGGAAGAGGATGCACATCAAAGCCTCGTTTCGCCGATATACCGCTATAACCTGGCGGAAGTGGCTTAGGTGTATGTAGGGGTCCGTCTTCCCCTCGTACGTAGTGAATTTGGGTTGAAGGAAACCTGAAGGAAGGGGCGCGTTTTCAATTGCCGGAACGAACGGCGAGGTCTGCAGCCTTGCTAATGCTTTGTCCGTTGGTTCGTAGGCAGGGCGTGGCAACGGCATTCTGTCCTTGACGCTTCCATGCGTCCGAGGAGCCAACCGTTGAAGGGCAGATACCCTGCGAGGGTTGCGCGCCCTAGTATCCTCCTTCTATCGTGCCTTTTCTTCCAACATGTTCCGCAAATCGGATGATCTTGGTAACTCTGTCTGCCTGGATGATGTCTGGTGCGAGCGCGAGGGTCGATAGGTACTTCCCTCCGTGTAAGGCCTCAATGATCTCGTTCTCTCAGACCTAGAGAAACGAGTTCTGGAGGTTCTGGATTGAGTACCGCTTGTCCTGAGGCTTCTACTCTCTGCTTGTGATGGTGTGGAATGCCTTCCACGGTCTTTTGAGCGGCGAGGGGGCGTCTTGCTTTTGCGCCCCTCTCCTGTCGCCACTTCTTTTCCCTTCATCTGGCGCTTCATGGCCTCCATGTCCGCCGCCATCTTCCTTATTAATTCATCTTGCTCCTTTACACGGTCCTCCAAAACTGGAGGATCAATCATTCGCCTTTGTTTGTCAGGACTTTGCGAATGAGAGTGACGGGGGCTGTTAGTCCGCCTCCTCCCCCTTGCATCCCTCCTGGGATTTTGTCGTTGTGGCTCCAAGTCCGCCATAGGAGGGATAGAAGGTAGGCCTTCGCGTCTAGCATCCCCCTCTGGTGTTTGTTCGTCGATGGCGGACTGCGGCAAATCTTCGTTGTGAGCCATTACTTCTAAAGAGGAAAAGCTTGATCAAGAGGTTTTGTTCTTGTCTGAATTCCCACAGACGGCGCCAATTGTACGGGAAAGAAATAAACATTCTCGTATAATCCTGTTGATCAAGTCCGCGTTCCTCCAAACGTCGTCGCTTTACTCCCTGAAAACACAAACGTGAGCTAGCCGGCGGGTGTGTGCCGGAAACCCCTCCGATGCCTAAGTCAGCAAAATACACAAGTAGACAAAAGCTCTGTGTATTCAGGAATCAAAGTTGTGTGTTACCTCTCCATAGGTGATGTTTGTGAGCTTTTATAGGTTCCATGTGGCACAATCTAAGTAGGATTCTTACTCCTCCATGTAGAGTCCTCCTAGGATTCATACTCCTGAAAGATAATGCTTATCCTTCAACATCCCCCTCACTGTTTAAACCAAGTGAGATGGTTTTACCATGGTCAGACTCCAATGTGGCCGAGGTACGCATGGCTACGCTTAGCCGTAGAACAGACCGAACTATCCTTAGTTCGGTTCGTCCTTTTACTGCCCTTACCTCAGTTCCTCCTGTACAAACCATGGTAAGTCTAAACCGAGCTAACTTTTAGCAAGGTTTAGACCGAGCTAACCATATTGCGCCATAATCGGTATAAATTTTAGTATGGTGACCGAGCTAACCTCCTTGGGACCGGAGTAACTTTACACCTCTCTTGGGCCGGAGTAACTTCATGGCCTTTTTACTCAACTCTTCGCACTGTGGTCCATAACGGCCCATTACCCAGCTCGACCCAATTTTCATATAAATTACCCTCTCAAGATATATCCCTAATTTTTTCAATTTTTTTTTTCAGGTGAAATTATAACTAAAATCAAATTGATTCATAATAAAGTAACATTATAAATGCTTTATAATCAATGTTACTATAGTTCATACCCAAACACAAAATTTTATAACTAAGACCAATTTCATTTAGGTTATGTTTTGATCATGATTAGGGTAGGGATTTAAAAAGAAAAAGCAAAAAAAGTGTATAAAATATACTTATATAAAATATACTTATATTTTATTTATATTTTACTTACCTTTTATATTTTTCCTTTTAAATCTCTAATCAAATTTTCTCTTTTATTTATTATTATTTGATAGTGCAGTTCGTCCTAGGTGGATGGGTCGGGCTGGTCCAGGCTCTTCAAGTTCTGGTTCAGGCGGATGGTTCCACCAGATGACCTGCAAGCAAGCCCAAAGGGGAACGGGGCAGTCCCCCAGTGAACCCTTCGGCGAGAGAATCAGTAGAGGAAGAAGGAAAAATGTAGAGAGAGAGAGAGGGATAAAACCTTAACCTTCCTCTTGTCTTCCATTCTTGCTAATATCCTTTGGTAATCATTTCACTGTCTCTTGTGACGTGCCCCCTTCCGCTGAAAGCCTGTGCCGTAACTTACCTTGTTCAGGGTGAGGGGGCTCTGTTCCGACGGGGAGGTGTTGTCGTAATAAATGCTGTGATGGGCTGCATTAATGATGATGTGTTGTGGCAATAACTCTGCAGATCTTTGTCTGCTGATGTGGCCTGTGTTTCATCTGCCATGTGTCCGAATGCCCGTGGCCCTCCACGTCCAGGTGGCCTCCAGCTGTCATGGGCTTTGCCAACCAGGTTATGCTATGGGTCCAAAGCGATGGGTTCGGGGTGGTTTGCCGTGGGCTGTATGCCTCGTGGGCCTGTCCATATCAGTAGTCCCCCATTTCCGAGTGCAGCTTTAGTCCAATGAAGGGAATAGTAATAAGGAAGAGAAGTTCGAACCGAGTGGAGAGGTCTACGGGAAGCCGTGCTGATCGCCAGGGTGATTGAATCAGGAGAAGCTAACCGTGAGGGTGGCTGAGCGGGAGGCGTCGGCCGAGAGGCGTGCCGACCGCGAGGGTGGCTGAGGGGGAGGGGTCGACCGAGAGGCGTGGCGACCACGAGGGTGGCTGAGGGGGAGGGGTCGACCGAGAGGCGTGCCGACCGCGAGGGTGGCTGAGCGGGAGGGGTCGGCCGAGAGGCGTTCCGACCGCGAGGGTGGCCGAGTGAGAGGGGTCGACCGAGAGGCGTGCCGACCGCGAGGGTGGCCGAGTGAGAGGGGTCGGCCATGGGGCGTGCTGACCAGGACGGTGCGGGGCTCAAAAAGAGAGGGGGTAGGGTGGGGCCATGTGATGATTTGAAATGGAAAGGACAGGGGAAGGGGAGGGGACAGTGCATCGTGGCCATACACGTGGTAATATCGTAGGGGAAGTGAAGCGTTGGAGCAGAAATGAAACGATAGGTCACGAGTGGGGTTTTGAAAATGCGACTTTGGCGGTTGATTTGAAAGGTTTTGAAACGGGCGAAAATTAATGTGGATCCATAGAATACGGGTAAACCGTGGGTGTTGGGTATAATGCATTTCACCTACTGTTTGTCAGAAACTCAAAATATCCAAGTGCTAATTCTTTCACTGCGTACGACATACCTGTGTAGCATTCTCTCAACTTCCTTGCGCCTGCGTCAGAAGTGATTTGTAAAAGCACCCTAGAAATGGCACAAGAAGAAGTAGTCAATGTGAGGGTGGACCCGCTGGGGGATGATGATGCGGAGGAGTTAGCAGCGCGATACAGGACGGAGGCACGGATGGTGGGGGCGGGGGTGGGGGAAACGGTGGGAGAATCGCAGGCGTCGGCCCTGATATTGGCCCCAAAGCCACTAAACCAGGTGGAGCCAGAGCAGTGGCACACTAAGGCGGACAAATCCACACTCACGACAGCGGATTTGGAGGTGATTAGGGAACGGTACCAGATTCCGGCGGAGGTAGAGTTATTGCTGCCAACATCAAGGGAAAGGCCGTCTACTGCGAGGCCAGATGAGTTTTCCCTGTACGAGGAGGCGCTAAAAGGGGGGCTAAGGTTGCCACTGCCTCAAGTGGTGGTTGACGTGCTGAATCGCCTGGAGGTAGCGCCGGGGTAATTGATGCCCAATGCATGGAAGATTCTGCTGGCCTGCGCGAGTGCGTGGCCTAAGGCGAATGGGGGGGAGGCCATGATGATAGACGAGTTCTTTTCGTGTTACAAGGCGTCGGGGCAGCAAGAAACTTGGGTCACCCTACAGGCGGTGATGGGGAGGGGATTGGTGGCGGGGCTGCCTACGTCGATCAAGGGGTAGCGGCCACGGTGGTTCTACGTGTCTGTTAATGGGGGAATGGGGGTGCGCACTATCTGGAAGGTGCCAACCAGGTCGATGGAGTCGAGACTGGGGGCGATGGCGGAAGAGAGGGTGAAGAGAGTGAAGGAGTGGAGAGAGAGGGAAAAGGCCAGATGGGACGAGCTTGTCCAACCGTCTGCGTTGTTTGAGGCGGGGCTGGGACCGCAGCCGAAAGGTGGAGACCTCGGCCGGGCGGAATTGGAGGCGAGGAGAAGAGCTCAGGAGATAGAGGATTGGGCCGTTCTGGCCAAGGCCGCGAAGTTCGCGGAGGCGCAACGGGACCGACTGCCTCAACCGATCGCGTGGGAGAGGATCCGACCGCGCCCAAGGCCGTTGGGGGAAAAAGACTTAAGCAGTTTTGAGCTGCGGCCGCCGCCTGTAGACCCTGTAAAAGAAAGGGCCAGAAAGGGGGGAGGCTCTGAAAAAGAAGAAGAAGAAGATGAGTGCCCCAGAGGAAGCCGCAGATGAGTCTGGGGCCAAGAGGGCTAAGGTGGCCCCAACTGAGGTGGAGGTCCCTGTGGCCAAGGACGCCCTAGAGGTGGTGGAGATCATCCCCACGGTGGAGGTTGTGGAGATTGCTCCATCAATGCAAGTGGAGGTTGGGCCGACTGAGGCTGTGCCGAGCGGAAGGGAACAGGTCCAGACGAGGCCTGACCCCCAGGAAGGAGGGGTTCGTCTGGCTACAGTGATCTATCATGCGTGCGCGGTAGCTGGAAGGTTGGAGGGAGAAGAAGGCCCAGCTAGGGCGGGGGCAGACCGGCTGGTGAAGATCGTAGAGGAGACGGCTCTGCGCGCGGCATCAGGGTATAATGAGGCTGACCTGCTGAGGGGGTTATGCTCCGCCCAAATGGAGGTAACTACCTTGGCAGGGGCCCTCCTTAGGAAGGCAGGGGCTGCTAAGTTGAAGGCTGAGGAGGCCAGGGCCCAGTTGGCCAAATTGAAGAAGGGCAGTGCCGACTGGAAAACTGCCCATGACAAGCTGCCAGCAGTCAAGTTGGAGCTGGAGGACACACGCCGTAGGGTCGTGTCGCTTGAGTTCCAACTGGCTGGTGAACAGAAAAAGTTGGAAGAGTCTGAGAGGGCCTGCGCCGTGGCATTCGAGCGGCATGAGGAGGCCATGACCAGCAATAAAGAGCTGGTCAGGCAAAAGGATGAAGCAGATTCCAGAATTGGAGATCTGTTGAAGGAGTTGGGGGAGGAACGCGCCAGAGCAGAGGAGGAAAAGGGGAGGCTTCTGAGGGAGTGAGAGGTAGAGAAGGCGAAGGCGGTGGCGGAGCTGGAGAGTCTGAAGAAGGGGGTGAAAGAGGAGAGGGCGACGACGACTGCTGAAAGGGGGGCCCTGCAAAGAGAGCTGGACGAGGAGAGGGCGAAGGCGGCGTCTGAAAAGGTGGCCTACCCTGATCTGTGCGTCGCAGCAGTGGAGCAATATAAAGGGTCCCCCAAATTTCAGATGGTGGTAGACGCCGCTGTCGCCAGGAGTCTGGCTGGGCAAGAGTCTGGGGGGGTGGGCCCATCAAGGAAGACTACTGGAGGTAGGACAGAGGCAGAGGTAATTGAAAGCTTCCAGCAGTCAGACTTCTACAAGCACGAAATGGCCGAGTTCTGGGACAGCGGTTGGAAGATGTTCAAGCGCAGAGCTGAAGAGTTGTTCCCACACTTGGACCTTAGTAGTGTAACAATAGGTGAAGATGATGTGGCCCAGACCCCCCTGGACGAAGGCATTGAAGAAGAAGATCTGGCGTCTAGCGAGGAGGAGTAGCCAAGGAGGAGGAGAGGTGGGCGTGCTCTGTGTTTTGTTTTTGTTTTTGTTTTTGTTTTTTTTTTTTTTTTTTGTAATGAACTTGTGAACACATTGTAAAGGAATGAGTGGATGGATGAATGTATGAAGAATTTAATTGTAATGAATTTGTGTACAAAGTTTATTTTGTTTACGTTGTCAGTTGAATGTTGTTTATTTTGCTTATGTTGCCAAAATGAATGAAGTGTTGCTATAAAAACTGGTCATAAAGATTGGGTCAATAAAAATATCGTGTAAAGTGAAAGTTAAAAGTTCCTCCCTGCGGAGTGTGATTAGAGTTGTATGAAAATTGAAAGGATAATTGAAAAATTGGAGTAGGAAATTGTAGAACCTAATATTAAGCACGGATGAAGAATCCGCGGAGTGCTCACTGAAATACGTGAGAGTATGTGGGGAATTTAACTAGGTAACAACGTGGTCCTGGAGCTGTGAAGAAGCTTCAGAATGTGACTAAGTGTTAAAGATGTGGTTCTGCTTAGCTTTGGAGTGCTCAGCCTGGCTGAGGCTGTTGGCGTGCTTAGTCTGGCGGAGGCTTTTGAAGTGCTCGGTCTGGCCGAGGCTTTGAAGTGCTCAGTCTGGCTGAGGCTTTTGGAGTGCTCGGACTGGCCGAGGCTTTGAAGTGCTCGGTCTGGCTGAGACTTTTGCAGTGCTCGGTCTGGCCGAGGCTTTTGAAGTGCTCGGTCTGGCCGAGGCTTTGAAGTGCTCAGTCTGGCTGAGGCTTTTGGAGTGCTTGGTCTGGCCGAGGCTTTTGAAGTGTTCGGTTTGGCCGAGGTTTTTGAAGTGCTCGGTCTGGCCGAGGCTTTGAAGTGCTCAGTCTGGCTGAGGCTTTTGAATGCTGCAAGTGAAAAAGTTATGGGAGCGACATAGAGACAGTTGAATTATGAAAGTCTAAGTCCCCAGTCGGGGTTTGCAATATGTATAGAAGGGGAATACAACAATATTGACAATACAAAAGTACGAATTTATTGATAGTAACGCTTCAAATGTTCCGCATTCCAGGGATGGGGCAGGTCTCGGCCTTCTATGTCTTGAAGTCGGTAAGTGCCTGGTCGTGGTCGAGCTTTCACAACATAGGGCCCCTCCTATTTGGCTGCCAGTTTGCCCTCGGTTGGATTCTTTGTGGTAGGAGTCGCTTCTCGCAAGACAAGGTCCCCTACGGAGAACTCTCGTGGTCGAACTCGGCGGTTGTAGTGTGTTCTCATTTTCTGCTGGTATGAAGCCAATTTGACAGCAGCGGTCTCTCTGAGCTCTTCGACGAGGTCCAAGTCTGTTCGGTGGAGTTCTTCGGCTGCGGCCAGATCCGGATGTAAAACCCTGGGAGTGGGCAAACCGACTTCTACCGGAATAACCGCCTCAGCGCCAAGGGGTTTCACCAGTGGGAGTGCGAGCAGTGGTTCGGTAAGCTCAGAGTACATTTGGTAGTTCCTCAGCCCAAAGGCCTTTAGCAGCTTCGAGCTTGGTTTTGATGATTTTCAGAAGGGAACAGTTGGTGACCTCAACTTGGCCGTTTGCTTGGGGGTGACCGGGGGAGGAGAAGCACGGTTGAATCTGGAGATCTGCACAAAATTTTCTGTACTTCGCGTTATCGAATTGTTTGCCATTGTCAGAGATGATGGCTTGAAGGATGCCAAATCGGCAAATGATCGATTGCCAGATAAACCTGGTGGTGTTCCGCTCGGTGATTGTGGCAAGAGGTTGAGCCTCGACCCACTTTGTGAAGTAATCAATGGCAACGATCGCGAACTTGGTCTGACCTCGACCGGTGGGAAGCGGACCAACCAGGTCGATCCCCCACTTGGCAAACGGATAAGGGCTGCAGAGTGTGATTAACTCTGTAGGAGGAGCATGAGGGATGTTGGCGAAGCGTTGACATTTATCGCATTTGAGCACGAAGTCGGTCGCATCCTGATTGAGAGTTGGCCAAAAGTACCCAGTACGGAGTATCTTCTGGGCAAGGGACCTGCCACCTGAGTGATTACCACAAATTCCCTCATGGATCTCCTGCATTACATAAGTTGCTTGCGCTGGATTGAGGCATCGTAGATATGGTCAGGAGAAACTACGTTTGTACAGTATATCGTCGATAATGACGTAATTGGACGCTCGGGATCGGACTTTGGCAGCCTGCTGCTGGTCATTTGGGAGTGCTCCTGTGGTCAAGAATAGGAGAATGTCGGATGCCCAAGGGATAGGTTCATTTTGGATGTATTGTACAGCTTGTAGATCGGGTGAAACGGCCGGGTGGTGTAGATATTCAACGCGGACGTCATGGCTGAGAGTAGGATGGTCAGCAGAGGCCAACTGAGCCATCTCATCTGCTTTGGAGTTTTTCGCCCGAGGAATATGCCTGATGTGGAAGGTATTGAAGAGGCGAGCAAGGGGGAGTGCCAGGTCTCTGTAAGCTCGCACCGTGTCGTCCTTGGCATCAAAGTCCCCCGTCATCTGACCGACGACGAGTTGGGAGTCGCTGAATACTCGGAGGTGGCTGACCCCTATGTCCTTGGCAAGGTGGAGTCTTGCTATTAATGCCTCGTACTCAGCTTCATTGTTGCTTGCTTCAAACAAGAAACGGAGGGCACATTTGAAGTAGCCGCCCTCAGGAGAGGTGAGGATGAGGCCGGCACCGCTTCCTTCTCTTCGGGACGACCCGTCGACATTAAGAGTCCAAGAATGAGGATCTTCTGGCTCTGTTGGAGTTGGTAGGGGCGGAGGTGTTGTGGTCGGGGTCGGCTTGGTGAACTCCATGATGAAGTCAGCTACAGCCTGCCCCTTAATTGCTGTCCGAGGGCGGTAAGAGATGCCGAACTGGCTGAGTTCTACGGACCACTGCATCAGTCTACCTGAGAGTTCTGGTTGCTGCATGACCTTCTTCAGGGGCTGGTCGGTGAGGACCACTATGGAGTGAGCTTGGAAGTATGGGCGGAGTCGTCTAGAGGCAATGACCAAGGCCAGGGACAGTTTTTCCAGCAAGGGGTAGTTCTGCTCCGCGCCCCTGAGAGCCCGACTGATGTAATAGACCGGCCGTTGGATTGAGCCATCTTCTCTGAGGAGAGCTGCACTGACTGCGGTTCCCGATACTGCTAGGTAGAGGAAGAGGGGTTCGCCCGTGATTGCTTGGGAGAGAATGAGGGGTTGGCCATGCATTGCTTTAACTGTTGGAAGGCCTCTTCGGATTCAGTTGTCCATTCAAAAGTCTGCCGAAGAACTTTGAAGAAGAGCAAGCACTTATCTGTCGCACGGGAGATGAAGCGGTTGAGGGCCGCCACTCGGCCCGTGAGTCTCTGAACTTCTTTGACCGTCCTAGGCGACTGCATCTCAACCAAGGCCTTGATCTTCTCAGGGTTAGCTTCGATGCTGCGCTGACTGACCATAAAGCCCAAAAATTTGCCAGACCCTACGCCGAAGGCGCACTTCTCTGGGTTGAGCTTCATCTGGTACTTGCGCAAGGTGGCGAAGGTCTCACGTAAATCAGTAAGGTGATCGGAGGAGTATTTGCTTTTGACTAGCATGTCGTCGACGTAGACTTCCATATTCCGACCTATTTGGTGATGGAAAATGGCGTTAACCAGCCGCTGATAAGTGGCCCCAGCATTTTTCAATCTGAACGGCATTACACAGTAGTAGTAGGTACCTCGGTCGGTAATAAATGATGTGTGCTCCTGGTCAGATGTGTGCATCAGGATTTGGTTGTACCCAGAGAAGGCATCCATGAAGCTGAGCATTTGATGACCGGCCGTGGCGTCGACCAGCAGATCTATGCGGGGAAGGGGGTAGCTGTCTTTGGGACAAGCTCGGTTCAGGTCAGAGTAGTCGACACAGAGCCGCCATTTGCCATTGTGTTTGCGGCCAAGGACCACGTTGGACAACCACCTAGGATAGTCCACATTTTTGATGAATTGGGCCTCGAGGAGTTTATCAACTTCGGCGGCTATAAGGGTGTTGCGCTCCGGATGGAAAATGCGTTGCTTCTGGCGGTGGGGTCGAAAGTGGGGTTCGATGCTGAGGCGATGGGTTATGAATGAGGGGTCGATGCCTGACATGTCAGAATGGGTCCAGGCGAATACATCTCTGTGCTCGGTCAGGAGAGCAGTAAGGTCGGCCTTGGCTTGGGAAGGTAATTGGCTGCCAATCTTGGCGGTTTTGATTGGGTTGGTGGGATCAATGTTAACTTCAACAAGTTCCTCTACAGGTTCACCTCTGACGAGCTCGTCCTCGTCTCGGACGTCAAGCCCTTCAATGATCATGGCCTCTTTTAGCTTGACTTCTTTGAGTGAGGCGACATAACACTCCCTGGCCACGTTCTGTTCTCCTTTGACAGTTCCGACACCGAGATCGGTAGGAAATTTGATGGCAAGATGATATGTAGATGTGATGGCTTGGAAGGCGTTGAGGGCTGTGCGGCCAAGGATAATGTTGTAGGTAGAGGGGCAGTCGACCACAAGAAAGGTGAGCAACTTAGTGGTCTGCCGCGGGTGCTCGCCAATGGTGATGGGCAGATCGATGGAGCCGATGGAGGTCACACGGTCGCCGGTGAAGCCGACCAGAGGGGTTTGGAGAGGAGACAAGCTTTCTTCCCCAATCTTGAGCTGGCGGAAGCAATTGAGGAAGATAATGTCTGAAGAGCTGCCGTTGTCTATGAGGACTCGTCTGACTTTGTAGTTGGAGAGGATGGCGGAAATGACAAGGGGGTCATCATGTCGGTAACGGACTCTCGCACAGTCAGTGTCGGTGAAAGTGATAGGCTCGATCCATTGTTTTGACTGTTTGGGAGGTCGGTCCACCATCGCCACTGCTTTGTCTGAGCCCTGCCTGATTTTTCTGAGTTCTGCCTTCTGAGCCGAGCGGGATGGTCCCCCCGCAAGCAAGACCGCCTGAAATAACTCGGATTTCTCCAACTGGTGGAGGGGGATTACCGGGAGGCTGAGGCTGAGGCTGTGGTGGTGGGCGATCGTGGCCTTGGTTAGGTGGACCTTGATTGCGGGGTGGCGTTTGTCGACGATTGTTCCTGGTGAGGTCGGTTCTTTGCCTCTGTGGAGGGCGGTTATCTGTGAATCGGCTGAGACGGCCCTGGCATATGAAGGTCTCGATCTGATCTTTGAGGTTAATACACTCGTCGGTGGTATGACCATGGTCTTGGTGGAAATGGCAGTATTTGGACTGATCTTTTCGAGTGGAAGGGTTTCGTGAAGGTAGGGGCCACTTGAGGGGGTAGTCCCGTTGGATCTGATTGAGGACGTGCTCCATAGGGGAGTTGAGAGGTGTGTATCGCTCAAACCGACCGGGCGGTCGGGTCAGAGCCGACCGGTCGGCTCGGAGGGGTCGGTCATTATAGTGGGGTGTTTGGCTATTATACTGGGCGGTCCTTGGTTCTGGGTCTTTCCGCTTGTCTCTGGGGGTTGGATTTTTAGGGGTCGGCTCTTGCCGAGCGGCCAGGGAATCTTCAGCATTCATGTATTTCTGGGCTTTGGATAGTAGGGTTGCCATGGTGGTTGGAGGGTTTTTGGAGAGGAAGAAAGAAAATCAGACGACCGCAGGCCGGCCATGAAAGCCGTGAGAATGACCTTGTCGTCATTCTCAGCTACTTGAAGGGCTTCGGTGTTGAAGCGGGTGACGAAGCTGCGGAGCGACTCCCCCTCAGTCTGACGAATGTTGAGGAGTTGGGTGGCTGGGCGTCTCTGACGTTGGGCTCCGATAAAATGGCTCAGGAAAGAGTCACTGAGGTGTTGAAAGGTGGAGACGGAGTCCGCCGGTAACTGGCTAAACCACAACCGAGCTGATCCCTTCAGTGTCACTGGAAAAGCTCGGCACATGATCTCGTCAGGAAAAGCATGGAGGATCATGAGGGTGCGGTAGGTTTCCAGATGGTCGACTGGGTCCGTCGTGCCATCAAAGGAGTCAATGGTAGGCATTTTGAACTTGACAGGCAATGGTTTGTCGCGGATGGAGGCAACAAAAGGAGAGTTGGCAGTGACTGAGGGCTTGTGCTGAATGTTCTGCATGACCCCTTGTAGTTGGAGCTTCATAGCTCGGAGTTCAGCGTCCCAGAGGGGAATGTTGTCGCCATGGTCGGTCAATGGAGGCTGGACACTGCTGGCTTCCCCCTCAGGGGCTAGTGCCACGACTGACGGGCGTGGAGGTAGAGGTGGAGGTGGTAGGCTCATATGTGGAGGAGGAGGGGGTTGTAAACCTTCTGGGTTGAGCGGAGGGGGTTGTGGAGCAGTGTGGCCCGGGGTTCTTTCTTGGTTGGGTGGAATATCTGGAGGAATATCTGGAGGTGGGGCGGGGAGGTTTCTTTGGAGTAAGGCACTGATCAGGGCCTGGTTTTGCTCGGCCATGCGGTTAATGCTGTTAGTAAGTTCGATGATGTATTATGGTGGGTTGTTTGGATGGGAAGGGTCTGTTTGGTGATCGGTGGTATTATGGTGAGAAGCCACGGACTTAGTCGTGACCATACACCTGGATGGGTGAGAGGAAAAGGTAATGGTGAGAAAAGAGGGCTCCGGCGATGGTGAACACAACTAGCGCACGAATAAACCACAAAGCTTCCCACAGACGGCGCCAACTGATAGTGCAGTTCGTCTTGGGTGGATGGGTCGGGCTGGTCCAGGCTCTTCAAGTTCTGGTTCAGGCGGATGGTTCCACCAGATGACCTGCAAGCAAGCCCAAAGGGGAACGGGGCAGTCCCCCAGTGAACCCTCCGGCGAGAGAATCAGTAGAGGAAGAAGGAAAAATGTAGAGAGAGAGAGAGGGATAAAAGCTTAACCTTCCTCTTGTCTTCCATTCTTGCTTATATCCTTTGGTAATCATTTCACTGTCTCTTGTGACGTGCCCCCTTCCGCCGAAAGCCTGTGCCGTAGCTTACCTTGTTCAGGGTGAGGGGGCTCTGTTCCAACGGGGAGGTGTTGTCGTAATAAATGCTGTGATGGGCTACATTAATGGTGATGTGTTGTGGCAATAACTCTGCAGATCTTTGTCTGCTGATGTGGCCTGTGTTTCATCTGCCATGTGTCCGAATGCCCTTGGCCCTCCATGTCCAGGTGGCCTCCAGCTGTCCTGGGCTTTGCCAACCGGGTTATGCTATGGGTCCAAAGCGATGGGTTCGGGGTGGTTTGCCGTGGGCTGTATGCCTCGTGGGCCTGTCCATGTCATTATTATTATTATTATTATTATTATTATTTAGGTTATTGTTTTATACCTTAAAGACACTTTAGACATTTGTTAGCTTTCGGGTTTGAGCTTGTTAAAAATTGTCAATTGCACAAGTTGTGCTGACCTTATCTATTAACTAAATAATATTGTTTTAACTGTAAAAACATAAATAAATAAATAAATTTGCGTCATTGTTTCATAACCACACCCAAAAAAAAAAAAAAAAAAAAAATTATATTTAACCACTACAAAAATCTCATAACTAAAAATCATATGATTCATATCTAAAATTATAATAATATACTTTTCATATTTTTTTTATGACAATATATTTATTATTTTACTTATCAACGAGTGTAATAATTCGTATAATTTGTGTGTAACTCATATCTAATACAATACTGACAATTAGACTGACACATTAAGACTTATTTTGAAAAGTATGTTAAAAATTATTTTTAAATTTTTTTTTTGACTTTTTTAAAAAAAACATGCAAAAACATAGAGAGGTTATAACTCAAAAAATTAAAAAACAGATTTTTAACCTAATTATCAAAATATGAAAATTGAGTTTTTTATTTTTTGTATTTTGTATTTGTAATTTTTTTTTTACTTTTTAAATGCACCTAACCTACATATACCTAAAAAATAAAAAAAATTAATAAATATACAAGAATATGAAAATATACTAAATTCTTATATTTTTAATATTTAGTAAAAAATTTTTAAAAAAAATCACAAATATTATACTTTTTAATTATATTTATATTAAGTATATTTAAAAACATTAAAAATATAAAAAAATTTAATAAAAAAAAAATACTAAACATAAAAAACTTAAATTTAAAAAATTGGAACCATTGATAGACTAGGGAGCTCCTTGTAATTTTCCTAATTGCATTTGCAACCCTAGTTATCAATCAGTTGAACAAACCAAGAAAACCCTTCAAAACCCGCAACTCAGCAAGGTTACTACTCACTGTTCATCTGCCACAGAGACATATACAGAAAGAAGCTGAGACGGTACGTGTATTCATCTTTTCCATTGTTGTGAATAATTGGACGGTAATTCACTTTTTTAATTTGTGTGTATGTGTGTGTCATGTACAGTATTAGCCAACTACAGATTGTTCTCAGTTGGAAATTTTTATTTCGTGAAATGAGTTCTTTCTTTCTTTCAATCAATTTAAATTTTTATTTTTTATTTTTTATTTTTATCGATAAGCAAGTGAACTGGGTCTTTGAATTTGTTGGGTTTCAGAAGTTGAGTCTCGCTCTCTCCTCGAATTTGGTGAATTGTTGATGTTCTTGAAATATTAGCCTATTAATAATCTAACAGCTTGTTTGGGTTGATGGGTTTGGTGAGAAAATAAAATAAATGGGGAGAAAAAGAACTATCATAACTTGTTTGAATGATTGTGGAGGTAAGAAATACTTAGAATTGGAGAGAAATGGTGAGAAAAGAGGTAACTTAGCCCGTACTCAATTCTTTACTCAAATTTGAGCTAAAGCTAAAGCCTTATTTGATATGAAACATCCAATGGACAAACTCATATTTAAGCATAAATTTTGGTAACAGTTTCAGTAACACACTAATGGCAGTTTGTAAATTTGAAAGCTATGAAATGGTTGTGAAAATTTTGAGTAAACATTTGAGTCTTCCTTGATTTGGGTAAAAAAGAAGAAGGGTGAAACTCAAATTTGATATAAGTTTGAGTCAAGGAGTGGAGAGTTTTTTGAGTGATTTTTACCCGAATTTAATTTTGATATAGGTTTAAGCTAAGTGTTAGAGATGCCCTTAAAACTTATATTTTTTTACACGCTAAAATTGATGGGACTTGTGAGAAACAAAAATTATTGTATAACATTGTTTCAAAATACCTAAATTATCCATTTAAATACAAAAGAAAATGACTTGTGCTATCTTTTATTTATTGTTCATCCAAACACAACGGTGTGAAATCACAATCATTTATTTTCTCACCTTGTTTACCAAATGGACTGTAAATGTGTGGTGAAACAGAGTTTTATTTAATTTATGTGACCTGGGTTCAGTTTGTTGCAGTTATAAAAGATGGCTGATGTTCTCATGCCCAAGTCCAAGAAATCCAATTTGTTGTAATCCGGAATATCTTTCCAAGGTGGAGTGGTTCTAGCTGTTTTTTTTTTTTCTTTGTTCTTATTTATTTATTTTTGCCCCTTTGGTTCTAACTCCATCGAATTGTGTTTTCTCAGCTTGTGACAACAATCTTGTTCATGAATTGAGAGGAGGAAGCCAAACAGATGATATACACCTCTTTGTAATCCCTTTTATTATTCATTGAGAAGTGACAAATGGGTCACACAGTTATACTTCAGAAATTACTTGTTGAGGTTCCTTATATGCATAATCTGAATTTGATCTCCAACCAAACGGACCTTAGTTATGGTACTGGCCATGGGTTGTCAACAAAAACATCAGCAATTCACTTCAGGTTTTCTACCAGGAGTAACTGCAAAATTCAACCTTCTCTACAACGGAGGGGAGATGTTGGTTTTAGAAAAAATGCACTTACGTTGCGGTGTAGTGCCCAACAAATAGGTATTTGCCTTGATAGAGTTAACAAGGATGACCAGGATGACTGGAGCTCAGATAGATATGAGATGGGTGTAGAGAAGAAACTTAGAGAACAAATGCATTTAAAGAAGCATCTTCATTCCTCTGCAGTGCCTTCAGATGGGTCCTTTGTTGGGAATGATGAAGAGACTAATAATGAAATCCTTCAACGTTTCTGTAGTTATGGGAAGTTAGTCGAGGCATCTAAGTTGATAGAAGTGATGGCTCGTCGAAACCAAATTCCGCATTTCCCATCTTGCAAAAACTTAATCAGGGGCCTTATCAAGGTTGCCCAGACAGACAAAGCTTCCAGAATCTTGAAAATCATGGTCATGTCCGGTGGCGTTCCTGATATTATCACATACAACATGTTAATTGGTGGGCTATGTAAGAAGGGACAGTTAATATATGCCACTGACATCTTAGAGGACATGAGCTTAAGTGGTTGCCCCCCTGATGTGATTACTTATAACACGATATTGCGCTCTATGTTTGATCATGGTAGGTTTGATCAAGCCATTGGATTTTGGAAGGATCAACTTAGAAAGGGATGCCCTCCTTATGTGATCACATATACAATTCTCATCGAGTTAGTTTGCGAGCACTGTGGGATTGTACGGGCTTTAGAAGTATTGGAAGATTTGGCAATTGAAGGGTGTTATCCTGATATTGTGACCTACAATTCACTGGTTAATTTTACTTGTAAACGAGGGAACTTTGATGATACAACTTTGGTTATTTATAATCTTCTATCACGTGGGATGGAACCCAATGCTATAACCTACAACACGTTCCTCCACTCTCTTTGTAGCCGTGGCTATTGGGATGAGGTAGATGAGATCTTCTCATTCATGAATAACACTTCCCATTCTCCTTCTGTCGTAACTTACAATATCTTGATCAATGGATTCTGCAAGTATGGGCTGGTACATCGCGCGATTGAATTCTTTGCCCATATGGTTTGCCAAAGCTGCTCTCCTGACATCATCACCTATAACATCCTCCTGCGTGCTCTTTGTAAAGAGGAAATGACAGACGAAGTTCTCCAAATTCTTCATATTTTAGGTGATACTGGTTGTTCTCCTAGTTTGATCACATATAATATCGTGATTGATGGATTGGCAAAAAATGGTTGTATGGAGAGAGCAATGGAAGTGTATGGGCGCATGATAGAGAATGGGATTATTCCTGATGATATCACCCATCGATGTTTATTATGGGGGTTTTGTCAGGTGGGCCTAGTTGAGGAAGGTGTGGAAATATTGAAGAAGATGGTTAAGAGGAACCACAGAGTCCAAAATAGTTCTTACAGATGCATGATCGTGGGATTATGTAAGAACAAGAAAGTGGATATTGCAATACAGGTCTTACAAATAATGATTTCGAATCGATGTCAACCTGATGAGGATGTTTATTCCGCTATAATCAAAGGGGTATCTGCGGCTGGTATGACAGAAGAGGCTACCGAATTGCGACAGAAGTTGATTGAATTGAAGGTTTTCAGAGAAGAAACCATGTGGGATTGAACAGATAAATTCAAAATTTTTATTATGCTGCTACAAGGCTTATCACCTGCTTGAGGCATATGACAGTCTTGAAAGGTGATCCTTGTTTACAAAGTTAATCTGTCATCTGTATCTTGGTGAATATTCCATCTTTTAGAAATTGACTGTTCCATCAATTCCTTTTTGGGTAAGTTTAGGGACACTTACAAACTCATAACTATTTATACAACTAATTCCCTTGTGTTGGCGTAAGTTTGCAATTGTCCTTCTCCCTAGCATTATTGTTTTTTTTTTTTTTTTTTTATCTGTTCTTATGCAATTGTTATTATATAAGGAAAATGATGTACCTACAGAATTTAGTACAAAATTTATGACAAGAATAATGTGGTAGTGAGATTGTTGAACATATAAGTCAATCTTAATGGGTCTTTTGCTTTAAAGTAATAAAATCAAAATTTGCCACATGATTCTGAATTATTTTTTTGTTTAGATTTTCTGTTTGCCACATACATTGTGATTATCTGTTTAATGTACATTGTGAGCATGTTTTTTCTCACTATTATCTGTTTAAGTACAATGTGAACTTGTCTTTCTCTTTCTGTTTTTGTGCTTTTGTAGTTTTTCATGTTCATACAAAGATGATACAACAGCAAATTCTGGCATTACTTCTGCTATGCCATTCTAACATAAATTGTTTATGTGCACTTTTATAACATCTCTAATTGATCATTTCTTTTCTACCTTTGAATGTTTACGTCATTATGGTGCTCTTTAAGTTCACAGAATCTTGCCTGTCGTTGCTGATCATTGTCCAATCTTAATCATTACCAGCATTTAGTTTTATTTATTTATTTATTTATTTATTTATAATGCGAGGGAAGCTTTTGGGATGCATTGACGAATTTGAACCACAAGATTGACAAGGGCTGCTGCCTCCTAACAGCAAATTCTTGGATACGAGCTTCATGGTTTTCCTCGTATTCCAGAATCTATGAATCTGAGTGATCTAGTTGGAAGATTGTTCCTGCTTCAAACTGGATATACTGTTTTTTGGTAGATGTAGCAACTTTGAAAAGAGTTTTAATGTTTTTTCAATTTCGGAAAGTTTAACTGGTTGCATAAGCTTTCTGTAAGAGTAGACGTTATAGTGCGGTAACAACGATGTTATATATCACAGCAGCTGCAGGTCTTTTGTACCTAACAATTCACTTTGAGAATGTTTAACTTTCTTGTCTTCAGAGATGTTATGCATTGTATATCAAATCATTTTGGGTTTGGTTTTACTTTGGGCCTTTTTTGTGACTTTGTGTTTGGTGAGGGGATGCAAAAATGAGGTAGGTTTGATGCTTTAATTAATTAGAATTTTTTTAAGTGTTCTCGGGAGGCAATCTAATTTCTTGAATGAATGTTTTGTACGACATTCCTTTTTGTTTTTTTTTTAAATATAATTTCTTCTAAACTAATTACAAGCATGAAATTAGACAATGACAAAACAATAACAAAAATTTGCTAGCATATGCCATTTTTTTTTTTTTTTTTGCGTTGTTGCACAAGAACATTGTAGCCTCCAAAGAACTAAAGATATGTAGTAACAAGCCCAGGCCATCCTCTCAGCTGTGTCTGAATTTGACACACCTCAATTCAAACTATGAAGGGTCTTGGGGAAGTTTTTGGTTTTATTGTTTTTTGAATTGGGGAGCAAACAATTTGTTTTAAGAGTAATGCTCCACAGGCCGACAGAATAGATCGAGTATAAAACCGAATACACATGGATGCTTTATACAACAACGTTCAAATCGAGTCATGGTTTATGTGGATGCAAGCAATCTGCACTCTTTTTACCATATCAATGTGGGATCGAGTGTTTGTTTTTACGGACACAACATACATGGCTACACTCTTCAAACCACTTCGATGTGGGATCTTCGAGTCATGGCTTGTATAGATTACACGTGTCTATGATCTTGCCTGGAGTGTGAAACACAATTCTAAATGACACTAATACAACAGCTATTCTTAACATAACTCAAAAATAAGATGAAAATGTAAGGGGAAAAAATCTCAAATTAGGGGAATTATTCTATATTTCAATGGGGAAAAAAAAAAATGCCAACTTCGCGTGTACAAATCTTCCCAAAACTTACATTTTGCAGATTTTATTGTGCCTAGCTTCAGTGTAGCACGACGGTACAGCCTGCCCATATCACCACCCCCACCTTGTTTTAGTGGTCAGCTCACATATCATTTTGCGTCCTTTAAAAATCCATGCAAATTACATTAGCTACAGACGTAGAAATTTTAGCAGAGATGTTAGGTCAAAAACTTCTGTAAGTATGCAGTTATCAAGAACACAATATGATTACAAAATCTCCCCTCTCATGCCTTGTCTGGAGCCAGCAACATTATTCCCTCTCAATGTTGATCCATCATGAAATGGAACTTCCTCTCAAACCATAATATGTCCAAAGCATAACCCCGGTGTACACTTTTCTCAATCAGAGAAATATAAGTTCAAAGATTATAAACCCAAAAGATAGATTGATGACAAGCTACTTATTGTTTCCTGTATGAGTGACTTCTTTATAAACATCAAGCATAGGAAACGTTTTGTTCAAACGTTTGAACGAATCTTTTGAAATGACATCCATTGTAAAAAGGGAATTTGCCAACTCCATTGCCTCGGCTCGCCACCCTGCAAAACCAATCCCTTCAACCAACAAAATGCATGTGGTTTCATTTGGTAGGCATCCCTTCTCGACCATTTCTGCTAGTGTGTCGATGGCATTGTCAATTCTATGAGCTTTGCACAATCCAAGGAGCACAATATTGTATGTGATGACCGTTGGTCGGAATCCACTACCCTCCTCCATGTCCCCCAACAACCCAATAGCTTCATCCACCATCCCATCTCTACACAAACAAGATATGAGTGAATTGTATGTAATCTCATCGGGTTCAATCCTTTTGTTTACCATCTCCGAAATCATTCTCAAAGCCCTAGTTCTATCTCCATTATTCCACAAGGCACTAAACATTGTATTGTAAGAACTGACATCTGGAGGGCAACCTATTTCGCCAAGCATGTCAAAAATCTCCATAGCATGATCGGCATTGCCATTCTTGCACAAGGCTGACAAGATTGTGTTGTAGTTCACAATATCCGGGGAACAACCTGTAGAGATCATATAATCCAACAACTCTATAGCCAAAACCAATTTCCCCTCTCTGCAAAGCGCGGAAATCAATGGATCATAACTGTAAGTGCCTGGACTCAAACCCTTTTCCATCATAAGCTTCAAGACACTAACTGCCTCATCAATCTTGCCTTTGCGACAGAGCGAGCTTATCAAGATGCTATAAGTCACCACATTTGGCTTGCACCCTATAGAGCACATCTTGGTTACTAACTTCTCACCATCATTCCATTTCCCCTGATTCAGTACTTCCCTCAACAACATATTATAAGAAATCACATCCGGGTTGCATCCCTTTCCCGGTAAGCTCCTAACAAACTCAAAAGCGCGATCCAACATCCCTTCTCTGCACAAACCCCTAATGATTGCATTATAAGTGTATATATCAGGTTGAAGCCCTCTCTGTAACATTTCATCTAACAGCTTCATCGCATCGTTTACGCCACCTTCAAGGATGGTTGCTTCGATCAGAATTGTGTAGGTGATCACAGTAGGTTTGCAATTATCCTTCAATAATTGATTCAAAACCTTCAAAGCTGATTCCAATTTACCCCTACTACAAAGACTCCCAATTATGATGTTATACGTGACAATATCAGGTAAAAAACCCCGATTTCTCATCCGATTCAACACTTGGTTGGCTGATTCAATCTGATTTACCTTGCAAAGCCCACTGATTAGGACATTATAGGCAAACACATCAGGTTCACCATGTGACTCCAAAATCTCCATAACCCTAACTGCTCTTTCAACAATTTTTGAATTGAAGAACCCTTTCATGAGCTTTGTGCAGAGAATCACACCAGGTTTGAAACCCTTGTTCACCGTACACTCAAGAAAATACAGAGACTCATTGTATTTCCCTGATTTGTAGGACCTGTTGAGCAGTTTGATCAAATGGGTATGTTTGTATTCATGAGATTGCAAATGGGTTGGTCTTGGTTCAGCAGAAACCCTAGCTTTTGGTGGATTTCTGGGGCTACTGACACTGTCATTAGTTCTACAGCTCACAACAGAGTTGTGATGATGATAATGTGAAGTGGGCTTAATCAGCTGAGTACAATAGGGAAGGCAATGAGGAGAGAACTCAACAGAATATATTGTCATTGGATTACCTGTTTTGTGGAGCTCAATCATGGTTTTAAATCGGGATCGGTATCAGTATCGGTATCGGTGATACAGTCATATACACTGATATTAGACAGTATCAACTGATATATTCGTAAATAATATACAATTCCATTATATATATGGAGAGAGAGAGGACCTGTGATTTTCTGGAGGGAATATGGAGGCCATGGAAGTTGGCCGTTGGAATGGTGGATCCATGATCTTGGATCGCCATAGGATGAGTGAGATCACATAGTTTGGATAAGGTTGGTGAACGGGTCGGGTATTTGGTTGGATCAAACTAACTTGGATTTGGAATTGGTATTAATGTAAGAAGAAAAAAACAGAAAAATAATTACAATTTTGCAAGTTTTTTGGGGTACTTTCCTCACTTTTTAATTATTTTGTGTTAGAAACTTTTTTTTTTTTTTTTTTTTGGTGATTGTTCCTATTAATTATATTATTTGATCAACTTTATAGCTTATTAGTGTTATGATTTTTAAAGGGAAAATAACAAATTAGTTGAATGTTGAATTTTTATTTTTTATTTTTTATTTTTGGTCTAAATTAATGGAAACTTTATGAATTTTAATCATTAAAGTCATAAATGTTTTCATGTGTCATGTAATTATTTTTGAGAAGTTGACTTGATTGTAATTTTTTTATTTTTAAATTAGGCTAAGCTGCTATCCAGTCTAAATCTAGATTAGAAGATGTTGTCCAGACACGTCTGTTTCAATGATTTGAACAATTTATTTTATATAGAACGCATGTATAATATCCTTAAAAAAAATTACGCACTTATTTCCTGAAAAAATAAATAGTATATTTTAAAAAATAGATTTCTCATCTATTTTTTTGGCAATCAAGTGAGCTACCTCAAATTCAACTTAGTTTCATTTTAGAGCTGCAACTTCCAAAGCTATAATAATATTTGTTACTTTCATTTTAGCTGAAAAAATAAATAGTCTATTTACTTTCATTCTAGCTGGTAACATTGTATTTAGGTTATATTTGAATCAAGTATTTAAATAAGAATTTGTTAAAAGAAAAAACAAAATGAAAGAAATATATATATATATATATATATTTATATATTAACTTTTCCCTTTCATTTTTCTTTCCTTCTACAAATCCACTCTCAAATTTTTTATCCAAACACAACCTTAAAAATTTACAAAATGAAATCCCTTAATTTTAATTTGACCTCTTATGTTAAACATTACATGGTAAAATTGGTCACTTAACCATAACAGTGAGGTTGTGTAATAGCAGCAGTAGCAGTCATCAGTGCTAGAGACATAGATGAAATTCACAGAATGAGATGTGAGATTCATTTGTGCAACTATACTTATTCAGTAATAGAAGAGAGAGAGAGAGGGGTATGCCCTAGTGTTATATAACCATTCAAAAAACCATCTAATCAATTATCAGACAAAGCTTGTGAAATTCAAGTGAAGTTTATTAAGAAAAATTACTGTACCCACTAAAATCTTACCCAACAAAGCCTCAAACTTGCATCAGAATGTGATATTCAAATACTGAGCTTTATAGTCTTTAGCCAAGGCCTGGATAGATACACAAAACAATACTAATGAAAGAAAAGAAAAGAGAAGGGAGAAAGTTCAATGCTCCCCATTATTACCTTGTACCTTGTCTGTGATTCTCTGTATCTCCAATCTTGATTCAACAATTAGAATGCCATGGCCAGTTCAAGAGTAGTACAATTTTGGATACCATAATCTGCTAGAGTTTGATGGCCTTGGAGCGACTTCCCAATAAACATGAGACGTAGACAATCAGTAGTAAAACTCAGCTTTTTCCAACTTTGTTCATGACACTGTCAATTGTATCAAATTTCTCCACATCGAGTACTATGGTTCGTTCCCATGTCTTGATAAATATCTGCATAGGGGAAATCACTTGAATCGTACAATCCTCCTCAATGTTGTAGTAAAAAAGAGTCCGAGAGTCCTCGAGCTTGTTTTGATTATAGATCAGGATTTGATGGTCTATGGGGAGACCCACCATGCTTGTGATCATAGCTTTCAAAACATGTACAGTATACCAAATTTTCACACTAAACTTCATACTTTTTCGCCAACGCATAGATACAATGATTTGCTTCACATCTCCTTCGGAACAATCAACCAAATTGAGGGTAGACCCTTCTTCGATGCCATAACAATGAAGAATCAAGTGACTATCCTCAAGTACTTTCCCAGCAAAAATGAATCTCTGCGAATCTGGAGGGATGCAAAACTTGTCATGAATCATGTTTTTGACATGGTGAATATTGTCCCATCCCGACACCTCAAGTTCTAGTGTTTTCTTATCCTGAATTGTGCATACCTCGATATAGATCAGAATTGAGGAATTTACCATGAAAAGGGTTGATTTCTCTTTGATGCCATAGTCAGCTAAAGTTTTGGAGTCTTTCAATGGCACTGCCTTGTAAACTAGCTCAAGATGATCATGCAACCTTCCTTCTGTGCCTTGAATCAAATTCTTCACATCAATGACTGCATACCAAGCTCTCACTTCAAGTGGTTCAAATTCTTGATTTTTCTTGCAAATATAGACTTGCATTGCACTTCTCGGGCATAAGTCCATGTCAAGAGTAGATTTTTTCCCAATGCCACAAGCCGAAAGTGTGTCTTCATCCTTCAATGGCTCTCCATCACGGGTCAGTGTTTGATGCTGAAGTGGTGTCCCCTTCTTTTCTGAAATCAAGGCCTTCACATTTGCAACAAGATCCACTTTTTTACCTTTAGTGAAACCATCTTACCAATGGGACGTATCCTAATGAATATATATCCATCAAAGGACAAACTAGATGTATAATCGGATCCATTTTGAGGTCATATTTGGCCGAAGTGTGGGAGTTCACTTTTTTTCGGGCATGAATTAGAATTTGCTCTACGCTCTGGATCATGGCCTTGATGTCTCGAACAGTATGCCAACCTTTTACTTCAAGAGGGATTGTTTTTCGTGCCACATTTACAAATATTTGCAGCTCCTCTGTTGGTTTGACAAACAATTGAAAGGTGAATTTTTTGGGATGTCTAGGTCTACAAGTTTCTGGGTATCATTAAGTTGTTTTGCACCATAGTAAAGTATATGAAGATCTTGTCGAATTCGTTCCTCAACCTCAATGACGTTCTTGATGTTCAGAACTGTATCAGACATATTCAGCTTAAGCGTAATTGTTTTGCCACTTGAAGACATCTCAATGAATACTTGAAACACCACTGCACCATGGAGGACCATGTGAAGGGTAGACCCCTTGACGATATCATAATTACACAATGTATGACCATCTTCAAGGCGATTTCAAGCCGAAAATATCTCTTGAAGGTTTGGTGGAATACCATAATGAGCTTGGATTTTAAGCTTAACATCATCAATTGTGTTGCAGCTCTTTACCTTCAAAAGTAGTGTTTCAGGAATCTTCAAGAGGAGCTCTATCTACAGCAGTAAAAGAAAATTGAGAGAAAAAAAAAGAAGAAGAAAAGTTGAGGATAAACTGTTAGTCATAGCTCAAGTTGGAGACTTGCAAATATTTCAAGGAAATTCTTGAAGTCTTTAATTTGTTGAAAAGTCTTTAGCCCCAAAAAAGTTTTTAGGTGTGAAGATTTGTGAATGTGTAAGTACTCATGCATATATGTGTGAAGGTTTGTGTTAAATGTTGATTAAGACAAGTTCAGGGGTTCTTAGTGCAATTGACCCTCTCAACTATAAAAACAACACAAGTGTCTCGTTTTTATGAAGTGATATTCTCTAATAATTGATTGGGTACCTTTCAGTTTTATTATAATGACTAAACTGAAAAAGAAGCATCAGGCCTAATTGATGGATTGTTTCATTTTTTTCGTTTGTGTTTGTTGTGGTAATTACATTACATCTAAAAAATTTGTAATTTTTTTTTAAATTATTAATAACTAAAAAATAGAAAGCAAATAAATAATTGGCAGCAAAAAAAAAAAACACTAAAAAAAAACTAAAAAAAACAATAAGAAAGCAAATAAATAAATAAACATGGAGTTGGGGACAACAATAATAAAGCAGGCAAATAAATAAATAAACATAGGGGTTGGGATTCTCTTCCCCTGCTTGCCATGTATTTTGTTTTCGTTCTTAATAAAAAAAAAAAAAGTAGTTAAATCACATTGACCTTCCTCAAATATCGGAGAAAATGAAGTAAATTTTATAAATTTGATATAGTTGCACTAATCTCTCTTTTAGTAAAATTAAAAGAGACCGAAACTAAAATAGATGGTATAAAAATATAAAGATAAAAGAGATGCCAACGTTATTTTTTTATTCATACGACCAAAAACAAATTTATGAAAAGAAAATTTTTATACAAATTACAAATCAAGAGACCCACTGTGATTATTAAGGGACCGAGGGAATCAATTTTTATATTTTAAGAACACCCTCTACCCTATGAAATACGGACACTTCAAAATAGGCGTTGTAGCAGTGTTGGACATGGGGACACACTGAAGACACATACAGGACACGCCAAATGGAGAATCCCTTTAATTTTTTTGCAAGGGACATGGCTGGGACGTGCCAAATAATTTTATTTTCTTTTTTTGTTGGGAACACTACGGGAACAAACATGTCCAAATATGGATAATTTATTAATTTTTTAAATATAATGGTGTTATATATATATATATATAGTGAATTAATGTTAGCTTTTATTAATTTGTTTGTTTGGTAACATAATATTAATCTACATAACAAATATATATAAAAATAAATTTTAAAAAAATTTATTGTGTCTCTTACCATATTCATGTCCCCATTTTTTTTGAGATCATTGTATTCTATATCTGTGTCCGTATATTATTGCATGTACCTCAAATAAGTGCTAACCACTTTTTCTTATTCATAACATGGTCAAAACTGCTAAGCGAAATGTTTGACGAATAAAATAAAAAAAAAAATCAACACAAAAAATCAACTCATCCTCTCTGTTTTTTTGGGATGAGCTCCTCTTTCATCTCTACAATATTCTTATGGTCTACAATTTGGATTTCATATCAATGATCTGAATTGCCTATCTTGTAGAGTTTGCAAAGTCATTCATACAAAAAATTAATTTCATTGGACATAAACGCAACAACAAATCACATTTTGTTTTATAAAATGAAGGATAAATAAGATTGCAAACTTATACCTTCCGATTTATAAAACAAAATACAATTTATTCCTACATATATAGTTGTCCCATAAAACTTGGCATTGGTTCAGATCATCTGTATGCGCTAGGTTAGAGCCACAAGAGGAACAAAAAACTTCAATGTAACAAACAGTGATATCGATGACGTGGTATCATCATCTAATAGTATCTCCGCATTTACCCTCTTAAGCATATGTGGCAAGCTAAAACTAGGTTCATCCCTTCCATATAGGGTTTATTTTTTTGTTGGTAATCACCATTACATTGAAGATTTACTCCACAAGACGGATATGGAGGAATAAAGTAAATAAAACTTATCCCTATGTTTTACATAACTTTTCATAACAAATTAAAAAAATACTGAAAAGTTAATTCTCTGGTTCTATTTGTTTAGAAATAAACGAAGATAGAAAATAAAAATGATAGAGAGTGAAGTGAGAGAAATTAAAAAATAAATTATTTTCTTGCATGCATTTGAATAGATGCAAAATTTTGTAAGAAAATAATGGAAAAAAAATATATAATCACTGCATAACGGGAGTTATAGAGAGAACTATGGACAAAAAGAAAAACAAAATAAACTTGGAGTAAATTTGTGGAAAAAAATAAATTTTCCTGTATATTTTGCAATAAATTATTAGCCTAACTAACAAGTTAATTTGAGTTGTCTCTATCTAAATAAACACAATTTTTTTTTTTTTTTTCACTTTCCTGTATTATCTATCTAACCTTTTTAGTACTTTCTATCTAAACAAACATACAAAAAAAAAAAAAAGATTTTCTTTTTCTATCACTTTCATGTATTATCTATCTAACCAAACTAAGGATTCTTAATCATTCAAAATTTTAAATACATCTATATATATGAGATACCTCTTCTTCTCGGGAATCCAATGACAGTTGAGACTTGGGAACTCTTTTGTGGGTTGTAGAAGTAGGAGCTAACACATTGTTTGAAGAAGCCATTGATTACATGGAGGAAGTTGAAGCAATTTAAATTTAAAAATCTATTAGGTGGATATTATATATATACACATGCACACACTTATGTAGGCGTGGAAAGGAAAGTGACTTTTGAGAGGCCTACAAAAATGGTGATTTTATAAATGCGATGGCCTAAACCCTAGAGGAGCCGAGTAGTCTCTAGCTACTACAATGTATCAAGGAGCAATAAAATTAGGGTTAGGTTCTTGGGAAGCTATTGGGTATTGCTGGAGTACGGTCACGTAGTACTCTAAGCTATTATAATTAGTAGAGAATGTAAGATTTATGATTTTATGTTGAATAATTAAGAAACATGAGAGGCATAGTGAATAATGATTAGTGAATGTGTATGGACACGTGTTGTTCCGAAAATATCCAATAATTTTATTATATTTGAACTTAAGATAATTTGAAAAATTAGTAGACTTTATCATAAATCTTATTTTGATTATTGGAGAGTATATATTATTTATGAAAAAAATCAATCGATCGTAAACTACAAGTATGCGTAAGGTGAGTTGCAGTTTTTCATTAGTTAGAGATTGAAAATTTTGAAGTGTTTAATCACCTTTGGATTGGATAACACCAATTAAATTACCTTGTTCGATAAAAATCAAAGCGATTAAAATTTATAAATGAATATGGTCCTATCAAAATTATGAAACTAAATCCATTTCAAATTATGAATCCTCACGAAAGGAAAATAATTAAATCATCCAAACATATGAGTCAACTAATTGAATTAACCTTGGATGCAATGCAAGTCTTTCAAATGACACATCTCAAAATCTTGAATTCATTTAAATTTAAATTTAAATTTAAAATTTGTGTGAACCATATAGGTAGGGGTGTGCATAATACCGCCGTAACCGTTGAAACTGCCAAAATCGCACCAAACCGCATCGCTAAGGCAAATTCGTTATTATTTGTCAATCGAACCGCCGGTTTTTTATAAGAAAAATGGTAAATTCTAGTGACACTTTTATCAATCCGCCGGTTTTTATTTTTCTTCCAAACCGCACCGACCCGCACCGCTATTAAATCATGTTTTATAAGATTCTAAAAATTCTTTTTTACTTAAGTTTGCTTGTTGTTCTATACCTTAGAATATAGTATTACATTACTACTCGAGGGGAATTTTATGTATTGTATTTGATCATTGTAACTTCCACAGATGCTTGTAATGAACTAATGGCATAGTCGTTGATATTATCATGTTGTTGCTACACTTGCTGAATTAGAAGAAAGCTTCGCAAGATACTTAACATCACGGTATCTCTCGTCTTTTTTTTTACTCTTTGATTTAAGTTTTGTAATTTGAATTATATTTTTTATAAACCACCAATCTGCCTGAACTGCCAAGGCAAATCCGTCATTATTTGCCAACCGAACCGCCGATTTTTTATAAGAAAAATAGTAAATTTTAGTGACACTTTTATCAATCCGCCACCCGCCATACGGTTTTTATTTTTCTCTCAAATCGCACCGACCCGCACCGCGCACATCCCTACATATAGGATAAAGTTATCAATAGATCCTAATACTTTGACTTAATTTTCATTAATTTTATTGAGAATAAATCTTAGTAAAATCGTCGTTAAAAATAATTTGTTTGTGACAATTTTTTATATATGTTGTTAAAATTTGACAATTAGCGACTTTTTTGTCATGATTTTTATAAATTATCGTTAAAACTTACAATTAGTGATTTTTTTTGTGACGAATTTTTCAAACTGTCGCTGAAATTTGCAAATTAGTGACTTTTTTGGTGACAAGTTTTTTAAATTGTCGCTAAAACTTGTAATTAGTAACATTTTGTGACAATTTCAAATTATCGCTAAAAATAAACAATTAGTGACGTTTTTAAATAGTATTTGATGGAAAATATCATTAATTCTCACATAACCTATTGAATAATAATTTCACCTATTAAGACCTATAAGTAAGGCCTTCTAAGTAAAAACATAAAATACTCTTATATTATTCAATAATTTTCCACATAAAATACTTTCTCTTCAAGTAGTCTAGGAGCAAATGAGTTTTTTTAATAGATAATGGTAGGGGTGTAAATTTGGCCTAGCTCGGCCCGATCCATTGTCGGGCACACAAGCTCTCACTAAAATTTGGGTCGGATCGGGCGCCCACGAGCCAAAAAATTAGGCCCAGACCTAGGGGGTACTTAGGCCTTAGGCAAGCTGGCGGGCTGGGCCTTAGGTTGGGCTAGTGGGCCTGGGCTTAGGCTAGGCTTGGCTTGACCATTTTTTTATAAAAAATTCCATCGAGATCTTCTTTTTTTTTCCACAAAAAATGGCACTGGGCCTTGAGCGAGCCTAACAAGCCAGGCTTTGAAACAAACTATCTGGGCCCAGGGTCTCAAGCTCTGGCCTAGCTGGGCCGCAATTGGGCTTCGGGTGATCCGTGGGCCAATAGGCCAAATTTACACCCCTCGACAAGGGTATTAGTAGGATTATTTTTATTATTTGAGAAAAAATTTGAATAATTTAAAAAACAAACAAACTATCATCAAATATTTGTTCATTATAGGATATAGGATGTTTTTAGAAACATTACACAAAGATAAAAGTTATGATAAAAAATTATAAATCAATTGAGAAATTACAAAGACATGAAATCAACCATTAAAACAACAAAAATATCCCACCCTTAATACCACATCAAGAAATACAGAAAAGGATTTCCTCCGATTTAATATACAATTATATTAGTCAAAGTGCGCACAAATTAATTCGAACACCCAGTTAAAAAAATCAGATAGAGAGAGATCTCTGATAATGAAGTACCATTTCCCTCCCTTTTTTCCTATTTTACAAATCAAGTTCAATGTCTTGTGTAAATTGTCAGGATTTAGATACAATTTATCATAATGCTAATTACATAAAAGTCTTGCTATAGAGGTATTGTACCTTTTTTATGGTTACTAACTTTCATACAAAATATAAAACATTTTTAAATTTCTTAACATATGTACTAAGAACACAGATTAACAAAATCCTCATAAAAATTCCTTAGTCCGGTGTAAATATTACACATTAACATTTATTTAGAGCAAACAAATATACAAACAAAAAAGAAAATGGCAAAAAAAGAATTCCCCAAGTGAATGCCACAAGGGAATCAAGCTTGTGGCATTATTAGCCTAACTAATAAGTTAATTTGAGTTGTCACTATCTAAATAAACACAATTTTTATTTTTTTTTCATTTTCCAGTATTATGTATATAACCTTTTTAGTACTTTCTATCTAAACAAACATAAAAAAAAAAAAAAAAAAAAAAAAAAAAAAAAAAAAAAAAATTATTTTTCTATCATTTTCATGTATTATCTATCTAACCAAACTAAGGATTCTTAATCATTCAAAAATTTAAATACATCTAATCTATATATATGAGATACCTCTTCTTCTCGGGAATCCGATGACAGTTGAGACTTGGGAACTCTTTTGTGGGTTGTAGAAGTAGGAGCTAACACATTGTTTGAAGATGCCATTGATTCCAAGGAGGAAGTTGAAGCAATTTAAATTTAAAAATCTATTAGGTGGATATTTTATATATATATATATACATGCACACACTTATGTAGGCATGGAAAGGAAAGTGACCTTTGAGAGGCCTACAAAAATGGTGATTTTATAAATGCGATGGCCTAAACCCTAGAGGAACCGAGTAGTCTCTAGCTATTATGTATCAAGAAGCAATAAAATTAGGGTTAGGTTCTTGGGAAGTTATTGGGTATTGTTGGAGTGGTACTCTAAGATATTATAGTTAGTAGAGAATGTAAGATTTATGATTTTACGTTGAATAATTAAGAAACATGAGAGACATAGTGAATAATGATTAGTGAAGGAGTATGGACACGTGTTGCTCTGGAAATATCTAATAATTTTATTAGATTTGAACTTAAGATCATTTGAAAAATTAGTAGAGTTTATCGTAAATCTTATTTTGATTATTTTAGAATTCTTAGTATATATTATTTATGAAAAAATCAATCCATCGTAAACTACAAGTATGTGTAAGGTGAGTTGCGGTTTTTCATTAGTTAGAGATTGAAAATTTTGAAGTGTTTAATCACCTTTGGATTGGATAACACTAATTAAATTACTTTGATCGATCAAAATCAAAGTGATTAAAATTTATAAATGAATATGGTCCAATCAAAATTATGAAACTAAATCCATTTCAAATTATGAATCCTCACGAAAGGAAAATAATTAAATCATCTAACAATATGAGTCAACTAATTGAATTAACCTTGGATGCAATGCAAGTCTTTCAAATGACACATCTCAAAATCTTGAATTCATTTAAATTTAAATTTAAAATTTGTGTGAACCATATAGGGTAAAGTATTAATAGGTCCTAATACTTCGACTTAATTTTCATCAAATTCTATTGAGAATAAATTCTAATAAAATCGTCGTTAAAAATAATTTGCTTGTGACAATTTTTTTATATGTTGCTAAAATTTGACAATTAGTAATTTTTTTTTATAATAATTTTTATAAATTGTTGTTAAAACTTACAATTAGTGACGTTTTTCTGTGACGAAATTTTCAAACTGTCGTTGAAATTTGCAAATCAGTGACTTTTTTATGATAATTTTTTAAACTGTTATTAAGACTTATAATTAGTAACATTTTGTGACAAAAATTTTAAATTATCGCTAAAAATTAACAATTAGTAACTTTTTTAATAGTATTTAATGAAAAATACCATTAATTCTCACATAACCTATTGAACAATAATTCCACTTATTAAGACCTACGCGTAAGGCCTGCTCAGTAAAAACACATAATACTCTTATATTATTCAAAAAATTTCCACATAAAATACTCTCTCTTCAAGTAGTCAAGGAGCAAATGAGTTTTTTTATAGACAAAGGTAAGGGTGTAAATTTGGCCTAGCTCAGCCCGATCTACTGTCGGGCCACGTAGGCTCTCACTAAAATTTGGGTCGAACCAGGCCGGCCTACAATCCAAAGGTCTTGGGCAAGCTAGCGGGCTGGGCGTTAGGTCAGGCTAGCGAGCCTGGGCTTAGGCTAGGTTTGACCATTTTTTAATTTTTTTTTCCATCGAAATCTTCTCTTTTTTTTCCACAAAAAATGGCACTAGGCCTTGAGCGGGCCTAGTGGGCTGGGCTTTGAAGCAAACAGTCTAGGCCCAGGGTCTCAGGCTCTGCCCTGGCCGGGTTGCAATTGGGTTTCGGGTGATCTGCGGGCCGATGGGTCACATTTACACCCCTCAACAAGGGTATTAGTAGGATTACTTTTATTATTTGAGAAAAAAATTGAATAATTTAAAAGTCAAACAAACAAACTACTATCAAACATTTGTTCATTATGGGATATAGGATGTTTTTTAAAAAATTACACAAAAATAAAAGTTGTTGTAACGCCCTCAAAATTAACCCATTATATATCATTGACATGCGTTATTTAAATAAGACAATATATTAATCCATTCATCAGAGTATTACTAAATAAAGCATTACATGTAACATCGAATAAAATGCCCTACAGGCTTACATCTTTCCAAGCCAACACTTGGATACAAAAATATGAGTTCTAACTCAATACAAGAAAAAGCCCCAGGCTTGAATGTTTACATGTAATAATAATTAAAGACAATTAACTAAAGGTAGTCTTCGTCAATCCAGAAGCCAAACCCTCCCAAGCTAAGTCCTTGGAGGTAGTTTATCACCTGAACCTGAAAATGATGTTCCCATAAAGGGTGAGCCACAGCCCAGTAGAAATATACTAAACCACATATAAGCAATGAATAAAGCAATAGCATTCAACAGATGATTAACGAAAATAATCAATTACTTCATTTTACAGTCTCATGACACTATTGCCAAAGATACGTTTTACTTTCCAATTTTATCAACATGGCTCAGAACCTGGCCAAACTTACAACAGTGAATCACATATATCATATTCACATCCTTCCGATATCAACAAACAAATGAGACTCAAGCTCAAATCAAACACTCCATACTTCCAGATTGATACACATTTTAGTGCTGTATCAATAAAACACTTCTATATAAATAAGCACACATAAAAGTGATGCTAATGGAGTCCATCCCCTATCTCCTCCCAAACAAAATCCGGTTTAGAGGTCCATCCCCTATCTTCCCCTAAACCGTGGAGTACATCCCCTATCTCCTCCCACACACAAAACAATGTATGCAAATGCAATGCTCAATCAATACACGTATTTTCTGTATCAATGCCATAGTCAAAATTAATGACTCAACCAATGTGATTAGTTTCAGTTATTCCTAATCCACATGCAATGTCTACAACAATCACGACTATCCTCCACCGATAGCCCAAAACAGTTATTTCTAAACTGAAAATAACTATGTAAACAATTCAATAGACAAATGATACCAATTACCCAATTACGCCATTTAATCATTGAATTCCCCAATTCCATGAATTTAACCCTCTTTTCCCAATTCCATGAATTACTTATACAAATTAATTCAATAATACAACTAGGGTTTTTCCCAAAATTTACCAATGTATCCCCAACATATCAAAATACCAAAACTTAGGACAAAACCTATAAAATGGAGTAGGAAATCCCTACCTCGAAGACAACAACTCAAATGGTGAAGACAGAGATGAGTGCCCAAATACCAATGTGCTCCAAATCGCCAAATGTTCCGATTAAATGAAAGCCCTCAACCCACTCTATCTTTTTAATGAAGGATCTAGGATAGAAACACACCCTAAGTGGATCAAATCTAAGAGAGAAGGTGAATAGGGAGAGAGAGAAGTCGGACCTAGGGTTTGGAATAAAAAAGAATATGAAAAAGACTGATCAAAACCCGCTGTTGGGTATATAAACTGGACAGGCTCGCTCGAGCGAATACTTGGTCGCTCGAGCGACCAGACACAGAGAAACTACGCTCGAGCCAAGGAAGCCTTGCTCGAGCCAACAAGCCAAAAGCTCGCTCGAGCGAAAGAAAGCTCGATCGAGCGAAGAACTCAAACCCTCAGGTCTGTAATCAGTCACACGCTCGAGCGAAGGAACTATTGCTCGAGCGAAGAACAAACTAACTCGCTCGAGCGAAGAAAAGCTCGCTCGAGCCAAGAATGCAAAGCTACAGGTCCAAACCAGACACAAACTCTCGCTCGAGCTATCAACCCCGGCTCGAGCGAAGAACCAAAAACAACAGCTCGCTCGAGCGACAAACTCCTCGCTCGAGCGAAGATCCAAAATACTGGACAGCAACACTTGATTTCTAAACCCAACCAACCTGAAACAAACCTGCCCAACACATCCTATAATTCCAAATGAGAAAAATAAGGGACAACAACAACCATTATACAATGACAGAATCTACGGAACCTAAGTCCGGATACAATAATCAAATGGGAGAAGGCCGGGGTCGCTATAGTTATGATAAAAAATTATAAATCAATTGCAAAATTACAAAGACGTAAAATCAACCATTAAAACGACAAACATATCCCACCCTTAATACCACATTAAGAAATACAAAAAAAGAGTTCCTCCGATTTAATATACAATTATAATAGTCAAGGTACGCACAACTTAATTCGAACACCAGTTAAAAAAAAATCGGATAGAGATCAATCGAGGCTTTTCCCAATATAAGCCTTTTTTCCATTGTATTTCCAAAACTAGGCCAACTTCTGACGGAATTCCAAAACTAAGCTAAAACGCCATTACTATTCGCGCTTTTACTGTTAGGAGGCCAAAAGTTGATGAATAGTGAAATCGCTATTTGAAATCGCAATTTTAATTAAGAAAACGCTGTTCCAAATCGCGCTTTTAACATAAAAAAAATTTCTGAAGAAAACGCTATTTAAAATAGTGCTTTTACTGTACATATAATAATTTTTTTTTTTTTAAAAAAAACGCCATTTGAAATGGCGTTTCTACTGTTGAATCACCAACCAAAGCCAACCCACACACTGACACACACACCAATGGGCACACCCACAACACTCAAGCATTGAAATAATATAATTTTTATATATAATAATAATTTATAATAATTAATTATATAATTTTTATAATTTTCGTAAATATAAATCATTTTTAGGTTGTGAATGGTTTGATTTATAATACGTATGTAAGGATAAAAATTTTTATAATCAAAAATAATTTTTTCAATTTTTATAATCAAAAATAATTTATAAATTATCAAAAATAATTTATAATACGTATGTATTATTTAAATCTTTACATTTTTTATTTAAAATTTTTTACAGTAAACCGATCTTCACATTTTATAATACGTATGTATTATTCAAAAATAATTTATAAAAATTTATAATTAATACGTATGTAAATAATTTAATACGTATCTTCACATTTACATTTACAGTAAACTCATCTTCACATTTACATACGTATGGTTTAAGGGTAAATTTTTTTATAAATGACTTAAATGATAAATCAAACCATTCATAACCTAAAATTTTTTACCCTTACATACGTATGGTTTAAATAATTTATAAAAATTATTGCCATACGTATGTAAAAATCGATTATAAAAATTGCAAAAATTGATTATAAATTTTTTTATATATAATAATAATTTATAATAATCAATTATATAATTTTTATAATTTTTAAATTTTTTTTAATTTTTACAATTTTTACAATTTTTTTACCCTTTATTTTATAAATAAAGGGTAAAAAAATGATTTATATTTACGAAAATTATATTTTGCAATTTTTAAAATTATAAATAATCTAAATGTGAAGATGGATTTACTGTAATAATTTTTGCAATTTTTATAATCGATTTTTACATACGTATGACAATAATTTTTATAAATTATTTAAACCATACGTATGTAAGGGTAAAAAAATTTAGGTTATGGATGGTTTGATTTATCATTTAAGTCATTTATCAAAAAATTTACCCTTAAACCATACATATGTAAATGTGAAGATGGGTTTACTGTAAATGTAAATGTGAAGATAAGTATTAAATTATTTACATACGTATTAATTATAAATTTTTATAAATTATTTTTGAATAATACATACGTATTATAAAATGTGAAGATGGGTTTACTGTGAAAAATTTTAAATAAAAAATGTAAAGATTCAAATAATACATACGTATTATAAATGGGAAATGCTAGAGAGCTCTAAATCTAGAGCTCTAATTTGAGCTCTAGTGATGTGTCAAAGCAAAAAAAATAATAATAATAAAACAAAACAAGACACAAACATCACATCAGGGTGGGCCCCACCTTCCCATTAGAGCTATTAGAGCTCTTTTATTAGAGCTCTAAAGCATTTTTGATTATAAATTATTATAAAATTTTTTATAAAACATACGTATTATAAATTGTTTTTGATTATAAAAATTATAAAAATTATTTTTGATTATAAAAATTTTTATCCTTACATACATACGTATTATAAATCAAACAATTCATAACCTAAAAATGATTTATATTTACGAAAATTATAAAAATTATATAATTAATTATTATAAATTATTATTATATATAAAAATTATATTATTTCAATCCTTGAGTGTTGTGGGTGTGCCCATTGGTGTGTGTGTGTGTGTGTCAGTGTGTGGGTTGGCTTTGGTTGATGATTCAACAGTAGAAACGCCATTTCAAATGGCGTTTTTAAAAAAAAAAAAAAAAAAAAAAATTTATTATATGCACAGTAAAAGCGCTATTTTAAATAGCGTTTTCTTCAGAAATTTTTTTTATGTTAAAAGCGCGATTTGGAACAGCGTTTTCTTAATTAAAATTGCGATTTCAAATAGCGATTTCACTATTCATCAACTTTTGGCCTCCTAACAGTAAAAGCGCGAATAGTAATGGCGTTTTAGCTTAGTTCCGTCAGAAGTTGGCCTAGTTTTGGAAATACAATGGAAAAAAGGCTTATATTGGGAAAAGCCTCGAGATGAATCTTCTATAATGATGTACCATTTCCCTCCCTTTTTTCCTATTTTACAAATCAAGTTCAATGCCTTGTGTAAATTTATCAGGATTTAGATACAATTTATCAGAATGCTAATTACATAAAAGTCTTGCTAAAGAGTATTGTACATTTTTTATTGTACTTTCATAAAAAATATAAAACATTTTTAAACTTCTTAACATATGTACTAAAAACACAATTTAACAAAATCCTTATATAAAAATTCCTTACTCAGATGTAAATATTACACATTAACATTTATTTAGAGCAAACAAATATACAAACAAAAAGGAAAATGGAAAAAAAAGAATTCCACAATTGAATGCCACAAGGGAATCAAGCTTGCATCAAATTCATATTTCCTAAAATGCAAAAAATAAGAAAGCATAAACATACAAAAACAGCACAAAGTATGCCCAAAATTGAGGATATCAGGAATATACAATTTCCCAGAGCAAAAAAAAACTAGCTCTATCAGAGCAAATCTACAACAAATTAAAATAAACCCTAAAAACAAAGACGAGATATATTTCACCCTTCTCCAAGAAAGAGAAACTTGCAAAAAGAATAATACGCCAGAACATCGTGTATATATATATTTGCTTGCTAAGATACCAGCAGCAATAGCAATGTATGGATTTTCCCAATACAATACCATTTTCCAATTAAATGAAAAAAGTTTTTTATTTTCACTTCCTCTTGTCTGTCCCAATTGTGAGGAGCTCAAAGCTCCGAAGAGAACCATCATGGGGTTTTGAGGATGTAGCACGCGAAAAGGGCATTCCCCTGGGCTCGGATCCAGCTTGGAACCTTTGGCTAGTGGACAGTCTTCCATTGCCCGAGACCAACCTGCTTGATCGACCTTCAGTGGGCTCAGAAGAGCTCGGTCTGAAACTTGAAATTATACCCCGTTTTGATGTGCTTCCATGCTGAGAGGAAAAAGTGCGGCCTCCCCTCTCAGAATCGAGTTGCTGGTAAAGAAGCAAAAATATTCATTAGAATATATCCCATACATATATTTACAGATTTTGATATATAATCTTAAGAATTCTAAAGCTCAGTCAAGCACAGCTTTTTTCTCACGAGCTCCTTTGTATGGCATGCATTACATTTCTAAAAATTTGTAATTATGTGTACAACATCCTGTATTTTTATTAAATTTATTGATATTAGATTTTGCATTAAATTTACTAATCTATTATTCAGCTTTTACGCATTTAAATAAATTTCGTTTTCAAAATCCTTTTCTGTTACTATACTAATCAAAACAACACACCAAAGGAAATTTTAATCCTTCATAGTAATTAAATATTTTTATTCAGCTCTACTCTATTAGACGACATCCGGGTGGTAACCTCAAAAACAACCTGAGTTCAGAAAGGACAGCAGAGGAGAAGTCAAATTCAATGAGCATAATATGATCTACAGCCTCTGGGAGCAAACAGCCAAAATACTCTAGTTTATATTTTATTTCACATACTTATTCATATATTTTTTTTAAATTGAGCACATTTTACGCCAGGAATTATATGCAAAAAATAATCAAGAACAAAACCACCATTAGACTACACTAAAAAGAAGCAAACAACGAATAATGGCCAATCAAACAAACAAGAATAAATGAGGAAGGACAAATGTAAAAAGAAAAAAATAATAATATGAAATTCTTTTCTCATAACTTACCACATCCTTGGAAGATGTTATGTCATTTGACGCTTTGTGCCTTGAATGATCACCGTGAAAACCACTACCTGATGTGTTTCTTCTACCAAATGCTTCCACGGCACCTGAGAATCTATCCCGAATCTCTTGTCCCACTGGAATCATAACATAGCCAGCATTTAAATCTATGAGACAGAGAACAAATTTCTTTCTCGAACTTTCTTAAACTTAATGTAAGTAAAAATACCATTTTTCTTTAAGTTTAATAACTAAAACACCATTTTTTTGTCGATTTTACTTAACAAAAATAGACAGATGGTTTAGATTGAAAATAAACTAAAAGATTAAGATTTAAATTGACAGAATTAAAAATTCAAGATTTATTTTGCTACAATGGGCCAAACCTTGGGATTTTTTTCGTAATTTCCCCAAATAAGAATTGATATGGTTTATTTTTATAATTTTATTGCTACTAGTGTTTTTGTCAATTTCAGGATATTTACTGTATAATGTATTCATTATTACATAAAATTAGAATTTTATTTTATATTAGTTTTTTTGGGAAAATTACAAAAAATGGAAAGATGACAAAATAATTACATTTTAATGGGAATTTTTCTAAAATTACAACACATGAGGGAATACTACAAACACAGAAAATTTTATTTTGAAGACAATTTTACCTCTCCTCTCTTTCTTCTGTCCTCTCTCTTCCTCTTCCCTCCCTCTGCTGCAACTCCCACCCTTCCCTTACCCTCCCCTGCCACTCCCAACCCTTCTCCCCTACCCCATTGCCATCTCCGTCCCTTGCCACAACCAATCCCATGTCCCCTCCCTTCGCCCCCATCCTCAGCTCAATCAGCCATCGCCAATTCCCTGTAACACCCCCACCCTCCACAGCCACTCCCACACCCTCCCCTATCACTCCCTCACCGCTCCATCTCCTTCCTCTAAGCACTGTCACCGTCAACAAGTAGAGATAAATCACAAACAAAGCACCACCCTGACACGCCTCCCTACCTTCAGTCGATACCCATCCTTTCAAAGAAAGAGAGATGATTTTGAAGATCTGCCATGGAACCCCAAAATCAGAGAGACAGAGAAGAGGGGGGGGGCTTTACTTTTAGCTCGGACAAAAACAAGCTTGAGCTAACACCCCTACCCAGAAAATACCTCCATCTCAACTCTCAAGCTTCTTGCCCCACCCCCTGTTGGAATCTGCATTGCACTTCTAAAATGGTGAGGGTTCAGCAACGGTTATGGATTAGGGAAGGTGGGGAGAGGATTAGGGAAGGGTTGGGCGGCATTGAGAAGGGTGAAGGAGGGGGTGGGTGGCATCAGGGGAGGCTAGGGAGGGGCCAAGGGCTGTGAGGGAGTGTGGCATTGGTGGTGATAGCTGGGAAAGGGTAGAGCAAGGGCTATGGGTGGCGGGGAAGGTGAGGAGGGCTGGCAATGGCAGTGGAGATTCTGGTGGTGGTGGTGGTGGTGGTGGTGGTGGTGGAGGGTGGGGGAGAGTGGGCGAGGGGTGGTTGGGGCCGAGGGAGGGCTACCAGGGTTGCAGCAGAGCGAAGGAAAATGAAGAGAGAAGAGGGAGGAGAGAAGAGAGAGAAAAAGAGAATTTGTTTTCAAAATAAAATGGGGTAAAATATCAATAAGTCCTAATAGTTGGACTTAATTCCCATCAAGTCATATTGAAAATAAGTCCTAGTAAAATTGTCGCTAAAAATAAATTTTTTGTGACGATTTTTTACATATGTTGCTAAAAATTGACAATTAATGAC
Source organism: Camellia sinensis (assembly GCF_055761805.1). Taxonomy (NCBI): domain Eukaryota; kingdom Viridiplantae; phylum Streptophyta; class Magnoliopsida; order Ericales; family Theaceae; genus Camellia; species Camellia sinensis. Next base: position 126,075,787 of record NC_138968.1, read on the forward strand.
TTTTTTTGTCCGTTTTTATAAATTGTCGCTAAAACTTACAATTAGTGACTTTTTCCTGTAACAAATTTTCCAAACTGTTGCTGAAAATTGTAAATTAGTGACCTTTTTTTGTGACAATTTTTTTAAACTGTAGCTAAAACTTATAATTAGTGACGTTTTTTGTGACAATTTTCAAATTGTCGTTAAAAATTAACAATTAGTGATTTTTTTAATAGTATTTAATGAAAAATATAATTAATTATCATATGACCTATTGGACAATAAGTCCACTTATTAAGACTTATACGTCAGTCCCCCAATAAAGTTTTCCATTTGTTTAAAATTGTCTTCCCACATGTAGTGTTAAAAAGCTTCCCACTAAAATGCAATTATTTTGCCATCTTTCCATTTTTCTGTAATTTTCTAGTTTCTGTACTGCAGCCACTTGAGAAAAATTCTCTCTATAGTACTTTACCCCTTGACTGTTAGAAAATTGGCACATGCATACTAGTGCTCATGCTAATTACAGTAGAACACACCTGAAGGCCTTTCCGCTCTTTCACCAGATGGTCCAGCATTCAATACTGGCTTTACCCCTGCCTGCTGAAGTGGACACAAGAGCAATAGAGTAAGAAACATAAACACAAACACACAAAATGAAGTCAACTTAACAACAAATACAAGCACTCACCCTTTGTCTTGAACTAGCACCGATCTGAGGGTACTTCAATATTGTCCAATCAAATACGTAATCAAACTGATAACCTGCACAAGCAAACCAGTGAACCACATCAAGAAACTGAAGTTTAGAACAGCATTATTGAAGAATATCTCTAAATGAAATTACTGATTTAGTCCCTCATTTGGAATGTGTTAACTTCCCCTCTTGGTTTTAATACCATTTCCAAATTTGTTCAATTTAAATTAATGTTCACTATTTGAAGACATTGAAAACCCAATAAAACAATTAAAATGCCTTTATTTTCTCAAAGAACCTAGTTTAAACTGATTGTTGACATATTAGTTGATAATTGACAGTAGCTTATTTAAAAAACAAAACACTGATGTGTTGATGATTGTTGCCTAAGTTGATTTCAAATACAGATAAGGCATTTCACTTGGCACATGTTAATCAGTAAATATCAACAATCAAAAATTCCTATTCACCTACAAATGAAAATACACTTGAAATTAGCATGGATCTCAATGATGAGCTACATGCATACCATCTGAAATAAACTGGTAAAGTAGGAAACATAGAGTGCTTCGAAATTGAAGTGGAGGCTCCTCTCAACAAATTTAACGAAATATTTGCATAAAAAAAATAATTGATGTTGAACTACCAACTTCATTTTTCATAATAGAATAATGACAACAACAAAATAATAATAATAATAATAATATACATGGAAAACAAACATTGTAATTATATCAACAACAACAAAACAGAGATTGCTCACTTCATTCCAGAGGATAATGAAGAAAACTGATACTGGCTTTGGGATCAATATTTCTAAATAATATTTTGGAACCAAAAACCACCCAGACCATAACCCCAAAACCATTTCCACTGTTTATTTATTTATTTTCAAATTTGAAGGAATTGTTCAATTGCTAAAACACCTTGTTTAACCACCTACAGGCTTTTTGGGAACTGAATGGTGTTTATAGCTTTATATATATAGCTTACAGGTCATGAAATTAGAAAGCCATGTTCACAGAATCATCTGACTGCATGTTTAGCAACCTTTTAGACCTGTTCACAGTGATTCTAAACCAGATCATTCCAAGGCAAGTTCAGGTTATCAGCTGGAAACACTTAAAAGCCTAAAAAGCCCGCCTATGGACAAAGAATTAACAAGTAGAACCTCAAGGATCTGACCTTCTCGAATAAATAAGTCCCGGAAGAGTCTCTTCAGATAAGCATAATCTGGTTTATCCTCAAATCGTAATGATCGGCAATAATGGAAGTATGATATGAACTCTGATGGATAACCCTTGCAAAGGACCTGTTAAATATATTTTAATATTTAATAATATTATGTCTCCAGTTCTTGCTGTGGGGTGAGGAGATGAAGTATAATACCTCTATTGAAGTAAGCATCTTCTTTTCACTAATCTTGTCATATTTCTGCTTTTTGGTTCCAGCCTTTAACCCCTGCCAGGGAAGGCTGATGCACAGGAATATATAGCAAATCAGGACAGTAGTAAAAACATGTAACCAAATTCTTGTATAGAAACAAACTAAAACGATTGGATACTGAGGGTTACACAAGCACTATAGGATATTCAACCTGCCCCTGAGGAAATACATAAGCACATAACCAAGAGATTCCAGATCATCTCTTCTGCTTTGCTCTGTAGACAAAGCAAATAAAATTCAAATTGCAAAAATAAATAAATAAATTAAATTAAGTCACATGTAATGCAAAATTACATTAAAAAAAGTTCAGTGATTAGTTGGAATACATAAATGATGCAGCACTTACCAACTCCAAGGTGAGTGTTGACACTAGCATACCGAGCTGTGCCTGTAAGATTCTTGTTTTCCCTGTAAAGAAAAATCATATTGACAATGAAGCATCAATTCTTGTAATTGTGGAAGAATACACTCAAAATCCACAAGAATGACAAAAACAAAGAAATAAGGAAATCACTTCAGACAACAGCTATATTAGAATGTTCGTGGAATTTGAACAAGTGGGGTTATAACCAGAGCTAAAATGGCTGCATCCACAGCCCTCCTAATATGGAGATTGAAGGGGCCACCACGTAAGACAGTGGGCCATGGATGCAACAAAAGGGTTGTGAATAAGAAAGCAAATGAATACATCATAGAAGACCAGAACATGTGCATGTCAATGAAGATACTGTCATTGCACATTCCAATAGCAAACCAATGTCCAAGAAGATGTCCAAAAAAAGTTTGGTCAGTCGTCCCAAAAGCACAAGGCTCCTACTTATAGTAGGGTTTGCAAGATGTAATAGGTAGGTAACCTCCCCCCCCCCCCCCCACTTTTTTAGAGAGATTGATTACTATGACTTGAACCCACGTCACAATACTAGGAATGGATAGCACTTGTTATCACCCCAGGTCACAAACTCTTGCAAAAAGATTTTGGTTCTTATACTTTGTTTTCTCATACTTATGGCAGATGATCAAAGGCTAAAATTGAAATTAAAAAACTCTATTGAATCAACACATCCAGAGGAACTTTCAGTTGAAATTAATGAATTTCGTTATAGTCTAGAGGGGTGTTCTGATTCCAAAATATTACATTGTGACATGACAACTATTTAAATAAATCTTTAAAAAACTACTTCAATGGAAATTCAGAAAGATATTTTTTTTTATGTCATATACAATAATTTTTTACGAAGAAGAGTAACTTTTCAAAAGTTACAACAAGAATGCAGTTATTTTTGTTTTTGCCAACCTTAAAATCTAACTCCCCTGGATCCCCCCATAACTAAAAGAATTACAACTAAGCAAAGTCCAAAAAAAAAAAAGATCAACACTACTTTCACCCCAAAGATGGGCAAGGTTGATGTATGATTTGACAAAATGATAACTTATAAAAGAAGCCAAACCATTATCAGTGTAATCAAAGTCCTAGTATTTTGAACAAGCAAAGCTCTTGAGTTTCAATAACACAAGTACAAGGTAAACATGTAAGTGGTAACATCTCATGGAACCAAAAAGGGACAACATGTATATCAGAACCCAAAAGGGACTTAGCACATTAACATGTCATGAAGCTGCAAACCTACAAAACGTGACCCACACAAAATTGAAAAACATGGCAGCAAGAACTGCAACAAATCATGATGCAGTATTTTTCTTTACTCTGTAAGCTAGATGCAACTTCTAGGGGTAACATGAAAAATTATAAAGGCAATACCTGTATGGTATGTGCTTATGAGTTTGAAGATCCCTATACTTTTTTGCAAGGCCGTAGTCAATGATATACACCTATTGCATGATCAGCCAATTAAAAAATACTTCAGCAAAATATAAACTTCATTTCATTAACTTTTTACTCCATGAACAGCAACAATAAAATAAAGACGACTGCCCAATATGATGAGACAAAGGCCAACAACTGTTACACTATGCATTCGAATACAGGCATGCAATGCAGAATTCACAAATAAATTGTAAAGCCGATTCAATTGAAATTGGATCTATCATATCCCCAGACTCTAAATAGAGAAGGTCATCGCAAACACCTAAATCCTATATGCTCATAAATATGAGAGCTGCTTTCCAACCTATATACAGGATGTCAAACGTGGCAACTACCTAAAAGCTGGACACAAGGGCATGACAATAGATGCATATTATCTGAGAATTCACTGTAATTAGAACAAATATGTTGGAGTTCAAGTTAATATATATAGCTGGAAAGGCAACAGAGTAAGGAAATGATAAAAAAATGAATGGCTTCATCATCAGTTTCATGATATAAAGGCATAAAAAAGGTTTTTTTCAACAGAATTTTAATGTAAGAGCGGAGAACGTGTATGTAAGTATATAAGTCATCAAAAGAGTGTTTAAACTGTTGTGGAACACAGGAATCATCTCAAAAAATGTCCGAACTTGCCTATCATTTTACTTCACAAAATTTAATTAAAAATATATGTACATGCTTTTTTTTTTGCAAATTAAAACAAACAAACAAATTTAAATTTATCCCAACACCCAATGAACATGTTGCCAACTTAATCACTCATTGAAGAACAGAGCCATATTACTTCCTTTTCTAGATGTAAATAAATTGAATTTCTTCACTGAATCCAAAAATGAACATAATACAATTACAAAATCTACATGCAAATAGCAGTCATAAAAGAGATTTTTTCATGAAAATGGTGTTTGTATGTCTTGAAGGAAATGCATGCAACATAACCGCTTGCAAGAAGGATGAGCACAATATGAAATCAAGAACCTGATTTGCTTTTCGTCCCAAACCCATTAGAAAATTATCAGGCTTTATATCCCGGTGAAGAAAACCCCTTGAGTGCATATACTCAACTCTGTTAATCTGACAAAACGAAAGAAACGGTCAAAGTGAAAGCTAAAAACCTAGACAAAAAAAAAAAGCTTAAAAAGTCAAGTTGTACAACGTACTAACTGATCTGCTAGCATCAACACCGTTTTCAAAGAGAGTTTTCGATTGCAATAGTTGAACAAGTCTTCAAGACTAGGACCGAGAAGGTCAATAACCATGACATTGTACTCGCCATCAAGTCCAAACCACTTCAGATGGGGAACTCCCGCTTTAAGATAAATGCATTATTTGAGACAACATTGATTTGTATGTAACACAAATTTATCTAGATTGTGGTAGTCTCATGAATAAGTGTGCTGAATCATAAAATTAAATCCTATTCCTAGAGGAGACAAATAACAGGGACTTACTTCCTCCTTGCAGGAGCATGTACAATTTGGACTCATAGTGAAGCTGAGGGTGCTTGGTTTTTGCAGATTCCTGAAATTTGCAAACCAAAAAACAATTTAACAAAAAAAAAAAAAAAAGAAGAAGAAGAAAATTATTTTGAGACCTCATTGGTTTTCATGCAGTAAATTGGGAAAAACAATTTATAATTGTTGGCACCAAAGATAAAGAAGCTGATTCAGTTGCAAGGCTGCAATAAAGGCAACAGAGACTTATAAGTTTAGCAAACTGAGAATGGAACAGAAAACACGGAGATTCAATCATCTTTCAAAAAGGGATGCAGCCATGTTGACAAGACAATCATATCATTTTCAAACGTATCTGGGCAGGGTTACATATATCTGATGGGGTTACCAAAAATTGTTATCACCTTTGATCAGCAAGAGAGTAAACAACTCTTCAGCAATGTTGAAGAATACTACCATTTTTTATTTTTTATTTTTTTTTGTTGGTCGTCAATTCCAACAAATTATGCAGTGGATACAAATGGTGGCCTAGATATTGCAGATGTTTTGATTACACTATATCTTCAATCCAATTTGGTCTTAATAATAAATTAGTAATTGCATTTTTTAGGTAAGTAAATCAGTAATTGAAATTTGCTAGGATGGTTATAATAAAACCCAAAGAGAGGAGAAAAAAGCTTTAGTATAGTACTGGGATATAATAAATTCATGATTAGCAAAAGATAAATAAATTACTCAAGAAACTCAACAGATTTACAAATTTAGTTAATATTTATAGATCTGGGGAAAAAAAAAATGGGTATATTATAAGATTTGTTGGTATTCAAAATTATACAAGTTAAGTAGGCAGCAGCAGAGAAAGAGATGATTGAATAAAAAAAATTAAGAATAACAAACATTTCTTATCTTGGACATAGAATTTCAAAGGTTATTTTCTGTCAAAGTCCAATGTCATGTGCATGGAAACATATATTGATTGAATTGAATGTTTTCAGGTTGAACGTGTCTACCAATGGCCAGGAGCCACATTCTCACTAATCACAACCAAGAAAGAAGAAATAGCACTGTTGCTTCCTTCTTATCTGCTTGACTGAAGGTGTCACTTCCAAGCCAAATGCAATGCACAGGCATCAGATCCAAAACCCATGAACTGAACTATCTAGGGGTTTTGGAGCCATGATGTAAAGATCTTTTTCTTTTTTCTTTTTTTATTTTTCCTAATAAACTTGCCGTAAGGAGGACCAATAAACTTCCAGCAGTTGGAAGAGAAGTTATATGTCATCTTATAATGTAAGACTATACCTGATCCATCATTCCTTGCAACATCCTAATGTCACACCCACATTCAGAAACCATTTTATGTTCTAAAACCCATAGGAAACTTCAAATGGATTTCTTTCTGAGAGGGAAAAGTCACCAAATAGTACGGACTATCATTTAAACCCCCGAAAGGTACTTTGAACCAAATTAATAGAAATGCAAGAGGATGAGAGAGAACCCTAATTCTCTCTCTCTCTCTCTCTCTCTCTCTCTCTCTCTCATCTTCCTTTCCTCCTCCTCCACCTTCTTTCTGATAAATCTAACTTCCAACTGTATACACTATTACTTTTGAAAACATCACTTCGTCAAACGAAAAATGAAAGCATCCATCCTTGTTATCCGAACGCTCAAATGGCACACATGAAAAACATCCCAACCCCAGTGGCAGATAGGCCAGATGGAACACTAAGATGTCAATTTTAACAGTACACCTACCAAATTTAACAACATAATGGCTACATATTTCAAATTTTGCATTGCAAATTATATTATGATTGCAAATCCACCAGGTCGGGGAAAAAAATCCACATCAATGCTTTCTTTTCATTTTAGGACAATATCTCCTACTATTAACAAACCTCTCCTTTTTTCTTTTTTTTTTTTCCTTGCTCTAGTAAATCTGTTTACTAAAAACATTACCAACCAGAAGTTTTCAAAATTGTTAGAAAAAGGTAATTCATAATGGAAACAGATGCCAGTATCCCTTTTCTTTTTTTCTTCTTTTTGTGTAAGTAATCAATGATTCAGTTGCAATGACAACAAACTCTGTATCTTTTTGTGTAAGTAATCAATGATTCAGCTGCAAAGACAACAAACTCTATATCTTATCCTCAATATTTAACATAGATTTCAGTATAAGACCCATACCATCTTAATTGCAACTTCCTCTCCAGTCTGTATGTTAACACCTGAATCAATCAGCCCACATCACAGATCAACTTTATCAGAATAAAAGACATGTAACAATTACAACAACAAAACAAAAGTCAAGAAAGCTAAACAAGATCCCAAATGGGCAACATACCCAGATAGAGCTCGCCGAAAGATCCACTGCCAATCTTTCTTCCCATCTTGAACTTACCACCAATCACATGATCCATGATTAAATTGTGTCCAAAACCACAAACCCAATTGCCCAAAAATCACAAAAACAAAAACAGTCTCAACCCTTTTTCAACCAGTTAGACCCAATCCCTAACTTCAACCACATTCAATTCTTTCCAATTCTCCAAATTCACAATACCAATTGACCACACACTAATTTCTTCACTCAACAATGAATTTTATCTATAACAATCATATCAAAACTAACTTGAAACCAGCCAGATCTTCCCTTCAATCACAGATCTACCACCCAGATTTCAACTAAATCTTTAATTGTAATATCAAGAACCTACATTGCTCAATATCAATAAGATTCAACAAAATTGAATGAAAATATCAGCTTATGAATCAAAAATTAAGGGGAAAAAATCTATGGACAACGAATATAATGCTGAGAGAGTACAAATTTGAGACTTTTGAAGGAAGAGAGAGAGGGACAAAAGATCGATGAGAGAGAGATGGTATCAAAAAGGAAAGGTAAAAGATTGGTGGGTAAAAAAAATAGTAATTTATTATTTGTCAATGGTTTTTTTGTTTTTTTTTTTTTAGTTTGAATGTAGAATAATGTGTTTTTTTGTTTTTAAAAAATTGTTTCGAGAAAACGTTTCGCTATTGTTCCTATCTTCATCTGTTGTCTTTGTTGCTTTTGCTTCTTCTTCTCTCTCTCTCTCTCTCTCTCTCTGTTACGAGCCTCCTACAGTAAGGAAGATGGGTAGGACCCGCACTTGCCAAATGCGTGTTTTTTTTTGTTTCCTTGTGTGTGTGGTATGGCCATTCGATGCATTCTTTGGGGATCACGTAAATAAATGTATTTATTTGATAAGTGTATTTATTTTGATTATATTATTTTTTTATTTTTTTTAAATAAATTACAAAGTGCACTAATTAAACAAATCTCAAACAATTCCTTGTTTCGGAGGTTGGGTTGAGGTGGATTGAGAGTAAAATAGTCATAAAAAAGATAAAATAAATTTTTTAATTTAATAAAATAAAATACTACATCTAAATAATAATCATTTTTTTTTTTCTACAAAAGTCAAAAACATCATCCTAAATGATACTCTTTAATCCTAGATTAAAATAGTCAAAAGTCATCTTATATCCCAAACGAGCCCTAAATTTTGGTTTTACATTTTATTAAATGTCAATTAATAACTAAAAGTGTGACGTCACCTCATCTCAGTTACAATGTATACATTATATGAAATATTTTATTGAAATGATAATATACTATTTTTATTTTATTTTTTTGTTACTCTTAGAACTTAGTCTAACCTAAAGTTGAAAAAATTACTGAGTATTCTCGGAGCACTATATATCCATACTCTTTCATTAATCATTATTTATCATACCCTCTCATATTCTTTAATCACTCAACACAAAATCATGAATCTCGTCTTCCTCACCAATCATAATATTCTGAAACACTGCGTGACCGTGCTCCAAAAGTACCTAATAACTTTTTTCTAAATTTGATTAATAAGGGAACAGGGATCACCTCAACACCCCACATGAAATTTGAACTCACAACCTCTACAATGAGCGTTGGAGACCATACTATTGTGGCACAAAAAGAATAGGAATCACCCCTAATACTTTCCATGGAGTTTGAACTCACAACCTCTATTATAAAATATTTGAGAGCACATCACTCTATGTCAAATCCAAACCCGCCCTAATAGGTTTAACTTATGACCAGCCAGTAATCGCGGATTACCTTTGGCCTCAAAAACAAAATCAATCACAATGTATTAAACGGGGCTTAGCGGAAGCAATAATAAAATGTACAATGAACCATTGAACAGTGCATACATTCAAATTTCATAATAAATTTAAACTTTAAACTTCATACATCGATGCATTACTGCAAATCTAAAGTTATCTTGCATTACAACCATTCACAACCAAGTTCCTAAAAGACAAAACCACAAAACTAAACAAAAGGGTTGACAAGCTTGGCTCCACTTGAGTCCAAGTACACTCCATCACGGAGGCACTCCAAAACGGCTTCACAAGGATGGACTCTGAGCCTTCTTGTTCCACTTGCTCATCTACATATATATATATATATATATATATAAAAGAGAGAGGGGTAAGCTGGAGCCCAGTGAGTAACATTAATATAAAGGATTTAATGAATGAAGTTCATGATTTCTAAAAGCATATCTTTTCAATAACCAAAACAATTCAAATAACAATCATATATTCAATCATATCAAAACCTTGCGTTAACAATAACCATTCACATTATTATACATAGTAACATTCAATAGAGTAATGATAAATCAATGTGTCGAAGCCAATAGAACAATTAAGGTCAATCTAATGGAGCCATAACGGGTCAATCAAGGAACCACAATAGGTGTCAATCAATGAACCATAACGGGTTATTCAATGCGGACTACTAGGGTCTAACATTAGAAATCTCTATTTTTCAATTAATCCAATAGGCCATGGTATTGTTTTCCCTAAGTGAGGGCCTCACTAAAGGATGTCACGATTACAAGTTAAAAAATTATCTTCAGTCATAGATAACAAAATAAGATTTCAAAATGACATTCTTGACTAATTCAAAATACTTTCATAGCTTTATAAAGACATTACTCATGGTGGGTTTGTATCAATATTAAGCCTCAGGTGACCACCTACACAAAACACACAATAAAGGCACACATTGAAACACATGTCTTAAACAAATGCTCTATTTGAATTTAATTATGTTCTATGTATTTCTAACTCATTTCCTCATTAATGATGTCTAAACAATGCATAAGAACGGAAATATACACTTAAAAGTATTTTTCAAAAGTTGCTGAGACAGGGCAATTCACTTGAAAGCACTATTAGTCGCTCGAGCGGACCACATGGTCTACAAAAGTACTAGATGGTCGAAATCTAGGCTTAATAGTCGCTCGAGCCAAGAGTAATGGAAAACTGAGTTCGCTCAAGCGCACCCTCGGTCGCTCGAGCCATGTGTAATGTGTTTGTAAAACTACTGAGATGCATGCAAAATGCGCTCGAGCGTTCGCTCGAGCAAAGTGGTTTTATTCTGGAATTTCCAGAATTGAAATCAAGTTTGAAAACACGAGTTTAAGTTATATAACTTGCATGGCTGGACCCAAGAACATGGAAAACTCTTAGTAAAACATTATTATAACCCAATTTAGAACCATGAGCTTAGAAATACCATGGATTGCCAAGTGTGGAAACCAAATTCTTCATGCATGTATGTATTTATCTTCAAACACGAAATTAAACCTTTAAATGTTTGAAATTCTTTGATGCATGTAGAATTCAACCCTTAATTTCACAAGAACACTAAAATTCAAGTCCAAAATAATCATATGTGATGGAATTATGCATACACGTCCTAGAATTAGCTAATTTCTTCCATAGTTAAGTTGATTCTAACATTTTCTTTCTAATAACATGCAAATGATCTTATATATTTCATGAATTCATCATCTACATGGATTATCTATAAGAATTATGGTTGTAATTCATACCTAGAGCTTGAATTTGAAGTTTGCTAGCCTAATTCCTTCAATTCGCCTTCAATTTTTCTCTCTCACTCTCTCTAATTTCAGCCACAAATTGATGAATATGAGCTCATAATCATGCTTATAACATATTTATAGGGGTGGATTAAGTTAGACTAATTAAGTAGAATTAAGTCTAATTAAACTAGCTTAAGTCTAATTAATTCTGATTGATTTATTCTAACTATTTTAGTCTGAATCAAATTTTAATCAAACTTGCCATATGATTCTAAATATTCTAATTAACCTATTGAACTAGTCAATTTCAGTTTTAGAATCTGTTAAAGCTTCCAATTTCTGATTCAACGTAAGCAATTAAACAGATATTCCATAAACAAATAGATAAGCAAAAAATTAACACATAATTATGCAAATTTTCTTAATAACATAATATACAAAAATGATATGCACGTTGGAGCCGTCACACTTTGGCACAAGGTCATAGGAAAAAAATACACTAATGTTAACACATAATAGAAACATAAAATTTTTATTAAGTTTGAGGTTTATTATGAATATGGACCCATTATAATTAGGTTCAATCTCAATCATCCATTAAAAACATATAAAAATATATTAACAAATTGAGCTTTATTTTGAACATGGATTCCACCATAACAGTCATGTTATTACCCAGTGGTTGTGTGTGTGTAAATAAATGTATAAATAAAATAAACAAAGGAAATTAAATAATTCAGAAATTAACTTAACGAATTAAATTCTAAATTAAATGCTTGCAGAAACTTTAAATGTCGAGGCTTATGTTGGACACAATCTCCTTAGAGTAGATTTCGTCCTCGTTCCGGTGCTTCGAGATTTATTGGTTTCTATTTCCCAGGATGCAACAACTACTACTACTTGGTTTGTAGCACTACAAACTCAAGTTTGGCGAACCAAAACTCTGCTGCGACTCTCTTTTTTTATTTCTAAAATTAAATGATAGACAGATGCAAAAAACAGAAAGATGGAAAAGGAAGAAGAAAGACGAAATGCTCAGAAAAAATTAGATGGATTGAATTGCTGGAATGACATGCTATATATAAGAGAATTTGTGGCTTTTCATAACAGGTGTCAACAGATAGAAATCCTGTTCGGACAGATTCAACAGGCAGAAAACCTATTTGGACATATTTGAACAGAAATAGATCTGTTTAGGTGGAATTTCAACAGGTATGAACTTGTTCGGGTGGATTCTAACAGGTATGAACCTGTTAAGGTGGAGGGAAAAAATTGGATAGATTTATTTTGAATTTTGAAAACGAAATTCAAAATTAAATAAATAAAATATAAATGTTTTTTGCCTAAAAAGATAAGTATTGGGTCAAACAAGCCCAATCCAATCTCACACCATGCATCAAAGCCTAAGCCCAGCCAGAACGGACGGCGACGACGATGCATGCGCATATTTTTGTTTTGGGTCTAATGGGTCTAGCCCACTTTACCCATGACCTCACCCTACCACAAAACTTGGGTACCCTTTGGGGTCCATCCCAATTATGGCAAGCTAGAGTTTATATACCCATATAAATCCTTAACCATTTCCAATGTGGGACAAACACATTTCACAAATGTGTAAGAAACCCACCTAAAGCTATATCCACGAACCTGAAAATGCACGTTGAATTATCATTCGTTCGGAAATGGTTTTGAGCAACCAAACACACGATATTATTTACTATGCGACATTAAACACGAACCCAATTAGAAATGTTAAAGATAACGCTTGGGTCCTACCTTAATTAATGCTCAAAGTTAGTAAAAAATAAGGTTTTACAAAGTCATTTTCCAACAATTCCCCACATGAATGAAATTTACGATAACGGACATATAACAAGATGCAGACAAAGAAAGAGTACACTAAGAAGATACACCACTTTGAGATAGGTAACTTTTGGCTTTGAACCTCCTCTAGTGAAAGTTTATTGGACTTACTGGCTAACCAGTGGACACGATACCTTGAATTGTTCAGCTGTTTGTGTAAGCCAAGCCAATAGACGGCACATAGTGTATCCGCAAACATAGTTTGGTTCTCACGGTTGTGCTCATTTTGGCCTTGAACAACACTTGATAATTCATGACTGCTCTAGAGAATTTAGCCTTCTCAATTCTCACAGAACCGGTCCAGTTCACACTCATATAGTTGACTTCTTATTAGGAGTATCTTGCTATACTCCACTTGAATGTTCAAGCTATAAGAATCATTAAAAGCAAAGCTTATCCTACTAACGCTGCAGGTATCACTCTTCTTATCATAGAAATGGTTACGAGAAAACCTCCTTAGTGATACGTGAAGTCATCCATAATTTGGTTGTCCCTTTGAACCTAGATCTTAGGATCTCTAGTAAACTAGGTTAGGTTGCCATTATGGTAACTTTTAAGTAATAGGCTTTAATCTCATTCCCCTCGATAAATGGTACACTTGCTCTCTAGCTAGCCCTTTAGTCAATGGATCCGCAATATTCTCTCTTGCTTTTACATATTCTATGGAAATTATTCTATGTGAGAGCAAATACCTAACGGTATTATGTCTTCGATAAATGTGTCGAGTCTTACCGTTATACATATGATTTTGTGCCTGTCCTATTGCTGTTTCACTATCATAGTGAATGTATATAGCTGGCACAGGTTAAGGCCACATTGGAATGTCTTCGAAAAATTTACGAAGCCATTCTGCTTTTTCTCATGTTTTATCTAATACGATAAACTCAGATTCCATTGTCAACCTTGCTATGCATATCTGCTTGGAGGATTTCCACGAGATGATAGCACCTCTTAGGGTAAAGACGTATCCACTAGTGGATTTTAAGTCTTTAGTATCCGATATCCAATTTGCATCGTTGTACCCCTCGAGTACTGCTGGATATTTGGTATAATGTAAGCCATAATCATGGGTATGTCTTAGATATCTAAGTACCCTAATTATCACTTTCCAATGATCGAACCTTGAATTACTTGTGTACCCACTCAATTTGCTTACAGCATGTGCTATATTTGGCCTAGTGCAATTCATTAAGTGCATCAAGCTTCCGATTATTCGAAAGTACTCTAATTGTGATATGCCTGCACTTGTAGTTTTTTGACAAATGAGGACTAATGTCAACAAGTGTTTTAGTAGGACGGTTGTCATGCTTTCCAAATTTCTCCAGAATCTTCTCAACATAATGAGACTGAGATAAAGCATATCATTCAAATGTTCTAATAATTTTTATTCATAGAATTACATCTGCTACTCCCAGATCTTTTATGTCAAACTTTTTGTTCAACACTTTCTTTGTGGATTTAATCATGTCATTATTGCTTCCAATAATGAGCATTTCATCCATATAAAGACAAACTATAACATAGCCTTTGTCTATGCTTCTAACATAGACGCATTTGTCACATTCATTTATCTTCAAACCATTCGAAAGCATAACGTGATCAAATTTTTCATGCTATTATTTCGGGGCTTATTTTAATCTTTAAAGGGATTTGACAAGTTTACAAACTTTTTTCTCTTAGCTGGGAACTCAAAACCTGTCCGGTTGTTCCATATAGATTTCCTCATCTAACTCGCCATTCAAAAAGGCTATTTTAACATCCATTTGATGTATCTCCAAATTATACAAAACTGCAATCGCAATTAGCATGCGAATAGATATTATTCTTATCACTGGTGAATAGATATCAAAATAATCAAGGCCTTCCTTCTGCTGTATTCCTTAACAACAAGCCTAGCCTTGTATTTATCTATTGAACAATTTGCTTTCATTTTTCTCTTAAATATCCACTTATATCCAAGAGGCTTACATCTTGTTGGAAGATCCACGAGTTCCCAAGTATGATTTTGCAAAATAAATTCAATTTCACTACGTACAGCCTCTTTCCACAATAGAGCTTCAGCACTTGATATTACTTCCATGAAATTTTGAGTTCATAGCCTCTTTCCACAATAGAGCTCCAGCACTTGACATTGCTTCCTTGAAATTTTAAGGCTCATTTTCTAACAGGTATGTCAAAAAATTTAGACCAAATGATTTAGAGATCCTAACCTTCTTGCTACGTTTAGGTTCATCTGCTTCATTATACCACCCATAGTAGTATCAAAAGTTCTTTTATTTGAACTTGTCTTTTCAGTTTACTTATAAGGAAAAATGTATTCGAAAAACGATACATTCCTAGACTCAATAATAATATTTACATGTATATCAAAAATTTCAGATTTATGAACTAAGAATCTATATGCACTACTATTATTTGCATAACCAATGAACACACAATCAACGGTTTTTGGTCTTATCTTAGTCGTTTTAGGATTAGGGACTACCACCTTGGCCAAACACCCCCACACTTTGAGGTAATTATAAGTAGGTCGTCAACATTTCCATACTTCAAAAGGTGTTTACTTGATTTTCTTGTGGGATATCTTCTTAAGGATAAAGTTAGTAGACAAAATCAGCCCCCACAAGTTCTGAAGTAACCCTAAACTAATCAACATGGCATTCATCATCTCTTTAAGAGTTCGATTCTTTCTCTGAGCTACTTCATTTGATTGAGGAGAATATGGTGTTGTAGACGTCCCCGAACGTCCCGGGAGGAAATTCCCCCTCGTTTTGTTCATTGGGCTCACTACAGTTCAAGACTCAATGTCACGGTCCTGTATCTAATCTCGCAGAGTGCAATACAAGACCGATGAATCGTCAAAAAGTCCAAATCCGGCAAATCGTTTTTTTTAAAAATAGATTTTTTGAAAGAAGTGCCAAACATGGACTGCTTTGCCAGATACAGAGTCGCCACCTAAATATTTTATTTTGGAAAATTTAGGAAACCCTGACTCGTTTGCCTAAGGCCATGTGTCCGTCATCACCAAAGTTGCCTCGGCTCGGGAACTTGGGTACGATTGGGGAAGGTCACTTCGTGAGCACCACCGCTCGCCCGATCAAAGATCGGCCTCTACTAACCATGATATCGAGTTTTGAAAACATTATGCGTTCTTATTCCGGTTATTAGCCTAGATTTACTATGTGATGCGCACAACATACAAGTATAGACTGGGTCGCCTGAATTGGAACAAAACATCTCATGTTTGTTTTTTAAAGCGGTTTGCTACTCGCAAGTAGGCTAAAATGTGGATTTGCCACCCTCAGGTGGGCTTAGAAAACAAGGTGATTTGCCACTATCTAGTAAGCTTAAAACTCATAATTGATGAATTGTTCCAATCCAAATAACCCAACCTTCACCCACAGGCATTCAGGCAGGTATATCACATAAGCACATAGCCTCATGGTAAGCATGCTATCATGGCAGTTACTCACACACATGCAAGGATGCTAAAGCATAAAACTTACCGAGTACTCCAAGCCAAAACAAAAGCTATGTTAGAAAATCCATGCATGAATCCTAACTATGCAGAAATGCCTAATGCAACACATGCAAAATGCAACTAAGATTGGCTTGGCTGTTCTAAGATGGCATATGAAATGCTACAACTAACAATTATTCAACTTGGAATTGAAATACAAATGCAATTAGTATGATGCGCCGAGCCCGGTGCATGCAAGACAGATAAGTGATGCAAACATGCAAGCATAAGTATGCTAATTGAAACATGCCTTAATCTAACCATCATAAGCAGGTAAATAAAAGGGAGAAAGACGTGGGGTTGGAAGACATACATCACACGCACGCACACTTATTACAATTGTGCCCTCGCTCGGAGGGTCCGAAAGAATAATACAGTCCGAATAAATAGAAAATCCTAATTAATTAAAAAATTAATCTAAGAAAGCAGGTAAATTAGCACGCAAATCTATGGACCGCCTCAGCTCTGTTCCAAATGATGAATGATGCATGCTCGAGTTGCCTTGCGCAGAAATCCATTGCGATGCCCCAGTTTGCCTCTGTTTGCAATTGTTTTCGGAATATTGCGTAACGCTCCAGAAGGCCGCTGATTTCTGATTTACTGCAACAGAGAACAACAAAGGGGCATTGCAAAGTATTTCACATATGTATGCATGACTACTCTTCAAAGAGCGTAGTCCTCGATCCTCGTGCCACCAATCACGCATATCGATGCATGATGGCCGAGGAGCCGAATTGCACGACTCAATATGAGATGAATGCACATGAAAACACAACAAGACCTAAACTCCATCGTGGGTAATCCAGAGTGTCGGCGACAGGGAATTGAGACACGTTCCGTCACTCGGAGTACGAAATGTCCCTCGTTTCCCGTGCTCAGGCTAACTCCTATTCCAAACACAATGCAAATGAGATGGCATACACAATGCGACTAACATACAACCTAGCATACGCAATGCTATGAAATGGCATACACAATGCTCGATGTAACATGACATACACAATGCTCTAACATGCGACTCAGCATACACAATGCTATAGACCAAAATGGCATACACAATGCACGATGGACTTACACCAACATGAGTGGACCTCAGCCACACTCGCATCAGTGGTCATTGGATGAAAATGAGATGACCGAAATGCGTGCACACATGCACGCAAACCGAGGACCGAACCTAAGGCATTAAATGCCACTCTACCAAAACATGGCAAGGATGAAGCATGACATTCAAACATGTAATTTTTAGCACTGAAACATAATGCTAAATGGTCCCGAAACATGGAAATATGGCACCGGATGCATGGAATAAGCCCCGAAACTCAAAACCAGTCCAATGCATTGAACCACAAGTATACAAAGCAAGCATTATTTGATCATGAAGCCTATAGACAGAGCCAAGGCAGTCCCAAAACATACACATTTCCAGTTTAAAGCATGGCCAAAAGATGCTAACATGATGGACTAAAATAGCATGCAACATTGGCTAGCAAGCATGGTTTACATGGCATGTATATGAAGCAAATAAGAACTCATCAAACCAGCCAAAAACAGTGAATAAAACATGTCAAAATATGTCCAAATAATCACTGAAATGCAGCCAATGCATGGAAAAATGAGGGGCTTCTTTGGGAGGCCATTCAAGGGGTTGTTAAGCACATACAAGATAGATATGAAGCATGGAAAAAGCACTTCTGGAAATGAGTTATGAAAGCCCTAAAACTCACAAAATTGGCCCTGAAATCAGTCAAGGAAGCATACGATGAAAGGCCCCCTCAAAAGGCCTTGAATGGAATTGTTCTACATATGCACTATAGACATAAAATATGATCAAAAGGGCCCCGGACAGACCTAAGGTAGGCCTTAAAACCCACAAAATTGGGCCCCAAAAGTGACTTCAATGCATGCAAAATAGAGCCCCTTTGGAAAGCCAATGATGCTAGTAAAGAAAATGAGGGGTGAGAGGGTCACCCCTCTATGATTTCAAAGCTCAAAACCTCATCAAAGCCACTGAAAATCCCCTGGATTTCAGTGTCTAAGAGGCCAAAACAAGTCCAATGCAAATGCTCTAATGCATAGCCCTAAATATGAAGGAATGAAGCATGCAAGGAAGGAAATGACTCCAAACAGAAAAGTGACCTCAAGAAAACTTAAAGAGGAGGTAAAAAAAAATCTTTTTTCAGTTTATAACAAATCTCGAAAATGTTTACAAGTAAGGCTAAAGTATGATGCAAAAATAGCCCTAAAGGAGAGATAGAGGGTAAGGGGAAGTAGATGACCTCAAACAGCAAAGTGCCCTTAAACAAAGTTGAAGAGGAGCTCAAAATATGACACTTTCTAGTTTATGACAAAGCCCATAAATACTTTCAAGTGAAGCTAAGTAATGAAGCAAAAAAATGCAAGTTTAAGGGAAATAGACACTTACCCTTGAAGAGTCGACCTCCAGCAGCTTTTGGACCAAGTTGGTGAGCTTTCAACCTCTACAAATGACTTCCAAGGTGCTGGAATGGATGATGGAGGTGTGGTGCTAAGGGTTGTAGTGCAAATGGACCAAGAAAATTAGGGTTTTAGAGCTTGGAATAGTGACAATGAAGAAGGGAGGTTATAAGCTTTAAGCAAAAATGCCTAACCCTTTGATATGAAGAGGAGGGCCTCTCTTATAGAGAAGAGAGGCCAAAGCTTCTCTTGGAAGCTTCAAAGATCCTCCATACACGTGTATGGAGGATGCACCAAATGCCCCCCAGCTGGCACAGCTGTAAAGCATTCAGAGAGGGCAAAAAGCAAGAAGCAGGCCGGCCAGTTCAAGTGGCCAGCCGGATACTCCCCCTGGTTGGCCGACCAGGGGTCAAAAGGTTCAAGCAAAATTGCTGGTCGGCCTACCCAGAAAGGTGGCCTCCCAGATGAGTAGAATAGAGATATGTAGAGAAAAACCAGAAAATGTGACCCAGAAGAGAGAAAAACTAGCTTTTAAGCAAGGTTCAAAAGGGTCAAGAAGAGAAAACTGGTCGACCTACCATATTGGTGGCCTCCTAGATGAGTAGATCACAATAGTGGTATGAAAAGCCAGAAAATGTGGCTCAAAAGTGAGAAAAACCAGCTTGCTGTTAGAAAAATCGGCTTTTGGAGAGAGAAAATGAGAAAATTGGCTTTTCAGGGGAAGAGGTGGCCAGCCACCATCCTACCACCTCCCTAACAGTGAAAATAGGGTCTCTACCAAAAATGGACCAAAACGGATGCAAAACGAAGGTTCGGGGGCCAAAACGCGCGGTTCGGGGCCCCGAAAACAGGCTGTTAGGCACCGGAAGTGGCGTATGACCACGAAGGTGGTCTCCAGGGCCACAGTGTTCCTCTAAAGGGAGGAAATAAGGTGTGTGCCAAAAACCGGAGCAAACGGAGGTAGCTAAGCGGTCCCGAACCGAGGCACACGGCCGACGGCTCCGAAAACCGAAAACCGAAAACCGGGCTCCAAACGGGAAAAATGGCCTACGACCACGAAACGTAGCCTACGGCCATTGAGAGATGGTCTACGAGACCTCTCCCTCCCTTCGGGAAGAGAAAACAGAGAAAATAGGACCCGGTTCGCAAACCGAGGCAAGGCACAAAAAGAGCCCCGAAGTCCAGAGGCAAGGCTCGCAGCCGAGACTCTGAAACCTCAGAACGAGCACAACATGCAACATCACTGAGCGCTCAACTGGTGACGTCTAAGTCTTAAGGTCGGTAAAAAATGGAGTGTCTACAGGTGCAGTGGTTTGGTGAATAATACCATGTTCAAAACAAAATTCCTTAAATGGTACATCATACTCACCAACTCTGCCACTCCTCACTACCTTAATAGTTTTGCCAAGTTGATTTTCAACCTCAAGTTTATATTGCTTAAAAGCTTCTAAGGCTTCATCTTTACTTCTTAATAAGTAAACATAACAATATCGAGTGCAATCATTAATAAAAGTAATAAATTACTTTTTACCTCCTCTAGTTTGAACAAATTTTAAATCTCAGATATTTGTGTGAATTAAATTTAGAGGATCAATACTTCTTTCTACTTTATTAAATGATGCCTTACTAAGTTTTGCCTCAACAAAAATCTCACATTTTGATTAGGATCAAATTGTAAGTTTGGCAAACATTCTAAAAAGCAAGTATACGAAGAGAATTAAAATTAACATATCCTAATCTACCATGCCATAAAAAAGAAAACTCAGTAATATAAACAGAAGATGTGCTCTTATTATTAATTTTCAAATTTGGTACAACAATTAATATATTGAGCTTAAAAGCCCATCACTCAAGTAACCTTGCCCCACATATATTCCACTCTTGGAGAGTATAAGCTTGTCAGACTCAAAGACTAATCTAAACCCATTCTTGATCAGCAATGACCCAGAAATCAAATTTTTGCGAATCTCTGGCACATGGAGCACATTGTTGTACAATCTTTTTTTTGTCCTTCTACAGTTGATGTGGAGGAGTTTTCCTATAAAAAGTTATTTCCCATTTTTCACCACTTTGTAGGTTGTGAACATCTTCTTATCTGCACAGATATGGCAGGTTGCTCCAGTATCTACCCATCACTCTTTGGGATTGCTCACCAAATTTGCCTCAGAGACTACTGCAGCAAGATGGATGTCTTCCACTACATCGGAAAGATAAAAATCATCGGCTATGTTGGCTTGTGTTGGCTTTTTGCTTGAACTTCTTCCATTCTTACGAATGTGACAATCCTTAGCGATGTCCATCTTTGCCGCACACAAAACACCTGGCTTTGAACCTCTTGTTGATCATACTAGTGGATCCTTGTTTGGGACCATTGTCATCATGTTTCCGTTTCTTGTTATTGAACTTTGACCCTTATCTATGTTCTACAACATTTGATTTAGCCTGCATGATATGGTTTCTTAACTTCTTGTCGGAACCACAGTTGTCCTCCTCAATTCTGAGCCGCACTATCAGTTCCTCTAATTTCATCTCCATGTGTTTATGCTTTAGATAATTCTTGAATTCTTTTCAGGATGGTGGCAATTTTTCAATGATCACCGCTACTTGGAAAGATTCACTGAGAACCATTCCTTCTGCATGTATGTCATGGAGAATTAATGGGAGATCTTGAACCTGGCTAATAACTATCGTGGAATCCATCATTTTAAAATCCAAAAAATGGACGACAACAAATTTCTTTGTACCGGGATCCTTTGTCTTATATTAATGATCTAGAGATTCTCATAGTTCTTTTGTAGTGCTTTTGACATTATACATATTGTACAGTGTATTGTCTAACCCATTGTGGATATAATTCCGACACAAAAATACCATGTTTCCATGCATCGACTACGACAACCACTTGCCGGTCAATTTCTTCTTCGTTCAGTGCTAGAGTTTTTTCATGACTGAAGCGAGCCAAATTCAATGTCGTAAGATAGAACCTCATCTTTTGTTACCATATTTTAAAATCATTTCCATTGAATTTTTCTGACTTCTTTCCATGATTTACCGGTATTGCCAGAGTCATCATTGGCACAACGGGTATGAGGGTCGGAGTATGAACAGTCTTAGTACTATTTGTTTCAGTAGTCATATTTTTTACGAAATAATAATACACAAATCACAAATTTATACAAAATATATAGAAAAATATTTTGTAATAAAATTCCAATGATAAACAGTATATGACTACTATGTTATCAAAGAAATTATCAAACAGTATATTACTACTATTTAAGAAATTAAACAGTATATGACTACTATTTAATTTTTCAAAACAAAATATTCATCTGTCTAGCACACAAATCTACTTTAAGATTGTTATTACCCAGCGGTTGTATGTTTGTGTAAATAAATGTATAAATAAAATAAACAAAGGAAATTAAATAATTCAAAAATTAACTTAACGAATTAAATTCTGAATTAAATGCTTACAAAAACTTTAAATGTCGAGGCTTGTATTGGACACAATCTCCTTAAAGTAGATTTCGCCCTCGCTCCGGTGCTTCGAGATTTACTGACGTTTACTTCTCAGGATGCAACAACTATTACTACTTGGTTTGCAGCACTACAAACTCAAGTCTGGCAAGCCAAAACTCTGCTGTGACTCTCTCATTTTCTTCCTAAAATTAAATGATAGACAGATGCAGAAAACAAAAAGATGGAAAGGGAAAAAGAAATACAAGATGTTCAGGATAAATTGGATGGATTGAATTGCTAGAATGACAGGCTATATATAGGAGAACTGGTGGCTTTTTAGAGCAGGTGTCAACAAATTGAAAACCTGTTCGGACATATTCAACAGGTAAAAAACCTGTTTGGACAGATTTGAACAGAAACAGATATGTTCGGGTGGAATTTCAACAAGTATGAACCTGTTCGGGTGGATTCTAATAGGTATGAACCTGTTAAGGTAGAGGAAAAAATTTGGACAGATTTATTTTGAATTTTGAAACCGTAATTCAAAATTAAATAAATAAAATACAAATATTTTTTTGCCCAAAAAGATAAGTATTAGGTCGGACAAGTCTAACCTAACCTCATACCACGCACCCGTGCCCAAGCCCAGCCTGGACGGACGGCAACGGCGCGCGCGTGTGTTTTTGTTTTGGGTCCAATAGGTCTAGCCTACTTTACCCATAACCTCACCCTTTCATAAAACTTAGATACCCCTTGGGGTCTATCTCAAGTATGGCAAGTTAGAGTTTATATACCCATATGATTCTTAAGCCTTTCCAATGTGGGACAAGCACATTTCACAAATGTGTAGGAAACCCACCTAAAGTCATATCCACGAACCCGAAAATGCACGTTGAATTCTCATTCATCTGGAAATGGTTTTGAGCAACCAAATACACAACATTATTTACTACGCCTCATTAAACACGAACCCAATTAGAAATGTTAAAAATAACGCTTGGATCCTACATTAATTAATGCTCGAAGTTAGCAAAAAATAAGATTTTACAAAGCTATTTTCCAACAAGTCATTCATTGTATTTTTCATGGACATCTTATGATCCATCTCGGTTGTGATTCCGAACATCGCTTAAGAGAATCATGTCTTTCTAAGTTAATTTTTTGGTTTAAAATAAACTCACAAAAAATCAATTTTTTGGTATGTTCTATTTCTTTTTTTGATGACTTTTGAGAGTGACTAAATTGAGTTTTTTGCAAGAAGTATATTTGCCAAATGAGTTCTGATGTTTTTATTGCTGTTAAAAACCCTTAAACTCATATGACTACAATCATATGTTTTTAACAAGATGTGTTTGATTTTTATGAATTCACCACAATCATATGCTTACAATTTGTTGGGTATATGGTCAATTTTATTTATTTTTTGGTGCAAAAAAAACATTGAGGACAAAGGATGAAGTTCCCTTCATGATCAATGTTGTGTGAGTGTCCACACGTGAGCCAATACAACAACCTAAAACCATGAGCAAGGACCTATTTCACCAAACTTAGCAAAAGACTCGAATCTAAGTATTTTTGGTAATGAATTCGAACCCCTACCACCACCTCTTACAAGCAGCTGAATCTCCAAAAATTTAAAAAATATCATATATTATATTAAAAAATTTGAAATAATTTACAATTATAAAAATTCACACTTTCAAATTTTTTGTAGATAATTTCAAAATTATATAGAGTAGCTTTTCACTTTTTTAAACTATAGAGTAGGCCCCAAAGACATAATCTTGAATCCGTTCCTGATTATAGTTATTCTATTTGGTCAAGTATTGTAGCAATATGTTGTTGACATGCATAGAAGATTGGTTGCTAGAATAAATAATCAAAGTAAGAGTTGAATTGTACCATGGAATTGTCAAAAGTGCATTAGCTGGGAGAGCAGGGAAAGCTTTGTGAGAAAAATAGTCATATTGTCCACATACTTTTTAGGTGGCCAACAAAATATGAGTAAAAGATTCTTGTGATGCTATCTCATTAGTTCAATGGTTTGAAAGTCCAAATCTTTTTATTCAATAAAATGTTATATTTTTATCAATATTGTTTAAATGATGTAAATATTGTTTATTTTATTTTTTCTCACATAGTTCAATGGTTTGAAAGTCCAAATCTTTTTATTCAATAGTTTGACTAGTTATTACTATATTTTATTAATAAATAGTGATAAAATGTTATATTTTTATCAATATTCTTTAAAGGGATTTTTATTGATAAGTCCAATTTAGAAATGTTTTAACCCAAGAAGTCCATAAAGGAATTTTTTAACCCATTTAGTCCCATGTATGTATAGTTTTATTCCATAAAGTCCATTTTCTTGATTTACACTATTTTCTTGGACACTTATACCCTTATATTTAATTTTGATACCCTTATAAATATTTTTTGAACGATTAACAATTTAATGATGTGAACATTCATATTTTAAAATTCACATTGGTAGGAATGTAAAATTGGCCCGTGGGCAGCCCGAAACCCGGCCGCGAGCCAGGGCGGGCCCGGCCCGTTGACAATGTGAATATTCACATTGACATATTAACATTCACATTAATAGAAGTGTAAAATTGACCCCCGTCCCGTGGCGGCGCGAAACCCGCCCGCGACCCATGGCCGGCCCGGGGCGGTCCCGGTCCGGCCCGTCGACAATGTGAATATTCACATTGACATGTTAACATTCACATTGATAAGAGCATAAAATTGGGCCGCGGCCTATGGGCGGCCAAAAACCTGCCCGCGGTCCGGGGCGGGCCCGGCCCGGCCCGTTGACAATGTGAATATTCACATTGACATGTTAACATTCACATTGATAGGAGTATAAAATTAGTCCGTGCCTCGTGGCTGCCCAAAACCCGCCCACGGCCCGTGGGCGGGCCCGGCCCGGCCTGTTGACAATGTGAATGTTCACATTGACATGTTAACATTCACATTGATAAGAATATAAAACTAGATAGTAGCCCAGGGCGGGCCCGACCCGGCCCGGCCAAGCCCGTTGACAATGTGAATATTCACATTGACATGTTAACATTCACATTAATAGGAGTGTAAAATTGGCCCCCGTCCCGTGACGGCGCGAAACTCGCCCGCGGCCCATGGGTGGCCCGGGGCGGGCCCGGTCCGGCCCATTGACAATGTGAATATTCACATTGACATGTTAACATTCACATTGATAAGAGTATAAAATTGGGCCGCGGCCCATGGGCGGCCAAAAGCCCACCCGCGGCCCGGGGCGGGCCCGACCTGGCCCGTTGACAATGTGAATATTCATATTGACATGTTAACATTCACATTGATAGGAGTGTAAAATTAGCCCGCACCTCATGGCTGCCCGAAACCCGCCCACGGGCCGTGGCGCGGACCCGGCCCTGCCTGTTGACAATGTGAATGTTCACATTGACATGTTAATATTCACATTGATAAGAGTATAAAACTGGACAGCAGTCCAGGGCGGGCCGACCCGGCCCGGCCAGTTGACAATGTGAATATTCACATTGACATGTTAACATTCACATTAATAGGAGTGTAAAATTGGCCCCCGTCCCGTGGTGGCGTGAAACCCGCCCGCGGCCCATGGGCGGCCCGGGGCGGGCCCGGTCCGGCCCGTTGACAATGTGAATATTCACATTGACATGTTAACATTCATATTGATAAGAGTATAAAATTGGCCCGCGGCCCATGGACGGCCAAATGCCCGCCCGCTGCCCGGAGTGGGCCCGGCCCAGCCTGTTGACAATGTGAATATTCACATTAACATGTTAACATTCACATTGATAAGAGTGTAAAATTGGCCCGTAGCCCATGGGCGACCCGAAGCTCGACCGCAGCCCGAGGCGGGCTTGGCCCGACTCGTGACAATGTGAATATTCATATTGACATGTTAACATGCACATTGATAGGAGTGTAAAATTAGCCCGCGCCCCGTGGCTGCCCAAAACCCGCCCACGGCCCGTGGGTGGCCCGGGGCGGGCCCGGCCCGGCCTGTTGACAATGTGAATATTCACATTGACATGTTAACATTCACATTGATAAGTGTGTACAATTGGCTCGTGACCCGTGTGCAGCCCGAAGCTTGACCTCAGGCCGGGGCGGGCCCGGCTCGTTGGCAATATGAATATTCACATTGACATGTTAACATTCATATTGATAGGAGTTTAAAATTGGCCCGCAGCCCGTGGGCGGCTCGAAGCCTGATCGCAGCCCGAGGCGAGCTTGGCCCGACCCGTGACAATGTGAATATTCACATTGACATGTTAACATTAACATTGATAGAAGTGTAAAATTTGTCCGCTGCCCGAAGCTCGCCCGCGGCCCGGGGTAGGCCCGGACCTAAACCCGGGCCGCCCACGGGCTTCAGGCCGCCCGTGGGACGCGAGTCAATTTTACACTCTTATCAATGTGAATGTTAACATGTCAATGTGAATATTCACATTGTCAACAGGCCGGGCCGGGCCCGCCTCGGGCCGCCCACGGGCCGTGGGTGTATTTCGGGCAGCCACGGGGCACGGGCTAATGTTACACTTTTATCAATGTGAATGTTAATATGTCAATGTGAATATTCACGTTGTCAACGGGCCGGGCCCGCCCTGGCCCGGGGCCGGGCTTCGGGCTGCTCACAGGTCACGAGCCAATTTTACACTCTTATCAATGTTAATGTTAATATGTCAATGTGAATATTCACATTGTCAACGAGTCGGGCCGAGCCCGCCCTGGGCAGCGGGTGGGTTTCGGGCCGCCCACGGGCCACGGGCCAATTTTACACTCCTATCAATGTGAATGTTAATATGTCAATGTGAATATTCACATTGTCAACGGGCCGGACCGGGCTCGCCCCGCGCCGCCTACGGGCTTCGTGCCGCCCATGAGACGCGAGTCAATTTTACACTCTTATCAATGTGAATGTTAACATGTCAATGTGAATATTCACATTGTCAACAGGCCGGGCCGGGCCCACCCCGGGCCGCCCACGGGCCGTAGGCTAGTTTCGAGCAGCCACGGGGCGCGGGCTAATTTTATACTCTTATCAATGTGAATGTTAACATGTCAATGTGAATATTCACATTATCAACGGGTTGGGCCGGGCCCGCCTAGGGCAGCCCACGAGTCGCTGGCGGGCTTTGGGCCGGCCACAGGCCGCAGGCTAATTTTACGCTCCTATCAATGTGAATGTTAACATATCAATGTGAATATTCACATTGTCAACGGGCCGGGCCGGGCCGGGCCCGCCCCGACCCGGGCCCGGGCTGCCCACGGGTCATGGGCCAATTTTACACTCTTGTCAATGTTATTGTTAATGTTAATATGTTAATGTGAATATTCACATTGTGAATGGTCCGGTCCGGGCCCGCCCCGGGCGGCGGGCTGGTTTTGGGCCGCCCACGGGCCGCAGGCCAATTTTACACTCCTATCAATGTGAATGTTAACTTGTCAATGTGAATATTCATATTATCAACAGGCCGAGCCGGGCCTATTTTTTTGGCCTATGGGCTGGCCCGGCCCGACTCGAATTTTTCCGGGCACCCACGAGGATCGACATGGGCCGGGCCCCTACACATTGACGATATGAACATTTACGTTGACGGTGTGAACATTCACATTAAGGGTATTTTGGTAATTATGTCACCCATAGGACTTATTGAAATATAAGAAAATAATGTGAATTAAATGGAACATAAGTAGATGAAAAGGGTATTTTGGTCTTCTTATCTCAAATTGGACCTAATGGAATAGTCAAAAAGAATATGGGTTGGATGGAATAAAACTCTTAGAAAATGGATTTATCAAAAAAGCTCCCTTGTTTAAATGATGTAAATATTATTTATTTTATTTTTTCTCACAAAATATAATATTGAAATGCTATGTTGGTCCCATTATGAGAGATGTAAAACCACCAAGATTTGTCAAAATTTACCTATAACTTAAATATTGTGTCAAATTTAGCACAAAATATAAATATCGCTAGCCCATATAACTAGTTATTAGAGAAAAAAATTTAAGGTTCCTGCTAGATTTTAACAATAATAACTCACGCAGTTAGTCATTAGAAAAGTCAATCACTATTGAAAACAAAACTTCTAGAGCTCAGATATAAAAAATCAAAGAATCCAGAATTTGAAATAAAGAGTGAAGATTCATAACAACTTTAATTATACACTATTGATTTGATATTCTGAATATTTTGTGAGTTTTTTTCTTGGCCCATAAACTTTTCATATTGAATTTGCCTTGTTTGACAAGTGACTTTTTTAGTTAAAAAATTATTAAAAAAATTAAAAAACAACAACTTATATAAAAAAGTCAAAAATTATCTTTTCTCTCTATTTTTTACACATCTTTTCGTAAAAAGTCAAAAAGTCATCCAAGTGTTTGGTTTGAATTTTCTGGATTAAGTTTTTTGAAAATTGAGTTTTTTGGTTTTCGTATTCTTTTGTTTTTAGTGAATATTTTTTAAATTTTAAACATTTTTTTATATTTTTTTGGATGCACTTTAGTTATATGTATCTAAAAAGTAAAAAATTTGTGAAAAAATATTTTAAAAAATTAATAAATACATAAAAATATAAAAAATGTACTGAATTCTTGTATTTTTTTTATATTTTTGATATTTATTGAATTTTTAAAAGATTTTTTTTACATTTTTTTTTACTTTTTAGGTGTATTTATATTAGATGTGTCTAAAAAGTAAAAAAATTACTTAAAATATTAAAAAAATTCAGTAAATACAAAAAAATACGGAAAATAATAAAGTATAATTTTTTAAAAAGTGTTTCCTGAAAAGAGAAAACAAGCAAGCTGATTAGTTTCTTTTACATCATATTTTAGTAAAAAAGGCAAAAAATTACTAAAAAAGTATATTCCCAAATGAAGCAATATGGCATGGTCTTGCTAATAGTTTAATAATTAAAAAACAGTTAATGCAAATTCAATATATATATATTATATTTTAGAATGGACAAAATCAGTTATTGAAGACACCCAAATAGTGAGAGATTCCTAATCTATCTACAATAATGTAATTAGGAAGTTAGATATTATATGATTGGGTTTGTGATAAATAATGATTAACATATAAACCTAACATGTCAGTACTAGTCAAATTAGTAGAGACATTTTACAAACAAAAACGATAGAGATACAAATTAAATTATCAACTATTTAATCAATCACTTTAATTTGTAACTATAATAAAAAATTTGTTAGGCAGCTCAAACATTTTCAGTTGGTCTAATTATATTTAATCTATTCATGAGGGATATTACTGTAATTTACTTTTATTTTTTGAGAAAATTATAAAAAAAAAATGAGTGTTTGACTATTGTAACAAAAAAATCACGAGTTTTAAATTTTGTCAATTTAAACCTTAATAATCTAATTTGTTTTCAATCATTTTTCTATTTTCGTTAAGTAAAACAATGAAAAAAATAATATTTTAATTATTAAACTAAATGTAAAGTTTGGCAATAGGCTATTCTAGCAAAAAATTAAAAGAACACTACAAAAAATCAACTACTTTTTTCTACTTTTTTTTAACATCTTTTTGTAAAAAATAAAAATTCAACTAAAATAGTTAGTTCTCAAAATAAAAGTGTAGATAAAATTTCTAAAATACTATTTTTTTTTATTATCAATTTAACATGATGAAAATAGATAGATGATTTATATTGAAAGCAAATAAGAAAATTATAATTTAAATTAAAAAAAATTAAGACTCATAATTTATTTTATTACAAAGGTTAGACATTGGAGTTTCTTTTTTTATTTATTTATAATTTATTCAATTTTTTAGGGTAAATTATAAATATACCTCATGAGATTTCTTTAAAATACAAATTGATCTGTGATTTGAAAAATTATAAATTTTCCTTATCAGAATCTTTTATTTAATAGAATTAATTGAAAAAAATCTTAACTGCTATTCTATATAATAATAAAATTACTTAAATTAGTAATTGAAATAAATTTATAACATTATTAAAATCTATTAATTGACCTGATGATTTATGAACAAAATGGGCTATTTGTTATAAAATTAAAAATTTTAAAGGGTGAGATGTAATTTTCAGAACCATAAAGAACAATTCGTAAGTTCAAGGGGTATATTTGTAATTTAACCTTTTTATAGGCAAATTACACTTTACCCCTTCAATTATCACTGTTTTTCACTTTATCCTTTCAAACTAAAAATTAATACAATGTACTCATTCACATTCTGAAAGTTTTAGATTAAAAACTTTCAGAATATCAAGGAATATATGGTATCAATCTTTAGGTTGAAGGGATAAAGTGAAAAATAGTAATAGTTTACCCCATTTTTTATGGAGAAATATCATATCAATGGAGTTGTAAAAAAGTAATTACAAATCAGGGTTATTTCGAGTATGATTTATAAATTAATTTTTTTTTGCTTATTACGGAAGTAGAGAACTAATGTGATCTAAAAAAGTCAATAAAATAACTTTTTTAGATGTTGCCAAAAGAGATATCAGTGAAACTTTTAATAAAAGGCGAATTACACCAACAATCCTTGTAATTTGGGATTTGTATAACTTTGGTTTTTGATTTTCAATTGTGATACATTTGACATGAATTTTGAATCTTATTTCAAATAAGGACAATCAAAGGTATTTCCTTTGCAAAAGGTTCGCTGCAAGGGAAAAATCATCATGCAATTTATTTTGTATTTGTTAACTTGTACGTGTGCTTGAAATGTAATGGCGTTTTTTTTAATGAGTAATATTAAAACTTTATTGATTATAAAGTTATGTTTTATTTGGTTGTCATAATCTGTTTTCAAATTTTTTTTTAGGAAACTAAAAACTAAATTGGTGAATTTTTTTTAAAAAATATTTCATTTTTATATAATTTCATCTTTTGAGAGGGTATAAATAATTTTTTTTGATATTTATTTTCGTTGAATTAGTTTTATTTTTTCAAAAGTCAAACATGGTGACAAATTTGATATTTTTATTAACATGAACAATTAAATAAAAAAATGTAAAATTAAAAACATTTTCTACATCAAACATATCGATTATATATTAAAAACTTAATAACCATCAATTATATAATAATCATTCAAAATATCGGTTAATAACAAATACAACGATCTATTATATGATAACCATCAAAAAATATCAACAAAAACAATCACCGATTATATGATCATCATCTAGACACATACTAAAAATTAATTTGGTAAAAAATAAAATTATAAAAGATTTATCTTTTTATATAATTTTATCTTCAGCGTGTAAAAATAATTTTTAAAAATTCAAAAATAATTTTTTAACATTTATTTTTGTGAAACTATTTTATATTTTTATCAAATTGACGACTTTATCCTTAAAATGGAGCAATAACAGTTTCAATTATTATTATTTTAAACGAGATTCAGAATTTAGAATCAAATATGTCACAATTAAAAAGTAACATAAATCCCGTAATTTGACATTTTATAAATATTAATAATTAATGGTAAACTTATGTATTTTTGTAATTTTTTTTTTGTTTTTTTGTTTTTCTGAAGTCGACTGGGGTATAAATTATAATTACTTTTTATTATTATTTAATTAGCAAAACAAGAAAGAAAGTAAAAAAAACACAGATCACAAATATAACTACTATGGCTGCTTTAGTCAGCACCTCACGTTGATTTCACGTGACAAAGAACCGGAGATTAACACAGGACAGGCCTGATTTGCACTCACACACACACACACACACACACACACACACACACACACACAGACGTGTCCTTCGTCTTCATGAGGTGCTTAATCTCTCTCTCTCTCTCTCTCTCAAGGGTTTCGAGTGCCTGATTCAATTCAATTCAATTCCCTACCCGCATGATTCTTTTCGATCTCTACAAATCCACTTCTACCGAAGATCTGCTAACTTTTCTCTCTTTTTTTTTTTTTTGTAGATATTGATTTGTGAAATTGGATTTGGAATTTGAGACATTGGAACGTTGAATTCGAATGCGAGGAGCCAACTGTGTTTGAGGATCTGAAGATTACGTATTTTGGTTTTGTTTGAATGAGAGATTGATCTTGCTTCGTGTGTTGTGGCCATGGATGTGGATTTCAATGGGGATGTGGCGTGTTTCGACGCCGAAATGTTGCAGCTTGCGGAGGTCTCTCCTTTGGCTCTCAAATCAAACCCTTATGTCGCCGAGAAGCTTTTTGATCAATGGCTTTCTCTTCCCGAGACTGCTTCGCTGGTAAATTTAATTATTTTCTATCACTTTTGAGCTACTGACGAATTGAATTATGTGTTTTGTGTTGGGTTGGGTTGGGTTGGGTTGTGCTTCGATTTTTATTCACTGGCTTGGTTTGTTTGCCATTATCCCTAATAATGCATTGTAATTTAGAATGTTAGATTTCTTAGGCAATGATGTGCCGCTTTCTGTCCAGTGTCCACCCTTTAAAGAAAAAATGAAGATGGAAACATATGTCACTGCAAGTTTGATGATTGGGAGTGTGCGCCTAAAAACTCTAGGACAGACCTTACTCTGGAAGCTTATAATTATGGTAGCTGTGCTGCTCTTGAAGTACATGTTTGTAAGTTCTTATGATATAATAAGACATAACATGTTCATATCTCAATATGAGAGAACTGGAGGGTGCCAGGGAGTGTATGCTACCTATACCATAGAAAGGTCCCGATTCGATGATCTGAACCTTTTAATTTTTAGGACTCGCAGACTAGAATATTTATGCAAAAAATAAAGATGGTCGGACATTGACAGTTATATGTTTGAATCAAATTTGTATTACAAAAAATGGATGATTATTCTTGAAATTATATTTGTTGTCTATTTTTTTAAAATAAATATGATTCAAACATATAGCTACCGATGTCCAATCATCTTGATTTTTTACATGAATATTCCATTTGACGAGTTCAAAAAAATGAAACGCTCGGATCACCGGAATTGATTCCAAAATGTGCCTATGAAGTCCAAATACTCTCTCAAGTTGAGATGACAACTTGAGAGAAGCTAAACCCATCATTTTTATAGTTGTTATGAGAGTTCGATTGTTATTTAAGTAAGTGAACTTTTCTGTTGCGGGGCTATTAGTGAAGGAAAGGGGATTTTTTTTTTTTAGCTGGATAAAACAGAAATAATAAGAAAGAAAAATAAATCCATGGTCTAGGAAGGTGTATAAGTTCCTTTATAGCATGGCAAGAAGAAGTGTTCCTCTTCCAAATCTAACCGTCACCAAACAAGGTGTTGTACTATTCAACTTTATACAAATGTGATGGAAATGCTTATGGCAGCTCTATTTATGAGCAGAACAATACCTTTCCTTACTTTTCAATTGATACAAATTCTGACGCCTGGTTGGCTCGAGACCTTCCTGAGCATCTCAGCATGAGGATCGAAATAAAACAAATATATTAGTGATCCCTATAAATACCATGGATACATGATTTTCGACTGGCCTATGAACATTTACATTGGAGTAGCTACCGTCGAAGTTCAACTTTAAACTAATAGTGAGAGAAAGAATTTAACAACCTTGAATCCAAAATTTATTGATCTTGAAGATGCTTTAGCTTTCCAACCCCAAGGGGTTGGCTTGGTGGTATGGCCTTGGATTTTGGGGGTGTGCTCCCTCCAAGGTTCAGGGATTGGAATTGAAACCTCTTAGGTGCTAACAATTCTCTGGGGCCATCAGACTGGGGAAAACACTTGAATTAACCGTTGTGTACTTACGGTAAACTCCTTGCCGAGGGCCTGTGCATCCGAAGGGATTAGTCAGGCTTTGATCCGGACACCCCAGTACCAATCAAAAAAAGAAAAAGAAAAAGATGCTTCAGCTTTCCAATGTTAAGTAGCACCAGGAAGGAATTGGTGTTTTAACTTGGGAGTTGGGACAAATGAAAGGGCACTGTGGGGGCAAGTCACTTGACTTAATAACAAAATAACTCACGGTGGGTCTTATTGATAACCTACAAAAGAGCTAAGAAAGCAATTGGATACCACATCTTTTGCCACACTTACAAAAATTGTGTAATGAAGAAGCTTAGAGGCAAAGCTAAATCCGCAGCTCGACCAAACACATGCCATACATTACAAAGGACAAGCAAGTTCGTTATGAAGGACACACATGGCTGAACTAGTGAAATTGTTGATTGACTGTCCAATTAAGGACATTAACTATTTTGACCAGGGTTGGAGAAGACGTATGACGTATCAATGGTAGAATACCATAAGATCAGGTGGCCATTTTTTTTTTACTAGTTGAAAGAAATGTGTAGGTGTCACGTGCCTCATTAGACTCCAAATTGTGCCAAAGTGACAGTCACAAAGGTCAGGATTGACATTAGCATTCCAATTGCAACTCAATTGAGAAGGAAACAAACCTTATTGATAAATGATGAATTGAGTTGAGGACTCCTAGGAGGAGGGATTTGGGGATTCATATTCCCTATATAAAGCATGCTAAAATTTAGTTTTTGATTGGGTCTAAATAACGATATGACTAAAGGGTGGACCTTGGAGGTGAATCTCAATGTGCACGAGGTTGTTTTTGTCAATTAGGTTGGAATCCTCTTTGGCAGTCCTTTGTACTATGAGCTACCCAAGGCCACTACCTGCCAAGTACTAGAGTATGCCCTTTTCCTCTCCCAAGTCCCCCCTCTGTGTCAACAGTGTTGTAAATTTTTTAAATACCCATCCTAGTAATCGTGTGATCCTTTGTAATTTTTTTTCCTCCAGTTTTCATAGATTTGGTTATTTATAGGCTTTATATAAGCCTACTAGAAACATTGTAAGCCTCAAGCCAGACATGCGGAATGGTGGTGATGAGTTGTTGAGTTGTTGATGTATGTAGGGATTCGGGAATGTCGCCTAAAAACTCGCCGGAAACTTTAAAGGCTTGCCAAAAAGTTCGAAGATCCACTGGAAAGTTTGAATTTTCTAGAAATAATGAGAGAGGCTTAGATTCTTCACCGGTAGCAACTATAAACACAACAGGAAAGAGATGATGGAGATAAGAGCATGTTTGATACGATGGAATGAAATGAAGTGGGAATGGAATGAGAGTTAGAATAGAATACAAGGTTGAATGGAATGGAATGTTCATTTCCATTCTATTGTTTGGTTACCAACATGGAATGACATAGTAATAGTGGGATAATTTTCGTTCTCATGTTTGGTTATGCTTATTAAACTCATGGAATGGAATAATTTTTTTTTTATTATTATTATTATTTTTTTTGGACAAGCTAGTAATAAATAAATTAAAAATTTATATAGATCACGATAATGTTGATAGTTGTGGAAGCGATGGTGTGAGTCGTGGGTGGTAGTGGTGGTGATAGAAATAATAGTAGGGTGGTGGTAGGTTGTTGTGGCTTTGTATTGTGGTTGCGATAATGGTGGTAGTGACGGCTGCCAATAGTAATAGAGTGGTGGTTCTCGCGATGGTGATGGTGGTGGTGTGATGTTTATAAAAGTAGTAGTAGTAGTGGTAAGGTAGTGGTTGTGGTGTAGAGGCAAGTGGGTGCGGTGGTAGCAATTAAGGTAGTGGTTCTAACGATGGTGACAGTGGTGGTTTTATGGTTGTGGATGTGGTGGTAGTGGTTGTGGCAGTAGTGGTGACATCAATAGTACAGTGGTGGTAGTATGGTGGTATGGTGGTTATGGCTACGACCGTGGTGGTGGTGGTTGTGGTGGCAGTGGCGGTAAGGTGGTGGAATGGGTGGTAGGAGAAGGGAATGGTGGTGGTATCTAAATGATGTTATTTTTTGTAAGTGCCAACAAAAAAAATAAAAATAAAATTTAATGGTGATTCTATGATAGAATGGAATTGCCATTCCTTAGATTGGAGGAAGGAATAGACATTCTCATATTTTGTTGGAATAGCTATTCCAATGGAATGACTATTCCCACTTAGATAAGGTGTACCAAATAAGAGAAAGGGAATGCAAAGCTAGAATGGGCATTTTATTCCAGTCCATTCCATCGTATCAAACGTGCTCTAAGAGATTGGGTGAAGAAGAAGGCAAAGTAATTAGAGAAAGAACAATGACAAGGCTCTCCCATGGATCTCTCATTTTCACACTCAAGGAAATAATGGAGAGTGGAGATTAGTAATCTCCAAGAATATTATCTCCAAAAATCATCCTTGTAAAACTATGGGTGAGTGCAATTTATAGGCACTTCATGAAACAAGATGGAGTCCATGTGCAAAGCACATGAGGAATATTTTCTCTAGCCACTTTGTCCGAGGAGGTGACCTCTTCAGGGATGAGAAAAATCCGGAAGATGAGATCAACCTCTTGGTGAATTCTTCTTCTTAGCCACACCGAACCAATGATCCCTAATCATCCCAAAGAGTCAAGGGTAGTTAAGAGAACGCCTTGCCGCGAACACCTCGACTCGAGTATAAGCTAGTTTAACTGCCAAATACTCAGATCTCTAGGTTTGCTCAAAATCCTTTTGAGTCCGAGCTCAAATAGGTCTCAAGGTTCGTGGATCCGAACCCTTCGAGATTAGAGCAGTCTGGCCCATTCGATAATGATATCTCCAGGCCCACTAATTTTGGGCTTTCAGACTAGGCTCCAATTGGGCTTAATCAATTAGATGGGCTTGAGTTAACTCATTTTACAATTGACAAGCTATGTTGCTGCAACGATTCTGGTGATGATGGTTGTAGAAACTTAGTATTGGTGTGGTGATGTATCATAATTGTGGAGCTGGTCAAATAATCAAGATTGGTGCCATCTTGGTATAGTGGTAGGGGAATCTGGATTTGGTGATGATAATATTTATTTAAACTTGTGAAATGAAAAAAATGGCAATGTATTTTTAGAGGTGGCATTGGTGCTATGACTGGATTGCTTGTGGTTTTGGGCACTAGAAATATGGACTAACAACAGAGTGCTGGGAACTAAGTATCTTTTCATTTTCTTCTTCTTGTTGGTTCAGTAGACACAAGGGAGAGTTTACAAGGCTTCATTTGATACCATGCCAGCTTGTAGATATATCAATGTAAATGGAAATCTCTAGAAATCAGCCAATAATTTAATTCCAATTAATGATTTCGTGAATGGACAAATTTGCTCAGTTGCTGCAAAAATGTTAAATTGCACTCTCTCATGTGTTATATCTTATACGGTTTTCAATCTTCACCATTCATATTTCCTTTTAGATTAGGAACATTTTGAGCTTGCCATTGATCTAAAACTGTTTTGTATTTTCTGATTTCACATTTTGCAATGGTAAGGCTTATACTTTGTATGTTGTCTCTAGCATTTTTCCTCCATTTGCCTTCTCTCTTTCTTGGGCAACATTTGGGAAGCAATCTTTTTCAAAAGTTACCTTCTGTGAGTGCAGGTGAAATCATTGCTTAGCAATGCAAAGGCAGGTGTTCCATTGAATGTCACCGGAACATCTAGCCCAAAAGCTGCTTCAAGTAATTCATTGCCCTCAATGTTTCCTGCTGGCAGTGCGCCTCCACTTTCACCAAGAAGTTCATCTGGTTCTCCTCGTGTTGTGAAACAGCGAGTGGGCCCATCTACTTTAGGTTCTCCTTTAAAATTAGTGAGTGAGCCGGTAAAAGAATTGATACCTCAGGTTAGCTAGTTTCTGATGTTTTTCTTCACGTTTGCTAGAAACGTTTCCACTAGTTTGTCACTTTTATAGTGCCATTTCTGTTTGTTGCTAGCTTCTAAACATGATGTTATTTTGGGGGGTTGTTATGACTGGGATGTTTGCAACTCTTTCAGTTCTATTTTCAAAATGGTTGTCCACCTCCAAATGAACTAAAAGAACGGTGTTTGTTCAGAATCAATCAGTTTTTCTATGGTCACTTGGATGGACTACAAATCCATGGTGAGATATGCATAAAATATCATTGTCTATATGATAGTCCTGGACATGATTTGCTTCTTTTATATTTTTTGGTATGCCAATATCTATCAATCTGTATACCTATTTTTTTGGGATGTCAGAATTTAAGCTGATTACGAAGGAAATCTGCAAGCTCCCATCATTCTTCTCTACTGCACTATTTA
This sequence comes from Camellia sinensis, assembly GCF_055761805.1. Classification (NCBI taxonomy): domain Eukaryota; kingdom Viridiplantae; phylum Streptophyta; class Magnoliopsida; order Ericales; family Theaceae; genus Camellia; species Camellia sinensis. The sequence goes on from NC_138968.1 coordinate 126,114,464, forward strand.
GAAAGATTGACGTTGATTGCACAGGGATGGTAACTAGGTATGCTGTGCCTTTTGTTTTCAATTATCATACTACTCTCTCAATGTGATTTATTTTGTACATTTGATATGGTTGAACTCATGCATCATCGTGTTTTTATTTATCTTGATATTGGTCTTTTGAATGTTGTAACCCTTTTAGAAAATCACAGATATGATGGGATGTGGATACATTGAAGACAACAATTTTTGAAAAATCAAGAGGACATGTTGGGGATTCAACGCTAAGTGTGTGTATATATATATGTATTTACATTCATGTATTTTTTGTAATTAATAAATAAGATATATATACATGTATTTTTTGGTAAGGAAATAGGATAAATATATTATATACAAGGGCTGGTTTAGTGGTTAAAACTTTGCCTACTAACCTTGAGGTTGTGGGTTTGAACAGGGCAGCCATTTTGTACAAGTTATGCCAAATGTTAGGATTGTACCCAATTTACCCCTCGTAGACCCCCCATCAAATGGGGACAAAACTGATTGTAGTGCTTATATACATGTATAAATATAAGGCACCAAAGGGGGCGCAACCTCTCTGTACACTAGGAAGGAGCAAAGTCAAGATAAAAAAGTATCAACACAATTAAGCTCTCTTGTAAAATCTACGAGACAGAAGAAGATTCTCAAAACTTCCCTTTGAGCCAAAAATGAAGATACTACCTTTGTCTTAAATTGTTTGTCTGGCACGAAAATCAAGAACTTAAAAATAATGCATTCATGTACCAAAATTATTATTTTTTTCACAAATTGAAAGTACTTTGAAGAGATCTTTTAATTGGTAAATTTTTTAATGAGAATACATTATTTTGAAGTCTGGTTTTCTGTGCCGAACAAACATTTTTCCCCCACTTGAATTTCTCCTCGTCCTTAATATCTGCTCTTAGTGCCAAAAGGAGTTGACTATCCATGTGCTTCTGAGCTAATTGTCATCTCTTGCACATGTTACTAATCCTCTATGTAGGGTTCGTTTGGGATGTGGGTTGGTTTTTTGATTTTTTGGCTATTTTAACCTGAAGCTAAAAAACCTCGTTTGGGATAGATTTTTTGATTTTTTGGTTTTTGGATTTTTTGACTTTTGTGAGAGAAAAAATGAAATGATTATAGTTTGGATGTGTCATTTTGTCTTATTGGGCTAAAAAGCCTATTTTGTCTTTTTGTGGCTATTTTAGCCAAAAAACCCCATTTTAGCTTGTGCCAAACGAAGACGTAATGTGTCTCCCGTTGTTATTCCTTTTAAGGGTACTTAGGATGTTGATGATTTTAGTCTTCCTATTGCTCTTAGAAAGGAAGTTAGGACTTATACTTGACATTTTATATCTAAGTTTATTTCGCATGATTCCCTATTTCCTTCACTCTCTCTTCTTTCTTTCTTTCTTTCTTTCTTTTTTTTTCTTTCTCCACACAACACCCACTCGGTATAAAATGAAAGAACAAATCTCAGTATGACCCATGGAATACCAAAATAGATAATTGCAAACATGAATAAAAGTAGTTTAGTAGGGCTGAATGTTTCACAGGATTGATTGTGTAGGTTAGTTGGATTGTTTCATTGAATCTTTGCCTTTGAGATATTTAAGCCTTTCTATGGGGTGCAATCCTAGGGTCAAAAAGTTTTTGGATTTGTGATTGAGAAAATTGTCAAGAGGTTAGAAGGGTGGAAACAAGCCTTAATTATTGAAAGGGGAAGATTTACTTTGATTCAATCGGTCTTGCCAAGCATTCCTATTTACTATCTCTCCTTGTTTAGAGTCTTGATGAGTGGGACAAACAAAATTGAAAAAATGTTGAGGGATTTCTCATGAGGGTAACTATTTAGTTTGTTGGGATGTAGCTTCTTGGTGTAGAACGTATTAAGGGGAAGAGAGAAAACACAAAAGAGGTCATTGCCTAAACTCTTACAATATCGAGACCTATTATTTGTAGGCTAATAACCTTAATCAAAATAGGAAACTAAAGCCCTAAACCAAACCAAACCAAACCAAGCCTTGTGTCTCACTCAAGTGGGGTTGGCTACATAAATCCTTTTTCACTATTCTGCTTTGTCAAGAGTTATATGCTCAGTTAAATTAAATAACTTCATATATTTTTTTACCACTATATTTCATGTTAGTTTAGGTGCTTTCCTTTCCCCTAATATTTCCATTTATGGTGATTATATCATCCTTCCTTACCGTTGTATCTATAAGATTTCGTTGTACATGACCAAACCATCTTAGCCAATTTTTTTCTCAATTTCTCTTCAATTGGTGTTACTTTTACAATTTAACAAATATATTCATTTCTAATTATATCTTTTGTAGTCGTACCACACATCTAAGCATTCTTATCTCAGTTACACTCATTTTATGAATGTATTATTTCTTAGCTGCCCAATATTTTGTCCCACAAGGCCTAATATTTGGAAACATAATCAAAATAACCTAACTAATAATTTTGAAATTCTAACTAAAATACTAATAATAATATACCAATTACACTTATTGGACCAAAAAGTATTTGGTCCATGCAATGGACCATTGGTTTCCTCGAGGCTTTCAAAGCAGATAATGGACCTCCAGCCAATCAAGTGCTGCGCCAAAGTGAGTTTTTTTGATATGTAGATAATTGTAGTTTACTACGATATTAGATGTCTTCTTTTTAACGTAGTCCATCATCTGCTTAAAATTTCTTGCCTTGGAATTCAGAATTCATTTATGTCATGGTGACTATCAAAATTCATTTTCATTTTTAATATTTTCTATTTTGGGTATTGTTGCGGCCTGGGGCACTACAGAATATAGAGCTCAATTGATACTTATGGAACATGATAAGATGTTCTTGGAATAGAAAGTACTATTTGAGGTTGGAGTATTGATTTGCCCAGTATTTTAATTAAAAAATGTTGATATGTGATGCCATCTCTAGTTGGATGTATTTTTTTCTGATTTGTTTACTCTTGTGCCTTTAGGGATTCTTTTGCTGATTATTGGGTCAATGGCAACATGTTGACAAAGGATATAGCAAACCAAATATTTACAATCTTAAAGCAGCCAGATCTCAAATACGTCACTCAGGTGGTTTTTATTTTTCATTTTTAACTTTTCGTGTCTTCATTATATATGTATTTGAATTTGTCTTGTTAGAGGTTATAATGGCAGCAGAGAAGATACAAAGCTTTTAGGTGTGTGGATGTTAATCCCCTGAATCGTTATCAAACATACTGTAGGATGACTTTAAACCTGTGCTTCGAGAACTTTTGGCTACTCATCCAGGGTTGGAGTTCTTACAGAGTACACCTGAATTTCAAGAAAGATATGGTATGTTACCAATCAGTTTATAAGTTTTGATTGTCGCTTCATTTTCTCGTAATTTTGTTTGCTTGGCTAGAAATCAGTCTTGTTCATGCACTCTTTACTTCTTATGCATGCATGACTGTATTTGAAAGATCTATCTATATCTTTGAAATTTTTTGTTGGTCTCTTGTTGTAGAAACAGATATTATTTTACATATACACGTCTTTGATTTTTTCATTAGAGGATTCCTATCTGTTGCAAGTTGCAACATAAAAAGTTCAATATCTTAGTATGAAAAAGAAAAAATTCCATAACTTAGTAGCCAAATGGTTTGTAGAATCTAATAAGTTTGCTGAATTGTAACAATTTTTATATGTTCTAAATGAAGGGGCAAGTGTGGATATGGGCCCGATGGCGTGCACAACCCACTATGATGTATACGAGTTGGGATTAAATTTTAGGAGGTGCTTAAGTTTCTTGGGAGGTGGTTAAGGGAGATCTGATGAAAGTTTTTGAGAATTTTTTAGAGGATATTGTTAATGGTTTCAGGGCATGTAGCTCTTGACAGAACATAATGGTGTAAAATGATTCATATAGCCAACCCCACTTACGTAGGACACAAGGCTTAGTTTGGTTTGGTATTGTTAATGGTTGTACCAATTCTTCTTTTATTTGTTTGATTCCTAAGAAGGAGAATCCTTTGAAAATTGGGGATTTGTACCTAATAGTTTGGTTCATTGTATAAAATTTTGATAAGTTTTGTCTAGGAGATTGAGAACGATATTGGGTGATACTATTTTTCTTGCTTAGGGAGCTTTTGTTGAGGGCCACAACTTTTTGGATGTTGTTTTAATTGGTAATGAGGCAGTAGAGAAATATAGAAATCACAGAAGGGAATGGATTATTTTTAGGTTGATTGAGAAAGGCTATGATCATATGGATTGGGGATTTTTGGATTTTTTTTTAGGAAAAGAAAGGGTTTGGGGAGAGGTGGAGGAAGTGGATACATGTTTGTTTCGCTCGTTCTGATCTTTTGGTTGTTGTTAAAGGAAAAGGCTGGAGATATGTTTAGAGCTTCTATTTGTTTTCATATATATATATATATATATATGTAACTTTTTGTGGTCGATGTTCAGAGTATAATTGTGTGATAGAGCAAATGAGAGGGTGTATTGGATGGTTTTACTTTTTGCAAATAACACCATTTTTCTCTTCTAGTGAAAAGAGAAATTGATTAATCTGCTTTCCTTTCTTAGGGTGTTTAAAATGGTCTTAGAGCAACCAACGGGGCTAGCCCAATTGGCCAGAACTCCTGCACCTCACTAAGAGGTCAGTGGTTTGAATCTCCCACCTGTTGTGGGTTTTATTCTTGTGTATTAATTGGGGCATTTCTCTCCTACTTTGGGAGTTTCTTTGTATTAGTTATATATATTGTATTTGATATTTATCATGATTGTAATTCATTGTAATATCATATATGAATCAAATAAAAAGAAAAGAAAAGAAATGGTCTTAGATCTTTTATGTATTTGGGATGAGAGGGTGGTTTTTGAGTGTGACTCATTAGTTGGAGACTTTTCATTATCTGTTAGGTTCAGAAATCAAGATAATAGTGAGTGGCGGTTGTCAGGGGTATATGGCCCAAATTGTCTCGCTAAGAGACAGGCTTTGTGGGAGGAGTTAGGCGGGTTGTATGGATTATGCTATCCCAACTGGTGTTTAGGGGGGAATTTCAATGTGGTTAGAAAGGTTTCAGAGAAGCTTAATGGGGGTGGAATCAATAGGAGTATGAGAGATTTTGATGGGTTCATTAGAGGATGTGAGTTGGTGGATCCTCCTTTATTTAATGCAAGATTTATATGGTCTAATCTTAGGGAAAGCAGGGTATGTTTTAGACTGGTTAGATTTTTATTTTCTTTGAGTTGGGAGGGGGTTTTCCTCAATGTGAGATAGGAGGCGTTTCCAAGATTGGTGTCCGATCATTGTCCCATTATGATCGAGAGTTGTCCTTTTAGGTGAGATCCGGCCCCATTTAGGTTTGAGAATATGTGGTTGGATCATCATTTATTTAAGGAGATCTTTGCGGGTTGGTGGAATAATGCTAGATGTCGTGGGTGGGAGGGTTTTAAATCCATGAGAAAGTTGAAGGTCATTAAAGAGCGAGTGAAACTTTGGAATAGGGAGGTGTTTGGAAATTTGGAATAATCTAAACTTCAAGTTATGGGTAGAATGGAGGAGATAGATTCTTTGGAGATGTAGGGAAATAAGGTTGAGGATTTGAGGAGAGAGGAGGGAGCTAGGCGTGAAGTTAGAAGAGTTGACTCTTAAAGAGCAGATTTTTTAGGCGCAAAAAGCAAAGGTAAGGTGGTTAAAGGAGGGGAATATTAGTTCAAAATTCTTTCATAGGGTTACGGATGGAAAAAGGAAGAAAAAGTTCATTAAGAGGTTGGAAGTAAGGCCAGGGGTAGTGGTGGACTTAGAGGAGCAACTAGTCCAAGAGATTTTTTATTTTTACTCAAAATTGTTTTCGAAGGATGAGATAGTCAGGCCTGAGATAGAAGGGATTGAGTGGAGGCCTATTGATCAGGAAAGTGCCATCTGGTTAGAGAAGCCTTTTGGGTGGTTAATTTATGTGCTAATGCCACATTTATTATCGATTTGATTCCTAGGAGGGATGGAGCCATCCAAATTGGTGATTTTAGATCAATTAGTTTGGTGACATCACTCTACAAGATTTTGGGGAAGGCTTTGTCAAAAAGGTTGAGGGGGGTTTCTTTAGGGGATACAATCTCTTCGACTCAAGGGGTTTTTGTGCAAGGTAGACAGATTCTAGATGTGGTTCTGGTGGTGAATGAGGTGGTTGAGTGTAAAAGTCTGAAAAGAGAGGCCTTATGTTTAAGGCAGATTTTGAGAAAGCGTATGATTATGTAGATTGGTATTTTTTGGATTTTGTGATGGATAGGAAAGGGTATGGTGAGAGATGGAGGTCCTGGATTAGGGGATGTTTGGTGTCTTGCAATATGTCGATGATAGTCAATGGTAAACCAGGGCAAACTTTTAAGGCATCTCAAGGGTTGAGACAGGGCGATCCTTTATCTCCTTTTCTCTTCATCATGGCGGCGGACGTGTTAGGCAGGATGGTGGAGAGGGCTAAAGAGGTTGGTCTGTTTGAAGGCTTAGGGGTCGGTAGAGATAAGATTAGTGTGACACATTTGCAGTTTGCGGATGACACTATTTTATTCTCTGAGGGGGACGAGAGCCAAATGGTGAATCTCTTTTCAATGGTTAGGCTTTTTGGGGTACTCTCTGGTCTCAGGGTAAATTTAGAGAAGAGTATAGTTGCGGTTATTAATGCTGATTCAAGTTTGATTCAAAGAGTGGTTGAGTTACGTGGGTGTGGTATAGAGACATTTTCGATGAAGTATTTGGGGATTCCGCGGGGAGGTAACCCAAGGGGTGAAGTGTTTTGGAATCCGGTTGTGGAAAAGATAGGAAAGAGGTTAGATGGGTGGAGTAGGGCTTTACTATCCCGTGGGGGTAGGTACACTCTGGTTAAGACAGTGCTAAGTGGAATTCCAATTTATTTCATGTTTGTGTTTAAGATTTCAATCAATGTAGTAAAATCTATTGAAAAGTTAATGAGGGATTTTCTATGGGAAGGGAAAGATGGGAGAAGGAAGGATCATTTGGTGAACTGGGAAACAGTGTCCTTATCTAAGGAGAAGGGGGGGTTTGGCCATTGGTAATATAATGGCTAGAAACATGGCTCTGCTGTTCAAGTGGTTTTGGCGATTCCCCAATGAGTGTGGTTCACATTATGGCATGCGGTTATCAAAAGTAAATATGGGATTCAGGTTAATGATAGGGACTCTCAGGTGGTATGGAGGGGTAGCGGGCGTGCTCCTTGGAAGTCCATTTCTCAGATTTATCCAGTTGGGTTCCGATTCATTTCTGTGAGCGTGGGTAATGGGGAAATTGTCAAATTTTGGGAGGATTTTTGGGTGGGCTCGACGTCTTTGGTTGAGTTCTATCCACTTCTGTATGCTGTTTCTCAGTCTCATAATTGTTCTGTTGCGTTTGTGGGGGTTCTTTGGTGGTTCCTTTATCTTGGAATTTTAATTTCCGTCGGAATCTTGATGACAGGGAAGTTCCGGAATTGATTTCTCTTTTGTCAAGGCTCGAAAATATTTCTCTATCTCCAATGTTGAAGGATGTGTTGGTTTGGAATATTCATTTGTCGGATTCTTTTACTTGATAAAATCATTGATACTTCTCAAGTTCCTTAGTTTCTATTTCATAACAAGATTTGGAAGGCGTGTGCTTCTCTCAAGGTGCAAGTGTTCATGTGGATCTTGGTTCATGGGGGCACTTTGACAAATGATTTATTGCAAAAGAAGAGACCTTCGCGATATCTTCATCCTCAATGGTGCATCATGTGTTGTAAAAGTAGAGAATCTCCGGATCATCTCTTTTTTCATTGCTTGGTGGCTAGGTGGTTATGGCATAGGGTGTTTGGATTGGGTAGTGTGATGTGGATGGCTCCAAAAGGATGTGCTCAAATGTTATTATTTGATTTTAAGTTTTTGGAAGGTTGAAGAGGGCTAAAGTACTTTGTAGTGGTGTCGTCTTTGCAATTTTCTGGGTTGTTTGGTTAGAAAGAAATGCCCGTGTTTTCGAAGGAGTTGCCCGGGATATAGACTACTTATGGGATAGGGTGAGATACTTGGCGTTTTCTTAGGCCTCGGCGAGCTCAGTATTCCGAGGAATTCCGCTTTTTTTGCTTGCTACCGATTGGGTGTCAGTTTGTTTAGTGTAGTAGTTTTTTGAGTTTGGTATTTTTGTATTTTCTTTTTTCTCTTTTTGGTGTTTTTCATTTCTCTTGTAAGAGGATGCCTTATCGTCTTTTTTCTTGGCCTTGAGCCTTAATAAATCTTTGTTTGCTGCTAATCAAAAAAAAAATAAAATAAATCTTGCCATATGCAAAAGAGTGCTATTGCAGGAATTAATTTTCTGCAAGATAGGTGGGAAAGATAAGCACGTTTTTGTTGGCTTGTTCCATTGAAACTTTACCAATGAAGTATCTTAGGCTTCCTCTAGGAGGGAATGGAATTGAAACTTTACCTTGGTCCAGTCAGTCTTGTCTAGTAGTCCTATGTATTAATTGTCCTTGTTTAGAGGCCATATGAGTTGCTAGGAAGATGGAGAAAATGATGAGTTAATTTTTGTGGGAACCATTTGATTAGTTCGGTAATACTGTTGAAAATAATATTGCATTGCTTGGTAAATGGTTATGGAGGTTCTCATGGGAACATAATTCTTTATGGTATGCAGTTATCATAAGTAAACATGGGTACTTTTGCTCTCCATGGCAGTTTATTTATTAGGTCTCATCATGTTCTTCCCAGTTTACTTGTCTTATTGTGGGTAGTGGGGTGAATATTCGGTTTGGGGAGAGTTCTTGGAGGGGGAATTTTTGCTACTTTATTTCCAGTGTTGTATCAGTTATCTCAAGCTCATAATGTTTCCATTGCTTGCATCCCCCCTTGGCCTCAACCCTTGGGCAACTCTCAGTCACTTCATTGTATTTAAGTAGAGCATCTATAAGGTGAAAAAAATTTGGTTGAAAATAGATACTGGTTGAAAGCATCAAAACACAACATAATGGTGGTTCGAATTTGTCTTTGGAGGTGGTGTCTTCCTGCATTTCAATGTCCGTATCTATTTCATGGCTCAAGTCTAACAGCAGATGAAGAACAAGTAGTGTATGGTTAAGAAATAGAGAGAGGAAAGGAAAAGGAGGAAAAGAAGAGGGTGATGTGTTAATGACATCAGTAATCATGGTCGGTTTAGAGAGAGAGGGGAAGGGAGGAAGAATGAGATTAATTAATTTGTGAAAGGACAAATTTGGTCTGTTGATAATTTTAAATGTAGATATCAACATTGTCTGCCAATTCTATTGACTGCTCAATAAGGAGTCCCCCCGTATATAGATAAAGTAAGGGAGGACAATGTAATCTCATATTTCACCAGGGAGGTCCTTTTAATTGTTAGAAATCTCGGAGGAAGGTCAATCTAAGTTACCTTTTTTTATTATTTATTTGTTTATTATTGCAGCACCCCTACCATGAAGAATATTACACTTTCAGGTGATATTTCTGAAATTATCTCCTTAAGTTGCCTTGAATTCCCCATTGACTATGCATCTGCTCCTTTTGCTTTTGATAATTAATTGTGGTTGTGTTGTTTATAGTTCTTCTTGTGGTGTTTACCTTGCCAGATTTTGTTGGATTCCTTGGTTTCTTATAGTCATTTCAATTTGTTGCTAGCTGAGGGAAGAGTGTTATCTTTGGTTCATAAATAAAATAAAATAAAATAAAAAAAACCTTTTTTGATACTCGGCAAAACCTGTACAGACATTTTAGGTTTAATTGTTTTCAAGTTGAGAATCTCTTTCACATTTTCTAGTGCCATTTTAAATATTTATTCTTCTGACACACTTTTAACATTTATTTTATTTGAATTGGCCAGCTGAAACTGTAATATACAGAATATTTTACTACGTGAATAGATCGGGTAATGGTCGTCTTACCCTCAGGGAGCTGAAACGTGGAAACTTAATTGCTGCAATGCAACATGCAGATGAAGAGGAAGACATCAACAAAGTTTTAAGGTAGTTTAATGGCCAAAAGTGGAGTGGCATAGCTGTTCTTGGTGTCACTTCTGTGATTCGAGACTTATAAATTTGGTTTATATAAGTTCTCTCTCTCTCTCTCTTTTTGTTTCTTTTTTTTTTTTTTGGTGGGAGGGGGGGGGGGGGGGTGTGGGATGGGTTTGGGGTGTTCTATGTTTGGCTGATGGCAAGGCTTCTAACTTGTCTTACTTTACAAAGCGCACATGAGGTGGTCTAATGTGGTCTTTCTGAGAATCTTGGTGCCACTTAATCACATAATCTCACTTCTATATTTTCCTCACAGCAGTTTAAACATATCGTATCCATGTCATTGTCACCCAGCGCTTTTTTTAAGGTTCCCTAAATGGAAAATTGTACATTTGTTTCATCCTTTTAGAATGTGTAATTTTCCTTTTAATGCATGCTTGTTTGGTGTTACAATATAATTGCTGTTCTTGCTTATTATTTTCTTTTCTATTGCATAGATACTTCTCTTATGAACACTTCTACGTCATATACTGCAAGTTTTGGGAACTGGATACGGATCATGATTTCTTGATTGATAAAGAGAACCTTATCAGATATGGTAACCATGCGCTTACCTACAGGATCGTTGATAGAATATTTTCCCAGGTTTGTATGATTCAGATGATATTTTTGTACTCTGATAAAACATTCTTTGTGCAAAAATAAATTCTATGTTCAGCGGTGCTTCATCTATTCTTATCCTTATCATTTTTAATGCGTCAATATCATCTTAGGTCCCAAGAAAGTTTACTAGTAAGGTTGAGGGCAAGATGGGATATGAAGATTTTGTTTACTTCATACTATCAGAAGAGGATAAATCATCTGAGCCTAGTCTTGAGTACTGGTATGTTTACCTTTATGCAACAATGTAAGAATGTTGTAATAATCTTCTTGCACTGTTGACTCTGGTAGTTTGGTGAATCATTGCAAAATGTATAATTCTTGAGATAAATTGGAAGGAAACATGAAGTCTGAGGAAATATAAATGATTAGCCTATCACAATCCTTTTGACTGTTTATGTTTGGGTAGAATTTTGCAGGTGAGCATTACCTGATATGAAATTTAAATGGGATCTTCCAATAGATACAGACATAAGTCATGACATGACGTGCATACTCATGTTCTGACTTTTAAATTAGGAATGGACACTAACATGGAACACGCACAAACATACATATATGTGTAGATAGATAGATATGTACATATATGGGTTATTTATAAAAAAAGAAAAAAGAAAAAGATATGTACATATATGGGTATGTACGCGTGTGCATGCGCCTCATTTCCTCCTCTCACCACACTTCTTGGATAAAGAATGTGTTGTATGTCTTTTTATATGATTAGCCTTACATTACTTTTAAACCTTTTTTTTAAAAAAAAAATTCCTTAAAGTTTATGCTGAGTTTCTTATTCTAAATTTTTTTTGTATCCTGACAGAGACGTGTTAAATGTTGGAGGTGCGAGCTAGCTTAGCTAATGAATTTTTTTTTAGGGGATCCTCATTACATAAAAATCACTATTGCACCCAAAAAAAAATCTCCAAAATGGCATATTTAAATTTTATATTCAATAATTATACATCCTAGATAAGCTGTAATATTATCTTCAGTATAAGGGTAGATTAGTATATTTAATCTTTGTTTTCCTACTTACGATTTAGTTCTCGGTATATATATTTAGTGCTTGTAATTTTCATATGGTTAATGCAAAGCATTGTTTCACTTTTCTCACATGGATTAGAGCCAGAACCTTAGCACCGCTGTCCCTTCATGGTCTCGTTTGTCTAATGTGGGGTTTGCGATTGGGTCATGCTATCTTCCCTCCCCTCTGGTTCATGACATCGTGATCGATGTCTTCTCTATCCCATGACTTCATGAGCTCTTGCATCATGATCTTGTTTGCACCTAGTTCACAACGTCTTCTCGTTTGCTTCTACTTTGCGACCTCTTGCATTGTGATCTTGGCTTCTCTAGTTTGTGAAGGTATCGAAGCCCTAGCACTAGTGCATCATGATCTCACCTTCTCTGATCTCGCGATCTCGTCTTCTCTGGTTTGTGAAGGTATTGAAACCCTAGCGGTAGCTTCTCTTTTACTTCATGTGAGATTTGGGATTGAGGCACGACTGAGTTACTGATATTTGAGTTTGGGTCTAGATTTGTTTATTGAAACCCCCAACAATATTTTGGTTTGTCTAGTTCTCACTCTATTATGATTTGTAGCTAAGATTGAAACCATGTTTGGTGATAAACTGCAAGCCATAAGCGTTTGATTGAACGGTAGAAATTATTCATATTGGTCCAATGTATTTGAAAATTTTCTTCTTGGAAATGACCAATGGGGCTATGCAACCGGCTCCACATATAAACCCACATATTCTAAGGTTGAGGATTATCAGCATTCACACATGGGATAGGGAGAATGCCCAAGTCCTCACTTGGTTGCATAATTTACAACATTTTATTTAAGAATAGTCTACAATACACAATGTATATGTGTCTATAATGCGTCCCTGTTCTTGTACCCAACTTTTGGATTCATATTCCAATATCCTAAGAATAGTCTACAATACACAATGTATATGTGCCTATAGCTTCCGGCTTCATCTACCATTTCTTTAATACTGGGTAGCTTTTATTTCTCTCATTCATACACCATTTTTAGTCCTGCTTTCAACTTCTGAACAAAATTATATGGTTAGAAATCTAACTGCCGAACTAAAATCTATGGTTTGGAAATAAACTTTTGAACCAAAGATATAGCCACACCATAGGTTTCCTTTCGGAAGATAATTTATGAACCATGTAATTTTGTTTGGAGGTTGAAATCTGAATCAAAAAATGTGTGAATTGAGAAAATGGTGTGTGAAAATAGAAGCTCCCTAAATGTTGACATTGTGGCTATGCATACAAAATTAAATAAAAGGCGAAAAAGCTTCCAGGATTGTTGATTAGGGAAGGCCTACTTTCTAAATTGAATGTCCAGCATGTCTTAGTGAAAATTATGTAAAAATGTTCTCGAGTTATTGCATTTTAAATCTTAGAACAAAAGCCGTATGTTGTTGATCCCGATTACAGATTTTTTATACCTGTTGTCGAAATAGTAACAGAATTAAAAACAACAATAAAATATAAAATGCTTGGACCTTGGGTTCTAACACTCCAACAGTACATTTACAAGATTGTGGCACCTTCTATGTTGTGTGGACTTTTCAAAATAAATCAAATACTTATATTAGACACCTAATACTTGGACAAGGCTGTGGGATATGTGTTCGATACTTTTCATCGAACATTTCTTATATATTTGTATTTAACAGTTTCATTATATGTATATATTATTAAATAGTTACTATAAAATGAGTAAAATTCTTTTTGATATTGTATTGTTACATATAACATCATTTTATCTCACATAATAGATTAAAAATATAAAAATGTAACCCCTTTTTACTGAGTTCACATATCCTTAAATTTGAGATTTGATAGGTCCGGCCTCTAAATATGTACCCTTACCTGACACCCATA